>NC_086174.1:11170589-11770589 GCF_023053635.1 Elgaria multicarinata webbii | reverse complement strand
TAATTATTATTGGGAGGGCTGCTTGTGAGGGGTCAACATAATTTGGGTAGTCTTTGGAACTACACACTTTGACTTGTTGGGGGGGAGGGAATACCATTTTCTGCTCCGCCTCAGGCAACAATATATATTGGATCAGCCCTGAGTTCAGCATCTGGACGAAATTCCAAATGCAGCACTCCCAAATGACATCTGAGGTGGTACAGTCTACATAGCTGTGCATCAACCAAGACTGGGGTAGACACAATCAGAGAGGATACACATTGTTAAATGTCTGGCAGTGGGGTGAGGACCTGAAATGCTATGGAGTATTGAGAAAGCAAAGGTCATCTGATAACCTCCCCTGACCTGGCCTCCTCCAGAAGTACAAAGGGTGGTGTGCACTTTTGTTTTCCTGTCCATGAATCACATTGCAAGCTTTGAAATGTTTGGACTTCAAAGGCAGTTCATGTTCAGTCCAGAGGACCGAACTGGGTAAGTCCTGATCGAAACTGAACTGAACTGAATTCCTCATATATCCCTCTGGTTCACACATGATAGAAACAACCCAGGGACAAAGAGCATCCTTGGGTTACTTAGCTGATCCTGCAACTTCCTTTAAAAACACACACTAATAAATAAATAAATGGTTATTTCGGTGTATGACCAATGCCAGGCCGTTTTGTTTGATGGGCTTAATTTGGCTCAATGGGTTGCACATTGGGAAGACCTTGTACTATCACATACTAATCATCCCAATCGGCTGTCTTTGAAGAGTGTTCGGAAACTCCAGCTGGTTCAAAGAGCTGCAGCCAGATTGTTGACTGGGGCTGGTTACAGGGAGCAGACAACTCCCCTGTTAAAACAGCTCCACTGGCTTCCAGTCTGTTTCCGGGCACAATTCAAAGTGCTAGTTATGACCTATAAAGCTCTAGATGGTTCAGGTCCAGGTTATTTGAAAGAACGTATTCTCCCTTATGAGCCTGCCCGTGCTTTGAGATCTTCTGGAGAGGCCCTTCTTTCAGTCCCACCTTCTTCACAGGCGTGCTTGGTGGGAACATGGGAGAGGGCCTTCTCGGTGGCTGCTCCGGTGCTCTGGAACTCTCTTCCTGGGGAAGCTAGGCTGGCTCCCTCCTTGATGGGCTTTCGGAAGCAGGCTAAAACTTTTTTGTTCCAGCAGGCCTTTGGAGAATAATCCAGCCCTCCATCTATGTTAATGTCTTATAATTTTGTTGTGTATTTTTTAGTTGTTTATGGTTTTGTTTCCCTCCCCCCCCCCATGTATATTTTAAACTTTGTAAGGCCGCCTTGAGGCCCAGCATTGGGCAAAAGGCGGGATACAAATGAAAATAATAATAATAATAATAATAATAATAATAATAATAATAATAATAATTTATTTATTTATTGCATTTCTATACCACCCAAAAACCCCAAGCTCTCTGGGCGGTTCACAAAATGGAAACCATCAAATCCAATTCAAGTGTTCAAGTACAGGTACAATCCATACTTTAATCAATGTCATGTTGGGAGTTGTTTTCTTTTGTTTTCTTTCTTTCTCCCCCCCCCTTTTTGGGGGGGGGTATCTGGAAATTCAGTGCGGAATGTTGTGAATTTGTTTTGTACTTCATCTTTTAAACGCTTATCAATGAAAACGTATTTTCTTTTCCTCAGGTGCAACTTTCTTTCTTCCTTCCTTCCTTTCTCCAGTGCCCAAGTTGACCTTAAGAAGAAGGAACACACCTTATTCATATGCTGGGCTAAGATTTCAGATAACAGTGAGATAGATAGATAGATAGATAGATAGATAGATAGATAGATAGATATAGATAGAGATGCCAAAGTTGGAATTTAAATATTAAATTAAAATGTGGCATTTGGGGTTTTTTTTGGGGGGGTGCTTCTTTTTTATAGAATTTGTGTTGTCAAAGTTACTGTGACAGCTCAGAAGCTGCTAGGCATGATGTGTCAAGAAAATGTACTCGGAGGAAAAGAACATGGAGTGACTGTCAAAAACCGCACGAGGTATTCCAAGGCCTGTATCCTTATGAATATGGCCTCGAAACTATTATGATTATTGTTCTAATTGTGCAGAAACACACCCCGACGGATCTGTAAGAGTTAATGGCTATGCCGTATAATGAATTCAATAACGGCGAGTTTAAAAAGGTCTAATTAGCAAGTAACCGCTTTATTATGAAAAGAAACGGTAATGAATTTAATAGCTCAAAATCATTAACAATATTTAGTTTGCTGGCACTTGTACTGTATTCTCTTCATTAATATGAACATTTAATATGTTTTAAAATGGATTTGTAATACTTTCTGGGTCACAGGGTCACACTGACAGAACAAGTGTAATTATTTCACTAATTGTTATCTCTGGATGTTTGTGCTCTAAACTGCAGCCTATTTAGGTGGCAAGTATTTTTTTAAAAAAAATGTTACAAAATGAAATAAATAAAAGTAATTAAGGAAAGAGAAGTTAAGGGAAGGAATTACACAAGTAGAGTTGAAAGCGAGCTGAAGAAATCCTGTGTGTGTGTGTGTGTGTGTGTGTGTTTTGCTCCCTGGAACAGATTGGAGAGTTTTTGTACAGAGACTATGGGCTCATCTACACCAAGCAGATATTCCATTATGAAAGTGCTATGAAAGCTGTATATAACAGGCAGGAGCCACACTACTGCCTTATAGCGGTATTGAAGTGCACTGACAACTGTTGGGGCCCATTGACACAGACCACTTACTGCTTTCATACTGCTTTCATAGTGCAATACCCTGCTTGGTGTAGATGTGTCAATGGGCCCCAACAGTTGTCAGTGCACTTCATTACCACTATAAAGCAGTAGTGTAGATCCTGCAGTGCAGTTCAGTATCACTATAAAGCACTAGTGTGGCTCCTGCTTTTTATATACTGCTTTCATGCCGTTTTCATAGTGGAATATCTTGCTGGGTGTAGGTGAGCCCAATGACAGGATTAAGCTCCACAGTGAGATCTGACCTAGCAAAGTGGATAAGAAAGTAATTGTAGACAGTGGCCCTTTCTACACCTCCTGGCCTTCCAGGAGGTAGGTGGAGGATCTCACAATATTCTGCTCATGAGATCCTCCCCCTGGATTCACACATGGCACATGACATCCCGAGAGGAAGGAGGGATGTCGCGTCCACCATTTTTTTGTAAAAGGGGAGATGAGTGCAATTGCGCTCCAACAAAAATGTAAATTATTAAAAAAAAAAACCATGACCCCACCCACCTCACTCCTGATGGGGCATGGAATACCTGAAGAGCTCCATGCCCCATGCTCATTTCCCGCCTCCTCGTGTTTACTTGTGAGGAGGTGGGGCGAAGCAGGGGCAGGTGGCCACACATCTCCTGTGGTCCCGCGATGGTCCCGGGACCGCAGAAAAACCAGAAAATAAAAGTTTTCCATTTCCCGGGGTTTCCCCAAGGTAATCCTCAATTGACCGCGGAATCCCCTGTGCATCATTTGGATGCATAGGGCCAACCCCGGGAAGAAAACAGCAGTGTAGAAAGGGCCAGTGTCTGAGGAGTCATAGGATACTGGGGGTTTCTCCCCTGCAAGGCCAATGACAAGACAATGACACACCTTTCACAGCTGCTGCCCAAAGCATCATGGTGGTGTTGCAACCTCAGGAGATGAGGACATGGGCATGTTGGTCGGTGGCGAAGTGGGCTCGAAGGCAAGAGGCCATGGCTTGAGAGATCCACATGCCTCTCAAGCCTGGTTCCTGTCCCTGGAAAAGTATGTGAGTTACAGGGACTCAGCAGTGCACATAATGTTACATCCTGTTTAGGAGGAGGGGGGAACCCTCAGTCATTCCTCTCACACACATTTGCTCACTAGAGGCCTTCAAGAGGCAGCTGGGCAACCATCTGTCAGGGATGCTTTAGGGTGGATTCCTGCACTGAGCAGGGGGTTGGACTCGATGGCCATGTAGGCCCCTTCCAACTCTGCTATTCTATGATTCTATGATTCTATGATTCTATGACCTGCTGGGCTCTTGCCAGCAGAGCATTAGAGATGGACAGACTCACCTCCGTCCGGGTTGGCCAGGCACTCAAAGAGCCTCCGCCCTTGCTTGCATGCCCAGGACAACTTGTTGAGCTGCCGTGCTTGCCCAGGCCAAGGCGCCGAGCAGCAACGTGCCCAACGAGTGGGTCCAGCAGCCATGTGGCCTCTCTACGAGTTGCCATTTTACATAAACATTAACATTTCCACACAATTAAATTTACTGAAAACACCAAGTCGCAACACTTATGTAAAATGGCGCTTTGCAGAGAGGCTGCGTGGCTGCCGGGCACTCACGGACACGTCCTGAAAGTCCCAACGGCTCGCGTGGCTCTGTGAAGCAGAGCTTAGGCAGTGGCTTAGGAAACCGAGCTTGCAGGATTGAGTGAGGGGGGATTACGGATGTCGTGGGCACCCGGCTAGGTCTGGGATTCTGGTGGGCTGCTCCACATCTGCTCCCCCAGACACAGCTTGCTGGGCTGTGGTGCATTTGACGGCCCACACTCGGAGCGCCCCATGGCTTAGCTGCCGCCCAACAGCAATCCACCCTCATCCGGAGCCTCCATTGGGCACAAAAATGTAGGCTCCGGAAATTGCATATTTCCCACATGGCGTAAATGGCGAACTGAGCCATGGGCTGTTCCTGAAATCCAGGAATTTTTTTAGGGTATTTTTTTTCCATGTCAATTTCTTCAAATTTTGGGTGGAATTTGCACAAATCATGCAATTTGCAGCAGTAATTTGCACAAACCATGCAAACTGCAGCTGGAATCCATGCACATTAAGTAAATTATTGCCGGGGGGAGGGGGGAAGAATACCAGAAAATCCATCCATCTAATAGGTGTCAATCCTATAGGAGTGAGCCCTAAGTGGACTGAGCCACGAACCAGATTCCAGTCCTGCTTCAAATATGGCATTGGTTCAGATATGGGTTGTATGAGAATTTTGTGTTTGCTTGCAATTAATTGCCCTAATTTGATTAAACTGACCACAGACACTCCTATTTAAAACACAGTCACCTCATGCTCTCAACCAACCAGTCACCAATATCAATATTCCATTCAATCAGTCCCACTTCCCACCTTAACTTACTTAGTATATACCCTCTATGCAATTGACATAAACTATATATATGTACAATACATTACATAGCTGGACCTCATACCCTGTCATCAGCCTGGGACCAAACAACCGCCCAATGCTGTCAATGTCTGGGTGTAGCCAGGGAAATTGGTTTATTTAAAATTGTATTTATTTATTTATTTATTTATTTATTACATTTTTATACCGCCCAATAGCCGAAGCTCTCTGGGCAGTTCACAAAAATTAAAGCCACAATAAAACAACCAACAGGTTAAAAGCACAAATACAAAACACAGTATAAAAAGCACAACCAGGATAAAAACCACGCAGCAAAATTGATATAAGATTAAAATACAGAGTTAGAACAGTAAAATTTAAATTTAAGTTAAAATTATGTGTTAAAATACTGAGAATAAAAAGGTCTTCAGCTGGCGACGAAAGGAGTACAGTGTAGGAGCCAGGCGGACCTCTCTGGGGAGCTCATTCCACAGCCGGGGTGCCACAGCGGAGAAGGCCCTCCTCCTGGTAGCCACCTGCCTCACTTCCTTTGGCAGGGGCTCACGGAGAAGGGCCCCTGTAGATGATCTTAAGGTCCGGGCAGGTACATATGGGAGGAGGCATTCCTTCAGATAACCTGGCCCCAAACCATTTAGGGCTTTAAATGTCAATACCAGCACTTTGAATCGGGCCTGGACGTGGACTGGCAGCCAATGAAGCTGGAAAAGGACTGGTGTAATGTGATCTCACCGGCCGGTCCCTGTTAGTAAACGGTTTTTAGGTGTCTTGAAGGGTGGAATCCTCTCAAGATGGCATATACAATAAAAAAACTATACAAAGTTGATACAATAAAAATCAATTAAGTACGTAATCTATTTAAAAAACTGTAGAAGCAGAGATTACCAAGAAAAACAGAAACAGAGATTACCAAGAAAAGCGATTATGAATAAAAATCAAGAAAACCGTCAGCCCAAGGCAGTAGAGGAAGTCCAGTGAAAGCAGGCGGGTCTTCAAATGAACTTCAAAATACGAAGCCTCCAAAGGACCTAATTTCTTAAACATGCCTTACAAATTGAGGAGAAACATTGCTGAACGCAAGGTTCATCTACGAGGATAGGAATATAGTCCCTGAACTGAACAAAATTGGGCCTGTTTGCTTTCAGCTCTATTGCAAAGGCAACTGGAAGCAAAGGTTAGGGACTGAATCATCCTGAACGCTATTTCTTCTTTACCCTTTGTAACTTCACCACTAAGACAAAACCCACAGGGCATCACAGGGTAGCGGCTTCTCGATGAAAACACGGTGTAACGTGAAGTGAGTGACATCACAGAGTTAAATAAATTGGACAGTCCAGTGACTCAAGGCGACTTTCCTTTCCCGGTGACCACGTGGGAGTCTGGCAATGTCTTGCTGAAACAACGGAGGTTCTCCTGTTTTCCAGGTCAGTGGATGTCGGGAGACTCACCAACATGACACTGTAGACCACAGAGGAGGAGGCAGAATCAATAGTAGATGCAATAAAGGGCACTTTGTGGTAGAGACAAAGCAAAAAGTACAAGTTTCTTAGAAAAACAAAACAAAAAAACAGAAATCGGGATGCAAAAGAGCAAGGGGGAAAGATGGTTCCAGGAATGGCAATTTGAATTAAGAACATGTTTAGCATCTGTCTGTTGAACATCCCACCAACTTATCCTACAGACCAACATTCCTCAACTCAACCTGGTGCCCTCCAGATATTTTGGACCACAAGTCTCATTGGCTCCAGCCAGTGTGGACAATGGCATTGCAGTCTAAAACATCTGGAGTTTTGGACCAGAATTTCATCTGTGATTCCATTGGATGGTTGATATGCAGCAGAATTTGGGTTGACAGCATTTGACAGCTGAAAGCTGCTGAGGGTGCAACTACAGACGGCATTGGGAGATCTGTGAACAGACCCCTTCTATCAAAAGTTTAATCACAGCCCAGGGTAGAGTGGTCCGTTTGAGACCGCAGCAGTGGGAGACGGGAAGGTTATCGCTTTTCCACAGTTCCATTTTCCTAATGGAAACTGTCTGCCCCCAACCTCAGCTGCTATTGTCTGCAAAGGGAAAACAGAACATACAGGTCCAATAGAGGAGCTGCAAAAGTAATTTTCAACAGGAAGAGGGTGTGAGGGGAGGAAGAAATGCAACCTCTCCAGTGGAGTTGTAATGAAACTTTAAGAAGCATCCATTCCCCTTTACCACATCTAAGGCCATAGCTAGACCTAAGGTTTATCCCAGGATTGTCCTGGGGTCAAACCTGTTCATCTAAGTGCCACACAGGGCATCCAGCGCTCAGGCAGGGATGAACCTGGGATGATCCTGGGATAAACCTTAGGTCTAGCTACGGCCTTCGGCTCATCTACACCAAGCAGGATACTTCACTATGAAAGTGGTATCTAAGAGGTAGGAGCCATACTACTGCTATATAGTGGTATTGTAGTGCACTGACAACTGTTGGGGCCCATTGACACATACCATATACCGCTTTCACACCACTTTCATAGTGCTATATCCTGCTTGGTGTAGACGTGTCATGGGCCCCAACAGTTGTCAGTGCACTTCAATGCCACTATAAAGCAGTTGTGTAGATCCTGCAATGCACTTCAATACTGCTATAAAGCAGCAATGTGGTTCCTAGCTTTTATATACCACTTTCATACTACTTTTATAGTGGAATATCCTGCCTGGTGTAGATGAGCCCCTGTTGTTTATTCGTTCAGTCGCTTCCGACTCTTCGTGACTTCATGGACCAGCCCACGCCAGAGCTTTCTGTCGGCCATTGCCACCCCTAGCTCCCCCAAGGTCAAGTCTGTCACTTCCAGAATATCATCCCTCCATCTTGCCCTTGGTCAGCCCCTCGTCCTTTTGCCTTCCACTTTCAGCCCCTAGTCTGATCCAGATATTCCACACGGGATGCCTTCCCAAACAAGCAAGAGGTGCCGAGAAGTGTGACAGTACAATCCTACATATGTCTACTCAGAATTAAGTCCCATTGAGTTCAATGATTTCTGGGATATAATTTAATATTCAAAATGCAAAATCTGAATCTTTGACTTGTTCCTGAATAGGATGTCTTTGGGACCACATGTGAAAGCAAGCTGTGTTTGCACACACCCCTGAACTAATGTGAAGATTGCAGTGCTAGAGGTTTTGGAGGATCCTTGGCCTCATTGGCTCCCCTCCCTGAGTGAGTCGACCTTCTCGCCACTGTTGTCATCAACTGCAATTGCCCCTCCTCCTTTTTCTCATCGTTGATACCACTTATTATTATTATTATTATTATTATTATTTATTTATTTATTTATTTATTTATATAGCACCATCAATGTACATGGTGCTGTACAGAGTAAAACAGTAAATAGCAAGACCCTGCCGCATAGGCTTACATTCTAATAAAATCATAATAAAACAATAAGGAGGGGAAGAGAATGCAAACAGGCACAGGGTAGGGTAAACAGGCACTGGGTAGGGTAAAACTAACAGTATAAAGTCAGAACAAAATCAAGTTTTAAAAGCTTTAGGAAAAAGAAAAGTTTTTAGCTGAGCTTTAAAAGCTGTGGTTGAACTTGTAGTTCTCAAATGTTCTGGAAGAGTGTTCCAGGCATAAGGGGCAGCAGAAGAAAATGGACGAAGCCGAGCAAGGGAAGTAGAGACCCTTGGGCAGGCGAGAAACATGGCATCAGAGGAGCGAAGAGTACGAGTGGGGCAATAGTGTGAGATGAGAGAGGAGAGATAGGAAGGAGCTAGACAGCGAAAAGCTTTGTAGGTCAACAAGAGAAGTTTATATTGGATTCAGAAGTGAATTGGAAGCCAATGAAGAGATTTCAGAAGTGGAGTTACATGCTTGCTTGCTTGCTTGATGGGCAGACAGCCAGAGGGAATGAAGCCAGGGACATCTTCTGCTCCTCCTTCTCATCAACACCATTGTCTGGAACAAGTAGACAAGCAGGTTGCAAGGATGAAGAGAAGGAGCAACTCCACTGAGTTCTTGTCTGTGGACCTCTGCTGGGGTGTGGGCGCTCAGTAGGTGTTTGAACATGCCTACCCCTTGATTCTGGTCATGGAAGATTGGGACAGTTTCCCTTCCAGCTCAGCATTTATCTAAAGTTTGCAAACCCCTGACCCCCTGTGGAACATGTTCTAGTTTGTGACCCTTCCTCTGAAAGTGTGTAGCTCAGAAAGGGACATGCTATTTCAGATGAGGACTCATTAGTTCAAGAGACATTTGAAAGATGTTTAGCCTGGGGAAGAGATGATTAAGAGGCACCGTGATGGCCACCTTCAAATATTTGCAAGGCTCTCACCAAGAAATTTGTTTTGTGCCGCTGCAAAGGATAAGACCTGGACCAATGGGTTAAATTGTTTATTTTATTTATTACATTTATTTATTCATTACATAAAAGTACAAGAAAGAGGGTTTGGGATGCCTATGAGGAAGTACAGGATGTTTGGCCGTGGAGCTTTAACTGTTGTGATGATGAAGGAATTTCACCAGGTTCTCCATATATACAAATGACACCTGCTGAAATTCCCTTTTCTATGCAACTGTTAAAGATACAGGAGCCCTGTCCTCCTTTTCATATGTTCACCCTACTCAGTATAAGGCAGGCTCCTGCATTCCTAAAGCCCCTCCCTACCCATGATTGAGTCTGTGCCACACTGCATGAGTTCTAGTGTAGCCCCTGGTTCCGAGGTGCCCGCAGAGATCCCCAAGTGTCCCCTGGAAGGCAGCGTGATCACAGCCCAGGAGAAGAAACCCTCTGTCATGCAGCCAGATCAGTGCCCCAGCATTACCCTCAGTGGCTGCAGCTGCCACGGAAGCTGGACCTCCACTATGCCTCCTGGAATCCTAAACTAAGGATGGCACACTCACATGCAGCTCACCAGACCCCCAGTAGCTGCCTATCCCTTGGTGAGCCACCATTTTACTTTAAAAAAATGTGGCTCAACCTTTTTCGTAGAGGCCCATTTGTACAAATGGCAGCCATAAAGTGGCCGTTCATGCAAGATTACAGGCTCAACTTGGCGGGGGACTGGGCAGCAGCACGCTTGCCCAACTCGAGACACACCAAGTCAGGCAAGTGTGGGGTTCCACAGAATGGCACCAGGAGGGGTGTGTGTGAAGTGAGCCAACAACATATCACTGGGCCTCCAGCATGAGCCAAACAGCTGCACCATTCCTATCCTAAACAGGCAGTGATGTTCACAATAATATATTTTTAAGAATCCAACCCTCTTGTATGTGTAAGGCAAATCACAGGGTATGATATGGAGTGTAGTGCCCAAGTTCTTTAAGTCATATCTGTGGAGAAAGCAGCTGGTATAGATACATCAGAAGCCTGGTGCACTTTATCTTTCAGACATGTAAATAGCAAAGCACTATAAAAGCAGATAAAAAGACTAAACAGGAACACATGACATGCCAGAAATAAAGGCACCCACACACCTTTGGAGATGGGAAAAGAGGATTTGATGATACCAGAGTTGTCAGGTTAAGTTTGTTTTCTTCATACAGGCCTCTTCTTTTAAAGTTAATTATATCCCAAAGCAGTAAACATATCTTGGCAACACTTATAATATTGGCTTCTCGTGCACTAAGGGCCTTGAACAAAGTGAGATTTAAATTCTGGTAATGTAGAAATAGCCACATCATATTTATCCGTGTCACTGGAATAAATATACCCTCTTTCTTCTCCACGCCTCACAATAAAAATAAATTCTTCATCCTCAAGGATGAAATCCTTAATGGTATGTTTTAGGAGCCCTGGCAAAGTGTCTTCAATCAGTAAAGCAACTCTGACAGAAGTGTAAGCAGCAAAAATGTATCCAGATTAATATAAATGCCCTCTGCATGATTTTATATGTTTTAGGGTTATGAAGGGAGAAAATTTACCTCAGAATTGATCTTGACAGGGATCAAGAAGGCAACATATACTAGTCAAATACTGACTCTTCATTAGACTAACAGATATAGGTGTAGGGTTGGATCCAAAGGTGCCCTTCCAAAACTAGAGGAAATCCTTCTGTTCCTGGATACAGGTTGGATACAGCAACAGCTTCCAGTGTGGTGTACTGGTTAGAGTGTTGGACTGGGAGTTGGGAGATCTGGATTCTAGTTCTTACTTGGCTATGGAAGCTCACTGGGTGACTTTGGGCTAGTCACAGACACTCAGCTCAACCTACCTCACAGCGTTGTTGTTGTGAAGATAAGGAGGAGAGGAGGAGGATTATGTACATCGCCTTGGGTTCCTTGGAAGAAAAAAGGTGGGATAAAAATGCAATAATTAAATAATAAATAAATAAGGTTTCTGCAAGCAGAAGTGGGAGCGGAGACAGTTTTTGCCAATTCCATTTCCAGCTCAGGCTGAACCCTTATTCCATGATCTGCCTTTGGACTAACCAGAAACATCTTTGTTTTGTCTGGATTAAACTTCAACTTGCTGGCCTTCATCCAGTCCATTGCCAACTTGGGATGTCAGAGGAAACAGTTTGGGTGATGGAGCTCAACTAGCTTTTATTGGCTCAGCCCCATGGTTCTGGTTGTATGCTGCTCCCTGGACCCCCACTGGCTGTCCGCCCTACTCATTGAGGGTGGTGAGCCACCATTGAGCAGTCCAGAGGTGCCTGACGAGTGGCCAACTAATCCTTCACCGAGCTTCCATTTTACATAAAAATGCTGTCTCAGCCTTTTTCATAAAGGTCCATTTGTGCAAATGGCAGCTGTATAATGGCGATTTATGCAAGTTTATAGACATAAATGGACCACTGTAACCCTGCAATCATGTGTAAATGGCCCCTTGTGCAAATGGGCCTTTACATTTGTGCAAATGTGCTCGCTGAGACAGGAAAGCACAGGGATTCATGGACTTGCATCTGGAGGGCTGAGCTGGCAATTGCTCACGGGGCCTTGAACCCCAGCCAGACACCTAGAATCATAGAATCATAGAATAGTAGAGTTGGAAGGGCCTATAAGGCCATCGAATCCAACCCCCTGCTCAATGCAGGAATCCACCTGTGCCATCCCTAGCCCCACAGACTCCATTCTAGCCCCATGGACTTCCGCTAGCTGGTCCTATAGGTGTTTCTGAATGTATGTAAATATTGACCACAATGTGTACATTTCAAAAATGCATATACTTCGGATTGAGTACATTTAAGAAATGCATTCATTTCAAAATGTGTACATCTCACAAATGCATACATTTTGAAAAGAGTACTTTAAAAAAAAAAAAAAGAAAGAAAGTGCTGAACTGATATGTACATTTGGGGAAATATGCCCAGGTCAAATTTATAGAGATCTGATTCAGAAAGCAAAACCTAGTCATCTTTCACAAGAATATGAAGTCCGTCCTTAGTCTTTCATCACTTGTGAGAAATATTATGCAGTGTAAGGCAATATGTTATCTGTTCTTATTTTCCTGAGTATGTGACTATCTCTCTCCATCTCACTCTTTATCAGTCCAGTTGCTGGATATCAGACAAATGCACCGTTCATTTCAGACCCAGCCTCCTCTTACTCATCACCTCTCTCTCCCTCTCTCTCTCTCTCTGATGAACATAGCTTACCCTCAATCAATAACATAGTCCTTTTTGGTTTGCAAACAACCCAACTGCAGAATCCTAGGGTTCTACAGGCACTTTTCAAGGTTTCTACAAGAAATGCTGTGTGCAAAAGTCAGTTTGTCCATCATTACAGTTTGTCTGCCATGTGCAGCTATCCTAATAAGTTTTCTCAATTTGCACAGAGCAACAGTTGCACCCCACAGGTCCTTCCAGTGCCCTGCATAAAGTGAGAGTGAAACCAAGATTGTGCCGTACAGTGTAAGTCCACAGTGTTCCAGGGTTCTTCTGCACCCAGATCACACCCTAGCAAGGAGGTCAGTGGGTGAGATCAGTTGCCCCCTATCCAAAGGTGGTGTAAAGGGGTAGAGTAGCCTTCCCCCCAACTTGGTGGACTGAGCATTGCACTGCCTGCCATTTTGTGTGAATGCCCCCTTTACAGCTGTGATGTAGGTAAATGTCCCTGCCGTCTTGACAAAAGAGGGCAGGGCTCCTGCAGTCTTAACTACAGTGATGAAGAGGGAATTTCACCAGGTGCTGCATGCATACAAGTGACCCTTGCTGAAATTCCCATTTCTGTAGAACTGTTACAGGAGCCCAGTTCTCCTTTCCATATGGTCACCTTACCATCACCAGAATGCAGCCCCTGAGAGCTTCCCTGAAATTGAATGTAGCCCTTGGGCTAGAAGAAGAAGTTCAACACCTCAGGGGATTCAGCAATGGGGGGGGGTTCTTGCCACCACTTGTCACCTTGCTTGCATCCTTGCTCCCCACACACTGTGATGTGTGTTCAACATGGTGGGTCAGATGTTGTTCAGGCATTTTTCTGCCTGAGGGGGGACACTAAATTCCCCCCACCAAGTCAAGGAAGGGACACAGTAACCATGTCTGGTCAAGATGTTTTGAAACCAGAGGCAGAATTTCCTATAAGCACCTCTCCTTGAAAACAGAAATAGTGTGTGGATCAGCTTGCTGAAGGTCTCTAAATTCCACTGTGAACCTCATTCTGACTTGAATCCATATCAGATTGTGAGCTTTGGATGAAATGCAACGAAAGTCTTATACTAGGGCCATTGAAATGAAAAGGGAGTTAAGTTAATCATGCCTAATTTAAGACCCATTCATTTTAAGAACCAAATGAGTTTGGATTTTTATGAATCTGACCCATTCACTCTACAGCACAGCACACCGTTTTTTCCCTGTCGGATGGATTCTGCGGACTTGCAGAAAGTTTTTCTACCTTCGGGAATTTTGCGCAAATATCACTGTAGAAAAATATGCAAAACTTAAAAAACAACAGCAGCCAAATGTGTGGATTTTCCCCATAGGCTAAAGCCTGTAAATGTGCATTTTGGGGGGAATTGGTGGTGCATAGGGGGATTTGTGCATTTTTTTCCACATGTGAATTTCTGCAACTTTCGAAACAAAAACCCTGATTTCATCAGTGGAATGAAAGACAACTGACAATCTGCAAAACACAAATGGAATGGATTTTGCACAATCTGTACATCCCTAGGTCTACTCTAAGTAGAATTTATGTTGGACTTTCCCCATTTTTCCTTCGCACATGCAAATCCATGTGTATTGTGTGTTTTCAGGTATATTTTTTCCAAATGTATGCATCAACTGTGTGCATCTTTGAAATGTGTGCATTCTTCTCTCATTGATTAAAGTGCATTTGCATGTATTTCCCCCCCCCCCCTCCAAAGGTACGGATTTTTCAAAAGTATGATGCTGCCAAATGCATTTTATGAGGGGTCAAATCACATTGCAAGCTTGTAAATACATGGACTTTGACCACAGATTGTATCGGAATCCATGTTCTGTCCAGAAGGTGCAAACTGGGCACAGCCTGATCAAACAACAAACTGAAACGAATTTGTCAGGCATTCCTAAACACAGCAATTATAAGTTAAACCGCTAACAATTTGCTGCCCTTCATGAAACCTTGAATCAGCTTCCTGAGGCAGGCCCCTTCCCTCTTCTGAACGGTGGGGCCGGCCCTGACACCTGGTGGGAGGGAAGCAGAACAGGAAACCCTCCGTGTACTATAGGAATCTGCTGCCCCAGAGAAGAAGCAAAGCAGAAGGGACTTTAATTGCAACTGAAGCAAATCTCCTCCCCGTCTCTCCCAACCCCCGAACATTTAAGTTTTTCTTTTCTTTTCCGAGAAAAAAGAAAGAAAGAAAGAAGCAGGCTGATGTCCATATCAGTTAGCTTCTTGGGGAATGTTAAAAAAGAATAATAGCCTTTGATAGTTTTACCTTGCACTGCCCAGCTACATTAAGATAACAGTAAGCCGCATTCTTATGGCTGTCATAACATTTAGCTCTGTAGGGTTTGCTGTGTGAGTAATCGATGGAGATATGCAAGGTGCAAAACAAAACAAAAACACACACCAAAAAACGGCACAGGGAGGAAAGAATCCATTGCCTTTGTGCCTCTGACTCTCAGAAATCGGATTCCAGAAGCTGGAACAATTGCCGGTAGGGTAGCGCACAGGCCGTTTCCTGCCGTTGCCGCAGACGACCGGTGGACGTGCCTTGGTGACCCCTGCCGGCCTCGGCTGTGGCCACTGGGCCTTCCACGAGCTGCCATCCTCCGGCTCGGCTTCCCTCCCTCTCCTCCTCCCCCCCACCTCCACAAGCCTCCCTCTTCCCCCCCCCTTTCCCAGTCTGTCATCAATCTTACTAAAATGACAGCAGACAGATGTTAGCCTTTGCAAAGATCAAATGAAATCTATGGCTTTAGGGCTGTTCACCAAGGAGCAGCGTCGCTTGCACCAGAAGCTGGGCACCAGCAGTCCCCTCCTCTGCCTCAGCCGGCCTGGAATCAATTTGGCAGCCATCACCGCCTTCTCTCCACAGGCAACGGGGAGTCCTGAAAATAGATTCTGACAAAACTTTCCATGCTTTTCGCTTCTCCAAAAGAGAGGCTTCTGGATGGGGTGGATTTTTAAAAAATCTTTTTTTAAAACACACGCAGGCACACCACTTGGCTGGTTTGAAACTTTGAAACGGATCCCTTCCCCGCTTTCCAAAGCCTCTTCCCACATCACGTGCCAAAGTCCTTTTGAAAAATAGCCACTCCGTGAGGGTTAATTTGGCTTCGTCCCCTTTGGACCCGGCATGTCCAGGCCTCTGAATGCTGCTAGCAGTCAGGGAGGGGGAAAGAGAGGGGAAAGAAATGGCTCCATACCATAAATATGTTGGATGTGTCCTTGTCTCATGCAATTTCTTTACATAGATATCTCGGCATATTTATCCCCAGTAGAAATGTTTAACTAATCTGGTAAATGTCAAACCATATGGTACATGTTGTAAGGATTTTTTCAGTCCTCTCCTCCCATTGCCTTTAACTCTTTCTGAAATGCTTTCCGGCTTCCTTTCCTTGCAGGGCAGGTCGATCCTGTTAGGAAGGGGTGGGCGTGGCCACACGGCAAATGGCTCACGGTTTAGCCTGCCCTGATCTTGGTTAATCTTCTTCCCAAGGGATTCTGGGTACTGCAGTCCTACGAAGGCTGCCTCGACTATGATGAAGAAGCTGTGCAAAGGGAAACACACACAGTAGGGATGGGAGAACTCACCTTTGCCCACAGCGACCCCTGCTGGCCGCCCAACTTTGCCCGCTACACACAGCCAGCCGACAAGCAGTGTGCGGCCACCCAATCCCTTGCTGATCCACCATTTTGCACAACACGGTGGCTTGTCGTTGACCGTATATCCCCATTTCGCACAAACGACGGCCATAAAAAGGGCCAAGGGCACAAAACGATGGGCGTAAATGGTCCGATTGAACCATTAACGCCTGTCATTTTGCATAAATGGTCCTAGTTATTCCTGCCATTTGTGCAAAATGGGGACTTATGGACAATGACAAGCACATGTTTTGCACAAAATGGCATCCTCCAAAGTCCCTGTCGCAGGCCACCAACCTCTCGCACTCTCCTTGCAAGGAAAGAACACGGGTTGGCTGCCGACGTGGGACACTTGCCACTGCCGCCTGTCAAATCCCCACACGTTCCATCATCTGCTCATTGACAGGATTGTGTTTCCTCCTCCAATGTCCTGAATTTTGTGCAGGTTTTGTGAAATGCGCGCGCACACACACACACACACAAATCCTAAAAAAAAAAAAGAGCATTTCCATGCATGAGCCTATAGGGTGCAGATATATAGACTATTTTTTGTAAAATTCCAGAAAGTAAAAACAAAACAAAAAAATACCAGTCTGCAAGTCCACAAAATCCATGTGACACAGGAAAAACAGGACTGCTGTGGAATTTACAGGTTGGATTCATAGAAATACAAATTCATTTGATTCCACTGTGGATTTTTCCAAATTCCTAATTATGGATGGGAGGAGCTGAGGAGGCAGAGAGACAGCCTAGGACCACCTACTGAATTCATAGCAGATCTTGGGGTCGAATGTGTATTGCATCTCATTTTCTTAGCTACAATACTGCAACAGTGCCCTAGGGCATGGCTACACCTACCAGTGGAAGGGGGATCTCACGATACGATGATCGCGAGATCCTCCCCCTCAGTCTACATGTGGCATGCGCCGTCCTGGGAGGAAGAGGACATTGTGCCCGCCATATATATATATATATATATATATATATATATATATATATATAATCAAAAATGAGCATAGGAGTGCTTCATCGAAAAGGTAAGGGGTTTTGTTTAAAAAGAAAAGAAAAAAGATCCCGCTCCCCGCTCCCACCCCCAATGAGCATGGAGCTCCTGAAGATCTCCCTCCCCCATGCCTGGTTCCCGGTGCCTTGCGTTTACTCGTGAGGAGCTGGGACAAACCGAGATGGCCACCCACACCTCCTGCGGTCTCTGGATGATCCTGGGGCCATGGGGAAAATCGGGATAAAAGTGTAGAGCGATATCTTGGAGAAATGCAGGGATCTTCCCTCCCTGCTCCCGGGACCCCTTGTGCATCATGTGGATGCAGAGGGACAATCTCAGGATGATCCCCAGGGTATCGCTCTGGGAAGACACGCCCTTAGTCTCATTGTGATAAAGGGTCTAAAAGGGACCCTGACACCTTTCAAAGCAGTCCGTTGGAGGTACCAGTGTGCTCCACTGAATGCTGTGTGGTGGTGAAGGGAGGGACATTGTTGAGGGACGTTGCTAGGCTGGGTAGGAGAGTTGCATGCTCTTATCTCATCACCATGCAGACGGTAACAGGTTGAAAGTGTATTGCAATCCTACAATTTAAGTTTTAAAAGAATAGGATAACATCCTCCCCCTTTACCGTCCTTTAAAACAATCCATCCTGATATATTTCACTTCAGAGTGCAATGTTACAGAATTTGAAGTGTATGTGGTCCAACTGATTGCTGGGTTGTACTTCGGTTTGTTTTAGTATTCTATGTTTAGGCACACTTGTATTTCTCCTGTCCACATAGGATTTATCCCCTTTCTCATTGCTCCTGAGATTTTATGTCTATGCCGCCTCAATTTTGTGGTTTCCTTATTTATTGAATTGATTATATTATGCTTATTGAAAGGTTGATACTATGTTTATTGAAATGCATGGCTAGTCCCTCTTGAAATGAATTTGATATACTTATCTAAATGCTGACATGTTTTTTATTATAATGTACTCCTGTGAATTGTTCTTACATTTTGATATGAATGCTTCATTTCATATATTTTTTAATTGTTGTTGTTTATTGTGAGCTACATTGGATATACTTGCTTGTGAAAAATAGGAACGGGTGTGGGATTGGTCCAGTTCACATTTTAATGTGAACCCCTATGCTGACCAAAGACTCAGTTATCCTTCAAAATCAGCACTTCTCCCATTTTTTGTAGTGGAGTTCTCCAGTCTTATACATATTTACAAAAACGTAGGGCTGTGCACCGCCTCGGGGCCGAACCCTGAAACCCAACTGAAGTGGGCTGCTTTGGCCCACTTTGGCCCAAATCCGGAGTGGAACTGGATTGGGCTGAGCACCCAAAGCAGATTGGAATGGGTCCAAGGCACTTAGAATCATAGAATCATAGAACAGCAGAGTTGGAAGGGGCCTATAAGGCCATCGAGTCCAACCCCCTGCTCAATGCAGGAATCCACCCTAAAGCATCCCTGACAGATGGTTGTCCAGCTGCCTCTTGAAGGCCTCTAGTGTGGGAGAGGCCACAACCTCCCTAGGTAACTGATTCCATCGTTGTACTGCTCTAACAGTTAGGAAGTTTTTCCTGATGTCCAGCTGGAATCTGGCTTCCTTTAACTTGAGCCCGTTATTCCGTGTCCTGCACTCTGGGAGGATTGAGAAGAGATCCTGGCCCTCCTCTGTGTGACAACTATTGAAGTATTTGAAAGAGTGCTATTATGTCTCCCCTCAATCTTCTCTTCTCCAGGCTAAACATGCCCAGTTCTTTCAGTCTCTCTTCGTCCCGATCCGTGGGAGTGGTGAGCCCGCCTTGAGGCCAACCAGGAGTCTATTACACCACCCACTTGATCCCTTCTCCCAGAACCCAAAACTGCTGCCCACAGGACTTACCTTAGCCACACATCCTCAATTAGAGTTGCCATTTTAAACAAAGAGTTCCTGAATCAGCCTCTGAGGTGAGCTGCAGTGTGTTTGCTGTGCACAGCCCTCCAACAAAAAAAGCATATATTGGGGGAAATTACATTCAAAGATCCATTTTATTTGGAAAATTGCTTGAATCAGAAGTGTATTAGGCAATAATGCCTACCCAAAAGGCACGCATTAGGAGAACTCTGCACAAATATGCATTATGCATTTTCATGCAAACCTCTTAAGCATTTTTTTCCCCCAAAGCTCAGGGTGAACAAAACTTGAGAAATGCTCAAATTTTGAGATGACCCAAATTTAAGATTGGGAAAATTAGAAATGAGGAGAAACTAAAACGGTTAATTTGCCCACCCCTAGTGGAAGCAACAAACATTTAAACAACAAAAAAACCCACCTACCACTACTACCCGCCCCCAAAACCTAAACAGAGCTCATTGGTGTGGATAGAAGGACTCCATGCAGGTAGAGGCCACGGCATTAGTGACCCATGCCAACTGATGCTAACCCCTCCAGCAATTGTTAGAACAGCCCCTGTGCCTCTTCCAATGCTTTATGAGATGTCCTTCAGTGATGGTGCCAGATACGCCTCCTCCATGCAGTACCCTGGAAATGGGTAGCTCCCAGCAAACCAAATAGCAAGTCTTTGCTGTACGTGATGCATTGGGCCTTCTGTGTTCACCAATTTGTCCAGTCTGGATCTAAGGTGTTAAAAGAAAGGGGGGGGAAGGTGAGCATTTTGGTCTTGGTTGTTCCCTCCACTTCCATCCAAAGCACCAGTAATCTCTTCTTCTCTTATCACTTCCTTTGCCTTTTATCAACAAAATAAAAAGCCCTTCCCCAGTACATTTTCAGCTAAAAGGAAATGTGTCTGCACATATGTGTGTGTGTGTGTGTGTGTGTTTAGGGCACCACTATCTAGAATCTCCCTCCGTGAGATAGAGGGAAGTTTACAATGAGTGATAACCAAAGGGAATAAACCATTAAGCCAATGCTGAGGGTGATGCTTATTCATGGTTTTGTAACCAGGCTGACCGTTTTTTCCCCGTTGAAATCTCGATTCTATATTTAGCAATTTGTAAATAGTGACTCAAAGATTTGGCCGCTTGCCATTTCAAAGAGAAACCACAGAATGGCAACTGAAGCCTTTGGAGCTCTCCATACACCCTGCAAAGCTTGGACATGATGTGTTAATCCATAAGGACGTAAGATGGACCACGTCCATGTTCTGCAGCATTCTGCTTCTGGTGCCAGACATCCAGGTGCTCCTCAGTGCTAGGGCAGAGGTCCCACATGGCCACACACCCTTCTTTTGGTCCCACTCCTTCCCTTCATCACCAATATTCTAGGGTGACCCTATGAAAAGGAGGACAGGGCTCCTGTATCTTTAATGGTTGTATTGAAAAGGGAATTTCAGCAGGTGTCATTTGTAAACATGGGGAACCTGGTGAAATCCCCTCTTCATCACAACAGTTAAAGCTGCAGTTGCTCTGCCCTCTTTTAAATCTGGTCACTCTAGTATAGCTCCTGCAGCTTTCACTGCTGTGATGAAGAGGGAATTTCAGCAGGTTCTCCATATATACAAATGACACCGGCTTAAATTCCCTTTGTATGCAACTGTTAAAGATACAGGCGCCTGGTCCTCTTTTCCATATGGGCACCCTAATAGTGAGCGTCTCATACGGAGACCATATGAAAAGGAGGACAGGCCTCTGGTATCTTTAACCGTTGTATTGAAAAGGAAATTTCAGCAGGTGTCATTTGTAAACATGGGGAACCTGGTGAAATTCCCTCTTCATCACAGCACTTAAAGCTGCAGGAGCCCTGCCCTCTTTTAAATCTAGTGACTCTAGTATATCTTCTGCACTTTAATTGTTGTGATGAAGAGGGAATTTCAACAGGTTCTCCATATATACAAATGACACCTGCTGAAATTCCCTTTTCTATGCAACTGTTAAAGATACAGGAGCCCTGTCCTCCTTTTCATAGGGTCACCCTATGATATTCAGCAGTACATGGAGGTACCACCATGGCAAAAAAAGAAAAAGAAAAGGTGATGATAGAACTGCACTCCACAAATCACTCCAATCATTTTTCTAGACCCTCTGTAAAAACAGAGGCCTTCTCGAAGAACGTGTAAATGTCATGGGCCGCATGCAGACATGCAAAGTTTGGCAATGGGCCAATTTGGAATGGTACTCAACACTGTTTAGACACTCTTGTATCCTTCTTGCCCAGATGAGATGTGAGAGTTAACTGTCCCTTTGGGCCCTTTCTACACCTAAGGGCCTTCAGGGAGGTAGGGGGGATTATCCTGGACTTACCTGCTTCCTCGATTTTCTCCTAGCGTACAAATGCCAGCACGATAGGCCAGAAACAAACAGGGACATTGTGGGTTCCATTAAAAAAACCAACCACCAGGAGCCAGGAGCTCAATTGTGCTCCACCGAAAAAGTAACTTTAAAAGAAGAAGAAGCCCTGACCTCATTCCCCCACCACCACCACCTGATGTCCCTGGACTCCCCCAGATCAGTTCCTTCCCTCTTTGTTACTTGCGAGGAGGAGGGAAGAAGCCAGGATGGGTGCCCACACCACCCATGGCCCTTGGGATGGTCCAGGGACCACAGCAAAAATCGGGGAAATGGAGGGGTCATCCCGGCCTGCTCCCAGGATCACCTGTGTGTCATTTGGATGCACAGGGATGACCCCGGAAAAAAATCCATGCTGTAGAAATGGCCTTGGTTTGAGATAGAAACTTTGGTCAGTCGTGAAGCGACCGCCTCATTTTCAAAGCAGGGCTGTGTGCAGGGCTCCTCGCTCTACCTTCTCTCTCTGAAAAGTGGCTAAAGTGTTTAAAAGGCACTGAACAAACACTGATGAACACACTACATATTTGCAGAAGGGGCAAAAGAAAAGCGTAACTAATGAACAACCAAGCAGAGAGAACAGCTGAGTCATTGCAGGGTGGAGGGGGGATTGCCAATAAGAAGAGAAAATAAGGATTTGTCCCACAGCCTGTACATCTACTTCTAGAGTAGCCAAAGTAGGGTTTTACGGCCACATCCTGTGTCCACCCTGCGAGCAATTGTTCCCCTGCTAGCATGGTCTGCCCCAGTGACCCAGGCCGTGGGAGCCTCTGCTGGGTGAGCCTCGGCAAGTGCCTGCCCTTTCCCCCCCTTCCATGCTAGTAGCAGCTGCCATTGGTGTGAAAGAGGGGGGGGGGGAAGTGTGATTCCTAGAGTGGTCTGGAAATTGCGCAATTCCCTCCCTGGATGTTAGTGGCTCCATAAGCCTGGAGGGTGGAAATGCGCCATTTCCAAACCCTCCGGAAATCACCTCTTTCCCTCCTCCCCTGTGCCCATGGGGGCTTTTAAGGCCCCTTTTGGCATGGGGGGGGGGAAATGTGTGCTTTCCAGAGCCTCTGGAAAGAGTGCATTTCTCCCCTGCCCCCTCTTCAAACTAATGACGCCCTGATTGGAGCAGAGCAGAAGCCTCCAGAAAGTGTGCAATTCCCTCGGGCACACTAATGGCATCCACAGATCCTACCTCACAGGTTTGTTCTGAGGATAAAATGGAGAGGAGGATGAAGATGACATAAGTTGCCTTAGGTTTCTGGAAGGAAAATGGTGGAATATAAATGTAACAAAAAGAAATAAATAGATATTCGTATTCCTCACTGGAAATAATGTAAGCCTACTATATTGGCCTGCCAGACAGGACTCGTCAACTTAATAGTCTTTTAGCATTTAAGAAAGCTATAAAGACTGATCTATTCTGGCAGGCCTAGCCAGTGGAATTTTAGGATGTTTTTAGGATGTTTTAATAATGTATACTATGTTTTTAGTTCAGTTTTATGTGTTTTATACTTATTGTTGTTCTCCCCTTGATCCAAACAGAGAGGCGGGTAAGAAATAAATTATTATTATTATTATTATTATTATTATTATTATTATTATTATTATTTTCTTAGGATTACAGAGAGCCAAACGACTCATTATGCTAATTGCATAGCACACAGTTGAGACTTGTCTGACTTTTTACTCTTTTCTAAACATGTGTGTCCCTGATTCAAATTGGGACCATAAGTTTCTGGGAGGAGAGGGTTAAACTTTCCCCTATCAATCTCCCCCCCAAAAAAATTTCCCTTTCCCAGGTGTGTGTCCGTGTCCACAGGGGATGAAAAAAGAAAGAAAGAAACTACGGTGACCAACTGTCAGGTTTTTGTTCTTTCCATGGTGTCAGGGGGGATTTTCTATAATTTTCAATAATGTCCTGGAATGACACACCTTCCCCTTTAAGGCTGCCATTAGCATTGCAGGAGGGAATGACATGCTTTCTTGAGGCACATCATTCCCCCCCCCCCCGAGCTCCAATTGAGGTCTTAAAGGGGAAAGTGGGTCATTCGTGGACATTATAGAAAAGGCCCCAATTGGAGTGGATGGTGGTGGTGCAGAATGAAATCCTTTCCCCTCCTCCACTCCAATCGGGTTCCTTAAGGTGGCGGGGGAATAACGTACTTTCTGCAAGACTCAGAAAGCTGCTTCCCCACACACACACTAGGTGTCCTCTTTTTTGGTTTCCCAAATATGGTCACCCTAAAGAAACATACCGAACCTTTTCTACTCCACCTCCATTTTAGGGGGGGAAAACACATGGGGGGTGGCGGGAGGAACATTTAACCCCTCCCTTTTTGGAGCACCATGTTCCTGATCCAAAGCAGGGCTGTGCAAACTTACACAAGAGTAAAAAGTAAAACAAGCTTTACCTGCATGCTATGTGATTCGTGTCATGTGTAACTTGGCTGTCAGGCTGTACTTAGATGATACATTTACCATATGATCATTGTTCCTGGGCTTGTCCTTTTTTCCAGAAATAGCAGCTGCCCTAGAATTGGGAGTGGGGCAGCAAGGAGGTCCCAAAGCATAATACGATGTTATTTTCTCCCAAAGGTGCCATTACAGGGTTGATTTTTGACAGGGAAATGTCATGGACACCGAATTTACCATTCCTTGCGTGCCAGTTCCCCATTTTCTGCAAGAGCACCCTTGGGGCCAAGGACTTGGAGGGTAAATTCTAGCTGCTATGAGGAGGGCCTTTTCTGCTGTGGCACCCCAGATGTGGAGTGAGCTTCCCAGAGAGGTTCTCCTGGCACTGACATTGTGCTGGTTACGGTGCCAGGTGGAGGCCTTCTTATTCTGCCAGGCATTTTAGTTAGTTATTATGCCTTTTAATAATGTGCTGCTTTTAATAATGTATTAGTTTTATGTGTTTTAATCAATTATATGTATTTTATGGTGTTTGCATTTGTGTTGTACCTGGCCTCAAACCAGAGGGAGAGGCAGGTAACAAATAAATAAATATATGATGATGATGATGGTGATGATCTGGTACTGTATTTTAAATGTCTTTCTTTTAGCTTCTCTTTGATTATTTTATATTTACATTGTAGTTTTAAACGTTTAAACTTTTACATTGGATTTTATCATTTATATTTCATTGTTTCATATTTTATGGTTTTAATTGCTGTGAATCGCCCCAGAGAGCTTCAGCAATTGGGTAGTATAAAAATGAATTAATTAAATAAATAAATATATAAAAGACTATAATCTTGGGGTGTCAGCTATGCCTGGAACACGTCTCATACTCTCCAAAAGCAAGCGGAGTGGGATAATTCTTGACATCGAATTAACCTGGATGGGTTTTCTCCCTCGGGGGGGGGGCGGGGGAACGTGACATTGCTTTTTGTCCCAGCAGACTTGATTGAATCCCCCTCTGTTATGGGTCAGTAAAAAAGGTCTTTTCACCCTAGTCTTTTCTAGACTCCCCCCTGATAGGCTCATTTTTTTATTTGCAAGTTTTTTTTAAAAAATAAATATTTCGTTATTTGTAATAACAACTTAAGAACGTAAGAAGTGCCCTGATGCTGGATCAGACCAAGGGTCCATCTAGTCCAGCACTCTGTTCACACAGTGGCCAACCAGCCATTGGCCAGGGACCAACAAGGTAGGTCATGGTGCAACAGCACCCTCCCACCCATGTTCCCCAGCATCAGGTGCACACAGGTTTACTACCTCAAATACTGGAAATAGCACACAACCATCAGGGCTAGTATCCTTTGATAGCCTTCACCTCCAAGAATTTATCCAAACCCCTTTTAAAGCCATCCAAATTGGTGGCCATCACTACATCTTGTGATAGTGAATTCTATCATTTAACTCTGCGCTGTGTGAAGAAGTACTTCCTTTTATTTATCCTGGATCTCCCACCACTCAGCTTCATGGGATGACCCCAGGTTCAAGTATTTTGATAGAGGGAGAAAAATGTCTCCCTGTCCACATTCTCCACACCATACATAATTTTGTACCCCTCTATCATGTCTCCCCTTCGCCTCCTCTTCTCCAAGCTAAACAATCCCAGTTGATGTAACCTTCCCTCATAGGGGAGATGCTCCAGCCCCTTCATCATTTTAGTTGCCCCTTTTTGCACTTTTTTTCAGCCCTATAATATCCTTTTTCTAGGTGTGGTGACCAGAACTGTACACAGTTTTCTAAGAGCGGTCGCACCATAGATTTGTATAATGGCCGTATAATCATTCCTGAAAAGCTGCCATTTGCAGTCTGAAATGCTACAGCCCAGACTCTGGTAGACCACCTCATTGCCTTTTTTCTTGTCCCCCCCCCTCCCCACAGCTCCTTTTTTCCATGGGAAATCAAGGTCAGGATGACAGGGCAGATGAACTTTGTGACTGAAACCGGTTTAAGTTGATGTACGGGACTGAAACTGCCTTCGGGATATATTTTAACCCCTCCGCTGGGCCTCTTGACAGCCTGCTCAGAGGCCGTGGCTTTTCAGGCAGGCAGGCAACTCTGTAACCGTCAATAATATCTGGACATAGCACATATGCCTACCGGGCTCTAAACAAGTGTCTCCTCCCCAGCTGCACGCTGTGCCTCAAAGGCTCTCGAGGGGTTAATACATGCCATTCCCAAAGTTCAGGGAAGGGACAATACTGAGGGAACAGCGGGAATTTCAGCATGTTAATAGCCTGGCTTCTTCCTGACCGGCCCAAAACGAATGCATGGTACACTAAATTGTCCCTGTCAGCTTAGCTCAAATGATGGTATGCTTTATTTCTACACATGCCTTGACTGTGTCCATTGAATTTATGTCCAGAAAATAAACACTTCCAGACGGCAATAAAGCATTCGCTCGTAGCTGCCTGGCTATCGCACAGGCGGAAGCCACAAGCTTGGGTGCTTTGCCGCGGAACTCGCACCACCTGAAAACTTGACAGCCCGCCGGCCGGTTCCCTCCTCCACCTCGTTCTCACGGTAGCGTAATGGAGAGACGACACGCAATGAGAGCCACACAGTGGAATATGGAGCTGGACCTACAATCATGAACAATGCAGCGTGGGTCTAGATGTACACCTTGGGCTAATCTACACCTGCAGGCATTTTGGCACGGAAGAGAGATGCTTCAGAATGTTCCCTGCTTCCGCGATTGGCACTCATGGGGCACACGGCACTGACGTGTACCACAATTTCAGGAGTGCCATTTCAGAAGCACATGCGCCCCATTATGCTGCTTGCACATGTGGATTGGCAGATGTGGGTGGTGCTGGGCAGATGACGCAGCTACGGGGCAGAGATTTTTTTAATGATTCATGAGGCATGCGCATGAGCGCAGAGGCACGGCAAAATGTGGGGGATAGAAACTCCATCGAATATGTGCTCCTGCACAGAGCTATATTTTCATTTTAAAAAAGCACTCTGCAGTGAAACACTCTAATACACATCCAAACATGTGGCAATGGTGCACAAGTCCTCTCCTGCACACCTCCGATACCCTTGCACACGGTCCTCTCAGATGATTGGTTGTTCACTGAGCCCAGAACTCGTGGTGAACAGCAACAATCTCTCAAAGGGGGACACACACCACAAACGTTCTCTCTTCATCACAAATTCTCTCTTCATCACAACAGTTAAAGCCGCAGGACTCCTGCCTAGTGTGATCAGATCCAAAAGAGGGCAGGGCTCCTGCAGCTTTATCTGTTGTAATGAAGAGGGGATCTCACCAGGTGCTGCATGCATAGAAATGTCACCTGCTGAAATTCCCTTTTCTATGCCACTGTCCTCCATTTCGTATGGCCACCCTATGTATATTCCAGTGCACTGGAAAGGATTTTACACACAGTGGAGAAGGTAGTGGCCACATGAGCCCAAGGCTTCCTGACCCACGTGTGAACTGTCTCTTAGAAGGACCCACAAAATATCTGAGTTGAAAGTAAGTGGGAAGGGGGGAGAGAGAGTATTGCCCATGGCAGCAATCCAAATTAAAATATGTTCAATTCGGTATTTGCATTTCCTTTCAAGAAAACAAAATTAAACAGCTGTTTCCTTTGTGTCTGAAGTGGCTAAGGAAACCACCAGTGGTGGGCTGATTTACGGAGAGGTGCAGGTTGAGCGCCATCGTCTCCAGGTGTTGCTGATAGGCCTGCAGTCTTTGTTTGCACCTAGTAATTTTTATGGCCACATCCTCTCTCCACCTCAGTTCCCCCGGGGTCACACCAGCCCCCTGCTCTGCATATTCACAGTATGAGAAAGCTTGGCAGGAAGCAAAGGCAAGAAATTAAGATGTGCACCCACAAAGCATCATATATATGTGACAAATTCAAGAGGTTTGCACTCCAATGCTTTGCATTGCATTGTTCCACAATAGGGCTCGCATGCATGCATTTACTGTAAAGTAGGGATGTCCATCACTGGGAAATCTGATTCCTTTATGACTCCATGACATTATGGTGACCATATGAAAAGGAGGACAGGGCTACTGTATCTTTAACAGTTGTATTGAAAAGGGAATTTCAGCAGGTGTCATTTGTATATTTTATTTATTTATTTATTTATTTATTTATTTATTTATTTATTTATTACATTTTTATACCGCCCAATAGCCGAAGCTCTCTGGGCAGTTCACAAAAATTAAAACCATAATAAAACAACCAACACGAATACAAAATACAATATAAAAAGCACAACCAAGATAAAACCACGCAGCAAAATTGATGTAAGATTAAAATACAGAGTTAGAACAGTGAAATTTTAATTTAAGTTAAAATTAAGTGTTAAAATACTGAGAGAATAAAAAGGTCTTCAGCTGGCGATGAAAAGAGTACAGTGTAGGCGCCAGACGGACCTCTCTGGGGAGCTCATTCCACAGCCGGGGTGCCACAGCAGAGAAAGCCCTGCTCCTAGTAGGAGAACCTGGTGAAATGGAGAACCTGGTGAAATTCCCTCTTCATCACAACAGTTACAGCTGCAGGTCCCCTGCCCTCTTTTAAATCTGGTCACTCTAGTATAGGTGCTGCAGCTTTAACTGTTGTGATGAAGACGGAATTTCACCAGGTTCTTCATATATACAAAAGACACCTCTGAAATTCCCTTTTCAATGTAACTGTTAAAGATACAGCAGCCCTGTCCTCCTTCCCATATGGTCACCCTACGTGACATGGTAGTCTCACAAGCCCAAGTGGAAGCAACCAGTGCCTCAGGGATGCACCTGAGGCTGAGTGCTTGCGAGCCCCCAAGAGCGCTTGGGTGCGGGTCCGCCCAGGTCCTGGCTTCCGGATCATGGCCCTTTCCCCAGTTGCGCAAATGGCGGCAGCATTAAAAGGGCCTTTCAGGCCTCCATTGGGGAGAGGGGGGGGAAACATATGATTTCCAATATAAGAATCCAATATAGAATCCAATATAAACTTCTCCTGTTGACCTTCAAAGCTTTTCACGGTCTAGCTCCTTCCTATCTCTCCTCTCTCATCTCACACTATTGCCCCGCTCGTGCTCTTCGTTCCTCTGATGCCATGTTTCTCGCCTGCCCAAGGGTCTCTACTTCCCTTGCTCGGCTTCGTCCGTTTTCTTCTGCTGCCCCTTACGCCTGGAACGCTCTTCCAGAACATCTGAGATCCACAAGTTCAATCGCAGCTTTTAAAGCTCAGCTAAAAACTTTTCTTTTTCCTAAAGCTTTTAAAACCTGATGTTGTTTGGACTCTATACTGTTAGTTTTACCCTACCCTGTGCCTGTTTACCCTACCCAGTGCCTGTTTGCATTCTCTTTCCCTCCTTATTGCTTTACTATGATTTTATTAGAATGTAAGCCTATGCGGCAGGGTCTTGCTATTTACTGTTTTACTCTGTACAGCACCATGTACATTGATGGTGCTATATAAATAAATAATAATAATAATAATAATAATAATAATAATAATAATAATAATAATAATAATAATAATTTCCCCAAGGCTGGGGAAAATGAGTATTTTCCCCCTCCATGCTAATGGTGGTCTTGGGGAAACCATGTGTTTCTCCCCCCCCCCCACTCCAGCTGATGGGGGCCTTAAAGTCCTATTAAGGCCTCGACCACTGCAGCGGGAGAAGCACTCTTTCTGGAGCCTCCAGAAAGTGGACAATTTCCGTGCTGCATTAATGGCGGCTGCCATTAATGCAGTGGGACAAAGGGTCAAAGCCGGCTGGGCAGCTCCAAGTGCTCACGGACCTCACGAGTGTTCTGCAAGGACTTTCAGAGCCCAGCTCCTGGGTGGGTGGCCAAGTTGGCAGGTGGCACCAGGGCTGGCAGGGCAAGCACGCCCCAGCTTACCAACCCATCTATTTGCAGCTGGGTTTCTTTTGTCCCAGTCCCAACGTGCATCACTTTACACTTGCTTATATTGAACTGCATCTGCCATTTGGACACCCACTCTCCCAGCTTGGAGAGATCCCTTTGGAGCTCTTCACAATCCCTTTGTGTTTAACAACCTTAAATAATTTGGTGCCCTCAGCAAACTTGGCTGTTTTTCTGCTCACTCCTAATGCCAGATCATTAATGAACAAGTTGAAAAGCACTGGTCCCAATACAGATCCCCATGGGATCCCATGGTTTACATCCATTTATTGGGAGAATGTATGTCTACTCTCTGCTTTCTGTTCTCTACCCAGTTACTGATCCATAAGAGGGCCTCTCTTCTTATTCCTTGACTGCTAAGTTTGTTCAGGAGTCTTTGGTGGTGAGGGACTTTATCAAAAGCCTTTTGGAAGTCCAAGTAAACAATGCCCACCACATCACCCCTGTCTACATGTTTGTTGACACTCTCAAAGAATTCTCATACATTAGTGAGATAGGACTTGCCTTTGTGGAAGCCATGTTGATTCTTCTTCAGCAGGACCTGCCCTTCTATATGCTTACTAATTTTGTCTTTAATAATGCTTTCAACCAATTTATTTGCAACAGATGTCAAGCTAACTGGCCTGTAATTTCCTGGATCCCCCTTGGATCCCATTTTAAAAACTGGTATTACGTTGGGCATCTTCCAGTCCTCTGGTACAGATCCTGAGCTTAGGGACATGTTGCATATTTTTGTGAGGAGGTCCGCAATTTCATATTTGTGTCAGTTCCTCAGACTCCCTTCCTGAAAACATCAGTTCGGCACAGGTATCTCTCTTATATCTTCTGCAGTGAACACTGATGCAAAGAATTCATTCAGTTTCTCTGCAATCTCTCTGTCCTCCTTTAGTTATCCTTTAACTCCATTGTCATCCAGTGTTCCAACTGCTTCCCTAGCTGGTTTCCTGCTTCTGATCTGTTTAAAGAATTCTTTATTCTTGCCTTTGATATTATCAGTGTTATGCTCTAAAATGCTTTTTTGCATCTCTTATTGTCTGCTTGCATCGCCTTAGTGCCAGCTTGTGCTCCCTTTTATTTTCCTCACTTGGGCAAGACTTCGATTTTCTGAACGAAGCCCTCTTCTCTACAATAGCTTCCTTGACGCTGCTAGTTAACCATGCCGGTGACCTCTTGGACTTGGTGCTAACTTTCCTAACCTATGGTATACATTTTAGCTAAGCTTCCACACATTTCGAAGGGATTTAACCCTCTTGACTCCTACTCTCAACTTCCTTTTGACCAGTTCGCTCATGCTGCTGGGCTGAGTTAGAACATAAGAAGATCCATGATAGATCGGACCAAGTGTCCATCTAGTCCAGCATTCTGTCCACACAGTGGCCATCCAGCTGTTGACCAGGAACCCACAAGGAAGACAAAATTGCAAGAGCACCCTCCCATCCAGCAACTGACATACATAGGCTTACTGCCTCTGCTACTGGAGATAGCACATAGCTATCAGGTTTAGTAGTCATTGTTAGACTTCTCCTCCAAAGTTGTTCAAGGGCTGGATTCCGACTTCTTGTTCACAGGCTAACCAGCCCTCTATCAAAGATGCAGGATCCCCACCAGATACAGGCCCTTTCATTAGATACTCTTGGTTCAGCCTCTCTCATTAAACGTAAATTTCCATTGTGGTTTCTTGTATTGCTTGGAAATTTGTACTTTAGTCAGAACTTCAAGGCTTCAAAGGTCTTCTTTGTTCACGATGTCTCCATTTCATCTTCTTTTTGTTTGTTTGTTTAAAAAGATCCTTAGGAGTTTGATGATGATCAGTAAAAATGTAGATATTGTTCCAAAGGTTCTCAGTCCTGTCACCACGGGTGGAGGCAAAAGAAGCAGACTCCATCTAGGAAATAAAACAACAGCAACAACAACAACATTGATAGTGCTATATAAATAAATAATAATAATAAAATAATAATAATAATAACAACAACAACAACAACATAGCACCATCAATTGGCGTGGCACTTTACATAATACAAGAAGACAGATCCCTGCCGCAAGGACTTTACAGTCTAAAATTTGACCCAGGGGTTAGGCAGGGTCAAAGAAGTAAACAATATGCAGTTGTTTCACCTGCATGTGTTTCGGGGGGGGGGGGGGAGAGACACCATCCACATGCCCAATAGTAAGCTCGAGATGGGCAAACTCACCCAGGTCTTACTCGTGGCGCACTTGCCCCACTGCCACTTGCATGCCACACAATCTCCTTTGGTGGCTCAGTGAGTGTCTGGTGAGTGTCCGCCCCAGTCCAGAGCCTCCATTGTGGCCTGCCGGGAGAGATTCGCCAACTTAATAGTCTTCCAGAATTTAAGAAAGCCAGAAAGACTGACACCTTCTGGCAGGCCTACGCAGTCAAATTTTAAGAAGTTTGGCTGTTATTTTAATAATGTATTAGTTTTATATGTTTTAATCAGTTTTATATATTTTATAGTATTTTTATATTTGATGTTGTTCCCTGCCTCGATCCAGAGGGAGGGGTGGGAAATAAATAAATAAATAAATAAATGGATGATGATGATGATGATGATGATGATGATGATGATGATGATGAGCAGTAACTTCAAGGGCCTGTTTTTGGTGGCCCCTGCTGAGTGTGGCCCCTTTGCGGGGGTCCAGCAATGCCTACCCTTGACATTGGCTCTGGGTGAATGTGTCAGTTTCATTTTCTTCTGCATCTGAATGCTTTAAATCTCAAGGCCTTTGCCTCCTGGATATGAAGAAATTTGCAGATGTTCAAATTTGGAAGGCAGCGAGCAGCTTGACGTTTCAGGCTTGGACTTGTCTTATACTGAGTTTGGGGCAAACTACGTGTCTACATCAAATCCAGCAGCCTGCATCCAAGGGGGACCAACAAGGAAGTAAAACTATAAAGAGATTTTTTCTGCCTCTTTCATGGGGTGGGCGGGGCGGGCATTCAGAGAATTTTCTACCTGGGGAGAGAGACAGGGTTTCCACGTACCTTTTTAAAGTGTAGCCAGTTGCTAAAGGATCCTCTTTCTATTTTTATTTATTTATGTTTTAGTTTTTCAAAACAACAACAACAAAACCACCCACCCACCCTTCCCTCAGCATTTAGAGGAGCTCAGCAGTTCTTAGTGAATGACTACTGGTGACCATGTGACCTCAGCTTCTCCAATAAGCATTCAGGAAGAACTCCTGGGCTCCTGAAAATGCTGGGGGTGTTTTAAAAAGTACGTAAGGAAAAAAAGAAAGAAGACCCCTCAACACCTGGCTACATTTCAAAAAGTATGTGGAAACCCTGTCCCCCTCCCCAAGGAGAAAATTCTCTGAAATTCTCACCTCTCCCAGCATCTTTTGCTCAAGTTTTCATTCCCCCCACCCACCCCATGAAATGCCAAAAATGGAATGGTTGAAAATTTTGGCATAGCACTAATACTTGTTCCTCTGTATAAAAAGGGTGAGAGAACGGACCTTAAAAATTATAGGCCAATAAACCTTTTGGACATGGCATCAAACGTGTATGGAACATTTCTACGAAATAAGCTTGAGTCTTGGTCCGTAGAAAATTATATTCTGGCCGAGGGACAGGCAGGGTTCCATCAAGGGAAAAGCACAAGTGATCAATGTTTTGTGCTCATCCACTTGATCTATAAATGTTTTGGCCAACTGAGGGCTATGCTAGGCCTACTGCGTAATCCGGGCAGGAGGAGCGGCGAGCCCGTGCTACAAGTAGAATGGGCTGTTGCGCCTTGATAGACGTGGATGTGACGGGGGAAAGCAAAGCCCTGTCATGTCCGCCATTTTTTAATTTTTTAAAAGGGCCAGATGCAGGAACACTCCTGCGCTTAGGTAAGGCCCTTTTAAAAAAACACCTTCCCCCCTCTCCCCCCCTCCCTGGCCATGAGTCCCCCCTCTCCCACCGGCTTCGTTTCCCCCCATTCCCCCCATCACCCACCCGCCAGCCCCCTTCCCCCCTGCCTCCGATCTTCCCCCCTCCCCCGGGCTCCGATCCCCCCCACCTCCCCCCAGGCTCTGATCTTTCCCCCCCACCGCGAGTAAGCGCGGTAGCCGGGAAAAGCGGCGGAACGAGCTAGATGACCGCAGTCTCGGGCTCAGCCCGAGGCCGCGGGTAATACCGGGCCAAAGAAGTTCCAGTTAGCCCGGGCCAAAGGAGGTTTCAGCCCTGGCTGACCCTGGGATCCCCTGTGCATCATCTGGATGCACAGAGGTGAGCCCGGGGTCAGCCCGGGCTGAAACCTCCGTCTAGCAAAACCCCATGAGGAAGTTTTGTCAATTTTACTTCCGCATTCGATTTAATTGATGGAGATCTCCTTTGGGATAAACTCTTACATACTAACATAAATGATAAAATAAATACTTGATTTGTTTATTTGTTGTTGTTGTTGTTTTAAAAAAATGATTTCCACTGCTTTCCTAATCTACCAGGCTCTGACAAAGGCAAAAGGCCTGATTTGGACCAGCATGTTTGCGGTGTGAGTTGTGAGTTGTGTGGGAAAGCCAGCATAGACAGGCAACCGAGATGGTGAGGGCAGCTCATTTCTTAATAATGTAGCACCCTCAGTGTGCATGGTTCTTTACGAAAGAGAAGACGACAGCTCCCTGCCCTGGGGCACCTCCAGTCTGAAATGCATCCTGGAAGGGAAGGAGACGGAGAAAGGGGCAAGTTAGACGGAAGGATTTGAAAGAAGGGGTTAGAAAGAAGTTAGAGGGGAAGTGGTCTTAGATGGGGCAAAATTCTAAGTTCAGGGAATTTGGGTCCTGGGGTGGACTGGATGCTACCTTGATAGCTTTGGTTCTTTTCTTTCTTTCTTTCTTTCTTTCTTTCTTTCTTTCTTTCTTTCTTTCTTTCTTTCTTTCTTTCTTTCTTTCTTTTCTTTTTTTCATTCCATGCCATTATTTGCTATGGCCAATTTACTCTGTCAATGTGGTCCCAGGATACTCAATGCTTCCCCCCCCACACCAACAACCCGGTGGAGGCTGTTCACGGCAGCCCGAGGGGGGCAGCGTGTCTCTATTCAGCTGTCCGTCCAGCTGCAGCCCTATCCAGAGAAATAAACAATCCTTCAAAGAGACTCAAGCTGGCCTTTTTCTTTACATCCCCGCATCTCCCTTCCCTCCCTCCCTCCCTCCCTCCGCCACCCCACCCCCACCCCCACCCTTCCTCCGCCGTTTGCTGTAATCTCCGGCCGGCCTGGATGTCACAGCAGAACTTAGGACTGTCATTTCCAGACGGCTATTCTCTTAGCCATGCCATGAATGACACTTTCGGCCTGTGTTAATTGCCCGGCTCGGGGCTCAGCTATCAGCCAGTCCCTGTCTCAGATTTACTGATTGAAGACGTGACTGGAGTGAGTGAGTGAGCAAAGAAGGGGTCGGGTCCCAGCCGGGCCAAGTTCAAGGGCGCCGACTGGTACAGACATATAAACAAGGGAATGGTATGTAAGCAATAAAGACATAAAGGTTGTGATCAAGGCTAGCCATACCATAAACAGCGGTGATAAGCCAGTTTGTTTATAGATAAAAGGCTGCAATCCTGTGCGCCAGTTATGCGCTTCTAAATCCCGTTGCTTCCCCCTTTGGCACATCTAACAGTGCAGTCAAGGAACTCACGGCTTGGCTTTGTTGAAAACAACAACACCAACAACGAAAACAACAACCAGAGTCTACCTGGCACTTAGCACGTTTTCTTGGACATTCTCCATCTTTTCTTCAAGCTTTTGGGATGGTTTGATTGTATTTCTTTGAAGGAGTTCAGCAGGAGGAATTCAAAATCATCCCATGGGCTAAAATGAACAACAACAAGACTAATTTGGCTTGAAGTGTGAATGTTATGTATTTATGGGCTTGCTTCTACATTTCTTCCTGAGTTCAATTTATGCTGCGGTGTGTAAAACAACTTGCAGCCACAAAAGCAGCTGATAAATGCCAAGAGTTAAAATTGACCATTAAAAATTAAATGAAACATTTGTTTTGAGCATGTCACTGGGTTTTGTTTTGTTTTTGTTTTGCTTTAAATAAGCCATGTTTCAGCCTGTGCATCCCAGCCAATCATGTTTACTCAGAAAGATATCCTATAGAGTTCAACAGTAAGGCCCTTTCTACACCTCCTGACATTCCGGAAGGGAGGGGGAGGCTCTCATCATATACTCTGGGAGGGGTGAAATTGTTACCACCCCTTCCCCTGATGGGCACGGAGTCACACCACATGGCTCCAAGCCCATTTCTGGTGCCACACTTACTTGTGAGTAAGCACGACACCAGGTGGGATGGGAACCCACACCTCCTGTGGTCTTGGGATGATCCCGAGACTGCACCAAGAATCAGGTTTTCCCAGGGTTTCTTCATCCCTGGGAAAACTAGTGCCCATCCTCCTCTGCCCCCAGGAGTCCCTGTGCGTCACTTGGACATACAGGGACTCAGCTGTGACCAGCCTGGACTATCAGGCCGGTGTAGAAACAGCCTAAGTGTGTGGAGTGTTGCCCTCATACAGCACAATCTTATACATATCTATTCAGAAGTAGGTACTATTAAATTCAACAGGGCTTATTCCCAGGTAAGTGAATACAGGTTTACAAGGGGGAGGAGTACATCAAGGGGAAAGGAGTTAGTAGAGATGGACGGACTCACTGCAGGGCAAGCAGAGTCACAACTGCCTCATGCCCCACAGCCGCCCACCCTTCGATGTCAGCCGCCATTTTTTCACAAGACTGCGGCTCCATCATTTTCGTATTTTTAATGTTGAGCAAAGCGGTGGCCATAAAGGGCCATTACCGCCACATTAGAGGCATAGAGGGCCATGTTTGTGACGCCCCCCCCCACAGGTTTTGCAGTTTGAGCAAATCTCTGAGCAATTTGCACAAATTACAGCCTTTTTGCACAAATTTCTCAGACATTTGTACAAAAGTTGCTCAGACATTTAGGCAAATTGTGGAACCAAAGGAAAATAATAAAGTGTGCAAAGTGACCTGAAAATCAGCAAAGTGGCTCACCTTACTGAAGATCCAGTTGGGCGTCATAGTGGAAACTGAAGTGAAGTCCAGTGTGGCTGACACTAAGGGCTAATCTACACTAAGCAGGATTTTACACTATGAAAGTGGTATAAAAAAGGCAGGAGCCACACCAAGCAGGATATAGCACCATGAAAGTGGTATGATAGTGGTATATGGGATGTGTCAATTGGCCCCAACAGTTGTCACTGCACTTCAATACTGCTATAAAGCAGTGTGGCTCCTGCCTTTTATATACTGCTTTCATATTGAAATATCCTGCTTTTTGTAGATTAGGACTAAGGCCTTAGCTAGACCAGGCTATATCCCAGGGCAAACCCCGGGATCGTCCCTGTGCATCCACATGATGCACAGGGGGGTCCCAGGATCAGGGACGGTTCATCCCTCCCTTGCCTCAGGGTATAGCCCTCCCCTTTGGGCCCAGTTTTTCCACAGTCCCGGGCTGAGCCCAAGACCACAGAACGTCTGGCCTACTTCCATGGCTTAACCGCGCTCCGTGCGATTACTCATGTGGAGCCAGGAGCACTGCGCCCATCGGGGTTAGGGTGGGGGGAGTGGGGAAATGAAATGAAATTTTAAAAAGCACCTATGTTCAGCGCACAAGCGTTCGTGCGCTCTTCTCCCTTTAAAAATTAAAAATGGCGGGCACGACACCTCTCCTCTTGAGGTTGCCGTGCCTTACGTGTAAACGGGGGTGAGATCTGGCATTAATCCCAACATGAGGTCTCCCCTCCTCTCCCCCGGAACAAAAGGTAGGTCTAGCTAAGGCCTAAGAAAACTCATCAAAATCCACACCCCAAATTGATTTCTCTGACATCCCTAGCCTCTGCAATGTCATTTTTTCTACTTTTACAGGGTTTTTAAATAAATAAATAAATAAATAAATAAATAAATAAATAAATAAATAAATAAATACAGAGCTTTTAAAGTAGGACAAAGCCAGGCATGATTGAGTCAATCCATCCCTACACATGGCTCAGTTGTGATTTTAAACAATTAAAAAATGCACAAGGCACACAACCACTAAACTAATAATAATAATAATAATAATAATAATAATAATAATAATAATAATAATAATAATAATATACAATACTGGGGTAAGAGAACCTTTTATCACATATATATTTTTATCCTCTATAAACAATTAGTTATTTAAATTCCATACAAATAACATCATTGCTGAGGCTGAGATAACATCATTACTGATACAGCTGAAATAAGAAGTGTTTGAACAGCAATTGAACAGTCGATGATGAAAGAGCACAATGCTGAACAGAAATATTTTGTACAGAACAAATCAGCAATTTATACAATGTTTTCTATAGAAGTATTTTTACAGGCTTCCGGTATATTCTCAACCTGAACATCCCCTTTGAAAACTAAAAAATGGCGGGCACAACACCTCTCTTCCTGAGGTTGTTGCGCCTTATGTGTAAACGTGAGTGAGATCTCACATTAATTGCAACATGAGGTCTCCCCTCCTCTCCCCCGGACTTTCAGGTAGGTCTAGCTAAGGCCTGAAACTCCCTTGAAGTCCCGGCCAGAACTGTGAAGCCTCAAGACGCGGTGGATATTCTCATTACAGCTGTTCCATCTTAATCTTAATCACCCACATGTTTAGTTTTTTTAACGGTTTTAACGCTTTATGAGTGTATATTCTGTGTTTTAGAGTTTTAAATTTTGTATACTTGTTTTTATCTCAATTTTAGAATTTCTGTAACCCACCCAGAGAGCCCTGGCCGGTATATAAGTGTAATAAATAAATATAAATTCAGTGTGACTTTGTCAACTGCTGCCTCCTACATTGCTTCTCAGTTATGATTTCATTCAGTCTCCTGTTAATTTTTGCCCAGTTATTCGTTTCGGGGGCCGGGGGACTATTTTGGTTTGGCCAAACTGTTTTTAAAAGCAGGAATCAGAACGGCAGGCACAAATCTTGTACAATTGCAGCTGTTAATTGTCCTGTGAGGACCACAACGCGAGTATAATACAGCTCAGAGCAGCTTCTGATCCAAGTGGTCCACGTTTCTGAAGAGGAAAAAGGGTTGTATACACCAGAAGAAGTGTGGGCAGAGATGATAAAGGCATATGAATACATACAAATTAAAGTCACCTCACACAGCCCCTTTTAGAGGGATAACTCCCCCCAAAAAATTTTTTAGAGACATTAATGTACTACTTAATGGAATCTATAAATAAGACCACTGTTCAGCAGAGGCAGGTTGGGAAACATTGTTTGTTAAACTAGGGTGACCCTATGAAAAGGAGGACAGGGCTCCTGTATTTTTAACAGTAATGTAGAAAAGGGAATTTCAGCAGGTGTCAATTGAAGAGGGTGAAATTCCCTCTTCATCACAACAGTTAAAGCTGCAGAAGCCCTGCCCTCTTTTGTATCTGGCCACTCTACTACAGCTAGTGTAGCTTTAACTGTTGTGATGAGGAGGGAATTTCACCCTCTTCAAATGACACCTGCTGCAATTCCCTTTTCAACATTACTGTTAAAGATACAGGAGCCCTGTCCTCCTTTTTCATATGGTCACCCGAGTTAAACAGAGATCCAAGGGCGTTAGAGAGTAAAAATCAAAGTAAAAATGTGATTCTCCCACGAAGTCCTGATATTACCAGTCTTCAGCTATCCCTATCCAGGCCTTAAAGAAGGCGTGCATAACTTCAGACCTGGGAACCAGGTCTGCCCTACCAGGGATCCTAATGCAGGACTCTGGGATTTCCCAGAAAACCATCCCCCTTATTCGCAAACCATTCATTTCATTTATTACATTTTATAGTCCCCCAATGGCCAAAGCGCTGCACTTATCATTTGGTGGTTTTCTGGGTTTTGTGCTGCTGCGTCTCCTAAGGGTTAGTTACCGACAGTAAGATCTGTAAGCTATTACTGGTATTAAGCTAAAATATGGATCTTTGGGTTTTTTTGGTCCTCTTCCCTTTTGATTACAGTGCCAACTACTGCTGGAATAAAGCCCTCAAGGGCTTCTTTGAAATGGAATTTGGCCTTCAGGCTGAAATTCCTGTTCCTTAAAGAGTTTTTTTACATGAGACATTCATTTTGTGTACATCATTCCATACTCACTATTGTTTTATAGGTTCTTTAGATGATGTGCTTACCCTACAGTTTCACTTCTGTGGGTGAGGAGCACTTTCTGAAAGCGTTTTGTTTTGCTTTGTGTTTGTTTGTTTGTTTGTTTATAGACAGGGTCAATATGGTATTATTTGTAAAAAGAAAAGAAAATGTTTTGTTCACTTGTGTATTTGTGCTATTCTGCTATACCACAGTGCCACCTAGAGGTTACAATGCAGAAAAGCATGAAAGGAATGCCCTTTGTGTAGTGCTCAGATCTCACTTCTGTGATGAAACCAAAAATAGGTGCAGCATATTAACAGCCTTGGGTAGACAAGCTCAACGTGTGTACACTACTTATACAGTAGGGGTGCAGGATCATAGCCCCCCCCCTGATTTGTTCCTGCACAGCCCATGACCGTAACTTATCTACACGCATCAGGGATAGGGCTGAACTTTACCTGTCAAAATCAGGTGATTAGGATGGTGCAAATGGTAACTACATATATAAAATTTTATGCATAAAATTTGATGTTTGTGTCATGGTTAACCCTACTGCCCCGTTTTGGGAGAAGGTGTTTCAGGTAATCAATCAGAATCAGATTCAGAACTAGAGGAGGCAGGGCCAGACACCAGCCAGCCTGTACCAGTGGGAGAGGAAGCTCTCACGGGTGATTCACCAGCTGGGAGTCAGCCCTCTCCAGAGCTTATCTCCTCAAGGCCAAATCCTACACACTTAGTGGGAAGTGAACTTTATTCCAGAGGAGAGCACCCCAACAAGCTAGCTGATGCTAGGGTCCGCTGGAAAGTAAAATGCATGGAGCAGAAGGAAGGTGCGAGTAAATCAGTCCGACTAGAATTGCGCCAGAACCTGCCTCCACACCAGGTTCTCTGAAGTTACGGGCATTTGGGAAAAGGCTTCCTGTTCTCCTTGATCAGATAATTGTCTTGCTTAGTTTGAATAGTTTTGCCTAGGGGGAAGTTTCCAAGAGATTAGACTTTCTTCAGGTGGAAGAGATGTTTGTTGCTTAATAAAAGCTTTGTAGATTACCTAGCAGACCTCATCATTTGCCTCTCATCGAAAGCAGGAGTTTTCTGAGAAACATGACACATAGTACTGTGAAAGCTCATGGCACTTTATGGAAAAGGCCATTCTAAGCTCATTGCCTCAAAGAGCTTACAATCTAATCTGAGATGGAGTGGGTGGGACGAGGCAACTGAAGGGGGAGATGGAAAGAGAGTGAGGGGGAAAGAGAGATGACTTTGAGAAAATGCAAAGAACTCATACATTGATCCATTTATTATATTATCCAGGCAGAATAGAAAAGACTGCAAGTTCTGGAGATTTTTTTTTCTTTTCACATATAAATACGTACATATTTTTGTGTACATGCTCTCAAATGTATGCATCCATTGGATGGAAATGTATGCATTCTTCTCCCATTAATTACAACACCTCTGTGCACATTTCCTTCCAAAAGTGCATGTTGTGTCCTGCACATTTTAAAATGTCGGCCGTTTTTGATGCACATGTTTAAATGAACGCATGAAGTCAAATACTTTTTTGTGTGTGGCAAGGAGGGTCTGCAAATCCCATTGCAAGATCGGAAATGCACAGCGATTGACTGCAGATTGCATTCAAACCTGTGTGCATTCCAGGAGGTGAGAACTGGGTAAATTATGACCGAAAACGAAATGAAACAAATTTGTCATAAATCCCTACTTGTCATGAATTTGCTGCAAACGTTCCTGGAAAGTGGTTCTGCAGAACACCTCTGAGCGGTGGGTGGGGCAGCGAGCTACACTTCAGTCACAATTCATTATTAAAGCTACTAGTTAACAGTGACACATCCAGTCTGTGGAGAGAAATGCTGCAGTGAGGCACATGAAAGGTATTTTTGAGTTCGCTCCCGACCTCTGCCATGCACACATACAGACACACCTTGTAGCATGTGCCTGACTCAACTAGAGTCCAAAACAGAGAAAGAGGGGCTACACCATGCAAGGTGCTTGTAGGGCTTAGAACTAGCCCTGGTGAAAGCTCTCCCTTTCTGTCTTTACCGCGAACCTGCATGGCTGCCGTAAGAGACTGCCATGGCTCTTCTGGGACCATGTCAGGCTGAAATCCCTGGCTCTGAGGAGGTCCTTCCTCAGAGCCAGGCATGGGAGTGGAGTCTCAGGAGGTGTCAGATGTTTCCTCTGGCCAACATAGTTCTCCAGATGATAGTTGTTTCAGAAAGCCCAAAACTCTCTTTCTGGGGCAAATAGTGGGAGAGTGAGCGAGTGGTCAGCAGGACTCTCCAGAGCACCAGCTGGAGACAGCAGCAGTGGGCCTCTTGGCAAGGATGTAGGGGGAGCAGGGCAATTTGCTGTGCCCCCCCCCACTCTACAGCCTGAGGCATGGGCTTCACCCTGTGTCATGGCTTGGATGGCCTTGCTTAGAACTGATACCTCCTTTCTTTTGAATATCTGTCTGAGCTGAGGCCTGAACCAATGATGTGTGGCTGCCCCTGAAAAGAGCTGGAGCTGAACCTCTAACCCCATTCTTCCCTAATAACACGTGTTAAGACAAAATGCATGGTGCTCTCTTTCCCCTTTCCCTGTTTACATTCATTGGATGCTACTGAAGGTGGATGAAACTTTTTTTCTGATCCGTATCACTTTCACACATATTCAGTCATAAGTCTATTCTTCCCCGTTTACCCCTTAATCTGTAAATGTATTTATTTATTTTAATTCCTCATAGAAACAAAGCCCTATGAAGAGAGACTGAAAGAACTGGACATGTTTAGCCTGGAGAAGAGGAGATCGAGGGGAGACATAATAGCGCTCTTGAAATACTTAAAAGGTTGTCACACAGAGGAGGGCCAGGATCTCTTCTCGATCCTCCCAGAGTGCAGGACACGGAATAACGGGCTCAAGTTAAAGGAAACCAGATTCCAGCTGGACATCAGGAAAAACCTGCTGACTGTTAGAGCAGTACGACAATGGAATCATTTGCCTGGTGATGTTGTGGCCTCTCCCACACTAGAGGCCTTCAAGAGGCAGCTGGACAACCATCTGTCAGGGATGCTTTAGGGTGGATTCCTGCATTGAGCAGGGGGTTGGACTCGATGGCCTTATAGGCCCCTTCCAACCCTACTATTCTATGATTCTATGATTCTACTTAAATATGTATTCAAATACATGTTTCATGTGTAGTTCTCTCAAAATGCATAGATCTGAACAGATTTTACCTCAAAATAAGCATTTCTAAACATGTTCTGGCATTTGTTTTGAGATGAGACCTCATCTCAAAATGGATGTGTCAATCTGGGGCTCGTCAAAATGGTGTTTTTTGTTTTTTTAGGTTGAGTTTATTATGTCCCATTTCCACACAAGCTTGTGGGGCTTTAAAATAAAATCATCAGGGAATTCATACACAATTTTTGTACACATTTGTAGAATAGCTCCAGCTATTGGGCAGTACAGAAATGCAATAAATAAAATAAAAACAAATAAATGTTCAAGTACTTTACATTGCTGAAATGCTTTGTGTGTGTGCGCACACACACACTTTTCTAAACCATGCTCAGTTTGGGCACACTTTCCCTTAATATATTCATTCTGGTGCACATTTCCCTCCGAGCTGAGGTGCTTCACAAAGCTTGCAAAAATGTAAATTTCAGAACACAACTCTGTCTCGTCTTACTGAAAGGCTCAGGAAGTGCAAACTGGATGAATTCTTAAACTAAAAAGTTGTCGGTGCAAATTTCTGAATCATTGCTAACAAGAACAGCGTTAGGCCATTCAGGAAGTGCCAAAGCCAGTAGGCGATGAAGTTCAAATTCACACAACAGCCTGAGAGAAACAGATGTCCAGGTTAATCTACATCAAAATTCAGAAAGATCAAATTCCTCTGATAACATGTATCTGGAGTGGAGGGCTCTGAGCCTCTACCCAGGGGCTGGGTTTCCCTCTGAGCCCCACTTCAAAATTCTGTTCCAGTTTGAGAAATACATGGCAAGAAAATTTCCCTCAGTAGGAATGCAAAGATCTGACCCGTTCACTCTCTCCCAAATTCAAATTTTCTTTCTCTTCTGAATATGAAGAATTACGCATATTTGGGGAAATTCTTCTCAAAACCAAATAGAAAAGAAATTCTTACCCACCTGCACTGGTCAAATTCATTACATAGAGCTATTCCCAGTACGGAGATGACCACATTGTACCTGCGTGCTATAGAATACTTAAAGGGGAGGAGAATCCATCAGAAAGAAAGAAAGAAAGAAAGAAAGAAACTAATTAAGCACAAACATGGTTGCATACACAAGGATTCATACCTAGAGTTTTAAAACTAAGACACCCTAATTTCTTGGCCCAGATGGATGAAAGAACTTGAGATTTTGGTTTCTCCAATGTTCACTTAAAACAAACAAACAAAACCCCTCAAGTTCTTTTTGCTTCGAATACAAAGAATTTGCAAATTGGGATAAGTTCTTATCAAAAGTGAACTTAAAGAAAATTCTCACCCAGCTCTATTCCTCAGCACCCAAGCAGAGGCTTCCATAGTGCTTGAAGCAGCCCGTGAAATAACCTTTTGGGTGAGGGATGACATGGGGCGTAAAAATAAACACATTTTATTTCATTTTGTTTTTCAAAAACAAACAAACAAAAACCTGATGCACACCAACTCGTTCAGCCCACTGAAACAAACAAACAAACAAAAACCTAATGAATAATGTAGGCAATAATAATAATAATAATAATAATAATAATAATAATAATCTTCTTTTTTGAGATGTGAAATGTCCCCCTCAATTTTGAGAGGAGCTGTCCCATGGAATGAGTCTACTTAATAGTAAGAATTTCAGATTGTATTATTGCTCCCAGAGTTTGACTGCTGGGAGCAATAATACAATAGCCATCACCGTACGTGAAATAATAATAATAATAATAATAATAATAATAATAATAATAATAATAATAATTTAAACTAAAGGAAATAGAGACATGTCTGCAAAATGACACATTTTGTCACCCTCTCTCGCCAAGCACTTCTGAGCAGCTAAGCAATTTGCATCTAATCGCAAAGTGTTTTTTAATCAGTCAGATCAATTTGTGAAGAATTGGTACATTAGGTGCAACCATATAGCTGAGATCCTTACCGGCTGAGGTTTAGAAGTAATTGCTCTCTGACCCAATGAGCAGTGTACTACTATAGAAGTTTGTATTCTATTAAGAGTTAATAAGTGACCAAGAAGCCAGTCTAATACACTGTCAGGGTTCATTATCTTTACAGGTTCTATGCTATTCCCCCCCCCTTTCCTGGTGCCTTTTGCTCTGCCCTCCTTGCTACATATGGAAAACCTATATCAAGATGGTTGTCATGGCAATGGCAGATTTGCATGTGTCTTATCTATCTATTTAAATACCTTCTTATGGTTTATAACTACCATAATACAGCCCTCCAGTCTTCCTCATTGCTAATTTAAAGCTAGCCTAGTGTGTCTGAGGTCAGTGATACCATCTAAAGGATGTTGTCTAGACAACTCTGAAGCCACTGTCCATGGGGTAATTGTTTTATGCAAATTTCTTTCTTTCTTTTCTTTTCTTTTCCTTTTTTTATGAAGTACAATAGTGGCATGTCCATCCATGGCTCATGCAATCTGAACCACGTTGGATAGAGTATGCGGAGAATTCCAAATCATGTGCCCCTCTGTGTCGTGATGTCTGCTGGCTGAATTAGAAGGGGTGATATTTTGTAAAGGAACAGATCTGTTGTTATTCTTCTGATCAAATCAATACAACACCGTTCCCAAACTACCGGGATGCCTTCTACGGCATGAACTAAGGCCAACTACTTTTGCTGTTTTTGTTTGCGTGCTATGAATTCATTTGCCTGTCATTATTAAAGTGTGTTTTCAAGGTAAAGATTTCACCAGTCTGAAATTGGTAATTCCTTTTGACAGGCAACACAATATTTTTGTGTTGTTGCCTTTCTGTGTGTATCTCTCTCTCTCTCTCTCCCTCCCTCTCTCTCTCTCTCTCTGTGTGTTACCTTAACGGTGGCAAGGTTGAACGGATAGGCTGTCTTTTTATTTATGGATCGATGAGTTTTTTGTTTGTTTTTTACATTGACCAGGCTTGAGATCGGTTACAATGTAAAATATGTCGAATGAAAAAAACATGGGGTGGGAGGGAATAAAATATAAACTCCACGAGCATAATGCATGCTGAAAGAAATTGAAATATCTTCAACGAAATGCCCCTTCAGTACATTTTCAAAATGGTTTTTGCCATATGTGAATGCCCGTATCCGTTTCTTTTTTATTATTTGCAAATAACAGCCACATTACTTCAAATCTGGGGAGGGTTTTTATTTCAAAGAGATGGAGCAGGTGGGGCGAGGGATGATGTAAGGTTTTGCTTATGCATGTGAACAGGCATAAGCAAATGTTGTTTGTTCATTTCTCTACATCTTTCTGTCTTTCTCCTCCTGCTGCCTTGCTTTCTCTCTCTCTCTCTCTCTCTCTCTCTCTCACACACACACACACACACACACACACACACACTACTACTACTACTACCACACACACACACTTTTCACTTGTCTCTTTAAAGAGCTTGCATTTCATAGTTCTACTCCAATTTTACTAAAGGCAAACATCATTATCTGCAAAAAACTATAATACATTTCAAAATATTATTATTATTATTATTATTATTAATAATAATAATAATAATAATAATAATAATAATAATAATAATACAGGCAACACTGGTGGCAGTTGAGGGAATGAAAAGAAAGCATCAATGCAAACAAAAATGTTCCTCCAAACTAAAACAGCTACACTGAAGAAGAAGGAAAAAGTCAGAGTTCCTGTGTGGTGCTAAGTTAAGGGATTTGGGGACGTTCTATTGCCAAAAAAAGGAGAGAGAAAAAGCTACTTTCAAGCATATTTCTAAAATCTTGCTTATCAGATTTCACCTCTCCTTCTTTCCTAAAATAATTTTTTAAAATTCTCTCGTTATTACTCATCTCAATGGATGAGGACCCTGAGCAATTCAGGTAGCAAATTGTAAGCCGTTCTCTTAGACAATACAGTTACTGAGCGTTTACGGGAATCACCACAAACAGCATTGTTTCTCTAATCTGTCAAAATGTAGAGACTGTATATGTGTGTGTGTGTGTGTGTGTGTGTGTGTTAGGTAGGGGGTCATTACAGTGGTTTTAACTGTATGCGCATTTTGCATGTTTTTGCATGTTTTTGTGGTTTTAAATTTTTGTATATTGTTTTTAAATGTTTTATCTTATGTGAACCACCCAGAGAGCTTCGGCTATGGGGTGGTATACAAATGCAATCAATCAATCAATAAATTTCACATCCCACCCTTCTCTCATCATTCACCGTCCCTCTCCTTTTGCCCTTTTTTTTTAAAGTCGCTCTACTTCTCCAGTCCATAGCAAACTTTCTAAACACACTGGTTTTTGCTTTTGTCTCCCAGAGCTGAAGTATTCTAATCTGGAATGGACGTTTCAGGGACACTTTTAGTCCAAGTAGCCTGAAAATATTACAGGAAACAGCTTTTCAGGCTGCACACACGGACACACACAGAGAGACACATACATTTCCGTGCGCACAACACACACACTTACAGATCTCTGTGACGCTGACAAGACACTCCCAAGATATTTTCTGGCAATTTTAGCAAACGCAAAGACTTCAAGTCCACCACCATCAGTTTTCTGGGTGCTTTTCATAATGGATTTTAGAGCAAATGACCTGACAGCTAATCTTGTGATCTAAGTTGTGTTTTGCGGCATAACCGCAAACAAGCTTGCCGTCAAACGCTCAAAGGATCACACTGTTTTTCACATGACATGTCTGCACATTAAGAGGCGCAAATGTCCAGAGGTCCAGACTGACCTGCTGACCTCCCGTCTGGGAAACATTCCTGCCCTGAGCAGCTCATTCTTAACAACAAACAGAGCAAGACCACTGCGCGACGTGGTTGAAAAGGGAACGGCCATGAATGGAACGTGTCTGGAAGAACAATGACAGACAATGGGAATGAATAGGAGAGTGAACTGTGGCCCTGTTGAAAATGGCTCGGAGCATCTCCTGTCTGCCCAAAGCCCACCCTCAGCCCTGTTCCTTTTCAGGCGGCATCCTTCTGCCCCTCAATTACAAATATATTATGTCCTGAGGTTGCCTGGGATATCCAATTAATTAAAGGGAGCGGCATCATTTTCAGAAGGGAAAAACGGCAAAGTTTGAATTGACTTTTTCCTCAACGTTTTCTCCACTGCCTTCTTTGATTTGACTCACTTGATTGTCTAACAACAGCAGCAAGCAGTTTATGCCATGCATTTCAAGGGTTTAAAATGGGACATATTCATCATTGCAGTGGGTCTTACAACAGCCCTCTGAGGTATCCCGGTACTATTTGAAGCTGTTCGCAAAGGCCCTCCCCAAATTCTCCACGCTATTTGTGGGCAGAGAAACTGGAAAGACCATTTCACTGTATTTTTATAGAAGGGTGGAGATATTCTCAGCAGTTTCTCACAGTTAGGACTCACCACTGGCAGGGGTTGTACCAGTTTCTCTTCTTTTTTTCTAAGGTTTCTTTGGGCTGCTACCACTGTCAGTGGCAATAGCATCAATGGTGTCAGCAGCCTGGCCCCCATTTTGCACCCTCCACAATGCAGGTGTGTCTGTGTGTGGGGGGGGGGGTTGGCTCCAGGAACTACTGCTCACCCAGAATCTCTCCTAATGTTTCCTGAAAGTCCTCCCACTTCATGAAAGAGGAGCCTGTTGCTCTGTCACATTCTCAGAGTGTGTTATAATTTATGGTGGTTTTGAGCTTACCTAAGCCCTGTGAGGCAATCAAGTGTGTGGGGTGTGTGTGTGTGTGTGTGTGTGTGTGTGTGTGTGTGTGTGTGTGTGTGTGCATGCGTGCGTGTGTTTTATTTCTATTACACGTCACTCCACTGTTCTGCAGCCTCCCAGGCTGCCCATCCCTCCTGATAAAAAAAGCCCTATGGGAGGAATTACCTCATGGCATCTTCATGTGAGCTTTAATTGAAATGTGGGAAGCCAAGGATGGTACATGCTGCCGGAGAGCTGCTTACACCGTGAGAGACAGGGCACACACCGCTGCACACTCTTCAGCCACCTGTTAAGCCACCATAGCTTTAAAAATGATACTATAGAGCTGGAAAAAGTGCAGAAAAGGACAACTGAAATGATCCAGGGACTGAAGCATCTCCCCTATGAGGGAAGGTTACATCAACTGGGATTGTTTAGCTTGGGAAAAGGAGGCTAAGGGGAGACATGATAGAGGTGTACAGAATTATGCATGGTGTAGAGAATGAGGATAGGGGGGTATTTTTCTCCCTCTCTCAAAATATTAGAACCCAAGGTCATCCCATGAAGCTGATTGGTGGCAGATTCAGGACAAATAAAAGAAAGTACTTCTTCGCACAGTGCATAGGTGAATTATGGAATTCACTACAAGATGTAGTGATGGCCACCAATTTGGATGGCTTTAAAAGGGGGTTGGATAAATTCCTGGAGGCAAATGCTATCAATGGTTACTAGCCCTGATGTTTTTTTGCTACCTCCAGTATCTCAGGCAGGAAGCCTGTATGCACCAGTTGCTGGGGAACATGGGTGGGAGGGTGCTGTTGCAGTCATGTCCTACCTGTGGGTCTCCCATCAACAGCTGGTTGGCCACTCTGAGAACAGAGTGTTGAACTGGATGAAACCTTGGTCTGATCCAGCATGGCTCTCCTTTTCATAGAATCATAGAATAGCAGAGTTGGAAGGGGCCTACAAGGCCATCGAGTCCAACCCCCTGCTCAATGCAGGAATCCACCCTAAAGCATCCCAATGCCCAGTTTGATTTGTGCAAATTTCCTCCAGAGACTGAATAAGCCAGACATTGATATAACATTTGTGGAAATTTGAGGAAACTTGCACAAAGTCCCTGTTTGATCACGGCCTGATTTGCACAAGTTTCCTGTTTGCAGAGAGTGAGCAGCAATCGCCAACGTGGATAAGAATCACATCTGAGACAAGCGGTGAAATGTTTGGAGAATCCTTGTGATTTTGAATCACCCGTTTGCCCATTCCTAGTCTTCTCATGGGAGAGACAGGATTGTTTGCCACCGTGGGAATGAGCTCATGTGTGAGCAGCATCCACACGTACAAACTTCAACACAATTCACTCAGCATCTGCGACCCTTTCTCCTCTTCCAAAAGGTGTTAATGTCTTTATTTTTTTTTATTGCATTTGTATATCGCCCCATAGCTGAAGCTCTCTGGGTGGTTCACATAAGATAATGTGACCTTGTCTGAGTCTTGGCATATATGTGAATATCAGGAACTACTGGCATTTCACCCAGAACTGTTGGTACAAAGGGCTGTTCAAGGACCCCCGATTCACTTCAGATCCTGATATGGACCTTCCAATTTGGCTAGATTCACTTCAGACTGATTTAGAACTGGTCTACCTCACCTCGGATCCGGATTGAAGATTCAGGTTTCCAAATTATTCAGATTTCTCATTTTCTCATAAACTTGCATTGGGGGAAAAGAAATGCTTATAACATTTTCATTTTTCACGTTACAAAAATGAAATTTTGAGACTTTGTAAAGGCTGTGGAGGTGCTCGAGTCTGCCAGATTCCAGACAGATTGGTGTAGTGGTAGTCACATAATCAACTGGTAAAACTTGCTTTTTTTCAGAGATAAAGGAAGGAAGGGACAGGAAGGGGGGAAGGATTGGAACAAACACACTGAAGGCTAACTACTAGAAGATATATAAATTTATTTATTTATTTATTACATTTTTATACTGCCCAATAGCCGAAGCTCTCTGGGCGGTTCACAGACAAGCAAAGAGAGAAATAGAGGCAAGAGATAACAGTGAGGGAAGGGAGACGGCTTAAGAAAAATCCAAGTACCAATATCCCAAAATTCACCAACAACAAAACTGAGCTAGCCAGCCCCAAACACCCTACTCCTACCAAGTCTCACCCACAATGAGCAAGAATGAAGAATGCTCCATCTCCTGATTGCCCTTAAGCCCTCCTCCACCATTGTGATTAGACAATGCTGGAGAGAATTGGGAGACTTCAGGAGGACTGGGGGTGAAGCTGTCACTTCACAGCCAATTTCCTACCCCAAACTCCTCCTCCCCCCTCCTTACACTAAAAAAAACACGTTACAAGCACAGACAGACTGTCTGCACTTGAAAAAAGGTCTGAATCAATCTGAATTGATTCGGACTGTGCCGATTCACTTCGGACTGATTCGGACCAGTTTTGATTTGGCCCCCAAATCACCCTGATTTGCCTTGGGCCACAGCTAGACCTAAGGTTTCTCCTGGGATCATCCAGGGTTCGCCCCTGCCTGAGCACTGGATCCCCTGTGTGTCACCTAGATGAACAGGTTTGACGCCTGGACGATCCAGGGATAAACCTTAGGTCTAGCTATGGCCTTGGATTCAGAATTCGGAACCAAGGTGATACACAGCCCTATAGGTACCTTGCATGGCTACTACTTGCATCAGGCAATCAGAACTGCAGCACAGAACATGTCCTTGACTGTGAAGTACTCACAAGCTCCGGACTGGCCATTGTGAAGAAGGCCTTTAACATCCTTCTTGTTTGGACTTTTGACTGCCTGGGCAGCAAGTTTCTCTTCCTGTACAATCCTTGGCTCTCGACATACTCCAGACCCATCTCCTGGTTTCTAGTGCCAAGCTCATTGTTCATCTCTAACAACTGCCAATAGCTCAGTCATGACACCAAGGTCTAATCTACACCTGCGGGCTTTCCAGGATGTGGTGGTGGGGGGTATTAGGTTTTCCAGCTTCCAGAATTGTCCCCCACGGTCCAAACGCCAGCGCATCATCCCAGAACTGAAGGTGGACATTCCAGCGTGGCGTTGTTGTTGTTGTTTTAAAAAGAAGAGACATTGTGCAATTGCATGGGTGTACCAAAATTAAGTATTTTTTTTAAACAGAACACAGTGAAAACTAAGTGCCAGAAACCACCGGACTCCCCCACCACAGAACTCCGTGCCTGTTTGGTGAGCCCTGCTACTCGCGGAGAGGAGGGACAACCCCGGGAGCAAGTGCTACACTGCCCACAGACCTTCAGGTTCTCCCAGGACTGCAGAAAAACTGAAAAAACCAGTCCCAGTTATCCCAGGACAATCGAGAGCTCATCCCTGGATGGCCTGTGCATCATTTGGATGTACAGGGATGATCTTGAGCCAAACCCGGAATAACTGGCTGGTGTAGACACAGCCTGAGTCTCAGACCTGTTCTCCATCATCTTTAAGGCATGGATCTAAATTTGAATGTCTGAATCAGCCCCCTGTGTCTACTTTGCATGTCCTACCCCCCTAATCTTCCAATAAATATTGCAGCAATACCCTTAATCCTGGAGAAACCCTCTGCCTCCTTTCATTTCAGAAAACGCATTCCACCGCTGTCTTCTTCCGCTTGTGCCCCCTTGAATTAGGTTTTAGTCGATATTTTAGAAACAGGGCAGGATCTACACTACTGCTTTAAAGCGCTTTAAAGCCCTTTATAACAGTTTTGACAGCTGTTGGGGCCCAGGGCACACTCCCTATACAGTTACCAAAACTGTTATAAAGCGCTTTAAAGCAGTAGTGTAGATCTGGCCCTCACCTACCTTTTGGAATCGTTGCCTAAAATCACTCCCGCACCCCTTGTGCTCCCTTTGCTTTCAGAGACTCTTTATCAGCCCTTGTAGCAAAAGGAAAAAATTCAAGTGGAATTGCGCTAGACTGAATTTAAACCCACCCACCCACCCCCCTTGGGGCACCTGGCTGCAGGAAGGTCACATCTGGGTCAGCCTGTACTTTTTCTCCAGTGCTTTGTTATTCACCCCTATCGCTCAGTTACAGTTATAGGGGTCAGTTCTGTGGGAAAGCTAAAAGGGCCTGGAGATTGTTAAACAGAGAATTTTGTTTACTCCTGGCTTTTTATACGGGCATATTTCATAGGGCTTAAAGGAAGCAAACGTTTGCTTGCACAGTTCAGAATCATTTGTGGGGGGGGGGTTAAGGTCTTTACATTTCCATTTTAGGCCTTTGGCTCCTACCAGCTTTTCTGTTATTTAACGAAGCCAACATCTCCGGAAACCAATCGCTAGACAGTAGGTGGTGTCTTTAGTCTACCAAAGTCATTATTTGGCATAAAACAAATAGAAAGTAAAACAAAATAAGGCCTGAATTATCCTATGAAAATGGCCTGTAAAGGTGGGTGGAGCTGGCCTATCCATCTGTAGCACTGCAGTGCTTTTCTATCTGTCTCTTTCTCTGTGTGTCTTTTTAATAAAAGCTAATCAGTAAAAATTGAGCTTGACGAAGTTCTCTGAATTTCATTTCAAAGCTTGTTCCTACGTGAGTCTGAATCAGATTGTGAGCAAGACCACTGTACTCTCTTTTTTTGGCAGGAAAATCTATCCATATTTTAGTGCATGTTAAGGGTGTGCAAGGACCCCCCCGCTCTGCCCCGTGGGCCAATCTGAAAATTTCGGATCGGCCCGCTCCGTTCCGCGCCGCTCCGCCCATACTCCGCTCCTCTTCGCCGCGGAGCTCCGGCTCCGAATCGGAGCTCCGCAGTAGAGGGGAGTGGTGCCAGGTAAGGCCGGGAGAGGAGGGCGGGGGGGTTACCAGGCCCTGCCGCTGTCGCCGCCCATGCGGCAATGACGGCAGAGCCTGGTAAGGGACCAAGGGGGAGGGGGGCCTTGCCTGCCTCCGTCCGTGGTCCGTCGGCTTCTTCAATTGAGCCCGCGGTCTGGGCCGCGGCCCAGACTTCCTGATTGAACCGGGGCTCAATTGAAGAAGCCGAGGGACCGCAGATGGAGGCAGGTAAGGGAGAGGAGGGCGGGGGGGTTACCGGGCCCTGCCGCCGTCGCCGCATGGGCGACAGTGACAGCGGCAGGGCCTGGTAAACCCCACTTACCTTTCCAGCGGAGCTCTGGATCGAGGCAAAGGATCCGCCTTCACCTCGATCCTCTTCGCCACGCTCCGCCGGGCCCCCAATCCTCTTCGCCTCCGCCTTAAGGGGAGGCGAAGCCCCCCGCCCCGCTTCTAATTCGCCGGTCCGATTAGAAGCGGAGCACATCCCTAGTGCATGTTATTTTTTTATTTTTATTTATTTTTTAATTTATTTATTTATTTAATATTACATTTATATCCCACGTATTTTCCTCCAAGGAAGCCAAGTTGGTTTACATTCTACTACTACTCCTTTCCATTTTTATCCCCACAACAACCCTGTAAGGTAGGTTGGGCTGAGAGTCTGTGACTGGCCCAAAGTCACCCCTTGAGCTTTCATGGCCAAGTGGGGACTAGAACCCAGATCTCCTGACTCCCAGTCCAACCCCTTAGCCACTACACCACACTGCCTCAAATATATGTATTAATTGTGCACATTTTTAAGTGTATGTGTTCTTCTCCCATTGAATAAAGCACATTTGTGCACATTTTTCAAAAATGCACTTTTTTCATGCTCATTTTTCAAATGTACACATGATGTCAAATGCATTGGGGCAGGGGTTGAATCACATCGCAAGCTTGGAAATGTATGGAGTAAGATCTCAGATTGTGTCCAAGTCTGTGTTCGATTTGAAAGGTGTGGAATGAGTAAAATCCTGGTCAAAAATGACTGAAACAAATTTATCATACAGCCTCAGCAGGCCCTTTCTACAGCTTTGTTTTTTCCTGGGACCATCCCTGTGCATCCAAATAACACACAGGGGATCCCGGGAGCAGGCAGGGATGATCCGTCCATTGTCCCAGGATAACCGAGACCTTCCCCACCATTACTAGAGGTCTGAAACAAATGTTTGTAGAGTGTTTTTGTAGGGTGACCCTATTGAAAGGAGGACTGGGCTCCCGTATCTTTAACAGTTGCATAGAAAAGGGGAATTTCAGCAGATGTCCTTGGTATGCATGCAACACCTGGTGAAATTCCCTCCTCATCCCAACAGTTAAAGCTGAGGGAGCTATATTAGAGCGACCAGATACAAAAGAAGGCAGGGCTCCTGCAGCTTTAACTGTTGTGATGAAGAGGGGATTTCAGCAGGTGCTGCATGCATACAAAGGGCCCCTGCTGAAATTCCCTTTTTCAGATGTTGGAGGGTGGGGAAACATCGATAATTGACAAGTAGAGGGAGGAATGGGATTTAGGGAAATGGGATTTGGGGGGGTATAAATCACAATTTGCACAAATTCACTGCCATAAATATCACAATTTGAACCAAAACATAGGCATAAAGTTTACTTCTATTCATGACTATGAATTCATGCAAAGCATGGGTTCTGTAAATATTCCCGCCTATGATTTCATGAAAAATCTTGGCTTGTAGATATGTATATATATATATATATATATATATATATATATATATATATATATATTTAAAAAAGAAGTCATCAGCTCAAGCACCCACAGACCATCTCCCAGCTCTCCAGGTACACCTGCTGCAGTCAGGCAACAGGCGTCTAGTGAGCAGAGCACGAACAGGGTGTGGAGCAGTTCCCCCATCCCTAAGGTAGGGCGACCCTATGAAAAGGAGGACAGGGCTCCTGTATCTTTAACAGTTGCATAGAAAAGGGAATTTCAACAGGTGTCATTTGTATATATGGGGAATCTGGTGAAATTCCCTCTTCATCACAACAGTTAAAGCTGCAGGTGCCCTGCCCTCTTTTAAATCTGGTCACTCTAGAATAGCTCCTGCAGCTTTAACTGTTGTGATGAAGAGGGAAATTTCACCAGGTTCTCCATATATACAAATGACACCTGCTGAAATTCCCTTTTCAACACAACTGTTAACGATACAGGAGCCCTGTCCTCCTTTTCAGATGGTCACCCTATTAGCCTAAGGATTCTGTCTCTACAGTCTCTGCTTCTGACAGACATCTGTTAATCCAAAGGCTGGAACAGAACCCTTCGACATACGTCTTGTGTGTATCTCTCCACATGATCTGGTATCTTGCTAAGGATTTTTAAAAGTCCATCGACTGTAAACAAAAACAAGTGTCAAGACAATGTGGGCTTTGCCATGGGATTTTTAAACCATCATAGTTGACTCGCCTTCATTCCCAGGAAAACTACACCTTAAATGTGCGTGCATGCACACATGCTCATCTTGAGGAAATCGACCAAGGTGTTTCAGGAATAGATCAGGCCTGCCTTTTATTTCACTTTCTAAAGCCATGAAAAGATTGGTGTTGTGTTTAATAGGGAAGGATGAAATTAGAATTCTCAGAAGCCAAAATGGGCAGGAAGAAAAACATCTTAAAGAGAAGGGGTCTGTGGTTACAGGAAGGCATATTTCTTCTTCAGAACACCTCAGGAAGTTCTGCTGCTTTTAATGCTTTGTTGTCGAAGCTGGGAAGGAGATTATGTTTCCCTTTGTCATGCAAAAGGAAAGAAGAAATTGAGCTTAATAAATTGGACTTTGGTTACCTTGCATTATAATCCTCTACGTGTCTACGGAGACCTCCTGGGTTCAATGGCACATACTCCCCAGTAAGTGTATTTAGGAGTGCAGCTTTAGGATCACTGATGGGTCCAATGTACTAAGGCTGTGCAGCCAACCCCCGATCTGCCTCAGAGGACGATTCGGAGCCCCCAAAGCAGCCCTGATCTGTAGGGGTGTGCATGGACCCCCCCCCCGATCCGCCCCGCGGCCTAGTCTAAGTGCGGCCTAGACTTCCTGGTTGAGCCGTGGGCTCAATTGAAGAAGCCAAGGGACCGCGGACGGACGCAGGTAAGGGAGAGGAGGGAGGGGGGTTTACCGGGCCCTGCCGCTGTCGCCGCATGGGTGACAGCGACAGCGGCAGGGCCCGGTAAACCCCACTTACCTTTCTTGCAGAGCTCCGGATCGAGGCGAAGGATCCGCCTCCACCTCGATCCTCTACGCAACGCTCCACCGGCCCCCCAATCCTCTTTGCCTCCGCTTTAAGGGGAGGCGAAGCACCCTGCTCCAATTCTAATTCGCCGTTCTGATTAGAAGCGGAGCACATCTCTACTGATCTGCCTCGGGGCTGCCTCGAGGGTGCCCAACTAAGCTGAGTGAGATTTGGGCCCTCCGAGGTGACTCAGAGTTTTCTGGGTGCCAGCTGCACAGACAGCACCCAGAAAAGGCTCCCAGAAAAGGCTCCCCCACCCCCCAGCAGTCTCCTTACCTGCTGCCACAAACTATGGTGGCTTAGAGGTACTAATCTCTGCAGAAGCCATGCCATATCTTACAATCGTGCGGCCTACTCCCTTTCACTTCTGGTGGCGGCACCAGAAACTGCCAGAACCAAGATGGCAGTGGTGATGGAAGCAGCAGGGAAGGAGACTGGTGCGGGGTGGGGCCAGCTTCGAAGCGCCAAGGCGGCCCAAAGCTTCAGAACCAATTGGCTTCAGTTTTGGGCCGCCTCGGCCTTCGCTCGAACTGTTTTGGATCTGTTTCAGAAGGGTCCGAATCACCCCGATCTGCTTCGGATTTGGAGTTCAGATCCAAAGCAGTGCACAGCCCTACAATGTACCTTCATGTCCTCTGCAAGCAACAGCACTCTGCATTAACCTGTGAGATCCCTGAAGGAGTTGAGCCACCCAGAATTTCCAGGGCTGGAGGACAAGTATCCTTCATGGAGCATCTAGGACCAATGTGTGTCATGTCCACACACACACACACACACACACACACACACACACATACACACACATATGTCACATTTATTTGTTTGTGTATTTATTACATTTATATCCCTTCATTTTTAACTTGCAAGGAACCTAAGGTGGCTTACATGGTCTTCCTCCTCCTTTCCATTTTATCCTCACAACAACCCTGTGAGATGGGTTAAGCTAAGAGCCCATGACTGGCCCAGAGTCACTCAGTCAGCTTCATGACCATAGAAGGGGACTAGAACTAGGTCTCCCAAATCCCATTTCAACACTCTAACTCCTACACCACACTGGCTCTCTTTTGGTCTTTTTGAGTATTCTTGTGGATTTCTCAAACACTTTCTTCAAGAATTTGAAGGGAAGGCTTGAAAGGAGAAAACCACAAAACTAGAAAAAGTCAACGACACACCCATAAGTGACAGGTGTGGAGTCCAAGGCCTGGGGGACAAATCCATCTGCTTCGGGGTCAAATCAGTATGCATCGTACTTTACAAAGTGGAAAAAGAGAGGCCCCGGCCCAGAGCAGCTTACAATTTAAAACGTAAGATGGGGAGACAAAGAAGACAAACATAGGTTGTGTCTACACAAGCCCAATAGTCCAGGCTGGTCACAGCCAAGTCCCTGTGCATCCATATGTTGGGTTTTCCCAGAGATAAAGAAACCCTGGAAAAAACTGATTCTTCCCGTGGACTCAGCACTACCCTGAGACCGCAGGAGCTGTGTGGGGCCATCCCGCCTGGTGCTGTGCTCGCTCACATGTAAGTGTGGCACCAGAAATGGGCACTGAGTTGCGCTGCACAGCTCTGTGCCCATCATAGGAGGGGATGGCAGCAATTTTGCCACCCCTGGGATGGCAGGGAGGCTGTTTTGAGGGCAGTTTGGGGTTTTGTTTTTTTAAAAAACTACTGGCATTTGTGATGGAGCGGGGCCTCGCTGTTGCGCAACCAGCCCCGCTGCTTCAAAAAAGTGGCACCCACGCTGTCCCTGGATGTGGCATGGCTGTGTGGACCCAGGGGGAGGATCTCAGGACCAGGAAATCCTGAGATCCTCCCCCTCCCTTGCAGAAAGCTGGGAGGTCTAGAAAGGGCCTTAGGCTTAGTAGCAGTACAGTTTGGGGCTTAGGTAAGTAGGCCAAAGGCATCATGGGAAAGGTGGGTATTTAGGAGGGCTTTGAAGAAAGGAAGAGAGGTGGCTTCCCAGAGGCATTCCGGGAAGCAGTTTCAGGTACCAGGGGGAACAAGAGAGAAAAAGCAGAGTCTTTTGAGGAAGCAGGATAGACAGGGGAGAGAGAAAGAATGGGAAGAGTAAAGATTGCACGCAGGTTTTTATCAGCATATGGAAGTGGGGGAGCGATATTTCGGCTGACCTTTGCTAAGTTGGGGAGGAAGGGGTTGCTGCCTGGCTGGGAAGACAGCAATCTTAAACACGCACCACTCTTCTGAAAAACCAGCTGACCCAGAGGGAGATGAAATATTATCTTCTTCATTGTCTACAGCATCACTTTTCCTTTCTCTGGGAGCCTGCCTACCTACCTAACTACCTACCTACCTACAACCACTCTCTCTCTCTCTCTCTCTCTCTCTCATTAGACCTTCACAAGGTTATAGAGTTATCTGCCTTCAACTCGTTCCTGACAGGCTTCACCCAGGGGCGCCCACCGTTCTTGGCGCAAAGAGGTTTGTCCCTTTCGTTTGAGCTACTTCCGCATTTCATGTTCTGACAGTTCAAGGGACGCCTCGGCATTTGATCAGCGAATGGGGAAAAAAAAACAGCCCAAGCTGCTGCCACGCGCGAAGCGACATCCCTGTTTATCCTGACGGTCGCCGGGCTGTTTCTCATTCACGTGCGATAACGCGGCACGCCGTGCAAGATCTCAGCGGAATCTGGAGCCAGCTATCAGAAGGTCATCGAGTCTTTTATGTGCCTAGACATTTAAATTGTATGATATGGATGCAAACTTGGGAGGGGGGAAAAACAGCACCAGGTAATGAGAAGTATTGTCTTAGTAACATGTGCAACTTTATTCTACTTTAAGCTCCCACCCATGATTAACACTTTGTTTATTTTTAGAATAATGCTCAAGGGATTCGAATAATATATTCCATGGATCAATGTTATGATACACTGCTCTCAGGTTATATACGTGTGTGCGTGCATTAAGGCACATTCAGATGACATGCTAAGCCTGGTGGATAAACATTTTGAGCTAAACATTATGGTACAGCCTGTTGTCTGAATCATGATTAAGGGCCTTGCTAGAACTACAAGATAATCCATGTGGGAGGAGGGGCCTGGCCACACTAGAAGTAGCGCAGCCTGTAGGCCCCGCGACAAGGCCGAGGAAAGCCCCGTCGCGTCCTCCATTTCCCTCCCCCCTTAAAGGGCCAAGTGCGCAGGAGCACACAAACGAAAAGGTAAGTATTTTTTTTAAAAAAATTGTGAACCGCCCAGAAAGCTTCGGCTATTGGGCGGTATAGAAATGTAATAAATAAATAAAATAAATAAATAAATAAATAAATAAATTAAAGGGTGCCCCGCTCCCCCTGCCCATCCCCTGTCCCTGACTGCCATGCCTGGTCCCCCGTCCCCGATGCCCGTCCACGCTCACCAGGCCCTGTCCCCGTCCACCATGCCCATCTCCGTTCCCGATGCCCATCCCCGCTCGCCAGGCCCTGTACCCATCCGCCATGCCCGTCCCCATCCCCGATTGCCAGGCCCTGTCCCCGTCCACCATGCCCATCCCCAATGCCCATCCCTGATCGCCAGGCCCTGTACCCATCCTTCTTTCCCCCCCCCCGTCCACCAGGCCCTGTCTCCGTCCCCGATGCCTGTCCCCGTTCTTCTCCCCCCCCTCCTGCCAGGTCCGATCTTTCCCCCGGCCCCATCTCCCCTCCATGATTCCCCCCTGGCCCGATGGGCACAGGGCTCCTATGGAGTGCTGTGCCCAGTCCGTGGCTTCTCCAGGCTACTCGTGAGTAAGTGAGCAGCCAGGAAAAGCCACGGACCCTGCTAGACTTTCCGCAGCCCCGGCCTCAGGCCAGTGCTGCAGAAAAGCCGGGCCATAACCGCATCCAGTTATCCCGGGTTCCCCTGTGCATCATCTGGATGCACAGGAGGGAGACCGGGCCTCACACTGGGCTAACTCCTCATCTAGCAACGGACTTAGTGTGTTATGTGAACCTTTCCCAACCGGTGGCTACATAACCATGGTTTAAACACACTCACTAACCACTTGTTGCAATATCTTCTAAGATTGAGACTCATAAGATTTGTGGCATCTTTGTTTAGCTTTCCCTTCTTTTGCCCCAGAATCTCATTGGCTTTCCTGATAGTCTCAATGGATTTGGATAAAATACCTTAAGGATCAATCCAATAATCCACAGCTTCAGGGTAGAAACTCTGAAAATTGCCACTTGTGAAGGTCTCAGCTAGGGATGTATGAGAATTTTGTTTCTGTTCACAAAACATGTGCGCATGGCCTGTCCGAAGCTCAGGGCATGAGCACATGTTCACCAAAAAGGTCCTAAATGGTCAAACATGTACTCATGTTCATTCCATTCCTGATGCCCAGTTTGATTTGCTCAAATTTCCTTATTTGCACAAATCTCCTCAGGACATGATGTTCAGAGAATCACAAACATCACTCATACAGTCCTCCTTAGTCTCAGCTGGGGATGAGTGAACATTTTGTTTCAGTTCATTTTTGATATGAATTGTTCAACAGTCATGAATTTCTTTATATTTGGAAATAACTCTACATTAAAACAATTTGAATGTGAAAGACCAGAATGGATGCTTTAGGGTGCATTCCTGCATTGAGCAGGGGGTTGGACTTGATGGCCTTGTAGGTCCCTTGCAACTCTGCTATTCAATGATTCTATGATTCTATGACAGAATGGACACCTTCATTCATCCAGGTTGAGGGCTTTGTGCGCTTGCTTCTTAAAAGTCTGGGATTGGATCCTGTGAATTCTATCAAGTTTGTGGCACCAAATCAGCGTTGCCACATCTTTTTTCTGTCAGGCTCTTCCTCTTTAACAGCAACATAGCAGGCAGCTAAACTGTGGTCTTTTCTCTGCAGGGAATAGCTACACCTATTGAATTTGGTCAGTGTAGATGGCTGAGTATTTTGTTTGTTTTCTTACAGTTTGGTTTGGTGAAGAATTTACCAAAATCCAGAAATTCCTCCATATTTGGGATGGAAGCAATTGTAGGGTGACCATATGGAAAAGAGGACCAGGCTCCCTTATCTTTAACAGTTGTATAGAAAAGGGAATTTCAGTAGGTATGCATGTTCCACTTCGTGAAATTTTCTCTTCATCACAACAGTTAAAGCTGCATGAGCCCTGCCTCCTTTTGTATCTGGTCAAGAGGGCAGGGCTCCTGCAACCTTAACTGGAGCCACCTTATTGTCCCCTGTTGGGGGAGAAGAATGCTGCTGTTGTTATTAAAAATTTAAATGGAATTTATGCATCGCTTTCTACTATAAAGAGCACTGTTGAAGCAATTTATAAACACAATACTCAAATCCATGATAAATGTAGCAGAAAACAGTTTTTTAATAATAATAATAATAATAATAATAATAATAATAATAATAATATACAGCATGATCAGTAAAATAATAACATATATATATATATATATATATATATATATATATATAGTGGAAAGTTTTAATCCAGAAATATTGGGGGGGGGCATTTCCCACTTTGTGGTCTTCACAAAGGAAAGGAAAGGAACCTCTCGTGCAAGCACTTGAGTCATTGCTGACTCCAAGAGGGACGCCTGCTTTTGCTGACGTTTTCTTGGCAGACTTTGTAGCGGGGTGGTTTGCCATTGCCTTCCCCAGTCGCAGTTACCTTTCCCCCAGCTAGCTGGGTACTCATTTTACCGACCTCGGAAGGATGGAAGGCTGAGTCGACCTGAGCCAGCTGCCAGAGAACCAGCTTCCGCTGGGATCGAACTCAGGCCGTGGGGAGAGTTTCGGCTGCAGTAACTGCCGCTTACCACTCTGCGCCACACAAGGCTCACAAAAGCAGCCCATAATTTGGCCTTAAGTAATGGCAAAATGCTGGCCAAATAAATGCACCATAGCCTGGTGCTGAAAATATGACAGTGTCGGCCAGATGGGCTTCCTTGGGGAGAGAGTACCATAAACATGGGGCTACCACAGAAAAGGCTCATTTCTGAACTGAATCCAACTCCCTCAAGCTTCTCTCAAAGGGGGCACACGGAGAAGGGCCTCTGAAGCTGACCTCAGGGACAGAATAGGTTAATTCTTGAAGTTTGGGGATCCTGACCCATGTAGGAGTCCTGATCCATGTAGGGACTAGTCCTTTGGTCTGATCGAGCAGGGCTCTTCTGTGATGGCTGGGGGTGAGCAAACTCACCCTCGCCTACCTGGGTGGGGCTTAGTTTGTCTTAGTGAAGTGCCTGCTCTGGCTGTTGGAATCGTGCACTTCTCCCCACCCCCATATCAATGGTGGCCGCCGTTAATACAATGAGGGATGTGCAGAATTTCTGGAGGGTCTGGAAATTGCGCAGTTCCCCCTCTTGCATTAACGGTGGCCACGACTTACACAGGGGAGGGGAGGGCACAAATTTGGAAGCCAGAGCTGGCAGCTGCCGAGGGCTCGCGGGGGCCTTGTGAGCGCTTGAGTGTGTGTCTGAGCTCGTGTTGAGTGTGCCCAACTGGGTGCATTGGCATGAACACGGGGGGACGTTGGACGCCAGGACCCAGTTAGGTGCTTGGAACATCCCCAGTGGTGGTCTGCAAGACTGAAATAGAGATGAACACAGATCAATGTTTTCAGACAGGGGCAAAAATCAAGCTGGAAGCCAGGTTTTGTTTTGTTTAGAGAGGTCTGGAAACAAAGTCCTATGAGGAGGGACTGAAAGAACTGGGCATGTTTAGCCTGGAGAAGAGAAGACATGACAGCACTGTTCAAATACTTGAAAGCTAGTCACACAGAGGAGGGCCAGGATCTGTTCTCGATCCTCCCAGAGTGCAGGACACGGAATAACGGGCTCAAGTTACAGGAAGCCAGATTCCGGCTGGACATCAGGAAAAACTTCCTGACTGTTAGAGCAGTACAACAATAGAACCAATGACCTAGGGAGGTCGTGGGCTCTCCCACACTAGAGGCCTTCAAAATGCAGGTGGACAGCCATCTGTCAGGGATGCTTTAGCGTGGATTCCTGCACTGAGCAGGGGGTTGGACTCGATGGACTCATAGGCCCCTTCCAACTCTACTATTCTATGATTCTATGAATCTAAAAAACAAAGCAAAAAAATGGTAGACAGTTCCGGTTTAGCTCTAAGATAAATGCTTAGTTCTTTTTGTCCCCAAAGTGCTTTACATGTCAATCATCTTTACAACCACCCTGGAAGGTAGGCCAGGGACACAATTCTCCTCTTGCAACTCATAGCTCAAGCTGGTATGCCATAGCACCTTTCCGACAGGCAAAATAGACTAGTCCAGGGTCTAAATCTGGCTCACCAGTCCGAGTTTCTCAAACCCTGAAGATTTTCAAATGAGCGGAGCACGGATTTGATTTGTTTCTTCAGGCCCTCAGGACTTGTGCTCATCTTCTCCTTTAAAAGCACAATGGTTGTTCAGTTTCTCTCAGGTACAGATTCATTAGCTCTTGACTGGCTCTCGCTTGTTTGCCAACTACTTGTGCCGAGGGAGGGAGGGAGGGGGGGGAAAGTCATTTACCCTCGTGAATGTCAAGGTTAGTGCAAACTGTCCTTGTCATCAGTCTCTCTGGCAGAAGGTCAGGGATAAGCTTTCGTCAAATGGGCAGCCTCAAACAAAGGAGAGGCTGACTTAACTCACCGAAAGAAAGGAGACCTTCCCTGTAAGTCGATAAACATTTCACTGGGCAAAAAAAAAAAAAAAGGAAGAAGAAGCAAAAGAAAAAGAAGAAAAGGAACAGCAGTAAGAGAAAAGGGTAACCCTTTCCTTGCTGTTTTGTGCATTCTCCTCCGTCCAATGTTGCCACTGAGAAGGGAAAGACTGTCTAGAGCAGGGGCATCGGACCTCTTCTGGCCCAAGGGCCGAGACCTGTTTTGGAGCAGCACTTGGGGTAGGCCCATTCCATTCTCCCAAAACATTGTGCAAACCCCCGTAATCACTACCACCATTTGAACTCGGGAGAACTCGAACACACACCAGCAGGGCCAGAAGAGGCACAACGTGTCCTCCTGATGTTGTTGGACTGTAACTCCCATTGGCTAAGCTGGTAAGGGCTGATGGGAGTTTCAGTCTAGCATATTACCCACCACTGCAGTAGGCTGTGGGTTCAAATCCTGGCTGACCTTGGCACTTTCAAGCTGAAGACGAGTCCTTGAATAGCACGACAGAGTGTCCTATAACAACATGACTTCAAAGACCCAAACAGTTATTGGTTGGATCTTCTTGTTGTGGTTCTTGTTGAAGATGGTGATGTTTTTTTCAATGATTATTATTATTATTATTATTATTTATTTATTTATATAGCACCATCAATGTACATGGTGCTGTACAGAGTAAAACAGTAAATAGCAAGACCCTGCCGCATAGGCTTACAATCTAATAAAATCATAGTAAAACAATAAGGAGGGGAAGAGAATGCAAACAGGTACAGGGTAGGGTAAGCAGGCACAGGGTAGGGTAAACAGGCACAGGGTAGGGTAAAACTAACAGTATAAAGTCTGCACAACATCAAGTTTTAAAAGCTTTAGGAAAAAGAAAAGTTTTTAGTTGAGCTTTAAAAGCTGCGGTTGAACTTGTAGTTCTCAAATGTTTTGGAAGAGCGTTCCAGGCGTAAGGGGCAGCAGAAGAAAATGGACGAAGCTGAGCAAGGGAAGTAGAGGCCCTTGGGCAGGCGAGAAACATGGCATCAGAGGAGCGAAGAGCACGAGCGGGGCAATAGTGTGAGATGAGAGAGGAGAGATAGGAAGGAGCTAGATGTATATAGATGATATAGATAGGAGCTAGATGATATAACTGTACATATGAATGTAGTCCCAGACTGAGCGATTCACCCAAATGGACACTTACAGACAAACTCAAGACTGGATTGTAACATTTATGTGCCATTTCTCCCCCCCCCCCCCCCCACACACACATCTTGCTACTCTGTCCTTGGTGTTGCAACACAGGAATCCATCAGGACTGCTCATATGGGAACCATTAGGGCACATAAGCAAACAATAACCACCCACTTTAGTCTTGTTAGCTTTGGTTTCTGGAGTGCATGCTGTGATATCTTCAAGGTGGCGATGGCGGTGCTGCCTTTAATAGCTGTGCAACATATGTGGTGCTTAATGAAGGTACATTATGTGAGCGCGCACAGTCCTGCATGTGATGTGGGCAATGCCAAGTAAAATTATAATTAATGGAAAAAGGAAATCAATTCCAACGAAACACCTTGGTAAAAATAGGCAGGATCAATGATAGAAAATAGTCTCCCATGCCTGGGAAATAGACCTTCAGGAGAAAAAGAATGAAGTTGCCACCTTCGAGGGTTTGGTGCAATGTCTATGAGGCGTTGCATGATACCAATGGACTCTCTGACCAAGGCCTTAGCTAGACCTAAGGTTTATCCTGGGATCATCCCGGGGTCATCCCTGCCTGCTCCCGGGATATCCTGTGTGGCATTTACACAAACAGGGATGACCCTGGGATGATCCCAGAATAAACCTTAGGTCTAGCTAAGACCCCAGGGCCTTGCTAGACCTACCTGAAAATCCAGTGGGGAGGAGGGGCGACACAGCGCTGCAGCTAATGCGGACCGTTGGCCCTAGCTAGACGTAACACGCGACGGGGGAAGGGAAAGCCTTGTTGTGTCCTCCATTTTTTTTTAACTAAAGGGCCATGTGCGCAGGAGCGCACCAACAAGAAGGTAGGGTGGTGTTTGTTTGTTTCCTAAAAAAGGGTTCCCCGCTCCCCCTGCCCCCGATTTCCCCCCAATGTCTGATGCCCCCCTGCTCTCCCGTCTGCTCACTCGCCCCCTTGCTCGCCCGCCCCCTTGCTCGCCCCCTCGCTCGCCCATCTGCTCGCTCACCCCCTCACTCGCCTGCCCCCTCGCTCACTCGCCATGACCACCCCCCCCACTCGCCATGTCCACCCCCACTCGCCATGTCCACCCCCACTCGCCATGACCACCCCCCCACTCGCCATGACCACCCCCCACTCGCCATGACCACCCCCCACTCGCCATGACCACCCCCCCACTCGCCATGACCACCCCCGACTCGCCATGTCCACCCCCACTCGCCATGACCACCCCCCCACTCGCCATGTCCACCCCCACTCGCCATGACCACCCCCCACTCGCCATGACCACCCCCCACTCGCCATGACCACCCCCCACTCGCCATGACCACCCCCCACTCGCCATGACCACCCCCGACTCGCCATGTCCACCCCCACTCGCCATGACCACCCCCCACTCGCCATGACCACCCCCCACTCGCCATGACCACCCCCCCTGCTCGCCATGACCACCCCCGCTCACCATGTCCACCCACCCCCGCTCACCATGTCCACCCACCCCCGCTCACCATGTCCACCCCCTGCTCGACATGTCCACCCCCGCTCACCCGCTCGCCATGTCCGATGACCCCTCCGCCCCCCCGTCTGTGATCTCCCCGCCCAGGCCCGATGGACACAGCGCTCCTATGGCTGTGCCCAGTGCGCAGCTTCTCCTGGCTACTCACAAGTAAGCGAGCAGCCGGGAAAAGCCACGGAACTAGCTAGACCTTCCGCAGCCCCGGGCTCAACCCGGGACTGCAGAAAAACCGGGCCACAAGTGGATCCAGTTATCCCGGGTCAAGGGAGGGTTTAGCCTGGCCTGACTCCGGGATCCCCTGTCCATCATCTGCATGCACAGCAGGGAGCCCGGGCCTCTCACCGGACTAAACCCTCGTCTAGCAACGGCCCCAGTCTGAATTAGAGATATATGTACACCCCAGTTCCACAGGACTGCAGAAAATGACTTCTGGATGCAGAAGGCAGCTTCTGGAACATCTCAGCTTAAAGCAAGTTTCTAGTCCTTATGGCTACAAACAATATACTTGAGAGTAGGGGTGTGCACTCCGCCCCAGAATTATCTGGTAACCACGAATGTCCATGGAGCATTTGATCTTCCAGAGCAGAGACTGGCTGCTTCCAAAATCATTGAATAATCTCAGAGTGGAGATGTGCCCAATTGGTGCTTCTAAACTCTCCATAATTATTCGACCATTGTGTGTGTTTGTGTGTGTGTGTGTGTGTGTGTGTGTGTGTGTGTGTGTGTGTGTGATGTGTCTAATTTCCATGGAGAATTTATTTATTTATTTCATTTTTATACTGCCCAATATCAATCAATCCAAAGTTTATGGTACTAGCCAAAGGCCATGACAAATACATCAAAAGAAAGCATCCATACATATGGCAATTTTGTCTAATTGAAAACTTCCCAATAAGGAACATGGGGTGATGGGGTCGGGCAGTTTTACAATTGATATATTATTGGCATCTGTGGCTAACCAATTAGGAATTGCCACAGTGTTATCCATGACCATGTTCTGTTCTGTTGTCCTCCAATCACAGGCCATAGCTAGACCTAAGGTTTATCCCTGGATCGTCCAGGGGTCAAACCTGTTCATCTAGGTGACACACAGGGGATCCAGTGCTCAGGCAGGGGCGAACCCTGGATGATCCCAGGAGAAACCTTAGGTCTAGCTGTGACCATAGAAGTCAGCCCCAGTGTGAAAGTGCCGCTGGGCTGGCATCGTCAATGAGTAAGCTTCTACACCTGAGTCAGGCAGGCTGTTTATTTCTCAGTTAAACTATTACTCCTATTGGCGGGCTTGGGCTTCTAGTGCAGCAGGGGTTATTATCGTCGTTTTTCTCCTCCTCCCATGTAGCCTCCTATGGGGAAGCTGTTGTTGTTGCCTTGTCTTGCCTCGCTCCAATGTGCCCAACCGACAGGGGGTGAGGGGGTTCCTCCTCCTCCTCGTCCTGAAAGCCTCCTGTCCTTTCTGAGGTTGGGCAAGCTGTGTGCTGCTGTTGTGGCATTTATTAATATATTTACTTATTTAGTATTGCTCTAAGTGCTTTCCCGCTGATTCGTTTCCCTCTCCCCCACCAGAGGTGCCTGAGAGAGGACATTTGAGTTCACAGACTTTATAAAACTCCCTAAAAATCACTGCATATATGGATCTGCTCTACGATTGGTCTGCCTAAAGCCCTGTTTAAAACTGAGGGAGCTGTAAACATTTCTGTTAATACCATTTACCCGAAAATGGAACAGTTCTTCAATGGGTAATTCGACGAGGTGGAGAGAGGGACCCGCTCCAGGAATCGAGGTGGAGAAACACCCCTACGGAGCTCCAGATCAAATTTCAAGGCAGAGAAGACCCATTTTGTATACCCCTACTTGAGAGCAACCTGAGCAATGCAAGCTGAAATCTCTGAAGCCAGAAGGTTACAGGAATAAGATATCCACCCAGTAGTTGGTTTTTAGCACTCAACCCAGCAAATCCCTGCTCCCTATGACTAACATGGAAATAACAAGTTATATATTGAAAATGCAAATGCTATTCATTTGCATAATTTATGCAGGCTGCAGAATCCAGCTTTTGTTGATGCAGAATTTGAATTGGATATATTTGAAGCCCACACAATGTTAAATATGTGCAGTTGAATATACTTCTGTCATTGCTGCTTAGGTCACCCCCCACCTGTACCGTTCAGGGGGTTGTACCAGCAGGGGGTTGGACTCGATGGCCTTGTAGGTCCCTTCCAACTCTGCTATTCTATGATTCTATGATTCCTTTACCTGCACATTCTTTATCTTCCACATTGCCATAATGTAGCTTGAGTTTGCAAGCTCCTTGGAGCATGGACCCATGGATCAGGATGTTTTTTCTCTTAAAATACCATGTGCATTGATGGAATGACATAAATAATAATTAATAACATTAACCTATGGATATCAGAGAAATCTGTTTGGGTGATGGAGCATAAACAACTTTCCTTTCTTGAGCTTCCTGGTCTTTGGCCCATATTCCACTGTGGAACCTGACTCGATTTGCATCAAGACAGGCCAGTTCATGGGTTTTTTGAAGGAATGCCTCCTCCCATATCTACCTGCCCGGACCTTAAGATTATCTACAGGGGCCGTTCTCCATGAGCCCCTGCCAAAGGAAGTGAGGCAGGTGGGTACTAGGAGGAGGGCATTCTCCACTGTGGCATCCCAGTTGTGGAATGAGCTCCCCAGGGAGGTCCGCCTGGCGCCTACACTGTACTCCTTTCGTCGCCAGCTGAAGAGCTTTTTATTCTCTCAGTATTTTAACACTTAATTTTAACTTAAATTTAAATTTTACTGTTCTAACTCTGTATTTTAATCTTATATTAATTTTGCTGTGTGGTTTTATCCTGGTTGTGCTTTTTATACTGTATTTTGTATTTGTGCTTTTAACCTGTTGGTTGTTTTATTATGGTTTTAATTTTTGTGAACCGTCCAGAGAGCTTCGGCTATTGGGCGGGATAAAAATGTAATTAATTAATTAAATAAATAATTTTCCGTGTTTTTAAATTTGCAGAATTTATTGCTAAATTTTGTGCAAATCTCTATTTGCACAAATTATGGCTCACCACCCCAAAGGAAAAAAATATACAAAACATTCCCAGAGTTCAGGGAAAACCCACAGCTTGGCCGAGTTGAGCGCAGAACTACATCAAGCAAAACCAGAAATGGATTTTCCAGTGATGGACATCCCTACGTTACCCACGATAATGTTTAAGAAAGCACTTTACCATCCTGGCCTCCTCACCAAAGAGGTTCCCCTGGTGGCCTTGCGTAGACTTGCAGCCCATTTGGAGCCTACATTGTTCTGGCTTAGCCAACTTGCCACAGCCTCCCTGCTCACTGGCTCTTTGCCTGTCAAGCTAGCAAGAGGTAGCAATTATGAGAAAAAAGGATAAGGAACAAGAGCAGCTGGTGACAATTACAGATGTGCAAATCAGGAAAAAAAAACAAGCTTGCTGAAGTTCTTCGAATTCTATTTCAAAGCTTGTTGCAACTGAAGTTCAAATCAGATGGCAAATTTGCTTTTATTTCCCCCCTCTGAAAAACTGTGTATCTTCATGCGTCTTTGTTTCAAAGTGATGCATCCTTGCTGTGCATGTTTGAAATCATATGTTCTTCGCTCATCAATTAAAGCGTCTTTGTGTGCATTTTTTTCAGAAGTGCATACTGTTTCCATGCTCATTTTTACAAATGCACAAATGCTGACAAATGCATTTTTCTTTACTTATTTATTTTTGGGTCTGCGAATCACACTTCAAGATTGGAAATGTACACACTTCCACCACAGATTGTGTTTGAGTCTGTATTCAGTCCACAAGGTGCAAACAGAGTAAAATACTGATTAAAAATGATCCAAAACAAATGATCCATTCATCCCTAGTGACAATGGTGGCAAGGAAGTTGATTCGTTGAGGGAGGGAGTCCATTGCCCAAAATCTGGTTCCCACACTGAAATGTCAGATAAAATCTGCAATGGAACCACGTGAGTTCTGGGTTTTATGAATCTGACCAATGGATTCTGCAGCAGACTGGCTTTTTCCCTATTGGGTGGATTCCATAGACTTATGGACTGTTTTACTGACCTTTGGGAATTTTGTGCAAATTTTATTATAGCAAAATTTGCACACACACACACACACACACACACACACTCCAGCCAAAAATGCACATTTCTCATTTTGAGGAAATTTGCACATGTGTGAATTTGTGCAAGTTCACATTGCAGCAATTTGCATTTGCCCAAATTCAGAAAAGGGGAAAAAACTGATTCCCTAGATGGGTGGATGAAAGAATAAAAGGTCCCTGACAATTTGAGAAATACAGATGGAATGGACTTTACACATTCTGTACATCCCTAGTTGGGGCAGGAGAGGGGGTCATGATAGGACCTTTTAGGAAATGTCATAGCTCAGTGGAAGAGCCCCCGTTTTTCATGCAGAAGGTTCATTGGCATCTACAATTAAGGAGATAAATAGCAGATGAAAAAAAATCCATCTTTCCTCGTGTATACCAATGATGGGGAATGTGTGGCCCTCCAGATGTTTTTGGACTACAAATACCATCAGCTCTAGCCAGCAAAGACAATGATGAGGAATGATGGCTGTTGCAGTCCAACAACATCTGGTCTGAGCATCACACATCTCATATCCCTGGAGTAGAGAAACAAATAGTCTGAATCTTTAAAAGTCAGCTTCCTTGGCTCTCAGTTTCAGGGGTGGGGTTCACATGAATCTCCCCCAAATAGGTGTGCAATAACAGTAGCCTTAGATGTGACTCCCCTGAAATACTAACGTCGGGGAAATTTGAAAAGAACTCTGAATATTCATTACAGCTCAACTGCATGCGGTTCACATTGCAATTCCTGGAAGCTAGGATAATCACTCTCAAACACCTCTGGGCTCTCTTCTTCTATCACGTGAAGAAGACAGAACGAACACAAACTCTGGATTTTCTTTTGTTACAGTTGAAAAGTTCATATGTGAGCCCGTGCACCAGAACGTTTTCATTTCCATACCTTACAAAACATGCAAAATGCCATCTGCAGTTAGTGTGGCTAACTTCAAGCATGCAGCCATGTAATAGATCCACTTCCCGCTTCCTGCATTCTGCTGCTTAAACGTTATTCACAAAAGAAAGAAAATCTATTTTTACTGCTAATGCCACCTGCAGGTAGAAGAAAAACAGTTGTCAACCCCATTCCCTGAAAACAGCTGAAATACATGCCTTTTTGTAGAGAAAACCCAGCCGTAAGGCCTTTTTACTTTGTTGTGTTGGGGGGAAATGTATATTATCACGTTTCCCAAGCATAATATTGAAATGTTTTATAATGGTATTGACAACTGTTGGGGCCCAGATACAGTTTTCAAACCGTTTTCAAAGTGTCATATCCTGCTTGGTGTAGATTTGGCCAAAAATGTGTTTTGAAGTGTCATAAAATGGTTTCACTATTGTTTCCCCCCACCCCTGTGAATCTGAATGCTCTGTACTTGTTTCTCAACTAATAATTATAAGTCCTACATTGGCCATAGCGAGACCTAAGGTTTATCCCTGGATCGTCCAGGGGTCAAACCTGTTCACCTAGGTGACACACAGGGGATCCAGTGCTCAGGCAGGGGTGAACCCTGCATGATCTCAGGATAAACCTTAGGTCTAGCTGTGGCCGTTGTTTCCATATATATAGGGTGACCATATGAAAAGGAGGACAGGGCTCCTGGATCTTTAACAGTAGGGATGTGCTCCGCTTCTAATCGGACCGGCGAATTAGAAGTGGAGCGGGGTGCTTCACCTCCCCTTAAGGCGGAGGCAAAGAGGATTGGGGGGCCGGCAGAGCGTGGTGAAGAGGATCGAGGTGAAGGCAGATCCTTCACCTCGATCCGGAGCTCCGCCGGAAAGGTAAGTGGGGTTTACCGGGCCCTGCCGCTGTCACTGTCGCCCATGCAGAGACAGCGGCAGGGCCTGGTAAACCCCCCCTCCTCTCCCTTACCTGCCTCCGTCCGCGTTCCCTCGGCTTCTTCAATTGAGCCCGCGGTTCAACCAGGAAGTCTAGGCCGCACTTGCGGCCCAGACTTCCTGGTTGAACTGCGGGCTCAATTGAAGAAGACGACGGACCACGGACGGAGGCAGGTAAGGCCCCCCTCCCCCTTTGTCCCTTACCGGGCTCTGCCGCCATCTCCGCACGGGCGGCGACAGCAGCAGGGCCCGGTAACCCCCCCCTCCTCTCCCTTACCTGTCTCCGTCTGCGGTCCGTCGGCTTCTTCAATTGAGCCCGTGGTTCAACCAGGAAGTCTAGGCCGCACTTGCGGCTCAGACTTCCTGGTTGAACTACGGGCTCAATTGAAGAAGACGACGGACCACGGACGGAGGCAGGTAAGGCCCCCCCTCCCCCTTGGTCCTTTACCGGGCTCTGCCGCCGTCGCCGCATGGGCGGCGACGGTGGCAGGGCCCGGTAACCCCCCCTCCTCTCCTGGCCTTACCTGGCACCACTCCCCTCCACTGCAGAGCTCCGAATAGGAGCGGAGTATGGGCGGAGCGGTGCGGAGCGGAGCGAGCCGATCCAAAACTTTCGGATCAGCCCGCGGGGCCGAGCGGGGGGTCCGTGCACACCCCTATTTAACAGTTGTATTGAAAAGGAGATTTCAGCAGGTGTCATTTCTATATATGGAGAACCTGCTGAAATCCCCTCTTCATCATAACAGTTAAAGCTGCAGGTGCCCTGACCTCTTTTAAATCTGGTCACTCTAGTATAGCTCCTGAGGCTTTAACTGTGGTGATGAAGAGGGAATTTCACCAGGTTCTCCATATATACGAATGACACCTGCTGAAATTCCCTTCTCTATGCAACTGTTAAAGATACAGGAGCCCTGTCCTCCTTTTCATATGGTCACCCTAACCATATATATATATATATATATATATATATATATACACACACACACACACACACACACACACACACACACACACACTGTACATAGCACACTGCTCATGGATAAATTGTCCATTTTGTCTGCTCTGTACGAAAATGTGGATCCTTTCAAATAAAAGTGGTATAGTTTGTATCTCCTTGCAGGCTTTTTAGTTTCTTCCCCCTCTCTCTGCCTTTCTGGTCGGCATTGTGTGTGCATTGATAAACATTATCTGGATTACTGCAATGTGTTATACATGGGTCTGCCTTTAAAATGGTCTGGAAACTTCAGCTGGGACAAAACAGGGCAGCCAGACTGTTAACAGGGAATGGCCAATGAGACCACATTATGCCAGTCATTTTCCAGCTTCACTGGCTGCCAGGCCAGGTTCAGGCCCAATTCAAAGTTCTAGTTTTAACATTTAAAGCCCTAAACGGCTTGGGGCCAGGCTATCTGAAGGAACGACTCCTCCCATATGTGCCTGCCCAGATGCTAAGATTATCCTCAGGGGTCCTTCTCTATGAGCCCCTACCAAAGAACATGAGGCAGGTGGTTACCAGGAGGAGGGCCTTCTCTGCTGTGGCACCCTAGCTGTGGAATGAGCTCGCTAGATAAATTCTCCTGGCACCTACACTATACTCTTTTCGATGCCAGGAGAAGACCTCATTTTCCCAATATTTTAACACTTCATCATCATAGTCTTTTAACCTTGCTGTTTCAATTCTGTATTTTAAATCTATATAAATCTCTCCATTCCTGCTCGGTTTTACCCTGTGTTGTGCTTTTATATGTTATTTTATTGTGTTTTTATACTACTGTTTGTTTTATACTGTTGTTTGTTTTATGCTTTGATTTGTGTCTGATGGTTTTACTTTTGTGAACCGCCCAGAGATCTTCGGCTATTGGACGGTATAGAAATGCAATAAATAAACAATTAAAATGCTGCAAAAAAATCATTTTGATGGGATCAAATGTATGGCTGCATTAGTGTTCTTTTTTCTGGGGCGTTTTGTTGTTGTTGTTGTTTTGATGCACACCTTACAATAAGCATCTTCAAGCCATTATATGTATCATCTCATCAAGGTTGCAATTGGGGTGGGGTGGAGGTTATCAATGTGTGTCCTTAATGTGGGTATTGGGTGAGGAAAGTGTCAAATAAACCGAAGGAACTAAAAGCTGCTGCAAAATGCATGTGCTCCAAACTGAAGAGGAATAAAGGGCCTTGCTAGACCTACCAGATAATCCGTGTAGGAGGAGGGGCCACGCCGCACTAGAAGTAGCGCAGCCTGTAGGCCCCGTCCACACGTAAGCTGCGATGGGGCCGAGGGAAGCCCCGTCGCGTCCTCCATTTTTTTTCCTTAAAGGGGCTGCGTGCGCAAGAGCGCACCCCCAGAAAAGGTAGGGGTTGTTTTTTTTAAAAAAAAATAAAGGCTTCTGCGCTCCCCCTGCCCCTGATTTCCCCCCCACAATGCCTGATGCCCCCCCTGCCGCACGCTCGCCCATCCTCCCCGCACTCGCCATGCCCGTCCCCATCCGCCATGCCTGTCCCTGTTCTTCTCCACCCCCTGTCTCCTGCCGGGTCCGCTCTTTCCCCCAGCCCCCATCTCTCCCCCCCCCCGTGATTTCCCCCCCCCGGCCCTATGGGCACAGCGCTCCTATGGAATGCTGTGCCCAGTCCGTGGCTTCTCCTGGCTACTCGCAAGTAAGCGAGCAGCCGGAAAAAGCCATGGACCCTGCTAGACCTTCCGCAGCCCCAGCCTCAGCCCGGGAGGACTTATCCCGGCCTGACCCTGGGATCCCCTGTACGTCATCTGGATGCACAGCAGGGAGACCAGGCCTCACACCACGCTAACTCCTCTTCTAGGAACAGCCTTAGAAATTCTTCCTAATCAGACTAGAATTCCAAAGCCATGGAATGGAGATCCCACCAAACGATAAGGGATGGCACAGGGAAATTGCATTTATCCCTAGGGGTGGATGAATCTTTCAATTTTGCTTTCTCCTAAATACATTTAAAAAAAAAAAACACCCAAGTTTTGCTTTGTTTTTCCATCCAGTTCCAGGACAAATGTCTGAACTTGATACATTCTTATCCAAAGGAAACTGAACAAAATTCTCATTTTATTTATTTATTTATTTAATTTCATTTCTATACCGTCCAATAGCCGAAGCTCTCTGGGCGGTTCACAAAAATTAAAACCATGAAGAGCATAATAAAACAACCAACAACTTAAACACACAAATACAAAATACAATATTCTCAGCCATGCGCACCAGTCTTACACAACACATGCGGTTATTCCTAACAGAAAGAGGACCATGTTGCACAGGCCTGCCGTATAGCTATTGTATATGAGCAGTCCTTGATTTAGCACCCCAAACATGATTGAATACACAGGGATACAAACCCAAACCTGTAATAGCACCCAAAGTCCTTTTTTTTTGCTATCGATCGCATTCCATTTTTCCATCCTGTTTACTTACACAAATGTGTAGATTTGGGCAAATTCTAATAAAAACCAACCAACCAAATGAATTTTCACTCATTGGTGAAAGCCAAAGTAACAGTCCATAAGTTGGTTGGTAAGGTGAGGTGAGGCTGTTCATGGCATGTCATGGTAGAACAAGCTAGGATCATAGCAACATAGAATCATAGAGTTGGAAGGGGCCTACAAGGCCATCGATCCCAACCCCCTGCTCATTGCAGGTATCTACTGTAAGCATCCCTGACAGATGGCTGTCCAGCTGCCTCTTGAATGCCTCTAGTGTGGGAGAGCCCACACCCTCCCTAGGTAATTGGTTCCATTGTCGTACTGCTCTAACAGTCAGGACGTTTTCCTGATGTCCAGCTGGATGCAGGTGTGAAAAGAGACCCAGAAGACAAGACAAGAGTTGAGTAAGGCCAGTGTCTCAAGATGGATTTGTATATGGTGGTGAGTGCTCTCTTGCCCTTCACATGCAGCTTTCTGTTCTAGGTAGTCCGCATATATACCCACAGAGTTTCAGACAATGCACTTCAAGATTTTGGAGGAAAGTTAAAAACTGACCATCTTCACTGTCATAGAATCATAGAATCATAGAATAGCAGAGTTGGAAGGGGCCTACAAGGCCATTGAGTCCAACCCCCTGCTCAATGCAGGAATCCACCCTAAAGCATCCCTGACAGATAGTTGTCCAGCTGCCTCTTGAAGGCCTCTAGTGTGGGAGAGCCCACCACCTCCCTAGGTAACTGATTCCATTGTCGCACTGCTCTAACAGTCAGGAAGTTTTTTCCTGATGTCCAGCTGGAATCTGGCTTCCTTTAACTTGAGCCCGTTATTCCGTGTCCTGCACTCTGGGAGGATCGAGAAGAGATCCTGGCCCTCCTCTGTGTGACAACCTTTCAAGTATTTGAAGAGTGCTATCATGTCCTTTAAGAGGACAGCAACCAGAGCAGGTGTAAGTATGTATGAGAAATTAGTTTCAGTTCGTTTTTGACCCAGTAATAAATAAATAAATAAAATTTGGAGTTCAGATGCTATAACATAACACTCCACCAGGGATGTTGCAAATGTCCGTTTGGGTCCAGGATTCTGGCGGGCAGTTTCCTGTCTGAATCCCTAGTCTTGCTTCACTGGGCCATGAGGTGTGTGCATAATCTTGCAGAAATGCCCATTGATGGCAGCCATCATGTGCAAGATCAGATGAGCAGTGGTGGCAAGGTCTTGAGTACCCACCACTCCAAACCCAAGTGAGCCTGTCCATCCCTACGTACCATCAACATGCATGCCTGCTTCCTGCACATGCACACGCATGATTCTCTTTTCATTCTGGTTTTGCAGGGCAATCCTATGCATGTTCACTTAGAGGTAAGTCCACTAAGCTCAATAGGATTTACTCCCAAGTATGTGTGTAAGCATGTATCAGCCTTCAAAAGTACTGGAGGTCATGAAAATCAAGGGCAGAGTATCATTCGGATTTACTTCTAAATTGTTGAAGGAAAAGCTATTTCATCCTATGCATGTTTGTCATTTCTTCTTCTTCTTCCACTCACCTCTTTCTCTGCCCTAAGAAGGAGAACTTGGACCTGTCTTTAAATAATAATAATAATAATAATAATAATAATAATAATAATAATAATAATAATACACCCAGGCTTCAATACAGAAAACTGTGCAACCTTTGACATGATGTAACCATTGGCGATGATGACATAATGTCATGAGAACAGATGGAAATAATACGGCAAAGCCCCACTCTGCTTCTAATAGGCAGCTGGTGACATGAGTAAAACACCTCCTGCACCACTTAATAAAATTATCTTCATTTAGAAAAAAAGGAAGGAAGATATGGAGCCAATTACCTTAGTGGATCTGACAGGCGACCTTAAATGGATCTCCAGCTTGCTACATTTTGGTCAACTTTAAAAAAAAAGAAGAAGAAAAAGAAGAAGTCTCTATGAATAATGATAAAAAATGACTCAGAAGTGATGCCTAAGGAAATTCTCTTCCTCAATATGGCTAAAATTAATAGGGGAGGGTTGAAAGTGGAATACAGGAAGACCAGAGTAAATTGGGGCGTTTTCACATTTGTCTCTTTATGTCTTTGACTGAATTACAGGAGTCCATATCTCTTGTCCCTAACAAGCGAAGAAGAAATGAACCAGTAAAATGAAGCCTCTAATTCTGAGGGCCTTGTCTTAGGGTAATGTTCACTATGTGAAAATTTTCACTATGTGAACATATCCCAGAAAATACCACGGGATAAGGCACCAGGGGGTCGCCAACAGGAGACTCATCCTGTGATTCAGCCCTCTATGACTCGGGTCCAAGTTATCTGAAAGACCGTATTCTCCCATATGAGCCTGCTTGTGCTCTGAGATCTTCTGGTGAGGCCTTTCTCTCAGTCCCATCAACATCCCAAACACGCCTGATGGGTACGTGGGACAGGGCCTTCTCGGTGGCTGCTCCAAAGCTCTGGAACTCCCTTCCCAGGGAGGCTAGGCTGGCTTTGTTTGTGCTACGCTTTCGGAGGCAGGCAAAAACTTTTTGTTTCAGCAGGCTTTTGGAACTATACTGGACCTGTGTTAATGTATTGGATCCCCCCACCTTTTAACCTGTTACAGATTTTAATTTTTTAAAGATGTTTTTAATTTTACTGTGGGTTTAATTCTATTTTAACTTTTGTAATTTATATTTATATGTTTTATTTGTACATGTTTTAATCTTGTAAACCGCCTTGAGTCGCAGTATTGGGGAAAAAGTGGGGTTATATTATTATTATTATTCAGGCACTTAATTCCCATGTCAACTTGTAAGCAGAGTGAATGGCTGGCCAGATCTTAGGGTCTCTGCAGCACCGTCACTAGAAATGGCCAAATGCGGCCAATTGGTCCAAAACATGCAAATTATATCTGAAATTTGTGCAAATCATGCAAATTAAGGCTGCAATTTGCACAAGTTGCTATATGCAGGGGGAAATAGAGAAAAGTTCCCAGATTTCACATTGCAAGGTTGGGAACGTAGAGACTTCAACCGCAGGTTATATCTGAGTCCATGGGCTCATCTACCAAGCAGGATATTCCACTATGGGCCTTGCTAGACCTCCCAGATAAGCCGGCAGGGAGGAGGGGCGATGGCGGGCTAGAGGTAGCGCGCGCCGTTGCCGGCTTCTAGACGTAAGACGCGAAGGGGCAAGGGGAAGCTCCGTTGCGTCCAACATTATTATTTTTTTTCAGTTAAAGGGGCCATGTGCGCCAGAGAGCCGCCGGAGAAGGTAAGTGCTTTTTTAAAAAAAGAAAGGGCCCCCCGCTCCCCCTGCCCCTGATTCCCCCCCAATGCCTAATGACCCCCTCCCCCCCTCGCTCGCACGTCCTCCCCCCATTCCTGATGGCCGATGCCCTGCCTTCTCACCCCCCGCCATCCCCGATGCCCGTTGTTCTCCCCCCCCTGCCATCTCCGATGCATGCTGTTCTCCCCCCGCCATCCCCGATGCCTGCTGTTCTCCCCCCCCGCCATCTCCGATGCCTGCTGTTCTCCCCCCGCCATCTCCGATGCCCGCTGTTCTCCCCCCGCCATCCCCGATGCCCGCTGTTCTCCCCCCCCGCCATCCCCGATGCCCGCTGTTCTCCCCCCCCGCCATCCCCGATGCCTGCTGTTCTCCCCCCTGCCATCCCAATGCCCGCTGTTCTCCCCCCCCCTCTCTCCTGCCAGGTCTGGCCTTCCCCCGCGGCCCCTATCTCCCCCCTCCCCAGGATCCCCCCCAGCCCGATGGGCACAGCGTTCCTATGAGCACTGTGCCCAGTCCATGGCTTCTCCTGGCTAACTCGCAGGTAAGCGAGCAGCTGGAAAAAGCCATGGACCCTGCTAGACGTTCCGCAGCCACGGCCTCAGCCCAGGGCTGCGGAAAAGCCGGGCCATAAGCGAATTCGCTTATCCCGGCTTAAGGCAGGTTTTAGCGTGGCCTGACCCCGGATTCCCCTGTTCATCATCTGGATGCACAGGAGAGAAACGGGGCCTCACACCGCGCTAACACCTGGTCTAGCAACGGCCTATGAAAGTGGTATGAAAGCGGTATATAAATGTCAGGAGTCACACTACTGCTTTATAGCAGTATTGAAGTGCACTGCAGGAGCTACACCACTGCATTATATTGGTACTGAAGCACACTGACAACTGTTGGGGCCCATGGCATAACTACACCAAGCAGGATATAACACTATGAAAGTGGTATGAGAGCGGTATATTGTATGTGTCAATGGCCCCCAACAGTTGTCAGTGCACTTCAATACCACTATAAAGCCCAATTTCAAGCCTTGAGAAGAGAAGACTGAGGGGAGATTTGATAACACTCTTCAAATACATGAAAGGTTGTCACACAGAGGAGGGCCAGGATCTCTTCTCAATCATCCCAGAGTGCAGGACGCGGAATAATGGGCTCAAGTTACAGGACTCCAGATTCTGTCTGAACATCAGAAAAAACTTCCGGACTGTTAGAGCAATATGACAATGGAACCAGTTACCTAGGGAGGTTGTGCGCTCTCCCACACTAGAGGCATTCAAGAGGCAGCTGAACAACCATCTGTCAGGTATGCTTTAAGGTGGATTTCTGTATTGAGCAGGGGGTTGGACTTGATGGCCCTTTAGGCACCTTCCAACTCTACTATTCTATGATTCTATGAACCTAATTATGAGCCAAATTGAGCTCACATCCTTCGGGAAGCAGACGGATCCAATCCCTCCTCACCCATCCCTGTAAACTTACACATCCACCCTCTCCTATTCACCAACCCAAATAGGAACTCTGGTGTTATAAAACTCCCCTCTGCATTGAAAGAGAGAATTATGAGCTGCCAGACTTTGCAAACCAGGTCTGGAAATTATGAATTCCCACCAGCATGCATCTTTTTTATGGAAATGTTTTCATCATTGAGGGTCGCTTTAGTTATAGTGGGAAAGCAGGGTGGAAGCATTCCGTTAAATGAATATCCTGATGTGTGGCAAACCCTTCTTAAGTTTGAAAGAGGCTAGGATGCAAAGAACCCTGTCTGGAGAAAAGTTGCTAGTCTCATCAATATGAAAGTAATGAACCAAATGTACCTTCTCTTAAAATTCTTCAGAGGCTTCTCCCAAAAAATTTTCTCTTCATGGAAAATTATGGTGGCATCTCTCATCCCTGGCCTTATCAGCTTTGTTTACTTTATGGAGAATTTCTTCACCATCATTGGGACTCCCAACCTGGCCAGGTGACAAGCGTAGGTACGGTTGGGTGTCTGTCAAGGGTCCTTACACCAGTTGCGTTCCACTGACAATAGTCTCATAAAGTTTCTTCTCCTCCACCATTGCAGCCTGCTTGGTCATCTGCAGACAATACTGGTGGCAAGAAAGAGGACCAGTAAGTGTCACTACTTCTTTGCTCACACTGGTCCTCTACCTGTCAAGCAAGGAGGTGGTTCTTAGAAAGAAGATGAGGAGCAATAGCTGCTTATTATTATTTATTAATATTTTATTTATTGCATTTTTATAACGCCCAATAGCCGAAGCTCCCTGGGCGGTTCTACTATGCTTGTGACAATGAAAGTGATACGGTAGATTCACTGAGGGAGAGAACCCATTGAGGGTGAACCCCCAAAATCGTGGAGCCCCAACTCATGAAAGGCAGATGACACTGAACATCTCAGCTTGGCACACAACCTACATCAAAGCTTTATGTGAGGCCCAGGTAGGGATGGATGGAACCCTTCAGTGAAAAAAAAATCACCCATCAACTGTCCCTCAAGTGTCTCTCCCAAACAGGAACTTCCACTTTGAAATTTGGCTTTAGGTAAAAGTCGGTGACAGCTTCTGTTAAATTCTGTTTGTATGCCATATTTTAAACTGTAGTTTTACCACATTATCCAATGTTCTAGCATACATTTTCTTTTCCTTGGTTACACTGTGATGCCCTTTTTTCAGGTGATCCCACCGTCAGAGGTTAAATGGGTGATAGACAGGAACAGTGTCTTTTCTGTGGTGGTGCCTAAGCTTTGGAACATGCACTCCAAACCCTTTGAATGAGAAGTTATTTTTGGTGTTGTTGTTTCATTTTAGGGTTTTTTGCTTTGCTTTTGCTTTTTTAAAAAAATTGGTCATGCATTTGGGAAGAGATGATGATGACGATGATGATGATGATGACTGAATACAGCTCTGCTATTAGATTAACTATTTTAGGTGACATTTTAGTTTATGATTGTTTTTTATTATTTTGTTAGCTTCCTTTAAAAAAAACACTCATGGAAAGATGAGAGAGAGAGAGAGAGAGAGAGAGAGAGAGAGAGAGAGAGAGAGAGAGAGAGAGAGAGGAGAGGGGAGAGAGAGAGAGAGAGAGAGAGAGAGAGAGAGAGAGCGGAGAGGGGAGAGAGAGAGAGAGAGAGAGAGAGAGAGAGAGAGAGAGAGAGAGAGAGAGAGAGCTCTCGCAGAAGCAAAACCCTGACCTAAATGGAGAAACACTTTTTGTTCCAGTGTGGCAACTTCTATTATCCAGTGAAAGTATAGATTTCATGGTGCAAGCTTAGTTCTGTCAGATTAAATCAAAAACCCAGAAATAGCAGTAACCGTGGCCGGCCACTTTCTAAAACAGACGCCTCCCCCTTCCTCCCGTCCCCTGAAAGCCCTAGAAAACAAAACACCAATAATTAAAATTAATAATATCATACTTCTATGACATGTAGAAGGAGAGAGGGGGTAAGAAAATATTTTATGAGGAGGGGGGGCCAGAAGTCTCAATGTGGGACTTTTGTAATTTTACTATTGCCAGAAAAACAATTCAGAGTGGCCATTCAACATCATTTCATTCAGGAATTATTCGCCTAATAACATTTTTTAAAAAAGAAAGAAAGAAAAGAAATTATGTTTTCCTTCATGTGAAAATGGTTCCACATTCTCAACATCAAGTCTCCCTAGAAAGCATCACCACCTTGAGAAGGTGGATCTCTTTGAAAGTGGCCTACCAATTATTTTAAATAAATGAATAAATAAACAAGCAAGCCAATGGTCATGGTAGCTGAGAATAGTAGAAGTTGCAGTCCAACACACTTCTGGAGGGCGGGAGATTGAGGGAGGTTCCTCTACAGCAGTCCAGGGGGAAAATATCATTATCAAGACCAGGTGCAGTTTCCAAATTATTATTATTATTATTATTATTATTATTATTATTATTATTATTATTATTATTTCTTACCTGCCTCTCCTTCTGGATTGTGTTGGGGAACAACATTTAGGCCTTAGCTAGACCTAAGGTTTATCCCGGGATCGTCCCGGGGTCATCTCTGCCTGTGAGTCATTTACATGAACAGGGATGACCCCGGGATGATCCCGGGATAAACCTTAGGTCTAGCTAAGGCCTAAGTACAAAAATACCATAAAATGCATAAAACTCATTAAAAACATATAAAACCGATACAATATAATAACTGGACATCTTGAAATATGTCTGGGTAGGCCTGCCAGAAGAGACTAGATTAATCAGATAGATTATTAAGCTGACAAATCTCCTCCACCAGCCATTCCACAGTCTGGGGGCAACAGAAGAAAAGGTCCTCTGGGTAATAGTTGTCAGCCTTGGTTTTGTTGACTGGAGTAAACCCTTCCCAGAGGACCTGAGTGTGCGGGACAGATTGTACGGGAGAAGGTGATCACGCAGGTAACCTGGACCCAAACCATGTAAAGCTTTAAAGGTAATAGCCAACACTTTATACTTCGCCTGGAAACTAATTGGTAGACAGTGAAGTGATTTTTAAGTTGGTGTAATATAGGCCGTAGCTAGACCTAAGGTTTATCCCTGGATCAACCAGGGGTCAAACCTGTTCATCTAGGTGACACACAGGGGATCCAGTGCTCAGGCAGGGGCGAACCCTGGATGATCCCAGGATAAACCTTAGGTCTAGCTGTGGCCATGGTCACCCCTAAAAAGGCTGCCACACCCAGCTTTATCATGGTCCATGGGAGGATCAAATCCTCATTAGTGTCTGTTGGCACCATATCAATTCTTTTAATGTCAGTTTACAGATTTCCTTTGATTCATTGGTCTTCAACTGATGGGCGGTTGGGATCTTCCATCAGGTGGGACACAGCAGTGCCGTCTTGCCCATCTTTTGGAAAAAAAAGAGAAAGATTAAAAAAGAAGCAGAAATAATGGACAGAGGGGGGATCTAAGAGAGATGACAAGGGGGAAATGATAATATTATATTATCTAATAATTTATGACACCCCTATGGGGGTGCACTAGCTGGGATTGCAACAACCACAACTTATTTCTTACCCGCCTCTCCCTCTGCATCGAGGCGGGGAACAACATTGAATACAAAATTACTATAAAATACATAAAACTGATTAAAAACATATAAAATGAATACGTTGTTAAAATAACAGTCATACGTCTTAAGATTAGACGGGCTAGGCCTGCTGGAAGAGATCGGTTGTTATGGCTTTCTTAAATATGGAAAGGCTGTTAAGTTGACAAATCTCTCCCGGTGGGCCATTCCACAGTCTGGGAATGGCAGAAGAGAAGATCCTCTGGATAATGGCCTCCTCTATGTCCCTATCCAATCTCTGGGCCATGCATACAATGGCACGCTAGCAATTGAGGTCCATATATGCTTCCTTACAAGCATCCAGGGGCAGCTCCCTTTCATGCAGCCACGGGCCTGGATCCCATCTCTGAAAGTGACAAGAGCAGCATCTAAATAGGCCAGGATCCAATGCAATTGAGCATGCTTAACTGTGTGAAGAATGCTTTAAAAAGCTTAAGTTTCTGTTAGATTGAGACCATATGATGATGCATATGTAATATGGAGTGGGAAATAATATATGTTTTCTCTCTGGCCTTAGCTAGACCTACCTGAAAGTCTGGGGGAGAGGAGGGGAGACCTCGGGTTGCGATTAACGTGAGATCTCGCCCCCATGTACACGTAAGGCACAATGACCTCAGGAAGAGAGATGTCGCGCCTGCCATTATTATTTTAATTTTTTAAAGGGGATGGAGTGTACAAACACCCATGCGCAAAGGTAAGTTTTTATTTTATTTTAACTACTTTCCCTGCCCCCCCCACCTTACCCTCAATGGGTGCAGCACTCCATGCACAGCTCACAGCTCCACGCGAGTAATCGCGCAGAGCTGGGTAAACCTGCGGAAACAGGCCACACGTAAACCCGCGGAAACGGGCCACACGTAAACCCGCGGAAATGGGCCACACGTAAACCCGCGGAAACGGGCCGCGGAAAAACCAGGCCCAAAGGAGAGGGCTATATTCCAGGGCAAGGAAGGGACAATCCCTCCCTGATTCCGGGATCCCCTGTGCATCATCTGGACGCCCAGGGACGATCTTGAGGTCCGCGCCGGGATATAGCCTGGTCTAGCTAAGGCCTCTGTCACGCACACACCAGCATTGGGTCCACGTTGCAGGAACAGGATGGGATGAAAAGGAGGTCCTGAGGATGCAGCAGTTGAAGATCAATGCTGAGGATTATAATGCACCATTTTAAAAAAATACTACACAATTAATGAAAGGAATGACAGCGCTGTCCACTTGCTTACAATGAATAAATAATCATACACTAACCCTGTCTTCCTTTTCCTTGCTCTCTTTCCTTATCGCCCTTTTGAATTACAGAGATCTGGTTTCAGATGAGCACGTCGAACAAAACCTCCACCGTGCGCCGGCCTTTTATTTCATTATTTCTTCCCAACATGGCGGTACGTGCTTCTGCCCACTATCTGCATAAGCCTTTTGTGTATTGCTAATGGAGTGCTGGAATCGTGGCAGCGCCGAGCAGGGAATATGTGTGAGCAACAATATGCTGACAGACCCCTCTGTGGAATCTAATCCGTTCCAGCTCATGCACTCCTCAGAAACTATTTAACTTTCATTAAACTGTGTTTGATATCAGCTAAATAGAATGCATACGGCACCAATATCGCTCATATGGTCTCATTCATTCAATCACAGCGGTCTTTCCCCCTCTCTTACAATCCCTCCGCCTCCCTCGGCTCTGTACCCAGGATAGCAGGGTAAATCGGAGACCTTTGAAGATATAGTTAGTGCTCAGATTTCTTTATTCTTTTGTGCTGGTTTCTCAGCGTTGAAACATTGATTCATGTATGACTCAGGCACCATCCATTAATTTCATGTAATGTTGCTTTTATCTCCTGGCTGGGACAACTCTCCCCATAGCGTTTCCCTCTGTTCCCTCAACTAGCTCCTCTGTTCTATCCTTTCCTTGGTCGTCTTTTGCTGCCTCCCCAGCTGTCCCGTAATAACAACCACAACCACAACAACAACAATAAATTTATTTCTTACCCGTCTCACCCTCTGGATCAAGGCAGGGAACAACATTAAATGCAAAAATTCCATAAAATGCATAAAACTGATTAAAAAAAACATTTAAAACTGATACAATATTAACAATCGGTCATCTTAAAATTCATCAGGGTAGGCCTGCCAGAAGAGATCGGCCTTTATGGCTTTCTTAAACTCGGAAAGACTATTAAGTTGACGAATCTCCTCCGACAGGCCGTTCCAGAGCCTGGGAGCAGCAGAAGAGAAGGTCCTCTGGGTAATGGTTGCCAGCCTTGCTTTGGCTGATTGGAGTAAATTCTTCCCAGAGGACCTGAGTGTGCAGGGCAGATTGTTCAGGAGAAGGCGATCCCGCAGGTGACCTGGACCCAAACCATGTAGGGCTTTAGAATCATAGAATCATAGAATAGTAGAGTTGGAAGGGGCCTAAAGGGCCATCAAGTCCAACCCCCTGCTCAATGCAGGAATCCACCCTAAAGCATGCCTGACAGGTGGCTGTCCAGCTGCCTCTTGAAGGCCTCTAGGGTGGGAGAGCCCACAACCTCCCTAAGTAACTGATTCCATTGTCGTACTGCTCTAACAGTCAGGAAGTTTTTCCTGATGTCCAGCCAGAATCTGACTTCCTGTAACTTGAGCCCGTTATTCCGTGTCCTGCACTCTGGGAGGATCGAGAAGAGATCCTGGCCCTCCTCTGTGTGACAACCTTTTCAGTATTTGAAGAGTGCTATCATGTCTCCCCTCCATCTTCTCTTCTCCAGGCTAAACATGCCCAGTTCTTTCAGTCTCTCTTCATAGGGCTTTGTTTCCAGACCCCTGATCATCCTGGTTGCCCTCCTCTGAACACGCTCCAGCTTGTCTGCATCCTTCTTGAAGTGTGGTGCCCAGAACTGGACGCAATACTCTAGATGAGGCCTAACCAGGGCCGAATAGAGAGGAACCAATACGTCATGTGATTTGGAAGCTATACTTCTATTAATGCAGCCCAAAATAGCATTTGCCTTTCTTGCAGCCATATCACACTGTTGGCTCATATTCAGCTTGTGATCTACAACAATTCCAAGATCCTTCTCATTTGTAGTATTGCTGAGCCAAGTATCCCCCATCTTGTAACTGTGCCTTTGGTTTCTATTTCCTAGATGTAGAAGGTAATAACCAACACTTTATACTTCATCCAGAAACTAATTGGTAGCCAGTGAAGTGATTTTAAAGTTGGTGTAATACGGTCACCCCTAGGTGTACTGATGACCAACCCGGCTGCCATATTTTGAACTAGTTGAAGTTTCTGGACTAGGCACAAAGGTAGCCCTATGTACAGCGCATTGCAGAAGTTGAGCCTCGAAGTTACCAGCACATGCACTGCTGACTTTAGGTCTTCTAACTCTATGAAGGGAAACCCATTTATCATTATTATTATTATTATTATTATTATTATTGCCCATCCCTTTTCTCAGAACATGGGTATCACATAAAAACATGAGGGATGTCTCATTCTCAGCTGTGCAACAACAACAATACACATGGAGAGAGAAGAAATCTAGATTAGATAACCAAGTCTGGATAAACCGCTATGCTAAGTGCAGTAGAGACCATGTAACAAGATCATAAACTGTTATTCCAAATGAATTAATTGCCCTGTTTCCTGTTGCTGTTGTTGTTGTTTTAACTTGGCTTCCTGCCTCCCAGAAATCTGAAATGGTCTTTACATGAATAAAATTGTTACTGTTCTAGTCTGGGTAGGACTTTGAGAAAGATCAGATGTCCAGGGCTCCATTAGTAGAATGAATACAGACAGTATTCTCCCCGCCCGCACTCCTCATGCCCATGGACTTCCCCCACAGAGCTCCGTGCCTGTTTCCTGAGCCCTGCTTTCTCATGGGGAAGAGGGACGACCCCAGGAGGGAGAGCCACACCACCCATGAGCCTGGGATGGTCCCGAGATGGTGGAAAAGAATGGGACAAAAGCAGTCCCACCTATCCCGGGAGAACAGAGGGCTTGTCCCTGGTTCACCCCGGGATCAGCTATGTATCATTTGGACATGCAGGGATGATTTTGTGACCAGCCCGGGATAGATGGCAGGTGTAGATTAGGCCTAAACAACACCATCTTTGTGCTGTTTTCAGGAAGAATAATAGTATAGTTATATACAGAGCAAAATCTTCTGTGAAGAACAGGAACAAGCAATCTGATACCTTCCAGGTGTTTTAGCTACAGTCCCCATCTTCCTCAGCCAGAGTGACCAAAGGTCAGGGTATATGGGATTTGTAGTCCAAAACATATAGGGGACATCAGGTTGCCTCCCCATGGTGCAGAAAGGGGGAATGTCTTCCTGTCTGTATATGGGGCTGACTCATACTCAGTTTTGGCCTCCATATACACGCTTTGCTGTTGGCCTCACAGCTGGACCTCACTAATGTGGAGTTGCTGGTTGTGAAATTACTGACTCTCATAGAAAACCTCTGCAATGACCCTAGTGCACCAGATGAAAAGCATGTTGCTGCTTTCATGGAAATTGCAGCAGCCTCATCTATGGTATTGCCCTGACAAGGAGATACGAACTTCAGTCGAGAACGTGGCCCAACAACAGCCCAAAAAGCCAGGTGGGAGTTGTGCTCAAGTGGGAGCTGGCAGTAGATGTGAACTTAGCCTCCTTGTGAGTGTTAATTCTCACCAAGTTGGACAACCTGGGTCTAGGCTGTACCACTTCAGACTGTAGGAGGAGCTCTCCTCCATGCAAAAGTACAAACCACTAGATGCCAGGGAGTGCTTTTCTATCCAAACTCCCCCCCCCCCGCCCTGAAATACTGGTTTGTACTGGTTTTCAAGGTGCATAATAGCCATGGCCAATCAAGTTATTTTGGCACCTGCAGCAGAAAATCCCCAAATGCACCTCCTCACTTCCTGGGAGTAAAAATTACAACTATAATAAATTAAAGAACGAAAGGTTTGCCCTTTGGGGGCACTCAAAACAGCTCACCTCACTCTGTCTCATGATAGGGACGGCCTTGCAAGCACTCGTCTAATTTCTTTTCTTCTTGTTTCTCTTCACTATGTGCCTGTTTGTTTTGGGGGTATGTCTGTGCTCTGTGTGTGTGTGTGTGTGTGTGCGTGAGAGAGAATTATTTTAACACATACACACTGTCCAAAATCAGGTCAGATTTTGCAAGTCAGAAGCTACTTTGCCATTTTGGTAACCTATTCACACTGCACTAATTTGACTGTGAATGAGGCACAGTAGGAGTTCCTCGATTTGCAACCAGGATGGGGGCAGCAGATGCCAATGGAAAGGCTGCTCTAAAGTTTTCACGGTGGAATTCCCACGAAAAGCACAGCAAAAACACTACTGGGCATATTAATGACCCAAAGGGCCATCGTCATTCCATTAGTAAAATTCTTCTTTTTTTCCCCCTAATGAAAATGGATTTTGTTTTCCAAAAAAAAAAAGAGAGAGAACCCAATAACCCCACAGCAAAAGAAAAGAAAAACCCAATCCTTTTCTAAATAGTACTGGCTTCACCTGAATGGAGAAGAAGATAGGAATTTAAACTCAACGGTGAAAACTCCAAGTCGTTAAAGGAAGTTGTCCTTCTTCTCAATTATGTTTATTGAAAACCAAGGAATAATCGTGTTTGTTTCTCAATTGCTTAAGAGAAACAACATGGGGTCCTTTAATAGAGGGAAACCAATAATTGGGGATATTATTTTGTGAAACCTTTAGACCGGAGGAATTTTATTTATTTTATTTTATTGCATCCACTAAGACTAAGCAATATAAAGAAAGATTTTGCTTCAATTTTTCCTTCTCTCTCTCTCTCTCTCTCTCTCTCTCTCTCTCACACACACACACACACACACACACACACTGTCTCTCTCTTGAAAGAAACATATTTCTAGGACAATTAATTGCATGCATTAGCATGAGGGATGATGTTATTAATACATGTTATTAAATTAATAATACATGTTATTAAAGAGAGGGAGAGGAGTGTGGCACATTTTCTGCTCGTAAAGTTACGGTTGGGTCAGGTTAGGCAAATTTAGCAGTAAGTGTACCACACACATTATAGGTTTATGTCCTCACACTTCAACATAGCTGGGTCACACACAGACCCTCAGATGTTCTCGAACATATTATGAAGTAGTCAGATCACGTCCATGGCTATGTCCTCTGCCTTGTGTTCTTTCGGACTGGAGAACTGCACCCCCTAATTTGTTGAACTTCAAAAACCAAAGTATAACTGCATTCTAAATTGTGTACCTCTTGCTCCATAGAAGTGTAGGTAGCTTAGAGTACAATCGTAGCCATGTCTGCTCCTACTCAGAATTAAGTTCCATTAAGTCCAATGAAACTTACTCCCAGGTAAATGCATATAGGATTGCAGCCTTATCTGATTTATTAGCAGGATAGTATACAGCTCCCCAGCAAAGCTGTTAAAGACAGGGCAAAAAAAACCAAAAAAACAAAAAAGGAATTACCCATCAAGTTGGGAATCAACCATCAACCCAAATACTGTTCGGTGTGCATGGGTGGTGCCATTTTGGTTACATAGGGAGGGCATTCTGAGAACTTAGGGTGACCCTATGAAAAGGAGGATAGGGCTCCTGTATCTTTAACATTTGTATTTCAGCAGGTGTCATTTGTATATATGGGGAACCTGGTGAAATTTCCTCTTCATCACAACAGTTAAAGCTGCAGGAGCCCTGCCCTTTCTAAAATCTGGTCACACTAGCATAGCTCCTGCACCTTTAATTGTTGTGATGAAGAGGGAATTTTAGCAGGTTCCCCATATATACAAATGACACCTGCTGAATTTCCCTTTTCAATACAAATGTTAAAGATATAGGAGCCCTGTCCTCCTTCTCATATGCTCACCCTAAAACATGCTGCAAAAGGGTTAGCTGCCTGACCAATGGCTTAGTGTGTTGTCTGAACAGGCCAAAACTTTCCCATGACTTCATTATACACATTTCTGCTTTAGAAGCAATGGCAGGGAATGCACATTTCACAATAGGCAAACTGAGCTCACTATTTCTGTGTAACTGGAACATACCACAAATGTTGCAAATGGGGCCATAGCTAGACCTAAGGTTTATCCCTGCATCGTCCAGGGGTCAAACCTGTTCATCTAGATGACACACAGGGGATCCAGTCCTCAGGCAGGGGTGAACCCTGGATGATCCCAGGAGAAACCTTAGGTCTAGCTGTGGCCATGGAGTGTTGCTTTTAAGGGTTTGGGTCACTCCATCATATTTAGGGTGACCATATGAAAAGGAGGACAGTTGCATAGAAAAGGGTATTTCAGTAGGTGTCATTTGTATATATGGAGAACCTGGGCAGGATCTACACTACTGCTTTAAAGCGCTTTATAACAGTTATAAAGCGCTTTAACTGCTTTAAAGCTCTATAAAACTGTTATAAAGCGCTTTAAAGCAGTAGTGTAGATCCGGCCCTGGTGAAATTCCCTCTTCATCACAACAGTTAAAGCTGCAGGAGCTATACTGGAGTGAGCATTTTAAAAGAGGGCAGGGCACCTACAGCTTTAACTGGTGTGATGAAGAGGAAATTTCCCCAGATTCCCCATATATACAAATGACACCTGCTGAAATTCCCTTTTCAATACAACAGTTAAAGATACAGGAGCCCTGTCCTCCTTTTCATATGGTCACCCTAATCATATTTCCCCTCCCACCCATTTTCACACACACACCAACAATAAGTGGGAATCCTATGGCCACCGACCACATTCAGTTCTCATTGGATTATTTTGTGGATACTCCTCCCCTTGAGTCCCCCTAAAGATCTTTTGTACCTCTGAAAATCTAGGGGGTTCCCCAAACATTCTGGCACCCCATGTTTGTGCATTGGTGATGCTTTTCTTGGTTTCATAAGCATCAGCACTCACAGCTGAACATCAGAAATAGAAGGAATAATGATTCCTTCAGGGGAGGAGGAATCTTCCCCGAGGCTCCCTAGGTGGAGAACACTGAGCCTCCTCTTCATTCCCCTTGTCTGAACCATCACATTTTCCAGGCCACGTTTTCAAACTGCTCATGCATTGCCACTTGAATGGGTATCATAAAAATTATTTAGATAAATGCATTGACTTTTTTTTTTTTACTATACATTATTAATCGCATTAATAGCATTAACAAAGGCTAATTGAAAACGCTTCACCTATAATTACCCCAGTCTTCATTTCAGTACATTTTGTGCGTGTCAGAGTAAACCAGAAAGGAGTAATTAAGACTTGGCTGTTATTTGCGCCTTTTTATTTTTATTATGAAGTCGCTACTGGGGGGTGCAATGAAGAATTTGCTTTCATTCAATACTGCACAGCTAAGACATTCAGAGGCAGAGAGACAAAAAGTGGTGGTTTCCTGTCTAAATGCCCCTATTTAATTTATTTTATTTCGTTTTTTTAAGGAATCTGCTTTACATGTCGCACAAAAAATGTACACAACCGTATGGTTCTGGATGATCTGGTCAAACACATTTTTTTTGTTTAGTAACCACATCCCAAACACATTTCCTGTGAACAAAGAACCTCAAACCTATCTTCGTCTACACAGCAGTAAGGTGCAGGACTTTCAGAGGTCTTACTTCTTATTGGAGATTGGTAGGAATTTCACTTCTCTTTCGTTTTGATAAGAATTTACCCAAATTCACACCCACACACACCATATTTGGGATGGAAACAACTTGAGATGTTTTTTATTTACTACACACATAGATAGATAGACAATGAAATTTGCTACGAGAACTCATAGTGACGGCTACCAATTTGGATGGCTTTAAAAGGGAGTCAGACAAGTTCATGGAGGAGAAGGCTCTCAATGGTGACTAGTCCTGAGCACTTGCGGGCCTTCAAGGAGCCTCAAAGGAAGCTTGTGTGACCTGTCAAGCTGGGACAGAGGGCAGGGTGGGGTGGGGACAGTGCAGGGTGACCATATGAAAAGAGGGACAGGGTTCCTGTATCCTTAACAGTTGTATAGAAAAGGAAATTTCAGCAGGTATCATTTGTATACATGCAGCACCTGGTTAAATTCCCTCTTCATCACAACAGTTAAAGCTGCAGGAGCTATATAGAGTGACCAGATACAAAAGGGGCCAGGGCTCCTGCAGCTTTAACTGTTGTGATGAAGTTCTGGGCACCACACGTCACAGTTCTGGGTACCACACTTCAAGAAGGACGCAGACAAGCTGGAGCGTGTTCAGAGGAGGGCAACCAGGATGATTAGGGGCCTGGAAACAAAGCCCTATGAAGAGAGATTGAAAGAACTGGGCATGTTTAGCCTGGAGAACAGAAGATTGAGGGGAGACATGATAGCACTCTTCAAATACTTAAAAGGTTGTCACACAGAGGAGGGCCAGGATCTCTTCTCGATTCTCCCAGAGTGCAGGACACGGAATAACGGTCTCAAGTTAAAGGAAGCCAGATTCCGGCTGGACATCAGGAAAAACTTCGTGACTGTTAGAGCAGGACAACAATGGAACCAGTTACCTAGGGAGGTTGTGGTCTCTCCCACACTAGAGGCATTCAAGAGGCAGTTGGACAACCATCTACCAAGTATCCTTTAGGGTGGATTCCTGCATTGAGCAGGAGGTTGGACTCGATGGCCTTGTAGGCCCCTTCCAACTCTACTATTCTATGATTCTAAGACTTTTTTTAGTTTTTAAGGCATTTTTAGTTGTTGTTGTTTTCCAGTTTATGAATTAAATCGGGTACTGTATTAAAAATCTTTGCCATGCTGCTAGGTTCTATTTGGCTTTTATCTTGATTTTTTACTATCATTTTCAGCTTTTAAATTTTGTGATGCATTTCATTGTGGTTGTGGAATAGCTTGAGTTGGGCCTTGGAGCTCAGTGAGAAATGTTTCGGCCCAGCTCCCTGGATGCGGATTTGCGGGCACCTGGGTTTCCTGGCTCAGCACGTGCCGAGTCCGGCGAGTGTGTAGACGCCTGCTCCCTGGCTGAGCTTCCTGTCCCCACTGGTGCCGCTGCCATAGCAGGGATGGGAGGAGGAGGAGGAGGAGGAGGAGGAGGAGGAGGAGGAGGAGGAGGAGGAGAATGAAGCACCTCCCCTGTCTTCCTCTATACTAGAGTGACCACATGAAAAGGAGGACAGGGCTCTTGAATCTTTAACAGTTGTATTGAAAAGGAAATTTCAGCAGGTGTCATTTGTATATAAGGGGAACCTGGTGAAATTTCCTCTTCATCACAACAGTTAAAGCTGCAGGTGCCCTGCCCTCTTTTAAATCTGGTCACTCCAGTATAGCTCCTGCACTTTAACTGTTGTGATGAAGAGGGAATTTCACCAGGCTCTCCATATATACAAATGACACCTGCTGAAATTCCCTTTTCAATACAACTGTTAAAGATACAGGAGCCCTGTCCTCCTTTTCATATGGTCACCCTACTCTATACCCACTACCGTGGCGGCAGCGATTACAGGCTCCGGTTGTTGTATGTAATTGTCAGGCACTTATGTAAAACAACTAGGGCCTTAGCTAGACCTACCTGTTATTGTGAGACGGAGGGGTGAAGATCTGGCAATATTTTTATCGCGAGATCCCCCCTCTGTTTACACGCGGTGCACAATGACCGTGGAAGGAGAGGACGTTGCACCTGCCATTTTGGGTTTTTTTTAAAGCAACGGAAGATGCGCACGAGTGCTCATCCTCAAAAGGTAAGGTTGTTTTTTTAAAAAAAAAAAAATCCCCACTCCCCCACCCCACCCTCGATGGGTGCATTGCTCCTGAGAAGCTTTGCGCCCCATGCATGGGTCCCGGCTCCTTGCGAGGAACTGAATAAACCACAACACCCACACACACGTTCCGCGGTCTTGGGCTCAGGCCGAGACCATGGGAAAAGCAGGCCTAAAGTATAGGGTGAGATCCCAGGACAAGAGGGATCATCCCTCCCTGATCCAGGGACTCCTTGTGCATCATGTGGATGCACAGGGATGATCCTGGGGATGACCCCGGGATTTTGACCCTTCTAGCTAAGGCCTAGATGTCAAACAACTGAGGCCTCTCATTTTGTGGAAATGTTTCCTTCCCTCTGATGGGTCCCTTTCAGGGACAAGGAAACATTTCCACAAAACAAGCAAGGTTGGGGAACTGTGAGCATCTCCCAGACTCCTGCAGATTCCTGGGCAGCTCCACACGCCTCAGTCCAGCAAGTAACCAGAGTCTAACTTGTGGGAGTCGAACAGGGCATGGGGGAGTTCACACATCCCGGTTGCGAACCACCCAGGAAGCTATTGGGAGGTGTAGAAATGATAATAATAATAATAATAATAATAATAATAATAATAATAATAATAATAATAAATTCCATTTGTATACTGCCCCATAGCCAAAGCTCTCTGGGCAGTTTACATAAGATTAAGACATTTAAAAACAATATACAATCATTAAAAAACACAAAAACATACAATATACACATGCATTTATAACCGCTATAACAACTGTGAGCCTAAAAAACAGACCCAGGCTCATCACATATTGCTAAATTCCTGGAAGAAGAAAAAAGTCTTGACCTGGAACTGAAAAGATAACAATAGGCTGACCCCATGGAAAGGAGGACAGGACTCCTGTATCTTTAACAACCCAGTGCCTGTTTACCCTATCCTGTGCCTGTTTGCTTTCTCTTCCCCTCCTTATTGTTTTATTATGGTTTTATTAGAATGTAAGGCTATGCAGCACGGTCTCGCTATTTACTGTTTTACTCTGTACAGCACCATGTACATTGATGGTGCTATATAAATAAATAATAATAATAATAATAATAATAATAATAATAATAATAATAGTGAAAAGGGAATTTCAACAGGTGTCATTTGTATATATGGAGAACCTGGTGAAATTTCCTCTTCATCACAACAGTTAAAGTTGCAGGTGCCCTGCTCTCTTTTAAATCTGGTCACTCTAGTATAGCTCCTGCACCTTTAACTTCTGTGATGAAGAGGGAATTTCACCAGGTTCCCCATATATACAAATGACACCTGCTGAAATTCCCTTTTATATGCAACTGTTAAAGATACAAGAGCCCTGTCCTCCTTTTCATATGGTCACCCTAGATAACAATGCTGGCACCAGGCAGACCTTGTCAGGGAGATTGTTCCACAGTTGAGGGGCCACCACAGAGAAGGCCCTCTCTCCTGTTTGCCGCTCTCCTGGCTTCCCTTGGAGTAGGCACCTGGAGGAGGGCCTTAGATGTTGAATGTAGGGTTCGGATAGGTTCATATCAGGAAAGGCATTCCATCAGATATTGTGGTCCCAAGCCATATAAGGCTTTATAGGTTAACACCTACACAAATACGTAATCTGTGTTAGAGAAGTGGCGACCACTGGACCGACTTTCCAATTTCTGTAAGATGAGAATAATGGTGAAAAGAGAACACAGCCCTAACATGCCACAGGGTCCAACCTGCTCTGCAAATTGAAATGGCTCTGCAAAGACTCATAACAGCTGTGGAACCAAGAAGATTGGCAGGAAAAGCTACAGCCAAAGTCCATGCAGAGAAACAGGAAGCATAAAACAGGCACCTTGCAGGAGAAACACAAGTGTAAAAATAGCTGCTATTGTGTGATAATTTATTGCCCGATAATGGGCCACTGTGACAGTTTATTCCAGGAGCTGCCTGTGTTGTTTGCCTTCATGTAATGCAGTTGTACAGCATGTGATGTGTAATTGTTTAAGCAGTTAACAGAATCGGTGTGCGCAAATGCTGGGTGCAAACGGCCTATATATGAGAGCTGCCAAACTCTCATAGCTCAAAAGTGAAAGTGGAATGTCCTCTCTTCGCATTTCACCCCTGCAAGGAACTCAAGAGATGGTCTTAGGCAAGGGTAGTAATATGAACACTTAAGTGAGGGGAAAAAAGAAAACCAAACTAGAAAAAAATGGAGGGAAAACAGAAAACAATTTTAAAACACACACACACACCATTTTTCCTAGTTTTTTTTTTTTAATTCCCGTTTTCTCTCCCTGAATTCATGAGAGAAGGAACCCCCATTTAGTCTGGGTTCTTTTTCTAGGCCTTCACATATCTAAGCAAGGCAGTCTTAGGCCTTAGCTAGACCTAACTTTTATCCCACGATGGAGGAGGGAAGATCTCGCGTTGTGTTTAACACGAGATCCCTCCTCCGTTTACACGTGATGCCTCAGGAGGAGAGGCATTGCGCCCACCATTTTTTAATTATTTTTGAAAGGAGCAGCAGCACACGAATGCTCGTGTGCAAAAGGTAAGCATTTTTTTAAAAAAAAAAATTAATTTCCCCACTCCCCGCACCCTACCCCCAATGGACGCAGCGCTCCTGAGGAGCACTGCGCCCCGTGCGCGGCTCTCGGCTCGGCGCAAGGAATCGCGTGGAGCTGGATCAACCCACGGCAAAGGGCCACACATTCCGTGGTCTCGGGCTCAGCCTGAGACCACGGAAAAACCAGGGCCAAAGTGGAGGGCGAGATTCCGGGACAAGAGAGGGATCATCCCTCCCTGATCCCGGGATCCCCTGTACGTCATGTGGACGCACAGGCATGATTCCATGGTTCACCTTGGGATAAAGCCCTGTCTAGCTATGGCCTTAGCTCTCCAACCCAGTTGTTAGGGTCCCTGAAACAGTGTGAAATTGTGTTAGTATTATTACTATGTTGGGATTGTTCCTAGATATTGGGAAAAGTCCATCACAATTTATGAGGGGAAAGGTGGGAAGGAAATTACTATGGGCTGCTGTACGTCAAGCCAAGATGCATGGCCTCAGTAGCTCCTGGGAAATGTAGTTCTCACCCATCCACCTACCCCAAGTGCTCCTGAAGTTAATGTGTTATAGCTTTTAGAAACACTGCATTTCTCAGGGGCTCATGGGGCCTAGCACCTCGGTAGTCTGCCATACAGCATGCCCATGGGAGGAGGAGAAGGGGGCATTTCTCTTCCCTACTCATCTTATTTCATTTATTATGCTTCTATATTGCCCCATAGCTGAAGCTTTCTGGGCCGTTCACAAAAAATAAATTAAAAAAAACATTAAAAAAATACCTTATACAAAGTACAAAACCACTTAAGAATATAAAAATAGATAGCACTCACAAAAACAGCATATACCTAAAAACTATTCTAAACAATCAACCAAAGACAATCCAAGACCTAATTAAAAACTCATTGTATGCTGCGAAACGCCTGAGAGAAGAGGACATACAATCGTAGAATCATAGAATCACAGAGTTGGAAGGGGCCTATAAGGCCATCGAGTCCAACCCCCTGCTCATTGCAGGAATCTACCTTAAAGCATCCCTGACAGATGGCTGTCCAGCTGCCTCTTGAAGGCCTCTACTGTGGGGCACTTTTAACTTGATGCTGAAAAGATAGCAATGTTGGTTCCTGGTGAGCCTCATCAGGGTGATCTTTCCATAATTGTGGGGCCACCACTGAGAAGGCCCTCTCCTGCCAGTGCTTGCCAACATTAGCTGTGCCATTGAGGTAAATTGAGTTTGAAGTCAAGGGGAAGAGATTGGGGTATTAGGAGTGGATGAGAAGGAAGGAGGCTGAATCGTTTGGAAGGACAGAGTTCGTGGGGCCAATTAGGGGTGATTGAGGTTGTCTCAGCTAATTTCTAACTTGGCAGGGAGTAGCTCAGAAGATTTCTGAGCTAAACCAACATTAGATGGGGGTCACTTATCCATCTCTAGTACTGACGTCAACTTATTCTACTTAATTCAAGCCTTCATGTATGAAATCTGTCCTTTTTCTTTACAGTACAAAAGGGCTTGATCCATCCAACGCTAAGCGCTTTGTAAGCTGCCTTGAGTGTCATTTCCTGGTGGAAAGCCAAGGTACAAATCAAATCAATCAATCAATGAAAACAAAATAAGGCCCACATTTCAATCCTTTCCACGGAAATTGATGGAATTCAAAAAGGCTTCACTTTGGCTGAGGATTACGGTCATTTTTATTAGGGGTGTGCACGGACCCCCCGCTCCGCTTCTCTTCCAGATCCACGATTTGCGGATCGGGCTGCTTCGCTCTGCTCCCGCTCCGCCTATGTCCGCTCCGCTCCGCTGCGGAGCTCCGGATCTGGATCGAAGCTCCTTTTTTTCCCCCATAGGCTTGCATTAAGCTAAAAAAGTATACAATTTTTTTCTGTTATATTATTATTATTATTATTTATTTATATAGCACCATCGATGTACATGGTGCTGTACAGATAACACAGTAAATAGCAAGACCCTGCCGCATAGGCTTACAATCTAATAAAGTTGTAGTAAACAATAAGGAGGGAAAGAGAATGCAAACAGGCACAGGGAAGTGTAGACAGGCACCGGGAAGGGTGAAGCTAACAGTATAGAGTCAGAACAAACTCAAAGTTTAAAAGCTATAGGGAAAAGAAAAGTTTTTAGCTGTGTTTTAAAAGCTGTGATTGAGTTGGTAGTTCTCAGGTGTTCTGGAAGAGCATTCCAGGCATGAGGGGCAGCAGAGGAAAATGGGCGAAGCCGAGCAAGGGAAGTAGAGACCCTTGGGCAGGCAAGAAGCATGGCATCAGAGGAGCGAAGAGCACGAGCGGGGCAATAGTGTGAGATGAGAGAGGAGAGATAGGCAGGAGCTAGACCGTGAAAAGCTTTGAAGGTCAACAGGAGAAGTTTATATTGGATTCTGGAATGAATTGGGAGCCAATGAAGAGATTTCAGAAGCGGAGTGACATGGTCAGAGCGGCGGGCCAGGAAGATGATCTTAGCGGCAGAGTGGTGGACAGAGACCAGCGGACTGATGTGAGATGAGGGGAGGCCAGAGAGGAGGAGGTTGCAGTAGTCCAACCGAGAGATAACCAGTGCGTGAACGAGAGTCTTGGCAGAAGAGACAGACAAAAATGGTCGAATCCTGGCAATATTATACAGGAAGAAACGACAAGATTTAGCTACTGCCTCGATATGAGGAATAAAGGAGAGCGAGGAATCAAATATAAAGCCAAGGCTACGAGTTTCCTTGACCGGAGTAAGCGTGACATCGTTGACAGTAAGAGAGAATGAGAGATGAGGAGAAGGTTTAGGAGGAAAAACAAGCAGTTCAGTTTTTGCCATATTGAGTTTCAAACGGCGATGAAGCAGCCAGGCTGAGATATCTGAAAGACATGCTGAGGTACGATCGTGGACATCAGGAGAAAGTTCCGGAGATGAGAGGTATAGTTGTGTGTCATCGGCATACAGGTGATATTGGAGGCCATGAGATTGAATAAGTTTACCCAAGGGCAGCATGTATAGAGAAAACAGCAGCGGGCCAAGCACCGAGCCTTGCGGAACCCCTACTGAAAGGGGAAAGGAGGAGGACGAGCTGCCGTTAGCCGACACGCTGAAGGAGCGACCCTCTAGATAGGAGGCGAACCAGTTATAGACAGAGCCACAGAGTCCAAGGTCATGGAGGGAATCTAAGAGAAGATCGTGATCAACCGTGTCAAAGGCTGCAGTTAGATCAAGGAGAATAAGGACGGAATAATGGCCCTTAGACTTGGCAGTGAGAAGATCATTGGTGATCTTGGTAAGGGCTGTTTCAGTGGAATGCAAAGGACGGAATCCAGATTGAAAGGGATCCAGAGCAGAGTTACTAGAGAGAAAGTCAAGACAGCGAGAGTAGACCACACGTTCCAGAATCTTTGAGACAAAGGGCAACAGAGAGACAGGTCGGTAGTTAGACAGAGAAAGTCGATCAAGAGTGGGTTTTTTGAGAATGGGAGAGACGGTAGCATGTTTAAAAGCAGAGGGAAATGAGCCAGAGGACAGAGAAGAATTAATGATGTGAAGCAAGGACGGGAGGATAGCGGGGATAAGATTAATAAAGACGCGAGAGGGAATTGGATCACGGGAACAAGTGGAAGGCTTCGACGAGCGCAGTATTTTAGACAGTTCATCAGCTGAGACTGAGGGGAACGCCGAGAGAGTTGCAGGAGGAACTGACAGGTGAGGCACAGGAGCTGGGAGCGGAGCAGAGCTGGCCAGATCGGAGCGAATAGTTTGGATTTTAGCATTGAAGAAAGAGGCAAAGTCATTGGCAGACAGAGAGGCGGGGAGAGATGGTGGATTAGGTTTCAGGAGAGAATTGAAGGACTTGAAGAGCCGCTGAGGGTGTCTAGCATTTGACTGGATCAGCGTTGAGTAGTGCTGCTGTTTGGCCAGTGAAATGGCAGAAGAGAAAGAGGAGAGAATAAATTTGTAGTGGACAAAGTCCGCCAAGTCCCTGGTCTTACGCCACAGGCGTTCGGCTGCCCGGGAGCAAGAGCGAAGGTAGCGGAGGAAAGAGGTGAGCCACGGTTGGGGTTGAGAGGGGCGAACTATCCGAGTTGTAGATGGAGCAAGATTATCAAGAGTTGAAGACAATGTGGAGTTAAAGGAGGAGACGGCTGAGTCCAAGGAGACGGCTGTGAAGACAGAAGGAAGAGAGGAGGCTAGAGACTGAGAGAAAGCCTCATAGTTGATAGAATGCAGGTCACGACAAGGGCGTGAAGCGGGACGTGAAGGAGGGGGATTGTGAGTAATATTGAAAGAGACTAGATGATGATCTGACAGAGGAAAGTCAACAATAGAAAAGTCCAGGACAGAGCAGTTCCGAGTGAGGACAAGATCCAGACAGTGTCCAAGGGAATGTGTGGGTGCTTTAGAGCAGAGCTTGAGATCGTAAGAGGAAGATAAGGAGCGAAATCGTAGAGCTGCAGCATCGTGAGGGTCATCCACATGGATATTGAAGTCACCCAAGATCAGAGTAGGAGAGTTGTCAGAGAGGAGAAAGGACAGCCATGAGTCCAGATCAGCGAGAAATTTAGAGGATGAGCCAGGGGGCGGTAGAGAACTGCAACCCGCAGTCGCAGCGGAGCGAAGAGTCTCACCACATGTGCCTCAAAGGAGGAGAAACAGTGTGAAGGTGGAATTGGAAGAGGCTGGAACTGGCACAAGCTCGATAATAAAAGACCCACACCACCACCTCGACCCTCTGGGCGACTCGAGTGAGAGAAAGAGAGTCCTCCATGAGAGAGGGCAGCTGAGGTGGCGGTATCATGGGCAGGAAGCCAGGTTTCAGTTAGAGCAAGGAGGTGAAGGGGTCTAGAGAAAAACAAGTCCTGGATGACAGGGGCCTTGGAAGCAATAGAGCGACAGTTCCATAATGAACACGAGAAAGGCAGCTGGGAAGGGGGGAGACACCGAATAGGAACTAAGTTGGGAGAGATGAAATTGGAGCGAGCCATAGGGAACAGGTATGGGGAGAAAGGAATTAAAGGAAGAAATGAGGAGAGAGAAAGCAGGTAGGCAGGGAAGTAAGATAGGCGTGGGACGGGATTAACTAGAGATGGTCTGGTCAAGAGCAGTAGCAGCAAGCAAGAAGGTAGGCACAGAGAAGTGCAGACAGATAGGGTGGGTTAAGGCAGTTGCATTGCCAAAGTAATAACCTGACAGTGCAGGAGAACATGTCCTGGAGCCGAGGTAGTGCAGACGGGTCCGGGGTTGGGGTTCAGTTTGGCACCATGACACCTCATGGAGGTATACACAGGCACACCAAGACTCAAGGCAATCCCATCATCCCCTGATTTTTGGGGAATTTATGAAAATCGGGCACCCCATTCACACCCCTTTCGATAGCTCCGTCAATTTGCACGTTAGAAACCTCAAACTCACCACCATGACAGCTTATCCAGGGATACACAGGCAGTCCCATCATTCCCTGATTTTTGGGGAATTTATGAAAATCGAGCACCCCATTCACACCCCTTTCGATAGCTCCGTCAATGTGCACGTTAAAAACCTCAAACTCGCCACCATGATAGCTTATCCAGGGATACACATGCATGCCCAGACTCAAGGCAATCCCATCATCCCCTGATTTTTGGGGAATTTATGAAATCGGGCACCCCATTTGCAGACGTGGACTGTTCTCTGACATTTGAACAGATAAAAAAGGGAAGTGGGCACACTCACAGATGCCATCTAGACCCACAATCATGCCAAGGTACAAGGCAATCCCATCATCCCGATTTTTGGCGGGGCTTAAACCTGCAGACAGCTCAATGGGGCCATTTCAAAGGAAATCCCAACATGCCATGAATTGGGGAGTAGAGATCAACCTAAATGAATCTTCTTCCACACTTGAAAAATGGATTTGGAACTTCCAAAACTCTAAGTGAGCGCAGGAAGGACTTCTCCCCTGAGTCAAAGCCAGACACAAATCATCCCTGCGAGGCGGGCAGGGGAGGAGGGAGGGAAGGCAGGCAGGCAGCAGACATTTCTGGGGGCATAAGGAAGTGAGCCAAGGATAAGCCAGTAATGCATGTAAAATGGAATAAATAAATAAATAAACAAAGGAGGGGTGGAATTAAAAGCAGCAGTGTTGCTGAATAAACAACAAGAAGAACTTTTTTAAAAAGGCTATATCTGTCTTTTACCAGTAATAAGGGTGGGGGGTGGACGTGCCCAGATGGGGAATCATCGGCCAATTTAACTGGTCCTGTCTAAGAACCAGTCTTTTAAGTAGCAAAGCCCTCACTTCAACTCATGATAGGCGTTGCTCCACCGGGTTACTCTCTTTGGAGGGCTCTGATGGCCCTCCAAGGACAGGAGAGTGCACTGGGCACATCCACATGCCCTAGGGGAGCTCATCCCCTTGCACCACATCTTTTCAGTTGTTCCCCAAAGTTAGGGTGGGTAGCAGTGCTGTGTTTCTATCTCTTATTATTGGTTTAGTATATGATTTCAGGTTGTGTTTGTGCATTTGGTGGGGCTACTGTTTTAAAAAACACTGGGAAAAGTCCGTTCAGACTAAGAAAGAGAAGTTCCCAGAATCCCAAGTTACCCGTTTTGCCTATCCCCTCCCCCAACTTTGGGATCATGTGATCATGACCGGGAGTTGACTCTGCCCCTCAGCAATCGAAAAGGTAATCTTTTTCCCGCCTTTAGCCTACTTTTTTAAAAATTCTAGCAAGCGAACTGCACCACGCAGAGAGCTGAGAGCAGGCTCAAAATGACCCCCAGCCACAACTCTCTAAGCACAAGAAGTTTCAGAAAGATAGCTTCAAAAACAACACAGTTATCCCCTTTTCTTTTCCGCAATGCAATCCTATGGGCGAAATGTTTCAAAATGGCGATCGGATCGGTTCGCGGAAAGCGAAGCGCTCCGAAAATGGGCGCTTCTCTTCGCCTTGCTTCTAGGGGCCCCCGGTCCGCTTCTACTCCACCTCTGGGCAAGACGGAGCAGGCCAATTCGCTTCTGCATCTACGCTTCTAATCGGAGCAGAGCAGATCCCTAATTTTTATATATATAAAAGTAGGGTGACCATATGAAAAGGAGGACAGGGCTCCTGTATCTTTAACAGTTGCATAGAAAAGGGAATTTCAACAGGTGTCATTTCTATATATGGGGAACCTGGTGAAATTCCCTCTTCATCACCAAAGTTAAAGCCGCAGGTACCCTGCCCTCTTTTTAATCTGGTCACTCTAGTATAGCTCCTGCAGCTTTAACTGTGGTGATGAAGATGGAATTTCACTAGGTTCTCCATCTATACAAATGACACTTGCTGAAATTCCCTTTTCTATGCAACTGTTAAAGATACAGGAGCCCTGTCCTCCTTTTCATATGGTCACCCTAATAAAAGTATCTCCCCCCTCCCCTGTTTCCACCATTAAATGCCCTCACAATAAAACAACTTCATAAAATGCAGTAGCACAATGGCTCTAATAAGTTAAAACGGCAAAATCTGAAGACGAGAAGGCAAACATCTTGAAACAGCGGTGAAAACGAGCAGAGAAAAGTCCGTATGAATCTCTTCCGTATCCTTAAAAACTAAAGGGAAGCGGACAGACTTTGCCTAACCTGAAGAGGACAACATAGCAGGAGCAGGGTGAACCAGTCTGAGGAGGCCATCTTTCCAATAGTAGGGTGACCCTATGAAAAGGAGGACAGGGCTTCTGTATCTTTAACAGTTGCATAGAAAAGGGAATTTCAGCAGGTATCATTTGTATATATGGGGAACCTGGAGAAATTCCCTTTTCATCACAACAGTTAAAGGTGCAGGAGCTATACTAGAGTGACCAGATTTAAAAGAGGGCAGCTTTAACTGTTGTGAAGAAGAGGAAATTTCACCAGGTTCTCTCTATTCAGCCCTGGTTAGGCCTCATCTAGTGTATTGCATGCAGTTCTGGGCTCCACAATTCAAGAAGGATGCAAACAAGCTGGAGCGTGTTCAGAGGAGGGCAACCAGGATGACCAGGGGTCTGGAAACAAAGCCCTATGAAGAGAGACTGAAAGAACTGGGCATGTTTAGCCTGGAGAAGAGAAGATTGAGGGGAGACGTGATAGCACTCTTCAAATACTTAAAAGGTTGTCACACAGAGGAGGGCCAGGATCTCTTCTCGATCCTCCCAGAGTGCAGGACAAGGAATAATGGGCTCAAGTTAAAGGAAGCCAGATTCCAGCTGGACATCAGGAAAAACTTCCTGACTGTTAGAGCAGTACGACAATGGAACCAGTTACCTAGGGAGGTTGTGGGCTCTCCCACACTAGAGGCCTTCAAGAGGCAGCTGGACAACCATCTATCAGGGATGCTTTAGGGTGGATTCCTGCATTGAGCAGGGGGTTGGACTCGATGGCCTTGTAGGCCCCTTCCAACTCTACTATTCTATGAATCTATGATCTATGATTCTATGAAATCACACCTGCTGAAATTCCTTTTTAAATACAACTGTTAAATATACAGGAGCCCTGTCCTCCTTTTCATATGGTCACCCTATCCAATAGCCACACAGGAAGCACCAGGGAGCATCGTGTAAAACATTTCCCCAGGAAGTGAGTTTGCAGCAAAGTGGGGAGGGTGGCTTGTTTAAACGCGCACACACACACACACACACACCAAGAACAAATGAGCAACTTAGTGTGCATTATAATCAGGTAGAGCTTGGATTCGAACCATTTTGGCTTCCTAATTACTCCTTAGCGTTTCTCTCCTGCTCTAATGAAAATCCTGGCATATTGGTCGCTCCGGCTGCCAAGTGCTATGGCCGTGCCCTCTCCACAGGATCCGAGTACAAACATGCCTGGTAGGGCCTCTCAGGAGGCCAGCCCGCCTTCCCTTTTACACTGCTTAACATATGTAGGTGCACCTGAAAGCTACAGGCCTCTGCTTCCCAAGGTCCTCGCTCGGGTACCTTTGGCTCTTCCGCCACCAAGGGTTAATTTTCTAATGGCTGTTTGCCGCTGAAGCTGGCCAAGTTTTCTGTCGCCTGCCGAGCGCCACAAGCTGTGATTTGGAGCCAGAAAACACTATTAATTTTCTAAATACGAAGGATCACATATGTAAACTGTCTGGCTGTATAACCAATTGGGCAGGTGGAGGGGAGAGAGGGTCTCTCTGCGGAAAAAAACAAAACCCAAAAATCAACCAACCAGGAAGAGGTTCTTTCTCTTGGTCTTCTATGGGTCTTTTTTTCTTCTGTTTTTATTACTTACTCACCTTCAATAAAAATAAAATAAAATTAATAACCTAATAGTTGCTTATGAAGATTATTTGCATCTCCTAAGGATGACTTGAAATTCCCAGCTAGAGAAGATCAGTTGGAAAATGGTAAAGGCTGATTAAAATTAATCAACTGATTAAAAAGGTGTCAGTTAAAGAATGTGTCATTGTTGTCTCCTTTTTTTGAGATAATGTATTTAAATATTGTTTATTATTACTGTTATGCCTCACCTTTGTTTCCTCTTCCAAGGAACCCAAGGCAGCTTGCACTGTCCTCCCCTTTTCCATTTTTTTATCCTCACAACAACCCTATGAGGTAGACTAGGCTGAGAGTCTGTGACTGCCCCAAAGTCACCCAGTGAGCTTCCATGGCCGAGTGGGGACTAGAACCCAAATCTCCCGAGGCACAGTCCAACACCCTAAGGTTGTGCGCTCTCCCACACTAGAGGCATTCAAGAGGCAGCTGGACAACCACCTGTCAGGGATGCTTTAGGGTGGATTTCTGCATTGAGCAGGGGGTTGGACTCCATGGCCTTGTAGGCCCCTTCCAACTCTGCTATTCTATGATTCTATGATTCTATACCACTTTGGCTCTCATAACATAACTGATTATTCCATCTTAAGGTAACTGATTATTCCATATAAAGAAAAACATGTTTGCTATCATTTCCTTTCCCATTCCCTATTCCAATAGCTCAACCAGCCACAAATTATTATTATTATTATTATTATTATTATTATTATTATTATTATTATTATTTTAAAAAGGATATTGTCTGGTTTTGTTTGTATTTTATTCTTTTTATGGCTTTAAATTTTGCATATTTGTTTTTAATGTTCACTGTTTTTAACTTTTGTAAACCATCCAGAGAGCTTCGGCTATGGGGCAGTATATAAATAATAATAATAATAATAATAATAATAATAATAATAATAATAATAACAACATAAACCACTAACATGCAGCCTCATTGTTTAAGATTCACCCCACCCCCGCATGCCACCTTCTCTACTTGACCCTCACCTACATCTCCGCAGAGTCAGCTCCAGATTTTGGGGAACCTTTGGGCAAGATGCCTTCATGGTACTCCTCTCCCGGGGTACCCCACTTGATCTCACCACTATTGCTCCTGCCCATTTGCTTGCCGTGTCTCTCTGGAGGGAGAGTGAAAGGCGAACGGATGCTGCCTCTGCTCACTTGCTTGGGGAGGGCGGGCAGCAGCAGCAAGTGCATGTCTACACCAGCCCAGTGTAGAGGGAGTGAGGGGGGAGGATCTCGCGATATCCTGATCACGAGATCCTCCCTTTAGTCCACATGTGGGCGCGACATCCCGGGAGGAAGGAGGGTGTTCTGCCCACCATTTTTTAATTTATTTTTTTAAAGCAGCTGAGCGCACGTGCGCTCCAACATAAGGTGAGGATTGTTTTTTTTAAAAAAGCCCTGACCCTGCTCCCCCACCCCACCCCTGTTTTCTCCCAGCCCGGTTCCTTCCCTCTACTGCTTGCCACTACTCATGGGGAGCAGGGAAGAAGCTGGGACAGGTGGCCACACCTCCCACGGTCTCGGGATTGTCCCGAGACCGTGGGAAGAATCGTATTTTCCCAGGGATTATTTATCCCTGGGAAAACCAGCGCTCATCCCCCCTGTCCCCGGAACTCCCTGTGCATCATTTGGATGCACAGGGACTTGGCTGTGACCAGCCCGAACAGCCCAACTAAGAACAGCAGGAGGGGCAGGGAAGTTGTACCCCCATCTGCTGGACCATGGGTGTAGACAGACGCGCTGATCCCTGATGTCAGCCTTGGCCTTCTAGATCTCATGGGCTAGATCTCATGTGAGTATTCACAAGACACACAAAACCTGGGAAGCACTCCTCGATGATGCGTTCAACAACCACTGAGGGCCCTTGCTGGCTTATGTACGGGCACTAGTCTGAACATGCCCAACTGCCAGCCGCAGCTATAAAAGGGAAGTCTTTAATTCCTTGCCTTCAATGGGGTGCTTCTTTGAAGATGCAGACACTGGTCTCTGTGCTTTGTTTATCATTAGGGATGGTGGCGCAGGTGCCCAACTGAGTCCGGGAGTCTGCTGGATGCCCCTGCATCTGCCCTGCCTCCCCCTCCCCGGGCCCAGTCACGTGCCTCAGCAAGTTCATGGATCTGTGCTCCAAGCGCCCGCGACGCCTCATTACATAAATTGGGCCTTTAAAGGGGGGTGGGATAAAATTAGGTGTAAAATGGCAGAGAGAACTATGTGCGCCCCCTTGAGGTCCATGGAGGAAAGGCAGGTTATAAATAGGGCTCTCTCGCATGACAATTTTAATTCCCTCTTTCTCCCCAAATCCCTCTGTTTTTCTTCGAAGGCTCTTATAATGACCCCTTCCTCGCCAGACACTCCGTGTTTTATTACAAAGCACAAATATTCTTGGCTCCAAAGCGCCGAGTTGTGGGAAGCCAATGTGACACTGTCCTTCCGCCCGCACTAATGGTAACAGAGAACTAATGATGGGCTTTATGTAAATTTCTCCCCCCCAGTTATCAGGTAAAAAACCTTCATGTAGGAATCCGTCACATGTGGTTAAAAAAAAAAAATGTGATCAAATGCTAATGATAACTCACGATACGCTGGAGCCCGTGGTGAAGCAGCTTTGAAAACCCTCCTGCAATCCGGCCCAGTAACAGAAAGCATTCCATTTCCACAATCACAACTTCGATTTGCAATTAGCATAGAGCAAGCTTTTTCTGCCCTCTGCAACCACCATGTTAATTACAAAAATTACACTCTGTTTAAAAGTGCAATTAGGAGTCTGTGCGGCACAAAAATTGAAACAGAATCTCGAACGTCTTTTGCGTGCTCTCAAACCAGGTCATATGTGACCCGAGAGAGAGAGAGAGTTTCACAGCATCGTACTTGAGTTTTCTCCTCAAAGGACCTCTCCTGGGTTTGACACGATGTTCATGAAGAGCATGCTTCCCTTGGAAGAGAAATGGAGAGAAAGGAAACTCAACTATGTCACAACTATGTTGGGCGTAGAAAACTTTTAATCAAGTTTTATTTATGATCGGAAGTCACCCGGAGTGCCATTTGTCTTAGAAGACAGCCAGGGAACAAATGATATCAAATCAATCAATCAATCAATCAAGCTACACATTTCAGGGGCTAGGAAGGGAAAATGGTGGGTAGTGAAACTCTCTGCCGACACTGGGAACTCCCATGATCTTCCTTTCCCCCAACACCCCCCCCCAAGAGTAACTCTTCATCAGCTTTCTCCAGGCTGGTGCCCTCTATATGTGTGATGTCTAACTCTAATGCCCCTGTTTTGGGAGAAGACGTTTCAGGTAATCAATCAGAATCAGATTCAGAACTAGAAGATGCAGCGCTAGACACCAGCCAGCCTGTACCAGTGGGAGAGGAAGCTCTCACGGGTGATTCACCAGCTGGGAGTCAGCCCTCTCCAGAGCTTATCTCCTCAAGGCCAAATCCTACACACTCAGTGGGAAGTGAGGTTTCTTCTGGAGGTGAGCGTCCCGACAAGCTAGCTGATACTAGGATCTGCCGGAAGCTGAAACACATGGCACGGAAGGAAGGTGTGAGAAAGTCAGTTAGATTACGCCAGAACCTGCCTCCGCACCAGGCTCTCTGAAGTTACGGGCATTTGAGAAGTAGCTTCTTATTCTTCTTGAGCCAACAATTGTCTTGCTTAGTTTGCATAGTTTTGCCTAGGGGGACGTTTCCAAGAGGTTAGACTCTATTCAGGTAGAACAGACGTTTGTTGCTTAATAAAAGCTTTGTGGATTACTTAGCAAGCCTCGCCAATTTGCCTCCCATCGAAAGCAGGAGTGTTCTAAGAAACATGACAATATGCTGGCAGGGAATGATGGGAGTTGCACTGTGATGCATCCAGAGGGCATCCAGCTTTGTGAAGACTACTCGGCATCATCATGTAACAATGCTCTGATTAGGGTTTTCACTGGGTCCGGGAGCCCGGCGGACATCTCACATCCCCCTGGACCCAATCCAGAGCTCCTCTTGTGAGTGCAGATGTGCCCTGAGTGCTTGTGAGCCCCAGCAAACTCTCAGCAGCCGCTCACCCATTCTCCAAAATCACACCCTTCCCCCTTCCTGCATCAGTGGTGGCTGTCATTGATGCAATGGAGGAAGTGGGCATTTTCAGGAGCCTCCATAAATTGCACATCTCCCTCCCATGACAGTGGCAGCCTTAAAGGCCCAACTAATGCCAGGGCCATTGCACAAATGTTCCATGAAAGGTGTGAATGCTCCTTTAAGGCTGCTATTGGTGTGGGAGGGAATGCACAATTTACAGTGGGTCTCCAAAATGTGCATCCCCCCCTGTTGCATGAAAGGTGGCCACCATTGATGCAGAAAGAGAGAAGTGTGTGATTTCAGCGCATTCACAGGCAATGCCTAAGCACAGACATGGACTGATGACCACCCTAGAAGCTTCCTTGCAGTCAGTTACTGTTGGACGCAGATCTGTGGATTGGGCTATGATATAGCAAAGCAATTATTTTTTTAACCCCCTGAAAGATGTTTTTTAAATAATAATAATAATCTATGACTCTTGAGTTCCAAGCTCACAAGCTAATCACTGTGTCCTAATACCTCTTTTCAGTCTTCTATACATGCCCATTTCTTACATAAACTAGAGCGAAGCCTTAGATAAATGATTTGGCTTGCATAGTATATAGCTTTTATTTTTACAAAATATTTGCTTCCAGCAGAGTGTATCTTAATTTACAAATGCTGAAATCTGTCATTAGGAGTTGACCCAGTCGCATGGCATTGTCAAATGCAATAACGTATCTTTTAATAGTTTTATATCAAGGAAGGATATAACATATCATTAGTTTAAATGTATTTGCAAGCAATTACCCCCACCAGGATATTTGTGAATGCTCATACAAAATTGATGAAACCCTGACACGCTTAAACATTGCTCATTTAGCTCAATTCCTTATGTATAGAAGAAATAACATAAATAATTTGTCTGCCACTCGGAAAATGGCCATTCGGTATTCCCATTCGCTTCAAGGTTTCCATCTCACCATCTAAACCATAGCCTTTGATGATGATCTTCTTCTTCTTCTTCTTCTTCTTCTTCTTCTTCTTCTTCTTCTTCTTCTTCTTCTTCTTCTTCTTTTTAAAGGGGGTGTTAGGGGTGGGGAAACACGTTTCATATATGTTTAATGTTAAATGGGGTGCTCGATTATTCATTCTCCATAGTCTGGTCCAATGCTGTCATTTCAACATAGGCTGGATTTACTGTACGTCAGTTGCCTTTTCCCTTACAAAACGGGATGAATTATTAAATGGGAAAAGGTTGTCTGACAACAGGTTTTCCAGTACTTCACAAAAGGAAGACCTTTGACATTCAGCTGTCTCTTGCAAAGAAGAAAGAGAAAATCAATTAAGCCACTGTGTTGCAGTTCAAAAAAAGCAAGCTGTTGTGTGCCACAGTCTTGCTTACCTCTGGGCGGCTGGGCATGCATTGCATTCTCTCATGGATTTACACGAGGGTAAGTTAGGGTTACATCAAGGGTAGCTGCCATCGCCTACCTTTTAAAAATGGACATTTTCTCTATGCCTCATCTACACCAAGCAGAAAATTCCAGTATGAAAGTGCTATGAAAGTGGTATATAAAAGGCAAGAGCCACACTACTGCTTTTTAGCGATATTGAAGTGCACTGACAACTGTTGGGGCCCATGACATATACCAATATACCACTTTCTTAGTGTTATCATAGAATCATAGAATCATGGAATAGCAGAGTTGGAAGGGGCCTACAAGGCCAACGAGTCCAACCCCCTGCTCAATGCAGGAATCCACCCTAAAGCATCCCTGACATGCTTGTCCAGCTGCCTCTTGAAGGCCTCTAGTGTGGGAGAGCCCACAACCTCCCTAGGTAACTGATTCCATTGTCGTACTGCTCTAACAGTCAGGAAGTTTTTCCTGATGTCCATCTGGAATCTGGCTTCCTTTAACTTGAGCCCGTTATTCCATGTCCTGCACTCTGGGAGGATCGAGAAGAGATCCTGGCCCTCCGCTGTGTGACAACCTTTTAAGTATTTGAAGAGCCCTTCAAATTTGGATAAATCCCCCCCTTTGAACAATATCGTCCCGCATACAGGAGTCAGCCCTCAAGGTTATATTAAGATGGTATATAACTCCAATTCAGCTCTTGCATGCAACGACTTCAATCTCCCCGTTGTGTTGGAGAGGATGCGATGAAAAGGGCTTTTACTTACATATGTGGTGGGAGTGTAAGGCCCTGAAGCAGTTCTGGGAAACTATCTTCAATATAATTTCTAAGGCCACTGATCAGATAATCTTGCCAGAACCAAGCCTGGCCCTGCTGTCCCTGCCCAATGCTCTAAACCCCTCCCTTACCCATAAAGAATTGGTATTTATTCTCCTTAAGGCAGCTCGTTTAGAAATCGCCGAACATTGGAAGGATCTGAAGGGCCCTACACTCACTGGATGGAAAGGGAAAGTATGGGATATAGCCTGCTCTGAAAAATTAACCTACCACCGCAGAGTCTCGTCGGGCAAACTTAGCTATGACCCATTCAATGAAATATGGTCTCCTTTTCTCGATTACATCAATGGTACAGATGTGGCATCCAACTCCAGTTTAACAAATTTTCCTCTGACTACAGTAAATTGAAGGAAACAAGCTCGGTTCAGCATCTACAGAAATCATGTTTGTGTATTTATTAGAAACGCTGTCTGACTTGTATGTTTAAATTAGGGATGTGCTCCACTTCTAATCGGACCGGAGAAGCAGTAGTGGAGTGGGGGGCTTCGCCTGCCCTTAAGGCAGAGGCGAAGAGGATTGGGGGGCCGGCGGAGCTTGGCGAAGAGGATCGAGGTGAAGGCGGATCCTTCGCCTCGATCCGGAGCTCCGCTGGAAAGGTAAGTGGGGTTTACTGGGCCCTGCCGCTGTCGCTGTCGCCCATGCGGTGACGGCAGCAGGGCCCGGTAACGCCGCCCGCCCTCCTATCCCTTACCTGCCTCCGTCCGCAGTCCGTCAGCGTCTCGTGGCCCAGACTTCCTGGTGGAACCACGGGCTCAATTGAAGACGGTGACGGACCGCGGACGGAGGCAGGTAAGGCCCCCCTCCCCCTTGGTCCCTTACCGGGCTCTGCCACTGTCGCCGCATGGGCAGCGATGGTGGCAGGGCCCGGTAACCCCCCCGCCCTCCTCTCCCTTACCTGCCTCCGTCCGCGGTCTGTCAGCGTCTCCAATTGAGCCCGTGGTTCCAGCAGGAAGTCTGGGCCGCAGCCCAGACTTCCTGGTGGAATCACGGGCTCAATTGAAGACGGCGACGGACCACGGACGGAGGCAGGTAAGGCCCCCCTCCTCCTTACCGGGCTCTGCCGCCGTCGCTGCATGGGCGGCGATGGCGGCAGGGCCCGGTAACCCCCCCATGGGGGGGACCGGAGCTCCAATCCGGATCCGGAGCTCCGAGTGGAGCGGAGTGGGCACAGGCGGAGTGGGGGCGGGGCGGAGCGGGCCGATCCGAAAATGGCGGATCTTAAAGTGAAGCGGAGTGGGGGGTCCGTGCACACCCCTAGTTTAAATATATAACTTTTTTAAACCGCTTTGTTAAATAGAGTTTAATAATTTTTTAAAAAAGAGCGCTTATATCCTGCTTGGTGTAGATATGCCTACTCAGAAAACTGAAAAACTAAAATGCCTAGGAAAATAAAAAGGTCTTCCTTCACTGGATGCTGAAAAGGGCACAATATAGGTAATGGGTGAACCTCTCTGGGAAGCTCATTCCACAACTGGGGTGCCACAGCAAAAAAGGCCCTCTTCTTAGTAGCTGTAAAATAGAGAAATAATCAAGGCTATGTGTGAAGAGAACAACAAAAGGAACATTACACACATACCGGCAGTTTTGGAGATAGATTCCAAGGAAATCCCAAGAGCTACAATCTGTTACGCAATCTGATGAGGGTACCAAATGAATCAGGACAGAGGGGAAGATACAAGAAATTCCAACAAAATTAGAACTCAAGGAATCAGAAGCAGAATGGATCTTAAATGAGCAGCAAGCAGGAGAAAGATGGTATTCCAGATATGGGGCACATCTACACCAAGCAGGATATTCCATTACGAAAGCGGTATATAAAAGGCAGGAGTCACACTATTGCTTTATAGTGGTATATAAAAGGCAGGAGTCACACTATTGCTTTATAGTGGTATTGAAGTGCACTGACCACTGTTGGGGCCCATTGACACATACCACATACTGCTTTCATACCACTTTCATAGTGTTATATCCTGCTTGGTGTAGATGTGTCCTGGGCCCCAACAGTGGTCAGTGCACTTCAATACTGCTGTAAAGCAGTCGTGTGGCTCCTGCCTCTTATATATACCGCTTTCATAGTGGAATATCCTGCTTGGTGTAGATGAGTCCTTCATCTCTATGGTCAGCCAAACTACTGAACCTTTTTCCATTACGCATCCAAAGAGCTTGGACTACGGAGAACCATTCTTGACGGTTACTTCTAAGCTTTATAATTCCCTTTCCTTTAGTCCAACAAAGAGTGCTTTGAGATACGGCTTTTGTTTCACTATCGCCTGGCCTTGTTTATGGATTTTGATGGGGGTGGGGGTTCCCAATGAAGCTGTCGTCCACTCGTAGCCCTCCTATGTTTTCCCATTGCTTTTTCCAACTTTGTTTTTACCACTTAAATTTAAAAAAAAAATGGAAGAGCGCCACGATGCCTTCTCATTGTTAGTGCCATCCAGAAGTGCTTGTTATTGTTATTTATTTATTTATTTATTACATTAATATACTGCCCCACAGCCGACGCTCTCTGGGCGGTTCACAAAAGTTAAAACAGTAAGCTTTGAAAAAGTATACAAACTTTAAAAACCATCAGAAACATAAAAACAACAGTATAAAAACAAGAGTATCCATTTAAAAACAACAGTTCTGGGGTCCATTGAAAAACAAACTTAGCATTGTTAAATGCTGTTAAATGCCTGGGAGAAGAGAAAAGTCTTGACCTGGTGCCTGAAAGATAACAGTGCTGGTGCCAGGAGAGCCTCATTAGGGAGATCATTCCACAGTTGGGGGGGCCATCACCGAAAAGGCCCTCTCCCTTGTTGCCATCCGCAAGCTTCTCTCGGAGTAGGCACTCGGAGAAGGACCTTAGATGTTGAGCGCGTGTACGGGTAGGTTCATGTTGGGAGAGGCGTTCCATCAGGTATGTTGTTGTTTTTCAAAGTGATGGAGGCATTGTGCAGCTATTCAATCTTGACCCTTGTTCTACCATCTTTCCCATGTGGCTGATATGTTCAGGAAGAGGTACCTGGAAGTATTCCCTTTCTTGGCATGGTTCCTTGTTGGACATATTCAAGATTAAATTACAAACATACTGCATGGAAGAACATTTGTTGGCATCCTTTTTTTAATTGTAAAGCTGTTGGAGATAAGAGGTGCTCCAGAGAGATAATCCAGTGGAGGCTGGTGGCTCCAATTTTGGGGGGCTGTGAATCCAGTGTGGGTTTCAGAACAGCCAGAACCCTAACAGAGCTGTCTAAGGCACCAAACATGTCCAGCACCTTGGATAGCTCCTTTAGGATTCTGGCTGGTTCTGACTGAAACCCAGAGTGGATTCACAGTCCTTCCAAAATTGGAGCCACCATCCTCAACTGGGATGATCACATGTGTCTTGAAACACAGGTGGGGGGTGTAAACTGCCCCTCTCTTTCTCCTTAAATGATATCCTTGGAGGTATCTTTGTGTGTGTGTTTATTACTAGGGCTGTGCATAGACACCCCCCCCGTTCCACTTCATGGCCCGATACGGAACTTCCAGATCAGGCCCGATCCTCTTCGGGCCCAGCTGCCCGTCCCCCGCTCCGCTCCACTGAGTGAGATCCGGCTCCGCCGCCATCACCTCATGGACTGCGGTGGTGGCTGCAGGTAAGCCAACCCCTCCTTACATGTGTCCGTCATCGCAGGCTTCAATTGAGGGCCCAGCTTGAAGCTGGAAGAGGCCTCGGCCTTCAGTTCCAGCTTCAACCGGGGCCTCAATTGAATCCTGCGATGGACTGTGATGGAGGTACCCTCCTTCCTGCCCGCTTACCTGGCTCCGCCACCGCCGTCACCACATGGAGGCTGGCCATTGGATCCTCCTAGACAGGAAGGAGTATAAGCAGACTTCCTGTGAACTACCTTAACCTTCCTCAAACAACAAGAATTCTATTCAGGGATTCACACACACACACACACACACACACACACATCATTGTGTAAGGATGTCTGTTGGTACCGCCCTTTCATGCATGTCCCTGTTGTTCTTTCTGCCGCTTTTCACATGTTAGGAACCAGTGTGGTGTAGTGGCTAAGGTGTTGGACTAGGAGTCCGGAGATTCGGGTTCTAGTCCCCACTCAGCCATGGAAACCCACTGGGTGACTTTGGGCCAGTCACAGACTCTCAGCCCAACCTACCTCAAAGGGTTGTTGTTGTGAGGATAATATGGAGATTAAGAGGATTATGCATGCCGCCTTGGGTTCCTTGGAGGAAAAAAGAAGGCAGGATATAAATGTAATAAATAAATAAAATAAAATAAAATAAAATAAAATAATAAATAAAATAATGCTCTGCAATGGGGAGCCTTTTCTATATGCTGCCTGGTGGTTTAGAACTCTGAAAGATGGATGAGTTTGGGTAGGAGGTTAAAATCCTACATAAGAAGAAACAAATATTAAAAGGATTTGGGAGGGGGAGGGGAGGAAACTTTGATGATAGCACTTTATAAAATGATATACGATATAGTGGCTGAAGAGACATTTCTCTTTTTCATAATAATATTAGAATTCAAGATTACCCAATCAACTTGATTGGCAGCAAGTTCAGGGCAGTCAAAAGAATGTGCTACTTCATGCAGGCCTTAATTAACTTGTGGAATTAGCTGCCACAAGATGGGATGATAGCCACCAGCTAAGATGTCTTTCTCTCTTTTGTAAAGGATCGCACATATCTATAGGAGACAGATATATTTCCATTCTACGTCCTGCCCCACAAAGCTTCAGCCAAACTAATGCATTGTTGCTGTTTGAAACCCTAACATCTGCATGTGTTTGACTCAGAAGTTCATGGTGGACAAGCCATGATGTGTAAAAAAAAGTACCTCAGTGTTCAGGGGCAGTGTACCTCCAAGTGTCTGCTGCTAGAGACAAATCGCATAGTAATTTGTCCATTGCACCTGGCTTTGGACTTACCCTCTAGTGTCTGGCCTGCCATTTGGGGAAAGAAAAATTACTAGATAGATTTTTGGTGTAAGCTAGCAAAGCAACTCTAACATTCCATGTCCAAAAGACAGAGTGGAAATTAAATGGGCATAATCCAAATTTGCAACTTTTTGTGTGAATTTCCCCCCAATGTATGCATCTTTCATAAATGTATTGATCGGAAAACTGAATCACACAATTTGGAAAAGCTGGATAGCTGCATGTTAGTTCATGCATTGGTCTTGGAATTGCAAATTCAGTAAGTTTGCATTAAAACCTCTTGCATTTAGGGATCATAGAATCATAGAATAGTAGAGTCGGAAGGGGCCTATAAAGCCATCAAGTCCAACCCCCTCCCTGCTCAATGCAGGAATCCACCTTAAAGCATACCTATAGAATCATAGATGTGTTAATCAGCAAAAAAACACAAGCTCATTGAAGTTTTCCATCTCAAAGCTTGTTCCAACTCGAGTCTGCAACAGTTTGCAAACTTTGCTTTCTTTTCTTTCCACATGAAAATCTGTGCATATTTTTCATGTGCATTTTTGCAAATGTACACATCAATTGTGTGCATTTTTGAAACACATCCCATTAATTAAAGTATATTTAAACATTTTTCAGAAGTACACATTTTTGTGCCTATTTTTTTTCCAAATGTACGCATTCTATCGAACGGTGTGTTGTTGTTTTTAGTCCATGAATCACATTGCAAGCATGGAAACATTCAGATTTTGACTGCACATTACGTCCAAGTCCATCTTTGGTCCACAACAAGCAAACGGGTAAAATCCTGATTAAAAAAACGAACTAAAATTAGTTTCTCATACATCCCTACCTTCATTAAAGTCCTAGCTAAGGATATTAGTCACCAAGAAATCCAGGCGTTTGGGGACCAATGCATTCCTCTCTCGCCCGCCCCTGCCCCACTTGGCTTGCATTTTGGGTTTTTACCAAAATCGTGGAACCTTTTCAGACCAAAAATCTGTGAGCTGGCCAAATTCAATGCAGATCAAATTGGGATGGCTTGCAGAAAATTGAGCTTAGGTCTGGAGGGTTGTCTTAACAGCCCTGCTCTGATTCAAACTTACCAAGCTCTGCTTTCCATTCCTTCAGTATCTATGAATCCTAACTTAAATAGGATCATAGAATCATAGAATAGTAGAGTTAGAAGGGGCCTATAAGGCCATTGAGTCTAACCCCCTGCTCAATGAAGGAATCCACCCTAAAGCATCCCTGACAGGCGGTTGTCCAGCTGCCTCCTGAAGGCCTCTAGTGTGGGAGAGCCCACAACCTCCCTAGGTAACTGGTTCCATTGTCGTACTGCTCTAACAGTCAGGAAGTTTTTCCTGATGTCCAGCTGGAATCTGGCTTCCTTTAACTTCAGCCCGTTATTCCGTGTCCTGCACTCTGGGAGGATGGAGAAGAGATCCTGGCCCTCCTTTGTGTGACAACCTTTTAAGTATTTGAAGAGTGCTCTCATGTCTCCCCTCAATCTTCTCTTCTCCAGGCTAAACATGCCCAGTTCTTTCAGTCTCTCTTCATAGGGCTTTGTTTCCAGACCCCTGATCACCCTTTCCAAAAGGTTGTAGATACCTACCTGTGGGTAATGGTTGGAGAATTTCTTGCCCACCCCTGGAGGAATTCAGTGAAATTGTCCACCCAATTTCTCTACCCACAAATTGTGTGGAGAATGTTGAGAGGCCCCAAGCGCACAACTCTAGTTCTTGTACTGTGTGCAGTTAGGGAGGTTTTACTGCTCTCTAGTCCCCAAACCTGCCCTCCCCCCCCCCCACCTGATGTAAAAGTGATGCTTCTTAACTAACCATGGCCAGTTATCCATTCGGTAAAGGCCAAAGCCATCTGCCAATTTAGAAAATATCCTAAAACGTATAGCAGGATTAGAATCTCGATGGTGTGCGTGGGAGTAATATGCCCTCCTATGATATTTCTCTCTAAGTATAATTTTATTGGCAACCTTTATTTTATTTATGCTAGAAAGAGGAAAGAAGGGAGAGAATGTGAAGTGGACATTCTTCAGAGGTGAGCAACCTGTTTGCCTCGCTAGACCATTTCCTTTGTAAGGTATCAGAGGGCGAGCAGAGTTTTCAGGATTTAGCCCTAGGCTCGTTTTGCCACAAAGGAGCCACAGACGTTATTTTGCAAAGTCAAAGTCCAGTGATCGTGAGGAGGCTCATGAGGCCATCTGTCCCCATGAAATTTGCTGGGGGCTCAGCATCTTCCTTAAACAAGATGGGGCAAGTGTTTCCTGAGGTGCAGAAAAGAACCAGCCAATTCTACCTGTTCCAAAAGCAAAGGTCTGTAATTGTCCATTGTGAGGCAATTCCATCTGGGATTGGTGGCAAAATTTGTTTGGTGAGTATTTTAGTATGAACTGTAACAGATCAATAACATGGGAGTTTGAATGGAGAGATCTAGCACTTTATCTGTGTCATCAGTCCTCAACAACTGAAAGCCATTCCATAGAACTGCACTGGATACCTCTAACATCTGGTTTGCATCTCTTATGGTGTTTAGGACATGACAGATCTGAATGACATAGCCTAGCTACAGTGATCCATGCTCTGATAACCTCTCGTTTGGATTACTGCAATGCGTTATACGTGGGGCTGCCTTTGAAAACGGTCCGGAAGCTTCAGCTGGTACAAAACAGGGCAGCACGGTTACTAACAGGGACTGGCCGACGAGACCACATCACGCCAGTCCTTTTCCAGCTTCATTGGCTGCCAGTCCAGGTCCAGGCCCGATTCAAAGTGCTGGTATTGACATTTAAAGCCCTAAACGGTTTGGGGCCAGGCTATCTGAAGGAACGCCTCCTCCCGTATGTACCTGCCCGGACCCTAAGGTCATCCTCAGGGGTCCTTCTCTGCGAGCCCCTGCCAAAGGAAGTGAGGCAGGTGGCTACCAGGAGGAGGGCCTTCTCTGCTGTGGCACCCCAGCTGTGGAATGAGCTCCCTAAGGAGGTTCGCTTGGCACCTACATTATATGCTTTTAGAAGCCAGGTGAAGACCTTTTTATTCTCCCAGCATTTTAACAGTCTATAAATAAATTTTAACTTGGTGTTTTAAATTTGTAATTTTGCATTGCTGCTGTTTTCATCTGGTTGAGCTTTTATATTGTATTTTATATTATGGTTTTATACTGTTGTTTTATACTTTGAATGTTTTTAATTTTTGTGAACCGCCCAGAGAGCTCCGGCTATTGGGCGGTATAGAAATGTAATAAATAAATAAATAAATAAATAAATTATTCACAAAGTCTACTGTAAGCTGATTATAACATGCAATCAAGAGTTCGATTAGATCTTTCTCCTGATCAACTTGTCAAAGGCCATGAACCACTTGAAACAGCTCTTCAGGGTGACACTGTGAGGAGGCAGTGAGGATGGATCATGAATTATTCTTTGTTGCCTATGTTGCCTATGCAAAGTCCGGACCTAATGTAGAATCTATTATTGTTCCATCAGGTCACGACAAACCATTGGGCTGCCAGGATGGGTGGAATTAACCTGCAAACTTGGAAGACCTCAGAGCCTGCGGAACCATTTCAGAAGCAGACCCATGATTCACCGCCAGGAGTAATACAGAACAACCACATGGCCTCTGATACATTTGTAGGGTTGAGCTGAAATTTCTCTAAACATCTCAAGTAAAGCTCTGGGGAATTTGAAGTTTTCATGAAACCACATCTAGCTGAACTTTTTTCACTGCCATCAACATCTGTCCATTGTATGTCCCACTACCATCCCACTTCCAGGAGACCTGGGGCTCATCTACACCAAGCAGGATATTCCACTATGAAAGTGGTATGAAAGTGGTATATAAAAGGCAGGAGCCACATGACTGCTTTGTAGCAGTATTGAAGTGCACTGACAACTGTTGGGGCCCACTGGCACATACCATATACTGCCTTCATACAGCATTCATAGTGTTATATCCTGCTTAGTGTAGACATGTCCTGCCTGGGCCCCAACAGTTGTCAGTGCACTTCAGTACCACTATAAAGCAGTAGTGTAGATCCTGCAGTGATATTCCATACCACTTTCATAGTGGAATATCCTGCTTGGTGTAGATGAGCCCCTGGAGGCTGGTGCTTTTTCTTCCCAGCAGACTGAAAAGTGAGGGCTGGGAGCATTGCCCTCACATCTGATTGAAGGCACTGCTTTCTACTACCTGCCCTCTCTCAGCAGACTTCTAGGAAGAAAGAAAAATGGTGCACCCCATAGTGAGTTCATGACCAACTTCTCCCCTCCACCCCGACCACTTGCCAAAATACCACTTCAAACTTTGTATCATGCAAAATGTTTGCTGAAGCTAGGACAAAGTGTTTCGGTCCAGCCACACACACCCCTATGAAGAGAGACTGAAAGAACTGGGCATGTTTAGCCTGGAGAAGAGAAGATTGAGGGGAGACATGATAGCAGTCTTCAAATACTTAAAAGGTTGTCACACAGAGGAGGGCCAGGATCTCTTCTCAGTCCTCCCAGAGTGCAGGACAAGGAATAACGGGCTCAAGTTAAAGGAAGCCAGATTCCGGCTGGACATCAGGAAAAACTTCCTGACTGTTAGAGCAGTGTGACAATGGAATCAGCTACCTAGGGAGGTTGTGGGCTCTCCCACACTAGAGGCCTTCAAGAGGCAGCTGGAGAACCATCTGTCAGGGATGCTTTAGGGTGGATTCCTGCATTGAGCAGGGGGTTGGACTCGATGGCCTTGTAGGCCCCTTCCAACTCTGCTATTCTATGATTCTATGATTCTATAAGTCTCTGGAAAAGGACGGTCCATACATGATCCTCTTGAAGATTTGGAACATAAGAAGAAACTCTAGCTGCACTGGATATTGTTTTGAATTTATAGTGAATTTATAAGACACATGGCGACACCCCCTCTTTTTTTTTAGCTCCCCTGCAACTATTTGTGTGTTTTCTGGGCCTTTGCAATGCTTTGACATTCTCACCATTCATGTTCTCTACACTAGAATACAAATATTAATTCAGGGAGAGGGAATGGAACATTTCAAAAAGGCATCTCATGAAGAAGAATAAAAATGCCAAAATAATAATAATAAAAAAACCCTGTTGAAAATCAGAGAATGGCAAAAGGGCAATCTCCCTAAATTCACAATCACGTTTTCCTTTGTTCTACTATGAAGAGCATGAAAGAAAAGCTCAGAAACATTCGTTCTCCTACTTCTGTTCATTAATTCATAAAGTGCTTGAGGAAAAGAGTGTGTTTACCAAAATAAATACATAGATAGAAAGAGAAAGAACGTTTTCATTCCTTTCTTTCTTTTCCCAAACACAAAATGCAAACTACAGTTCTAATTAAAAGGAAGATGCTTTGGAAGGTTCGGAGGCTTCGTAAGAAAAAAGATTTTGCCTCACGTTTCCGATGCACCTTCCTGTGTGCATCTGGATCTTACTAAAACGGAGAGTCAAATCCACCCCTGAAAGTGTAGTGCCATGGGAACTGAAGGCGTAACTCCGGGGATGAAATTGAGCCAATAATGTTATCGATCTGTTTTGCCTTATTTCAAAGCTTTGAGTGAGATCAAGACCCTCCCCCCCCCAAAAAAAATTGGAATATTTATTTGTTTATATCACAGTATGGAACTACTGGAACCAGGGATAAAGTGTTAAAAGGCACAATTATTGGGTAGGGTTCATTGGACTGGACATTTGACCTTAGGTTTTCATGGGAGCAGGGGTATCAGGAACTTTTGGGGATTCAGAATACTTACCACCCCTCTGACCTCGAAAATCTCCCTTTTCTAAGAGGTGCTGAGATATAACGTTACACCCAAATTCAACAATGGGTGAACCATTGATGGCTAATTTTGGCGTTTGACATACTGAACAATTTCACCATTTGCTCGGGAAAACTGATTTCAAGGGATATGTACATGAACTAGTGATGACACAATTCTGCAACTGGGGGAATCCAAAATATAAATGCCCCTACTTTAAAAGCCCTCGCCCCATTTTGAGCCAGGCACAGATCCCTTCTGGCCTGATACAGGACTACACACACACACACAGTAGTAGCAAGTCTTCTCTTTTATTTTCTTAGACAATTTATATATTGTTCTACATCTAATGCAATATCAGAGCAGTGAACAATAAAAAGGGGAGAAATAAATCATGTACTATCTCCAGTATTTGAGGCAGTAAGCCTGTGTGCACCAGTTGCTGGGGAACATGGGTGGGAGGGTGCTGTTGCACCATGTCCTGCTTGTTCATCCCTGACTGATGGCTGGTTGGCCACTGTGTGAACAGAGTGCTGGACTAGATGGACCCTTGTTCTGATCCAGAATCAAGGCATTATGTTCTTATCATAATCATCACCACCACCAATATCATCAACATCATCATCATCATCATCAAAATACAGAATTAAGAGAAGGGGAGGGAGGAACTGGTGGTAGAGTTGGATTTCAGGGAACACAATGGAATCAAATGAGTTCGTATTTCTATGAATCTGACAGGGGATTTTGCAAGAGACCAGCTTTTCCCAATTTGCATGGATTCTATGGACTTGTGGAATGTATGTGTTTGTTTTGTTTTGTTTTACTTTCTGGAATTTCATGCAAATTTAGTTGTAGAAAAATATATTATTATTTTTTTAAAAAAAATACACCAGTAGAAAATGTGCCTTTCCCCCATAGGCTAAAGCATGAAAATGCAGATTTTTGCAGGATTTCTGCATTTGGGGAGGATTTGCATATTTGTGAATTCTGGCAAACTTGGGAAACTATAAATATTTGAATCCGTCAATGAGTGGATGGCAAAACAAACGGCTCCTGACAATCTGTGAAATGTAGAAAATGCACAATTCCTCCCATGGCATCAACAGCTGCTGCCATTGATGCAGGGCGGAGGAGTGGGTGGCTACCAAGTGCTCACCGTGCCAAGCTGAGCCACAAAAGAGGCTCACGTGGCCTGGCAAGCAGGGACGGATGGCAGTAGCAATAGACAGAGTGCCCACCGAGGTGGGTGCAGGTGAGTTCTCCCACCCCTACAGATGTGTAATTTAACCATTCGATGTTCTTACTGTATTCAATGTTCTTGCTTTTATTGTTTTACGGTTTCGGCGATTTGAATTGTTGTACACTGCCTTGATGGCTTCTTTTTTCTTATCAGATAATAATAATAATAATAATAATAATAATAATAATAATAATAACAACAACATCATGGCGAACTCAATGGCAAAATGCTTATTGGAACAGTTGAGCCATACCTGCCCTGCAAAAAGCAACCAACAATAAAGCTGGATGCATCGCCCATAGGGAAGACATCTGGGTGTCACTATTGCTTGTGTCCACCCAATGTATATCTGATGGTGGCGAGATAGGTGCTGATTGCAGAACCCAGCAGGTTCATATGATTCAAATCCCTTACTTGGGTTGAAATCCTGGGGTCAGCACTCCCTGCTTGCTAGGCTCCGTTTGCGCCTTTACCCTTGCATGAACACGGTCTTCACAGCTGCCATTGATGCCCCAAGGGGAGGTGCATGATTTATGGAGGCTCCAGAAGTTGTGTTACTCCGCCATTGCCTTAACAGCGGCCGCCATTGGCACAGAGGAGTAAGTGCACAAGTTCAGCACAAAGGGGCGGGTGGCTGCTGGCCACTCTATGGACCTCACCGGCACTCAAGCAGGGTCTGTGCCTGTGCCAGGAGCACCCAACTGGGTCACAGGGATGGATGTGTTAAGAACATAAGAACATGAGAAGTGCCCTGCTGGATCAGACCAAGGGTCCATCTAGTCCAGCACTCTGTTCACACAGGGGCCAAGCAGCCATCGGCCAGGGATGAACAAGCAGGACATGGTGCAACAGCACCCTCCCGCCCATGTTCCCCAGCAACTGGTGTTGTAGGGGGTCCACCAGGGGGTCCAGACCCAGTCAGGTGCTCGAGACAACCGTACCACCAGTCACGTATCACAGTCCCAAAGTACACGAAACTGGTTTTGCTTGGTAGACTGTGTTGTACAAGCCTGCTGCAAAAGCTTCTGCATCAAGAACAAAGAATCAGCCTTCCGGAAGTATTCCCTAGCGGATGAAAATCATCTGTTTTTCTATCATCTTCTGCGGCAGATCTAATTTCGAATATTGCCGATGTAACAGTTCATTTATATCCCTGTCAGTGTTTGTACTGTAAAGGGAAAGGCATGACCAAGAGTTAACTACACAACTGCTATCTAATGATCCTAATTTCCATGATTTTAATAATAATGAGCCCAACCAAACTGTTAAGTTGCACTTTCTACCTCAGCAAAACTGAGCTATAATTGTATAGAGAATAATTTTATGGGTGAATTGCGCCCTATAATGTAAAAGATTAAAATAAAGTGCTCTAATATACAATGTCCTAACAGGTGCAGATACTTACCTGGGCAATTAAAATCTTTTTAATATACAAATCACAGGCAACGAGGCTGTTGGTATGATAAACGGGATCTTTCAGGACACAGAAGGATTTGTCGAACAAAGGAAGGGAAACGTTTTTATTTTATTTTATTTTTTGGTTTGCTAGCAATGACGCACCCCACTTTGGTTTCAGGAAAGAAAAATGAATCCATGTGAACTAACTTCAAGCAGGTTCCTAAAATGTATACATTTTGTATTTTTGTTAAAATCATGAAAAAATGCCCGTTTATAATATTTACCACATATGTGTCTCTTCTGTACCATTGAATACTGCTTTGATAAAACAACAAACAAACAAACAATCATCTGAATGAGCCCTAGGAAAGGAATATATGATTCTACATTTGGAGGTGAAGAAACATTTCCTTCAAGTTTGTATTTACATAAGAATTTACCGAATTCCCAAATCTATATGTGAAATTACACGTGAATCCCGAGAATCCCAAATCTACATGTGAATCCTTCCTGAATCTTTGTGTGGACAGGAAGGCAATTATCCTTCAGCATTCACACTTTTTCAGAAAATCTTACACAATTTTAAATAGTTTAAATAAATAGCTTTATGAAATAAATTCCAGAGGGGTAGCCGTATTAATCTGGTGCAGGGGAAGGGGGAAGGTCCTGTGGCATTTTAGGATGCAATCCTACGCCTGTTTAGCTGGGAGTTGTGGGACTTTTTTCTGCCTAAACGTGCATTGGACTGTGTCCTTAAAAACTAACAAATTATAGATTAACATGCATCTGACAAAGTGGGCTGGACTTCATGAAAGCTTATGCCATAATAACTTCATTAGTTCATTTGAAGATGATTGTTCTATCAGAGAAGTGGATTATGGGGTGAGATGTCTCTTCTTCTTTTGGGGGTGGGGGTCCTTGATCACTCTTCTTACAGCTTGGTGGTCCATGTTACAGCCATTAAAAAAAAATCATTTTCTTTCTACTTTAGCTAATTTCTCCTCCCAATCCATATTGGTCTTTGTTGCTATGTTTGTACATTTTACTTTTTAAAATCTATTCTCTCTTGGGCTTCCCTCATCTGGAATGTATTTTCACCTTTTCAAGGATGTGGTTTTGCCACAATAGATTCCCAAACACTGATATTTAACCAGGTGTATATTTCTGCAGATCACGTCCTCCGTTACAAATACATAATTTTTAATTTTTAATATTTGTGGCCATTGATATGGGCCTCTTTAAAATAAAAATCTATCTTTCGATTTTGTTTTGTTTTTATTTTTTATTTGAAATGTCGTTCCCTTTGAAGTTAAAAGCTGTGTTTCTGTTGTTATCTGGGAACTTTTCAGCAGGAATTTAATTTCATTAGTGTTTCTATTCTCTAGGTGCTTAGCAATATTACTTCCTGGACCTTTTCCTCTGCTCCATTTCAATGAAAATCACTTAAATAGACCTCATGTGGACACTAGAACAACCTGTTCCAACAAAACCCCATTTATGTGGGATTGTGTTTTCTCTTTGTTTGCTTCTGCACCACACTGCATAACAATGTATGTGTGTGTGTGTGTGTGTGCGCGCGCGCATCCATCCATGCCATAGGTTGAAAAACAAACTCTGAGATCCCATGAACACTGCTTATTGAAATAGGCTTAACAACCCCAATACTAACATCAAAAAATAACCTACAGAATGTGTCTAGTCTCTACGGCTTCGAACACACAATTCTGAAAAGACAGTGTAGAAAAGCATTGATTGATTCATCAACATTTGTATTCGTGTGGGTGTGTTCTATGTTCGCAGTTGCAGTGCACCATGCCTCTGTAGTCTTAAGTCTGCATAAATAATCGAGCACTTCTTGGCAGAATGCAGCATGGCAGCTCAATTGAAAGCCTTGTGGGATTCTGTTACATTCACGCTCCCTTAGTTTCAGCGCAGAGTTCTGTTTCTTTAGGCCACATTCTGTAGCATCGGTACTCAACAATAGATCATTTCCCATTCCCCCAGTGTGCTACTAAAGTTCTGTTTTGGGTGGTGGACCTAACTCCCCACCCAAAGACGTTGCTGAAACACCATCATAACATTGGATAATTAGTGAATGCTAGTCTGCCTTTACCATTTGGTAAAGTAAAGCAGTCACCTCAGGCAGCGAATGCTGGGAGGCAGCATCAAGCTGTTGGAGGAGAGAGCTGTGTGTCATGGGCCTGTCCTGCAACCCCTGAGTTAGCCTTCTACTATCAGGCGCAGTGGGGGGGGCTGTCCCATCCCCAGTTTTGAAATATGATTCAACTGCCAGTCCATTTGACTTTTGTGCATGGAATGGGAGGGGCCACCATCTTGTCCTTTGCCACAGGCAGCAAAATGACTTGAGGCAGCCCTGACTATGCTTATACATTGTTAGTCAGATGAAATGTTTTTGGCTGCAGAAGGGGTTCCAGGTCTACAGAACAGAGGAGAGGTGAAGTGGCCTAGTTTCATTGGCTTTGTGCAAAATAATCAATGCTAGACAAACTGATTTTTTTCTCTCTCTGCCCCCTGCCCCCTGCCCCCTACCACACCCCGTGCCTACCCACCCAGCTCTTGCCAATCAGACAAACTTTGCACCAACCTCCTGCCCTGGAATGTTACCCACCGACCCTTCCCAGGTTTGGGGTCATTTCCAGCACTTGGCATTACCCCAGTGGAGTCTGATGGATCCAATTTTGCTGGGGACTCTGGGAATGCTGGGGACTCTGGGAATGCTGGGGACTCTGGGAATGCTGGGGACTCTGGGAATGCAGTTTGGGCTCAGCACCTTGAACAGGTCCTTTAGAGGCCTTGCTGGTTCTGACTAAAACCCAGCATGGATTCACAGCCCCACCAAAAGGTCCAATTCCACCTTAAAGATAAAGGACCATAGTCTAAAGAACACTGAGCAGCTGGGCAGCAGACTGAGCAGGCAAGCCGGCAGGTCACGTGGTTCTACCCTTCTACAATATGTTGAAATGCACTCTATTTCTATTCAAATTGTAATTACCATTTCTACATTTGCACCGATGCATATGAAACCACGCATGAAAAGTTCAAGGAATGCACTGACCTATTTTGTCCTCCATTTTGTGCACGGTGATGCATCCCCTCTTTTTTAGGGGACCATTCATCACCCAAATCCCTTGTAGTTATCCATGAAAGGACTGCAACAAATATCCGCTTCCAACCTGGGCCGCTGAACAGGCTGACAAAGAGAGACGGGGGTTTCGGTGAGTGACAGCCTGCCTCTGATCAGGTTTGAGACAGATGGACATATTTGGGTCATGTCTGTTGCTCACTGAGATATAGGTTGCCATGCAGCGATATCAGAGGAAGACACCAGGGAGGCAGGAAAGGGGCCAGCCTAGGGAGACCTTGCAGATAAGGAGTGCTAAAAAATTAATCTTGACCCTACGAGCAGTTAAAGGCTTGTTTCAGAAGACTGGGAAAGGCAGTGATGTCTAATCTGTCCTTGGTGAAACTAGAACAAAAGGGAGAGAGGGAAGGAAAAGAATAGGAAAGCAACCATTATTCCTGTACATAGAGAATGGGGAGTTCCCTGGGAGCCCGTTGAGCACTGCCTGGCCATCCCTCTCCGGGCCGAGCTGGTCCAGTCAGAGCTCGGCATTGCGCATGTCCGAAGCCTCCAGAAAGTGGCATGGCTGGGGGGCGGGGTGTCTGTGCACTTTCCGGAGGCCAGGAAACTGCACATTCCCACCCACCCCTGCACCCATCAGTGCCTGAAAGGGCCTCTTAAAGCAAAACTTTTCCACTCTAATGGCAGCTGCCATTACAGTAGAAGGAAAAAATCATTCTCCTCCACCCCCTGTGTACATCAGGGCCTGAAAGGGCCTCTTAACAAAAACATTGGGGAGCCCTTTCAGGCACAGACAGGAGCTGGAGGGAAGCCTTTAAGATCCCCATTGGTGGGGCGGAGAGGATTATTGCAATTTTCCCGAGCCTGGGGAAATTGCACATTTTTCCAGGCACCTGACCAGCACTGCAAGCATTGGTCCTGACCAGCAGTGCACGGATGAAAATCCTTCAGGCATGTTCGCCGGAGCCCAAGAGAGCCAGGCGCGGGACATCCTGCAACCTCGCAGGCAGATTTTCAAACCTCCCCTACCTGTATATTTAAGCCAGGGGTGGGAAACGTGTGGTCCTAGAGGTGCTGAACTGCATCTCCCAGCCAGCATAGCTAAGGGATAAGGGGTCACGTCATAGGTCAGGGATCTTGTCAGTTGCACTTTGGCAACATCTGTGCTTCCAATCTTACATTCAGTTCATCTCCAACTTGGGAGATTTTTTCTAATGTTACGTTTGGTTTGTCTTGAATAGGGATGTTGTGAGTGCCCAAGTGGGTTTGGTAGTCTGGCATACTCCCCCATGTCTGCCTCCCGTGATGCAGCTCACTGGACATGGTGCATTCACAGGACCATGCTTTACGCATGCACACAGCTGACAAGTGCCCAACAGCTATCTGCCCTCATCTGGATCCCCCTTTGCTGCACACAATGAAGGCTCCGGAAATTACATATTTTGCCCATTGTGTAAATGGGGCATTTACGGCTGCCATTTATACCAAAAGGAAAATACATAATTTCCAGAGTCCCCATAGCTGCATGCAATGGAGGCTCTGGATGAGGGCAGACAGGCTCACAACATCATTGGACACTTGCCTGACCTCAAAGAAACTTGCCTGCCCCCCAAGCGGGGGTGGATGGTGATGGCGGCAAGGTGAGTGTCTGATGAGTAAAAACCAGGTAAATCTGTCCATCCTTGGTCCTGAACTTTGAGGGTTTTTTTTTTTTAAAAAAAAGTGCACACAAAAATCCATGCATATTGTTGTGTGCATTTCTCCTAATACATGAATTTCAGTGCGCACTTTTTCCTTACCTGCACATTTTTGCAAGCGACTTTTACACTACAAACATTATCTTCACGAATATATGCATTTTGTGTGCACTTTCCCTTAATACAGAGCCTCGTGTGGCGCAGAGTGGTAAAGCAGCAGTTTCTGCAGCTGAAACTCTCCCCAAGGCCTGAGTTCGATCCCAGCAGAAGCTGGTTTCAGGCAGCTGGCTGGGGTCGACTCAGCCTTCCATCCTTTTGAGTTTGGAAAAATGAGTACCCAGTTAGCTGGGGGAAACATAATATTTATTTATTTATTTATTTATTACATTTCTATACCGCCTAATAGTCAGAGCTCTCTGAGCGGTTCACAAAAAATAACAGCCGGGGAAGGCAACGGCAAACCACCCCGCTATAAGGCCTGCCAAGAAAACATCAGCGAAAGCTGGTGTCCCTCCAAGAGTCAGTAATGACTCAGTGCTTGCACGAGAGGTTCCTTTCCTTCCCTTCCCTTAATACATGCATTTCTGCACACATATTGTTTTTTTTATTGCGGAACTCAATTGCAAAATTCAGAGAAGTGCAAATATCAAAGGACAACCGAAGTTTGGTTTGTGTTTTGGTTTGAATGTGTGAAATTATTCAACTTCTCATTAATGTGTGAAACAAACAAATTACTCCCATCTTCTCAAACTTTGTCCCTACAAGAAAGTAAAACTTCTTGAATTGCTGTAGAAAGACAAAAGTTGCAGTCCTGTTTACGTTTACTGGGGGGGGGAGGGAGTAAGAAAGACAAAAGTTGCAGTCCTGTTAATGTTTACTGGGGAGTAAGCCTCACTGAAATCAGCAGGCTTACTTCTGAATAAACTTGGATAGGATCAGTCTGCATAAGAGCCAATACACCTGTCACAAAATTGTTACCTACCAGGTAACAATTAGATTTTTTGCGCATTCCATGTGTGCCATTTGTGACTGTTCTGCACACACACACACACACACACAGTCATGAAACACAACAGGCCAACGCATCCAAGTGTGAGTACTGCTGATTGCCCCTCCTGATTTACACCTGAGAAAGTGTATTCACCTACAGGCAGATAACATGTTCCTTCCTACATGGAAGTATCTCTCCAGTGGGCTTTGTTTGCTGTAAAAAAAAAAAAATCTGAGCATGGGGACAAGTTTGTACAGTCAACGGCTGTGCCTTTTTTATGGAGATTATTTAATATAAATCAGTACATTTATTGCCCTTCATTACGTTCTTGGCCTTTCTGAAAATATCTTCCTGCTTTTTGTTACCAGTCGTATATTCAAGGCTGGCAAAATAAAGAGCTTCCTGACATAAGGCATAATTAGCTTATGGAATTTGCTGCCACGAGACGTGCCAGAGGCGCCCGTTTGGATGGCATTTCATAGGGTGACCCTATGGAAAGGAGGACAGGGCTCCTGCATCTTTAACAGTTGCACTGAAAAGGAAATTTCAGCTGGTGCCATTTCTATGCAGGCAGCAACTGGTGAAATATCCTCTGTATCACAACAGTTAAATCTGCAGCAGCCCTGCTCTCTTTTGCATCTACTCACTCTAGTATAGCTCCTGCAGCTTTAACAGTTACATGATGTTTTATTCATTTGATTTTGGGAACCAGTTTTGGCTTTATTCCTCATAAAGAAAATCAGGAGATACATCATTAAAATAAAACCAATTAATAAGTAAGCCAAGTTACTTATTTATTTATTTACAGTATTTATATACCACTCCCCATTCAGAATTTCAGAGTGGTGGACAAAATAAAATAGAATAAAAACAGAATAAAAACACACTAAAAGTACATTTTTAAAAGGAACAACGATGTTTTCAGATGGTGCTGGAAGGAATACAAAGTTGGCACCTGCCTGACCTCCAGAGGCAGGGAATTCCATAGGAGGGGGGGGGCTACCATGCTGAAGACTCTTCCCCTGGTGGAACCACTAGGAGCAGGCCCTCGGATGACCTCAGTGACTGGGCAGGTTGGTAGGGGAGAAGGCGCTCTCTCAGGTATCCTGGTTCCAAGTTGTTTAAGGCTTTGTACACAAGTACAAGAACCTTAAACCTGACGTGGTAGCAAATAGGCAGCCAGTGCAGTTCCCTCAGCAGAGGAGTTACATGCTGGAAAGGGGCAGCTCTGGACAACAGCTGAGCTGCAGCATTCTGCACTAGTTTCACTAACTCAAATATTACTAGTGGAGCTCTGATAAATCACTCCATTGTGTGAGTGGTTGGCCATTACACTTGCATGACCAGGTTGTGCAAGCAGTTGCACAACTGGTTTTGCTAGCAGTATCATAGAATCATAGAATAGCAGAGTTGGAAGGGACCTACAAGGCCATCGAGTCCAACCCCCTGCTCAATGCAGGAATCCACCCTAAAGCATCCCTGACAGATGGTTGTCCAGCTGCCTCTTGAAGGCCTCTAGTGTGGGAGAGCCCACAACCTCCCTAGGTAACTGGTTCCATTGTTGTACTGCTCTAACAGTCAGGAAGTTTTTCCTGATGTCCATCTGGAATCTGGCTTCCTTTAACTTGAGCCCGTTATTTCGTGTCCTGCACTCTGGGAGGATCGAGAAGAGATCCTGGCCCCCCTCTGTCGGACAACCTTTTAAGTATTTGAAGAGTGCTATCATGTCTCCTCTCAATCTTCTCTTCTCCTACCAGTGGTGCAACTGGCTGCACCCCGGGTCGCCCAAAAGTTAGGGGCAACCGCTTGCACAACCATGCTTGTGCAAACATAACCTAATTTGAATTTTCCTCTTGCACATAGTTCAGAAGCTAGTTTCCACTAGAGCAACATCATTTGTACTAATGAAATCACACACTTGGATACCGCCCTGTTTCCTCACCTTCCCAACAATTCTAGGCTATCATTGGTTGGGGAACACTTTGAGGTCAGGGCATGGGGTAAGTTACCTTATACCTCACAGAGAGGTAGCAGTAGTCAAGACATCAGTAGAGGCCAATGGCTCCAATTTTGGTGGGGCTGTGAGTCCATTCTGGGTTTTCATCAGAACTAGCCAGAACTCTAAAGGAACTACCCAAGGTGCTGAACCTATTGTAGAGATAGGGCTTTCCCTCTGGAATGGCCTGCCGGAGGAGATTCATCAACTTAACAGTCTTTTAGCATTTAAGAAAGCTAGAAAGACTGATCTCTTCCAGCAGGCCTTTCCAGTGGAACTTTAGGATGCTTTTAGGATGCTTTTAGGATGTTTTTTAGGAAGTTTTAACAACTTATTCTATGTTTTCAATCAGTATTTTATGTATTTTATACATAGTGTTGTTCCCCGCCTCAATCAGGATGGAGAGGTGGGTAAGAAATAAAACAATTATTATTATTATTATTATTATTATTATTATTATTATTATTATTATTATTATTATTATTATCCCAACTTCCCCAGATTTTGTGCCGTTCCCTCCCCTTCCCCCTTCATTTTAATAGGCTGTGTTTCTCCTAAAGCTTCATTACTGGCAGTAAGAGGTTTACACTCTTACTTTTTTTGGCCCTGCCCCTTTCCCTTTCCCTTTGACTTCACCCATGGCTGGAATGTGGACCTCCGGAACTTCTCCAAAATTGGAGCTGAAAGAGGTTACACAACCCCTGGCTGATCTGGTCGGAGCAATGATCCATAACTTTCCTTAGATGCAAAACTCTTCCGGGGTGGTAAAGAGCTCTCCCGTCCAGTTCAAATGCATCGTTCGTTCTCACCCAGAGAGTGTACAAAAAGGATAGTGTCCAAATTAACAGCTCTGTGTTAGAAATTACTCCCTGGATTTTATTAACCTTTGGGAGAAGTTATTTCTAAAACCCTCTGCCAACTCTCAATTTCGAGCAAATGATAATATACTAGTTCTGGGACCTGGGATTGCTTTATGAGAAGAAGAGGAGGGGGAATTATGAAAGGAAAGGAGGGGAAAAGGGGAAACCATTTCATTCAGAGATGGGAATCTAGACAAAAGGATGGCCCCGTGTTGTCTCAGAAGATATGAGCACCGATGCAGAGAGAGAGAGAGAGATTTGGAAGAAAGAGAGACTTGCCACGTCCTGGCAAGGTGCTTTATGTGCCAAATTAGAGCATTGGCTGCTCATTCCGACTTATTGAGATCCCACCCACAACTTCCCAGGGAAAGAACATATGCGACGCATATTTTGGAGGCATTATTAGGAATGCATAAAGTACAGTATTAGTCAATTTTATATGCTCGGTTGCATGAAATCTGTGTGTTTAAAAAATATAATAATTTGCATTTCATGGCTCTCCGATAACCTCAGGAGTGCACTTGAAATTCAGCACATGCCCACAGCACCTCCCGGCTCACCCCATTTTTAACTGAAGACCAATGGTTTCTATTAAGGGATCAGGCAGGGAAGCTGACAACCCAGTCAATAACTATGTGAGGTTACTTCATTAATGCTATAATGGCTGATAGAGTGAGAGGCAAAAAACAGGTTCCTGACAGCAGCAAATGAAAATGATAGAGACTCCCGAAGCTACGTGCCTTTCCTTTGTCATTGTCTTGTGCTTGGCTTATTCAAAATGTGGCATTTATGTATTCAGCCTTGATGAATGTTGCCGGCGTTAAGTACTTTTTCCATCTCTAATGCAGTGCCGATTGTACATTGTTCTTTCCTCTCTCTCTCTCTCTCTCTCTCTCTCTCTCTTCTGTAACCTCTGCTGTCAAGGAACCAGAGGCTGAAGGGTTGTAGGCAGTGGTTCAACAGTTCTTTTTTACCATCACAAGGGGGTGGCAGGTTGGGGTAGGGGGAAGGAAGGAATGGTTCTGGTGGAAGAGGCCGGTGGATGATGCAGAGAGCGGTGCACACAGCTAAGGAAGAGCTGTTCCAGGGCCTGGAAGGAACTCGGGCTGAGGAATTGTCTTTCAAGAGCAGATTTTTTTTTCTAGCATTCTGTCTCTAGGAGAAGGCCAAGGTTTGACCCCAGCACCTGCATCTCAGACGTACTCTGAGCACAGAGTTCCCTTTTAGGTGTTCATTTATTTATTTATTTATTTATTAAAATGTATAATCCACACTTCATCCACAAGGGACCCCAGGAGAGGGTACACAAGATTTAAAAATAATAAATTTCATGTCAAAACCATAAAATTACAAATGAAGGGGCCAAACCAATAAAACAACAACACCAATGCTGATTTATTATTATTATTATTATTATTATTATTATTATTATTATTAAAAACGACAACACACATGTTAAATTTAAAACGTTGTGGCAAAAAGACCCTTTTAATTTGGAAGCAAAACAGAGAACAAAGCTGGTTCCAACTGTATCTCCTTGGGAGGGCATTCCAACATCAGGGGTGCCACCACGGATGAGGCCCTGTCCTCTGCAAGTGCATAGTGTATTTTCACCCACTTATGGTATTCAGAGATGGTCCTCTTCTGAAGATCTTAGAGCATGGGCTGGGTAGAATGGGAGGATCTTAGTGCATGGACAGAATGGGAGGAAGTTGTCCTTCAGGTGTCTAAGGCTTTAGCTAGACCTAAGGTTTATCCCAGGATCGTCCCGGGTTCGTCCCTGCCTGAGCACTGGATGCCCTGTGTGGCACTTAGATGAACAGGTTTGACCCCAGGACAATCCTGGGATAAACCTTAGGTCTAGCTACGGCCTGAGTAGCTGTTGAGAGGTCTGTCCATGTATGGATTGAATTATCTTTTAACAATAAAACAATCTAAGTTATATATATATATATATTTGTATTTCTTTTATTTACAATATTTATATACCACTCCCCATTCAAAATTTTGGAGCGGTGAACAGACAAAATAGAATAGAACAGAATAAAAACACATTAAAAATAGATCTTTAAAAGAAACAAAGTGCAAAATAAACTGCAGCTGGTCATTAAGGGAAGTTAGTGGCCATCATCGATCAAACGGCAGTTGATTCCTTACATTAAGGAAAGGTTGTGTGAAGAAACGCTTCCTTCTGGCAGTCCCACTTAGGGACGGACAGACCTACCTCCATCTGTTTTCGCCATACACCCAACAAGCTCCGCTGCTGCTAGTCCCTGCTCACCGGACGTCGTACATATAATTTTATGCAAATTGGTCCCACAATTTGCAAAAATTCTGGGTGCAATTTGCGCAAATTATGATTTGCATGAATTACGTAAATTTCAAGCACACTTTGCATAAATTGTGATTTTTTTTAAAAAAAACAGCAAAGAGATTACTCCAATGCTCTTTAAAAATGCATGTGGAAAATGCGTACTATTGAATAATGTACCTAGCATACTTTAATCAATGGGAAAAAATGTGTACATTTGAAAAATGCGCACAACTGATGCATATGTTTGGGGAAATGTAACTGAAAAACATAAGTTTTCATGTGAAAAGCACATGATCTATTACAAACATGAGTCCAAACAAACTCCAAGCTGGAACCTGGACAACCTTGACGAGTTCAAATTTTGATGTTTCAAACATCCCTATCCAGTGGAGGCAGATGTCTACGATTTTGGTGAGGCTGTGAATTGTTCTGGGTTTCAGTCAGAACTAGACAGAACGCTAAAGATATTGTACCCCAAACCCTTGGGTATCTGCATAGTACTCTGGGTACAAAGATCAGAAAGCTGCAATTGGCTTTCACCAGTGGAGGCTGGTGGCTCCAATTGTGATGGGGCTGTGAATCCATTCTAAGTTTCAATCAGAATGAGTCAGAACTCTAAAGCAGCTATCCATGATACCTAACCTTATCCCCAGGATAAGTTTAGCACTATCCATAGTGCCTTCAGTGTTCTGGCTGGTTCTGGCTGAAACCCAGAATGGATCCACAGCTCCACAGAAATCAGAGCCACCAGCCTCCACTGCCCCATCCCTGGCTGGAAATTCCTGAGGGTGTGTGCCATGATGGAACAAGTCCTACCCCAGCTTCTGCAACATAGACTTTTCACACCACCTGAATGGGCAGGGACACATTCTTACTTTGGCTCAGTCTTCTCCAAAAAGCGGGTCTATGACCCTCCTGGAAAAAGTGAAGTACAAGCTGAATTGCAGTTTGAGATTGATGAACAGATGGTCAAGGAACACCTAATTTCCTTGAATGAGATCAAATCTCCAGGGCCCGATCAGCTGCATCCTAGAGTAATAAAAGAGTTGGCAGAAGAACTATCAGAATTGCTGTCTATTATCTTTGTGAAATCATGGAAGTCGGATGAAGTGCCGGACGACTGGAGGAGGGCTAACGTTGTCCCAAAAGGGCAAAAAGGAGGAACCTGGGAACTACAGACCAGTCAGTCTGACATCCATCCCTGGGAAAATTTTGGAGCAGATTATAACGAAATCAATCTGTAAACACCTTGAAAACAATGCAGTGATTACTAGAAGCCAGTATTGATTTGTCAAGAACAAATCCTGTCAGACTAATTTGATCCCATTTTTTGATAGGGTAAAGTCTCTTGTGGACTGTGGGAATGCTGTGGACATAATATACCTTGACTTTGGCAAAGCTTTTGACAAAGTGCCCCATGATATTCTGATTAACAAACTAGCTAAAAGTGGGCTAGATGGAACAACTATTAGGTGGATCCACGGTTGGCTACAGAATCGGACCCAAAGAGAGCTTATCAACGGTACCTTCTCAAACTGGGGGGTGGTAACGAGTGGAATACCACAGGGCTCAGTCCTGGGCCCAGTGCTCTTCAACTTTTTTATTAGTAATTTGGATGAGGAGGTGCAGGGAACATTTATCAAATTTGCAGATGACCCAAAATTGGGTGTCATCTGGAAGACAGAAACAAACTTCAGAGTGATCTTGATAGGCTGGAATGCTGGGCTGAAAACAACAGAATGAAATTTAATAGGGATAAATGTCAAGTTCTACACCTAGGAAAAAGAAACCAAATGCACAGTTACAAGATGGGGGATACATGGCTCAGCAATACTACAAATGAGAAGGATCTTGGAATTGTTGTAGATCATAAGCTGAATATGAGCCAACAGTGTGATATAGGGTTGCATTTATGCAGTGTGATATTTGGGGCTGCATTAACAGAAGTATAGCTTCCAAATCACACGATGTACTGGTTCCCATCTATTCAGCACTGGTTAGGTCTCATCTTGAGTACTGCATCAAGTTCTGGGCTCCACACTTCAAGACAAGCTGGAGCGTGTTCAGAGGAGGGCAACCAGGATGATCAGGGGTCTGGAAAAAAAGCCTTATGAGGAGAGACTGATAGAACTGGGCATATTTAGTCTGAAGAAGAGAAGATTGAGGGGAGACATGATAGCACGCTTCAAATACTTGAAAGGTTGTCACACAGAGGAGGCAGGATCTCTTATCGATCCTCCCAGAGTGCAGGACACGAAATAATGGGCTCAAGTTACAGGAAGCCAGATTCCGGCTGGACATCAGGAAAAGTTTCCTGACCGTTAGAGCAGTACAACAATGGAACCAATGACCAAGGGAGGTTGTGGGCTCTCCCACACTAGAGGCATTCATGAGGCAGCTGGACAGCCATCTGTCAGGTATGTTTTAAGGTAGATTCCTGCATTGAGCAGGGGGTTGGACTCGATGGCCTTGTAGGCCGCTTCCAACTCTATTATTCTATGATTCTTTGATTCTATAAATGTGGGAACAGTCGCTCCCTGAGGTATGCAAGGCCTAGGCTCTCGAAGGCTTTAAAGGTAATAAACAGCCGGTTGAATTGAGCCTGGAAGCTAATGGGCTCGCATTTTCCTTGCAAGTATTTTATTCCTTTCAGCAATCATTAAGGATGACTGGAAAGTCAGGAGTTATAGGCTTTTGGCCATAAAGCCACTTGTTAGCCTGCTCTTGTCAAGCGAAGTACTACGGGCAACGGTGACATTTTGCAGGTTTTATGAAACCAACCTTACACTTATCATTCCAACCACAGGATGAGGGAAACACATGAAATGTGAACCTTTTTACTTTTCTTTTTTTCAACCCCAAGTATCTGTTTACTTCCTACCTGTTTGACATCAAACGGATTTCCATTCCGTTGGCCTGGTTCTCACGAACGCGAAAGGAGGTTGTTAAACCTGTGTCCAGACTGTATACCAGTTTGGACTGCAGGTGGAACTCCTCCAAACGAATCATACACAAATAAAAATCCCACCAGAGGGAAAACAAGATGACAGGGGAAACTATCGTTTTTCTATTTATTTTTGTCTACCACTGTTGTGGTTGTGTTTTGATGTAGTTACTGTTTTCTCCACAGGGAAATATTCTACCTCCGTGTCTGATGTGGTACATTCCAGGCACAGATTGACCAAACCATCTGTTGCTTGTGAGAATGAGGTCATTCTAGGGATGGGGTGAAAATCCGCTGGTGCCTGTGAACTCGACGGATTCCCAGGCCTCAGCCCTTTTAAGCCATGGCTCACTCGCACATTTGGATTTTCGCATCATGGTCCCTTAGGGGACAATGAGGGAACTTCTCCTGTCAGGCCTTGGGGAAATTGCGCTAGTCTTTCCCACAATGCCGGTGGCCTTCCCACTCTGCCATTGGGGGACTTAGGCCCTAGTGTAGCCTCCCACCCACCCCTCCACACCCATTGGGCCCTGAAAGAGCGATTGCCACGGCCATGCCATTAGCGTGGCTGGGGGAATCGGTGCACTTTCTGGAAGCCTGGAAAATGCTATTTCCTGCACCTCTCACTCCTCCCTCACCCATTGGGACCAATGAGGCCTCCTAACGCTTGTGTTAAGAGGCCCTTTCAGGGACAAGGGAGAGGACTTTCTCTGTTGTGGCACCACGACTGTGGAATGCCCTCCCCTTGGAGCCCCGACTGGCGCCAACGCTGATTTTATTCCAGCGCCAAGTGAAAACATGGCTTTTTAATAGGGGTGTGCACGGACCCCCCACTCCGCTTCACTTTAAGATCCGCCATTTTCGGATCGGCCCGCTCCGCCCCGCCCCCACTCCGCCTGTGCCCACTCCGCTCCGCTCGGAGCTCCGGATCCGGATCGGAGCTCCGGTCCCCCCCCATAGGGGGGGTTACCGGGCCCTGCCGCCATCGCCGCCCATGCGGTGACAGCGACAGAGCCCGGTAAGGGACCAAGGGGGAGGGGGCCTTACCTGCCTCCATCCACGGTCCATCGCCGTCTTCAATTGAGCCCGCGGTTCCACCAGGAAGTCTGGGCCGCAAGTGCGGCTCAGACTTCCTGCTGGAACCACGGGCTCAATTGGAGACGCTGACGGACCGCGGACAGAGGCAGGTAAGGGAGAGGAGGGCGGGGGGCGTTACCAGGCCCTGCTGCTGTCGCCGCATGGGCGACAGCGACAGCAGCAGGGCCCGGTAAACCCCACTTACCTTTCCGGCGGAGCTCCAGATCGAGGCGAAGGATCCGCCTTCACCTCGATCCTCTTCGCCACGCTCCGCCGGCCCCCCAATCCTCTTCGCCTCCGCCTTAAGGGCAGGCGAAGCCCCCCGCTCTGCTACTGCTTCTCCGGTCCGATTAGAAGCGGAGCACATCCCTACTTTTTAACAAAGCCTTTAATGGTTAAACTCACTAAGCACATTGTTTTAACTGTTTTAATTGTTTTTACTGCTTTTAAATTATATATTGTTTTAACTTGGCTCATGGTTTAATTTGTTTTTAGCTGTGTATATTTATTGTTTTATACTGTATGCTTTTATCTGTACGCTGCCCTGAGATCGTAATGATACAGGGCGGTGCGACGGCACTGACCTCACACAGAAGGCCTTGCCTAGCACACCCTTCTCAAGCCAAGCGCCACCTCTTGAAAAGCCTGAGGAAAGGGCAAAACCAACACAACCTCTCCTCTTTATGTGAGGGAACAAGGTAAAGGGTTTTGGAAAATAGGTTCTATTGTTGAGGTACTGAACTGCAGGTGTATTGGTAGATGCTTTTACACTGTGTACTATAGCAGGTAATAAAACCAAGCTGACGCGTAGTTTGTGGTAACAGAACACAAAGTAAAGTTTATTGAAATTTAACAGATCTTTGGTATTTCAATTTGGATCAAACCTGCCTATTTTTATACTTAAAACAACAATCCCAAGTCCCTTAAAATCCTATCTCTTCTCACTCCTCACACACCAAACGCTCCCATGACACACAAGCCAGACTAAAACTCCCAGACTAAAACCAAACCTCAAACTAAACCTAAACTCACAATCCCCTCAGCTGACCTATTTATACTCCTCCCTCCCCCTCTCTCACCGCATCACTAGCCACACCCACTCAGTCAAACATTTCACACTCGCTAGACATACAAAGCCAGACATACCTAAGGGACGGAAAGGTGGGTATCGCCACAGGCGGGATACAAATGTTTTAGATAAATAAATAAATAAATAAATATTGCATTTTTATACCACCCAATAGACGAAGCTCCCTGGGTGGTTCGGAAAAACTAAAACCATTCGAAGTATGAAACAAACCATATAAAAGCAGGCTATAAAATACAATAGAAAAGCACAACCAGGATAAAATCAGCACCGGTGCAGAAAAACAAATTTAAAATACAAATGTACAACAGCAAAGTTAAAATTAAATTTATAGACTTGTTAAAATGCTGAGACAATAAAAAGGTCTTCACCTGGTGTCTGAAAGAATATAATGTAGGTGCCAGGCGAACCTCCTTAGGGAGCTCATTCCACAGCCGGGGTGCCACAGCAGAGAAGGCCCTCCTCCTGGTAGCCACCTGCCTCACTTCCTTTGGCAGGGGCTCACGGAGAAGGGCCCCTGAGGATGACGTTAAGGTCCAGGCAGGTACATAGCCAGTGTGTGCATAGTCATTTAAGAGCATGACTAATGGGCTCACCAAAGTTCTCTGAATTCCAACTCAAAACGTGTTCCAACTTGAATCCATAGCAGATTGAGATACATATTTGGTTTTGTTGGTTTCGCATGAAAATCCATGTGTATTTTTGTGTATAGTTTTCCAAATGTACATTTCAATTGGGCGTGCCTTTGAAATGTTCTGCCATTAAAATTCCTGTTCCATTGATTAAAGCTTATTTCTGCATGTGTTTCAAAGGCATGGTCGACTCAGCCTTCCATCCTTCCGAGGTCGGTAAAATGAGTACCCAGCTAGCTGGGGGAAAGGTAACTGCGACTGGGGAAGGCAATGGCAAACCACCCTGATACAAAGTCTGCCAAGAAAATGTCAGCAAAAGCAGGCGTCCCTCCAAGAGTCAGCAATGACTCAAGTGCTTGCATGAGAGGTTCCTTTCCTTTCCTTTTCAAAGGTATGCATTTTTCCATGCACATCAGTCAAACGTATGCGTGCTGGCAAATACAAGTTATTCTGGTCCGCGAATTACCTTGCAAGCTCAGGAACGTTCAGACTTTGACTGCAGATTATGTTCGAATCCATGTTCAGTCCAGAAGATGTGAATTGGGTAAATCCTGATCAAAAATAAACTGTAACAAATTTCTCATACATCCCAACCTAGTCCTCATACTTTCACTGAATGCATGAAAGAGGGTTGGACTGAGCGAAGCAACATATTACCAGAGAGTAAAATCAATAGATTTATCTCCAAAGTCAAGCCCCATGCCATGTCGAATTGCAAGTAGAGGTCCATTATTGAAGAGTGCTCCTTACAGAGACAGAAATGCCTACACATCAGCAATTGGCATGCCCAGGAAAAGGATTGGCGTGCAACTCTTCTTCTTCTTATGCCAGGTTTCAATGTGCAGGGTGGGGGAAGAGAGAGAGAGTCAATCAGGCTTCCTCAACCTAGTCCCCTCCAAATGGTTTTGACTACAATTTCCATCACCCCCTAAAAGCATGTTCAATCATCAGGGGCAGGGGAGGCTGGTGGATCCATTACCGGTGGGGCAAAAATCCCATTTTAGGGTTTAGATGCAACCAGCCCAGAGTCTAAAGGAGCTATCCAAGGTGCTGGACACTATCCCCAAAATGGGTTGTGCTGAACAGAGAACTTCTACTTGCAATCTGACATGGCTCAGGGCTTGACTTTGGAGATAGGTCTACTGAATTTACTCTCCTTCGGAATACACAGTTTCCGGAGCCACCATTATGGCGTGCAGCGGAAGGTCCCGATGAGGGCAAGCAACCTTGCAGCTTCATCGGGTCCTCACTGGGCTAGGAAGAAGCTTATGTGGCACTGCAAGCAGGGGACGGGCAGTGGCTTGGCAGGCATCTGACAGACCTAGATGCGAGGGAATCCGTCCATCCCCACCTTCAACCCATCCCTCGACCAAAGGCTGTGTCCCTAACCTCCACCAAAACGGCACACGCCATCCGCCAAACACTTAAATGGCTATATCCTTCAAACCCTTCTGAAGGCCTCCCTCGTGAACAGCTGCCTCAGCTGTTACCACCAGCAGCCCCTCCAGCAGGCAACATGGAGGCAGATGTGGGGGAGAACAGAGTCATTTTACCAGCCCTACAGAGAGAATTGAGAATCAAGAATGCCTCCCCATCCATTTTTTTCCCTAGTCTGTTGCACTTTCTTTGACTGTGAACCTGTGGGCAGGGACTGCCTCATTCAATGGATTGTATGCAAGTCCCTCTGGGAGCCTTTTTTTTTTTTCTTTTGGTCTGAGGAGCAGCATAAATTACTACCAAATAAATTACTACCAAATCAATCAATCAATAAATAAATCAATAAATTATCAATCAATCAAACAATCAATAAATTACTACCAAATCAATCAATCAGCACAACCACGGGTGGCTCTAATGTCAGTGGGGCGAAGAACCCACTCCAGGAATCCGTCAGAATGAGTCGGAGCTCGAAGGCAGCTATCGATGGCCTTATGGGCCCCTTCCAACTCTACTATTCTATGGTTCTATGATCCAAGGTGTGGAACCTCACACCCAAAATAGCGTATTGACTGAAACCCGGAGGAGGTCCATTGCCCCACTGACATCGGAGCCACCAGCCTCCACTGAACACCCCCTAGCAAGCCTGATTTGCATCCTTAGTCCTTTGCTTCTCGACCTTCCCACCACCACCCCTCCCGTTGTGCAGAGTGTCCTTCACCGCCGGCCCTTCCCCTCCCCGGCCATACTTGGCATGCACCAGCCGCCCTTCCTAAGGGACTTTTTATTAGGATTATTAAATACGACGTCTGGGGCATCTTGTATGAGGGCACCTAATTAGCATTCATGCCGCCCAGCGGGAGTGACCTGTTTTGAGTTTTACAAGGAGGCAAAGCGCGTTCTTACGGCCCTCTCAATGGCAACGCTCAGCGTGCCGACGTGGGATACAGTCTGGACTTCTCCCAAACTTTGGGAGCTGCCACCGCAGGCGAGAGGCATCCTTTGCCCCGAGGATTTATTGCCATTGTGTACTGTGCACCAGGTTAAAGCAGCAGGCCTGGGAGAGGTCTCGGGGGTGGGGGGAGGTCAGCAGAGCTAGCTACGTCTTGCGCAGCTGTTTCACCCCACCTCAGTATTGAAATGTTTCGGACCATTCTCCTTAATCCTCAAAATCATTAAATCTTGTTTTCATGCAGATGTACGTAGAGAAGGGGGGTGGGGGGAGAAAGACACATTCCAGCAAATGAATCTGCTTTATATTACCCTCAAAATATTACCATAAAACCAGAGAAGGTAGGCAAAACTCTGCTCCTGCAGCTCACGAGGGCCTAGTTTATCAAAAGGTGAATGCGGGTGTGTGTAAAAGGGGGGGGGGGGGAAGCAACGTCCTGTCAGGTTTGATTTAAGACAGAATGCAGACTGTTCAAGGGGGGGGGGACACTTCCCCCTACCTATTATAGAGACCTACCTCTCTCTCTCTCTCTCTCTCTCTCTCTCTCTCTCTCTCTCTCTCTCTCTCTCTCTCCTCCTCCTCCTCCTCCTCCTCCTCTTTTAATGGAGGGGAAGGCATGCCATATGGGTATCAATGAACAAAACCACTCCTCTGCTGTCGAAAATTGGTTGCATTCAGAGCTGCTCCCCGTAAGCAATGCCACAGATACTTGGGATGAGAATCATAGAATAGTAGAGTTGGAAGGGGCCTAAAAGGCCAGCAAGTCCAACCCCCTGCTCAATGCAGGAATCCACCCTAAAGCATCCCTGACAGATGGTTGTCCAGCTGCCTCTTGAAGGCCTCTAGTGTGGGAGAGCCCACAACCTCCCTAGGTAACTGATTCCATTGTCGCACTGCTCTAACAGTCAGGAAGCTTTTCCTGATGTCCAGCCAGAATCTGGCTTCCTTTAACTTGAGACCGTTATGCCGTGTCTTGCACTCTGGGAGAATCGAGAAGAGATCCTGGCCCTCCTCTGTGTGACAACCTTTTAAGTCTTTGAAGAGTGCTATCATGTCTCCCCTCAGTCTTCTCTTCTCCAGGCTAAACATGCCGAGTTGTTTCAGTCTCTCTTCATAGGGCTTTGTTTCCAGACCCCTGATCATCATGGACAAACCCAAGCACCTCAGCTTTTGTTTACAAGAGGAAAGCGAGATTCCAGCCATCGAGATGTGGTTTTGGAAAGGCACACGAAGCCTCGTTTGAAAAAAATAAAAATAAAGGCGGCTTTCCAGTGGTTTTTGAAACATGCACGAAGGAATTGGGAAGGTGGAGCATTTCTGGGTTCTGTGTGGTTCACCTACCCAGAATGCTCTGCAACCCTGTGCTGTCTATGGCATTGTGTAGCCGGTTTGCCTACATCCTTTTATAAGCCTTGCTCCTGCACTTCCATTTGCTGCTTGGTGTGCAGACATCAACAGGCGATAACGCCTCTCTCCGTGCTGCAAAAATGTCCGCTGAAGCTTCCTGCAGATCCATAACAATAGTGAGCATTTTTGTAAAGCTTTCAAGAGTTCAAAGCACTGCACGTGCATAATTTTATTACAATCCTTACAACGACAACCCGGCAAGGTAGATCAGTCTTATTATCCCTATATTAAGCCCATCGGCAGAGACAGGGTGGATGAACATATTACAGGGCACCTATTGTCACATATAGAGATGGGTGTATCTGAACTGTAACAGTTCCACATGTATTTGATCATTAAGTCCATTTCATCCAATTTCTACATCCTTCTGCAAATTAAAGGAAAAAAGCATGAAAATGTGTGTGTCTTTCCATACACAACTTCCCTGCGCATTTGGGATTCAACTTTCCCTAATGTTTGCATTTTTGTATGCAACGTTCCATAACATAAAATGTTTTGTATGTAGATTTTGAGACAAGAACTGCATTACAACATTCAGAGTGGAGCTTAGTCCTATGGATACCTTAGTTCCAGTCTACACATTCATCCGGAATTAGGTTTATTCATTTAACAATGCAAAATTCTCTCCCATGCCTTAACCGCAACTTTGTAATGCCGCCTCCCAAGAGCAATTTGCCTTGTTCAGTCTCTAGGACTTTTCCAGTGGGTAGTGAAAACCAGGCTGAGAGAGTGCTTTTGGACCAACCGCCTTCTGCAATACCACTTCACATTAAAGATTACAGCAGACGCAGCAGCTGAAATGTTTGATAAAAAAATTAAAGAAATACTAGCTGTACCCGGCGTAACATTCGCCATTGTAGCATATCTTAAAGTTTATTAATTAAATATCATCGCATTTTATTTATTTATTCATTTGCAGCAGGCGAATGGCCTCTCACCCAGCCACCAAGAGCCCCGGCCATGCCTCGCTCATGCTCTGGACCGTGGCACTACCCCCTTCATGGGGGGGGGGGAGTGAAGAGGCAGAAAGGGGGTAGGATTACCTTGGAAAGCCCAGAGCCAGAAAGGCTGGAGGGGGGCACGGGCTGCTTGGAGGCCGCTGATACAGCGCCGTCTGGCAGACCCAGGGGGGCAAGGAGGTCAGAGGGAGGGGAAGTAGATGTTCCCCTCTCCCCGGGGTTCCTGTCAGCCTCTGGCCGTCCACCCAGCTCACATGAGAGTAAGCCAGGGCCTCGGCTTGCAGCAGGTGAGCGGCCTCCCACCCAGCCACCAAGGGCCCTGGCGGTGCCTCACTCATGCTCCGGACCATGGCGCTACCCCCTTCATGGGGGGGGGGAGCGAAGAGGTAGAAAGGGGGGTAGGATTACCTTGGAAAGCCCAGAGGAGTCGGGCGAGGGGCTTAGCAATCTGTATCAGCTGACATTTCATGTTGTTACTGTTGCTTAGTAACCTGTATCAGCTGAAGCCATTCTAGAATTCCTGAAGGCAAAGTGGGCGTGGCAAAATGGTAACATACCTAAGCATTTTAGATAGAGATAGATAGATAGATAGATAGATAGATAGATAGATATTCACTAGTGTAAAGCTGACGTTGCCATGGGCACTACTAGTACTGCCCCTCATTTCCCCCAGCCACCATACCCTCACCACAGAGGAGCTCATGAATAATCCAAATGTGGCTCAAGCATAGCAAAAAAAACCTCTGAAATTTGCATGGGTTTGTGGGACCTGCCCTCTCCCTCATGCCCCCTGATTGGCTGCCTCTGTCCCCTTCCCCACTGGCTACAACAGCCTAACCATGTGGCTGTACCCCCAGGCCCACCTTCACGCCATGCTGATTGGCTGAGGCAGGGCTGTCTATCATCCCGCTGGCAGAGGGGCTGACGTGCCGGTTTGGATCAGAGGAAATAATTGCTATTAAAGCTCAAGCTTTGAACTTTTTCAAACTATCAACATTTTCTGCATGTCTACACTGCTCAAGCTTAAGTATAAAACAAAAATGAGGGAAATCGGTCTGATAGTTCTTGATTCTTACAGTACTGTATTCTTATACAGATTCCTGTTTTGCCAATTGCTTTTTTATTGCTTCTCCTGGTGGTCTCCAATCGGATGGTAATTCTATGTGGAACCACCAGGAGCAGGCCGTTGGATGACCTCAGTGACCGGGCAGGTTGGTAGGGGAGAATTCGCTCTCTCAGGTATCCTGGTCCCAAGTTGTTTAGGGCTTTGTACACAAGTACAAGAACCTTAAACCTGGCCCGGTAGCGAATAGGCAGCCAGTATAGTTCACTCATTCGAAATATGGATTCTTATTGTGGGGTTGGTTGCACCTCTCAGAGATCTAGGACCTGTCTAATTGTATCGCTGTTTATCTGATGATGATGATGATGATGATTTTCAAATACATTTGAAGCATTTATATGTGCATATAATACAGAGAAAGAGCAAGAGAGAGAAAGAGAGAGAGAGAGAGAGAGAGAGAGAGAGAGAGAGAGAAGCATGAATCCCTTCCTGGTATTTCTAGTTGTTGTTGTTTTGAAGCTTTACGTCTCCCCCTAGCACTTAGGGGGCTGTGTCCCTCTGATCCAGCCAAGGCAGTTCCACAGAAGAGCAGCCACTCAATATTGAATTAGGGGACTCCTCGCGTAGCGCGTCTCGCCAATTACAAGGCCGGATTGCTGTTCCCTGATTTATAATACATTACTGTGTTAAGTAATATAACATTATAGATACAATTTGTACCTCTCTCACTCTCTGCAGATTAGAGAGGTGGCACTTGAGGAGTGGATCATTAAACAGCCGTGGAAGGGTAGGGGCCAAGCTCTTCTGTCTAACAAGCTGCTCCAAACTCCACCTCCCTCATCCATGGAGAGAGGCAGGAATAAATTGCTGCCGTAACTTATTATAAATCACTCTCTCTCTCTCTCTCTCTCTCTCTCTCTCTCTCTCTCTCTCTCTCTCTGTGCATACACACACGTGCACACAGACACACGCACAGAGTACCTTTCAATATTACGATCCACATGGAATTTTGCCCTTTGAGCCAAACGCTGTGGAATTCTTCCTGATGACACTGATGAAGTTTTGATGGATGTGCAGACGTCACATGGCTCTGCAACTTGATTTAGAAACAGGGGGTAGGCCACGTCGTGCCCTCAAGGTAGTTTTGGACTGCAAACTCCATACTCCCTGACTGTTAACCATGCTGAGTAGGGCTTATGGCTATTGTAGTCCAAAACAGGCCCCGGTGCCTACCCTTGGTTTAAAAAGCTACTGCTTAGGGCACTGTACATGGGTTGAGCTCATGTTATCTTCACAGCGTCCCCTATGGAGTTCAGTACGGAAAGAAAGAGGGACTTGACCCAGGTCACCAATGAACCTTGTTGCTGAGCAGAGAATTGAATCCAGGTCTTCTCAGTCTAAATCCAACCCTCTAACATCTACACCAGACAGCTCTAGGCGGTGTAATTAGGATGGGAGTCATTTATAGCCCAAGATACCTTGGTTATTACTACAAGGAAAGCAATACCCATTAAAAAGATGGACCCTTCAACCTCTTTCATCTATGTTTCATCTCTGAAGTCAGACAATGTGGATGCTGAGTACTTCCTGACTGTTAGAGCAGTACGACAATGGAACCAGTGACCTAGGCAGGTCGTGGGCTCTCCCACACTAGCGGCCTTCAAAAGGCAGCTGGACAACCATCTGTCAGGGATGCTTTAGGGTGGATTCCTGCATTGAGCAGGGGGTTGGACTCGATGGCCTTGTAGGCCCCTTCCAACTCTGCTATTCTATGATTCTATTAGCTCCACGAAATGATCTGCGGCTTTGAAACCTTCACTGAGATATTAGGATGGGTTCTACCTGGTTCTCCAGCTTTATTCAGCTCCATTGTAACCCCCCTAACAATGGCAACACCTTTTTATAATGCCACAAAATGCAGAGCCACCATGCACCATAATATGACAAGATAGTTTAAATGTTGTAAACCGCCCAGAGAGCTTCGGCTGTGGGGCGGTATATAAATGTAATTAAATAAATAAATAAATCAATAAATAGGCTGAAGGTGCCATGGCCGCTGATGGGCAGCTTCCCAAAACCCAGGAACAAGAGCAGCTCAGGTCGTAGAACCACACAGCACTTGCATGGGAAGGAGAAACTCCATCTTAGAGCTGCAGTAATCCCCGTCATTGGGTTACTAAGTGACTTTCTGATGCATTGTGTTTGGAAACACAATGCCAGTGATGAACAAGCAGGACATGGTGCAACGGGACCCTCCCACCTATGTTCCCCAGCAACTGGTGCACAGATTCAAGTTGCAGCCCTTATTTTCCCATCTGTTCTTATCATGCTGTGATCTAGCTTTGCATTAATATGAAGAGTAGTCCCAGTTCATCAGAGGTGAGGCTCACAGAGTAGGCTGGGGCTCCTCCTTTGTGCAAACACGCCTCGTTCTTTGGCCAAGGATGGAAGTGGCAAAGAGGTGCATAAGTGTCCACTTATGCACAGGGATGTTGCAGGTGCCTGACTGAATCTGGGAATCTGATGGACTCCCCTGCATCCACCAGGCCCTGGATCCAGTTGGGTGCCCACGACACGTTTGCAGATCCATGTTTTGAGCACCCGTGAGGCCTGACAAGTGCTTGGCAGTTGTCCTCATCCAGTGCCTCCACTGTACACCACAATGGAAGCTCCAGAAATTACGTATCTCCCCCCCACACTGCATAAATGGAATCCATTTATGAATGCTCCTTTACGGGCGCCATTTAGGCAATGGGGGAAAATACGTAATTTCTGGAGTGAAGGTGGATGGCTGCTGAGCCCTCCTTCAAAAGAAGCTTGTGTGGCCCGATGAGTGGGAGGTGGACAGTGGCAGGGCAATGAATCGGACTAAGGTGAGTTCACCGATCCCTACGGCATCACCCCAGAACCAGAAAAATGAATCACCAAAAGAGAAGACCAAGGGGCCTTCTAAATGCAGGGAAAGCCCCACAGTGGCTGTGGATCTGTGCTGCTTCAGTTAGATGATGCAGGCACACCTGCGCAACTACTATGTGACTTCCCCACAATGCTGTGGTTTGAAAAAGTCAGGAATTTACCCCAACTTTTTCAAACAGAGTGATGTCAAAACAGCGCTTCTGATGTCGCTCCAAGCCAATGCAGGGTCAACCCGTGGCGGTGCCTGGTGGAAGGTGACAGCCATTTGGTCGCCTTCCACCAGGAAGAGGGTAAGCAGTCCACCCCCCGACTCCCATACCCGGATGGCCGCTTAGAACTCCTACGCTCCCTCCCCACCCCCCATCCCTGGGAGAGGGAAAGCATGGGCTTTGAGAGGGAGGCGGCACCACCCAATGGCGTGAAGACAGCCCCCAAAGTGGACAGCAATTTGCATTACATCCGTATATGCACACGTATAGATATAGGTGCAAATTTAGAAATAGTAACTATAATTTCAGTAAAAAAAACAAAAATACAAGACATCACACCATAGTGGAGAAGACTGATTTGGTGACCTGTGGGTCTGCACAGTCTGCTTCCCAGGCAACCTCAAGCCCTGTGCCTGCTCTCCTTTCATCACAGAATCATAGAATCATAGAATAGTAGTTGGAAGGGGCCTACAAGGCCAACGAGTCCAACCCCCTGCTCAGTGCAGGATTCCACCCTAAAGCATCCCTGACAGATGGTTGTCCAGCTGCCTCTTGAAGGCCTCTAGTGTGGGAGAGCCCACAACCTCCCTAGGTAACTGATTCCATTGTCGTACTGCTCTAACTGTCAGGAAGTTTTTTCTGAAGTTTTTCCTTTCATTGCACTTGGAATGGAAGCTCTAGAAGATTCCTTCGAACAGATGACTATCATCTCCCAATTCTCCGAAATAGAGAGCTATCCTTCATAAAGTAGGACACCTGACCACCCTAGACTGGCAAGCTGGCAAACGGAGTTGCAAATGATAGAATGTGTCAGACTCCAGAATTCTCACACAAGTAGAGTCAGACTTGAAATGTCTGCAGGAGGCCTTGGGGATGATGCGAAACAACCGGACTTTCCCCTCCAGAGCACGACGTGCAGCCACAATGAGGGGATCTGCTCTATGCTCTTTCTGTTCATTGCATTGCCAATTTGGCAGAATACCCAGTCTTCGCAAAGGAAGCAGAAACACCCAGCATTTGTCAGATCATTTCAGGTCATTAAAAAATGATGATAATAATTTGTCAGAGACCTTCATTGTCTCTGACATAAGGATGTAAAGACAGATAATTACTGACCAGGAGAGACAGGCTGGTGCTCTGCTATTCATTGGGTTGGTTGTGGTGGTGTTGGGGGAACCCACCCAAAAGATTATTTATTTATTTATTTATTTATTTATTTATTACATTTCTATCCCGCCCAATAGCCGGAGCTCTCTGGGCGGTTCACAAAAATTAAAAACATTCAAAGTATAAAACAACAGTATAAAACCATAATATAAAATACAATATAAAAGCTCAACCAGATAAAAACAGCAGCAATGCAAAATTACAAATTTAAAACACCAAGTTAAAATTTATTTATAGACTGTTGAAATGCTGGGAGAAAAAAAAGGTCTTCACCTGGCGTCTAAAAGCATATAATGTAGGTGCCAAGCGAACCTCCTTAGGGAGTTCATTCCACAGCCGGGGTGCCACAGCAGAGAAGGCCTTGCTCCTCCTGGTAGCCACCTGCCTCACTTCCTTTGGCAGGGGCTCACGGAGAAGGACCCCTGAGGATGACCTTAGGGTCCGGGTAGGTACATATGGGAGGAGGCGTTCCTTATTATTATTATTATTATTATTATTATTATTATTTATATAGCACCATCAATGTACATGGTGCTGTACAGAGTAAAACAGTAAATAGCGAGACCCTGCCGCATAGGCTAACATTCTAATAAAACCATAATAAAACAATAAGGAGGGGAAGAGAAAGCAAACAGGCACAGGGTAGGGTAAACAAGCCGTTTAGGGCTTTGAATGTTAATACCAGTACTTTGGATCAGGCCCAGACCTGGACTGGCAAATCACAAAGTGGAGGCGGGATAAATAGATAAAGATAGCCATGCTGGTCCTTGAGAGGGGAAACATAGTTGAACAGCCAAAATTCCACGAAAATAAGGAGAAAAGAGAATATCTCTGAGATTTTCAGGGGATGGTTGGTTGCCACTTATCTTATGAGGTGGCCAAGTTTTTTTCTTGTTTGTTGTTTTTTCTTTGCTTTTATTATTATTATTATTATTATTATTTATTTATTTATTTATTTATTTATTTATATAGCACCATCAATGTACATGGTGCTGTACAGAGTAAAACAGTAAATAGCAAGACCCTGCCGCATAGGCTTACAATCTAATAAAATCCTAGTAAAACAATAAGGAGGGGAAGAGAATGCAAACAGGTACAGGGTAGGGTAAGCAGGCACAGGGTAGGGTAAAACTAACAGTATAAAGTCTGCACAACATCAAAAACAAACTACTGACTTTAGGGTCTCTCCGCTGCACTAACCAGAATGTTTTGAGGGTGTGACACCATATTCTGTCACATGACTTTGCATCACTCCCAAGACATTCTGGGAAGCATGACTGGCTGGGAATGGTGTGAGAGAATTTCCTGCTGGCTGCACTTCCTGGACTGCCTTAGGGGCGAAGTGACATCACTTCCTGTCATGCCATTCCAAAGGCATTCCAGGAACTGTGTCTGGGGAAAAGCTATAGAGATAGCCTCATGCAGTTGTGAAAAGAATGGAGGAGAAACAGAAAACCCTTGGCCAGCTTGTAAGGTCAGTTAAGGTAAATGGCAACCTCCGTCCAACAAATTCGGCGGGGGGGGGGGATTATGTCTGCCCCTGCTCAAGAAAATAGCAGAAAACTCCCCTCCCCCATTTTGTGGTGAGATAATATTTGGGGGGAACTGGTGGGGGGATTTTGATTCAGCTTTAGTTTATGTATCTTGCATGCATTGGAATGAAGAAAAGGGGGAGGCAAATGTCAAGTAAAACTCACCATCTACGATTAAGCGGCTATAAAAAACGCTCTGAGCAACCTCCAGGTTTCAAGCACGTTCCTGGGATAAATGGTGGTCAATAGTTCAAGAAACTGTCATGTAGCTTGGTGCTGTGTTCAAACCGTGCTATTTCCAGTGAGTCTCCTGACACCATATCTAATTTACAAAATGAATATGCTTTAATTTTCCTTCTTCATGCATTGTGCTTTTTCCTCATTTAAAACAGCCACAGCCTCTGGCAGAAAAGGACATCACATTTCAGTGTAAGACGAAGCTTCCTCGCCAACGCTCCCACCCCCACCCCTGTTTCCTCCGTCCTCTATACGCAGGAGAATGGCATGGGTCAAGGGAGAAAAAATATGTATGCAAAAAACATCACACCCCACTGGCCTCGGTACGTTCTACATTACAATTTTGCCATTTCCAATAGAGGCTCATCTTCCAATGGACCATAGCAGCCATATTTCATGGATTTACATGCTCACATAGAAAAAGCACCTGGAGCATTGTCTGCAAGGAGTGTGAGGGTGCCCTCGTAACACAAGGGACAGATTCCTTTTACGATTGTAGAAGAAAGCCATGGGAAGACAAAGTGATCACCGCAAATTAGCCCTGTCCACGCATTGAATTGTATACACTGAATGGAGGGGAGAACAGTGTATTTGAGCTTTGCCCTCCCACATACACGTGGTCACACAATATATGCACAGGACTGACATGCGATTGGTCGATAAGCCTGTAGCCTCTCCGTGGGCACACCATGCAGATATGGGGTAGAGCCCAGAAGTGGAATGCTGATGCATACACAATATGTCCACTTGGTCTAGTGCAGGTACAAACTGAATAGTCCTGTTTGGGCATTCACCTTCGTGATGTGAGGTGGAGAACAGGGCTGCACATCCCATGGGTTCAGCCCTGTCATCTTCCATGTGTGGTGGACAGAAGGACTGAAGTAGGGATGTCGCGGGCACTCAACCGGGTCCAGGAATCTGACGGCCTCCTCCACATACACTCTGCTGGACCCAGCTTGCTGGGCTGTGGCATGTTCATGGACCTGCACTTCAAGTGCCCACACAGCCCAATGAGCCATTGGCACTCATCCATTCCTGCATACAGTGGGCACTCCAGAAATTGCGTATTTTCCACGTTGCACAAATGGCCGCTGTGACGGTCCCATTTATGCAAGATTAAAGGCATGAATGAAGCATTTCTGCCCTTAATCTCGTGTAAATGGGCCCTTTATTGATATCTGCAGTCATTCCAGCCTGGGTTCAGGCCTGGTTTTCTGAGAGGATAGGCCTTGGTTGCCCTTCTTCAGAAGAGGGGCAGGGGGATTGTGGCCTTGATAATTCTGTATTTTTCATTAGCTTTTGATAGCATAGGCCACAGTACCCTCCTGGACCACCTCCATGAGTTGGGGGCACTGCTTTACATTGGTTCAGCTCTTACTTATGCGGTCAGTTCCAGAGAATAGCACAGGGTGACTGTGCATCGGCCCCTTGGCAGCTATGGAGGACCAGAGGGAACAATGTTGTCCCGATGTTATTTAATATCCATACAAAAATGAAAGCTATCAGGAAAATCCCATGGTGCTGTTGCACACACACACTTCACCTCAGAGGCTAATTTGGGGCTTCTAAATAGGCCCCATTTCAACTCGGGGCACCTAGGAAATGCCCCGACCCATTTTGAATTCAGTTCTGAATCCGAAGCAGGTCAACTCGATCCGGAAATCCATAGGCCTTCTCTCCTGTTCACCCCCTCGCCTCCCGCTTGCTCCCGAACCTGGTGAGCCGCTTACCCCCACCATGAGACTTACTTGAAGCCTTTGCTCATGCCAGCAAGGTGTCCATCCTCCAGGAGAACTTCTCTGGCCTGCTGTTGAACTACTGCTGCAAACTGGGTTGAGGCAGCCCAATCTGGTCCTGAAACAGATTCGGGCTGGAGGGGGACGAATCTGGGTTCAGGATTCCACCCCTAGTGGAAATGCATGTTACTGGGGGGGGGGGAGGGTAACCCTTCCTGAGCATTACAAAAATGAGAATGTCACAAAGAACAGTAAACTAGTAACCCTTTCCGCCTGGCTTGCATGCTATTTTTACATGAGCATGTTCTGTAAGTATGCAGAGAACTTTACATATGTACATGAAAGGCAGTGTTCAAATATGAGATTCCCCCCTCCTGCATTCTGAGTTGGCACAGCCGGGCAAGAGGCAACAGCTAATACCCTGGAAGACAGAAACAAACTTCAAAGTGATCTTGATAGGCTGGAGTGCAGGGCTGAAAACAACAGGATGAAATTTAATAGGGATAAATGCCAAGTTCTACATTTAGGAAATAGAAACCAAAAGGCACAGTTACAAGATGGGGGATACTTGGCTCAACAATACTACAAACGAGAAGGATCTTGGAATTGTTGTAGATCGCAAGCTGAATATGAGCCAACAGTGCGATAGGGCTGCAAGAAAGGCAAATGCTATTTTGGGCTGCATTAATAGAAGTAGAGCTTCCAAATCATGTGAGGTACTGGTTCCTCTCTATTCGGCCCTGGTTAGGCCTCATCTAGAGTATTGCGTCCAGTTCTGGGCTCCACAATTCAAGAAGGACGCAGACAAGCTGGAGCGTGTTCAGAGGAGGGCAACCAGGATGATCAGGGCTCTGGAAACAAAGCCCTATGAAGAGAGACTGAAAGAACTGGGCATGTTTAGCCTGGAGAAGAGAAGATTGAGGGGAGACATGATAGCACTCTTCAAATACTTAAAAGGTTGTCACACAGAGGAGAGCCAGGATCTCTTCTCGATCCTCCCAGAGTGCAGGACACGGAATAATGGACTCAAGTTACAGGAAGCCAGATTCCAGCTGGACATCAGGAAAAACTTCCTGACTGTTAGAGCAGTACAACAATGGAATCAGTTACCTAGGGAGGTTGTGGGCTCTCCCACACTAGAGGCCCTCAAGAGGCAGCTGGACAACCATCTGTCAGGGATGCTTTAGGGTGGATTCCTGCATTGAGCAGGGGGTTGGACTCAATGGCCTTGTAGGCCCCTTCCAACTCTGCTATTTTATGATTCTATGATTCTATGATTCTTCTGACTGTGTGTCTTGCACTTGGAGGACCCTCCTTTTTTTTTTTTTTGCTCCAAAGTGTTGAAATGCACCATTTTGTCATGCTATTAACACCTTAAAATGTCATAGAGGAACCTCGGGACTTATGGAGTTGTGGCTCCACAGGTTTTCTTGCTGACTAGACCGGCGGCGTTTGCCCGAATTGGTTTTTAATAAAAGCCTGGAAGAAAAGAAATTGTCTGCCTGCAAAGGCATGTTTGGAAGCCCGGAAAGGACTCATGAGGACCGTTGAGCTGTTTAGTGACAGTATTTTCTATGCCCAATAAATTCTGTTGCTTCATAATTGCAACTCGGAGTGCGCTGAATTCCCACTTCTGTGCTCTGCTGTGATGCTGCTTTTGCTTATGCAGGCATTGGATTGGCGTCTTGCGGTAAGGTTCATATCTCAGAAGTTGGCCACTGTGCAAAATATTGCAATGTTATATTGGGGCAAATGGGTGGTGGAAGAGAGCTTGCATTTTATTACGGCATAGCTTAAGTACATATTGTTATTAAACTGGGTAGTGACTAAACTGGGCATGATGGGAATAACCATCTCCCTCTGTCAATCCCCAACATCTGGCAGTCAAAGGCCTGATATCCATGAATTCCATCTCCCGATGACCCAATTAACCCTAAAAATAATGAGCCATGGCTCTATAACACGGGTCCTGAATCTCCTGGGTTTGATGCCATGGTGGGCATGGCCAGGGACAAAATATTTCTCAGAATGCAAACAGAGCCATACTGGATCAGACCAAGGGTCTATCTAGTCCAGCACTCTGTTCCCACAGTGGCCAACCAGCTGTTGACCAGGGAAATACAAGCAGGACATGGTGCAACAGCAGCCTCCCACCCATGTTCCCCAGCAACTGGTGCACCCAGGCTTACTGCCTCAGATACTGGTGGTGGTGGTGGTGGTTGGGGGAATGGGAATCCTCAAGTGAAACAAATATAGAATTAGGCTAACCAAAAGGTAACCAATATGGCAAACCACATTCATTACACATGACTAAGCTATTGCCAGATTTTGCCACAAGGAAAACTAGAAGTAAATCTAGAGGTTCGTCATCCAGCAAAAAAAAAAAAAAAATCTGAGGGATTTCAAGAAGAGCTATAAGCAAAATCAATAAAGGTGGGATCCTGTGCATGGGATCCTTGTGATATAGGGTGGGATACAAATGTCTTAATAAAGAAAGAAATAAAGAAATAGAATATTTTGATGGGGGGAAGTCTTACAATTCCTAGCAGGCTGGGATTCATAGGATTTTTTTGTGTGTGCAAATGGTGGCTGCAATGCAGCCTTTTATATAAAAATTACAGGCAGATATAGGCCTTTACTTAAAAGAACGAGCCAGCCTTTTTATACAAAATGGTGGTTCGGTGAGGGATTGGATGGCCATGTGTTGCTCACTAAGGTGACCATATGGAAAGGAGTACAGGGTTCCTGTATCTTTAACAGTTGCATAGAAAAGGGAATTTCAGCAGGTGTCATTTGTAAGCATGCAGCACCTTCTAAAATCCCCTCTTCATCACAACAGTTAAAGCTGCAGGAACCCTACCTTCTTGACCAGATACAGAAGTGGGCAGGACTCCTGCAGCTTTAACTGTTGTGATGAAGAGGGAATTTCACCAGGTGCTGCATGCATACAAATGTCGCCTGCTGAAATTCCCTTTTCTATACAACTGTTAAAGATACAGAAGCCCTGTCCTCCTTTTCATATGATCACCCTACAGCAGACCACCCAGCGACTCACTGCATGCAGCAAGCAGGGATACGCCGTCGGCAAAGGTCTGGGGACTGGTGTGTAAGGTGAGCTGGGGTGAGTCCATCCATCCTTAGAGGTAATCTATAGCCATTATGACTAGTAGCCATTGATAGCTGTATTCTCCATGTATTTGTCTAATCCCAGTATGTCATCTTCTTCAAACCTTAAGCAACCCTGAAAATATATGAAGGGGCTTATGTGTACACACAAACACACACACACACACACACACACACACACACACACACACACACACACATATATATATATATATATATATATATATATATATATATTCCATTTTCTCCTCTCTTTAAATGACACTTTGAACTAGTGAATACTTCTTTAATATGGCCCCATTACCATCCTAATAGCACCTCCCAACATTCATAAAACGTCTAGTGAGACTTTCAGCAATTTTTGTGTGAGGGGAAAAAAAATACCCAGCTAAATGGAGAAGATTACCACATCACGACATAAATCAGTGACAGCCTGTGTGCTATTAGCGTTGATTTTTGTTGACAGTTGGCTGTAGGCAGTTGTGTTTCCAATGCCTTTTTTCTTTTTCTGTGGTGCTGTAAAATTAAGCAAAATTCCATGAAAAATAAAAAAAATAAAAATGCAGCCCTCCAGTTCAAAAAAGGCAAATCCCCAAATTAGCATCTCATACTTTAAAAGGTAGCCGAGTGCAATTTCCCATTGAAAGGTCTGTGGAGTTGTCACAGATGGGTGCCTTGCTCGTGACACTAATGCTACTGATGGTTTTTGAGAAAGGCAACCCTCTCTGATATTAGATTCCTTCTCTTCGTCATCTGCATATACACTGCAGTTCATCCCTATGGGAGTGAAAGGAAGCGCGTTCGCTCGCTTATTTTCCATATGTGAGCGTTTTGTGATCAACCACTGCAAACCGATAGGTTTGGGCTGGAGAGGCAATGGATGGCATCCGTGGCGATAAGAAGAAAGAAAGGCATGATGGGTAATGAAAGGTTAATCCTTTATGCATACAGTTGAGTCCTTCTATTTTAACCAGAACCTGGGATAGCAAAGAGAATGGGATATTTATGAGGTGAAAACAGACAAGGACAGAAATAATCTTCGTGCAGTGTCAGATAACACTTTATATACCACCGTTAGCTGACCCAGTTCATGAAAATATTTCACTAATTTTTTTTTTTTAAGCAACTTGGATGAGGATTAATATGAACAAAAAGTTTCGTTCTGCTCCCAGAAACAGGGGATTTTTAGACCTTGAGGCAGATTCATGTATTAATTGGGTTTGATATGAGTTCTTGTGCTGGCAATGGCAAGTCGTTCAAACTATCAAACCGGAAATGGCTTTTTCCCCCTCTCCTCTTCCTTAGAATTGCAAGCAAAATCAGACATAACGTCTGTGGCCACCTTATTGATTTCTGTGCTTGTAGGGTAAGTTGCTGTTTGTCGAATTCCAGATGGGGAGCCATGTTAGCCTGTTGCTGGAAAAACAACACAGATTATACTGCCGCCCTAAACGCTATGAAGGCTTGATGTTTTTGTTGACTGGAGCTGTGAACTGTTGTTTCATAGAATCACAGAATAGCCGAGTTGGAAGAGGCCTACAAGGCCATCGAGTCCAACCCCCTGCTCAATGCAGGAATCCACCCTAAAGCATCCCTGACAGGCGGTTGTCCAGCTGCCTCTTGAAGGCCTCTAGTGTGGGAGGGACCACAACCTCCCTAGGTAACTGATTCCATTGTCGTACTGCTCTAACAGTCAGGAAGTTTTTCCTGATGTCCAGCCGGGATCTGGCTTCCTTTAACTTGAGCCCGTTATTTCGTGTCCTGCACTCTGGGAGGATCAAGAAGAGATCCTGGCCCTCCCCTGTGTGACAACCTTTTAAGTATTTGAAGAGTGCTATCATGTCTCTCCTCAATCTTCTCTTCTCCAGGCTAAACATGCCCAGTTCTTTCAGTCTCTCTTCATAGGGCTTTGTTTCCAGACCCCTGATCATCCTGGTTGCCCTCCTCTGAACTCCAGCTTGTCTGTGTCCTTCCTGAATTGTGGAGCCCAGAACTGGACGTAATACTCTAGATGAGGCCTAACCAGGTTCGAATAGAGAAGAACCAGTACCTCATGTGATTTGGAAGCTATACTTCTATTAATGCAGCCCAAAATAGCATTTGCCTTTCTTGCAGCCATATCGCACTGTTGGCTCATATTCAGCTTGTGATCTACAACAATTCCAAGATCCTTCTCGTTTGTAGTACATTTGAGTTGATTGCCACTGAAATCCTCCCACCTCAGGCAAAAACTCTAAGGGATTTTGAAAGTAGCCAAAATAATTGTTGATTAGTCTAAAACAGGGCTGGGGAACCTTTTGTGCTCATAAGCACATTTGGAAATTTGGAAATTGCCCCGGGCACAAACATAACAAAATTGAGTGACTATCCCTTATCCCAAAGCCCAATTTCCCATTAATGCCAAAGCAAGAGGCATTCAGGGGAATTAAGATGGCAGCACTAGAGGCTCCTACTTTGCTTTGAAGCAATCCCAGATATCTTTTTAAAAAAATACAGGAGTAGGGGGTCTCAGTAGGCCCAAGGAAGGTATCTCGGGGCACACTGGTGCCTGCAGATACCATGTTGTCTATCCCTAACCTAAATGCCATGGAGTTCTACACATCCTTAATGCACGTACCATTAATAGTTGTTACTAACTGATTTGGCTTTCCAACTGATTGCCTGCACTAGGAGAGGTTTTTTTTCCCCCCCTTTTAAAGCTTTGCATCTGTAATATTCATATCGAAAGTCCATTTCTTCCTCAGTGTTGCCCAGAGCTGCTGGAACGAGGTTCACAAGAGCAGAAACATAGTTCTGACAAGCCTTCTATCTGTGACTTTCCCTCATAAAAAATGATTGGTATCAGAATTGAAATGGCTGTTTGTTCTGTGGTCTTCTTTACTTCCTTTTTGACAGGCAGGCAGCCTACAAAACAACCAGGAGCTCTTGTGTTCCTCTGCAATCTTTCGCCATGAAACTTTCGAAAACAAATTCTTGACCAGGTGGAGAAAATAATGGCATTTTGCAGAGCTTAAGAAATGTGCTGAGTGTGCAACAGAGACTGAAGGTTAAGTCAGGCCATTTCTACACCAGCCCAAAAAATGTGGGCTGGTCATGGCCGAGTCCCTGTGCATCCAAATGATGCACAGGGAGTCCCAGGGACAGCTTCCAAATCATGCAAGGTACTGGTTCCTCTCTATTCAGCCCTGGTTAGGCCTCATCTAGAGTATTGCGTCCAGTTCTGGGCTCCACAATTCAAGAAGGACGCAAACAAGCTGGAGCGTGTTCAGAGGAGGGCAACCAGGATGATCAGGGGTCTGGAAACAAAGCCCTATGAAGAGAGACTGAAAGAACTGGGCATGTTTAGCCTGGAGAAGAGAAGATGGAGGGGAGACATGAGAGCACTCTTCAAATACATAAAAGGTTGTCACACAGAGGAAGGCCAGGATCTCTTCTCGATCCTCCCAGAGTGCAGGACCCAGAATAACGGGCTCAAGTTAAAGGAAGCCAGATTCCAGCTGGACATCAGGAAAAACTCCCTGACTGTTAGAGCAGTACAACAATGGAACCAGTTACCTAGGGAGGTGGTGGGCTCTCCCACACTAGAGGCCTTCAGGAGGCAGCTGGACAACCATCTGTCAGGGGTGCTTTAGGGTGGATTCCTGCATTGAGCAGGGGGTTGGACTCAATGGCCTTGTAGGCGCCTTCCAACTCTGCCATTCTATGATTCTATTACAGGGGGGACAAGCGCGTGTTTTCCCAGGGATAAATAATCCCTGGGAAAACCCAATTCTTCCCGCGGTCTCAGGATCATCCCGAGACCGCGGGAAGTGTGGCCGCCCATCCCAGCTTCTTCCCTCCTCCCCGCGAGCAGCAGGGAGCAGTAGAGGGAAGGAACCAGGCCAGGAGGAACCAGGGGTACAGGGGAGAGGGATCGGGGCTTTTTTTAAAAAAAGAAGACTCACCTTTCGTTGGAGCGCATGTGCGCTCAGTTCCTTTTTTAAAAATGGTGGCCGCAACACCCTCCTTCCTCCTGGGATGTTGAAACCACATGTGGACTAAGGGAAGGATGTCATGATCAGGATATCGTGAGGTCCTTCCCACTCCCTTCCTCTACGCAGGCTGTTGTACAAATGTCCTCAGTCCCACAGAACAGAGTAGGGGTGTGCACGGACCCCCCGCTCCGCTTCTCTTCTCTTCCAGATCCGCGATTTGCGGATCGGGCCGCTTCGCTCCACCCCCGCTCCGCCTATGTCCGCTGCACTCCGTTGCGGAGCTCCGGATCCGGATCGGAGCTCCGTTTCCCCCCATAGGGTTGCATTGAAAGCTAAAAAAGTATACAACTTTTTTTCTGTGAAAGTTAGAAACTTCAAGTTTGGCACCATGACACCTCATGGACGTATATACATGCACGCCAAGTTTCAAGGGAATCCCATCATGCCCTGATTTTTTGGGAATTTTTGAAAATCCAGCACCCCATTCACACCCCTTTCAATAGCTCTGTCAATTTGCACGTTAAAAACCTCAAACTCGCCACCATGAAAGCTTATCCATGTGTCCACATGGACGCCCAGACTCAAGGCAATCCCATCATCCCCTGATTTTTGGCAGGGCTCTAACCTCTAACGCACCACCCATAACCCTAATTCACACCCCTTTCGATAGCTCCATCAATTTGCATGTTAGAAACCTCAAACTCAGCACCATGATAGCTTATCCATGTGTCCACATGGATGCCAAGTTTCAAGGCAATCCCATCATCCCCTGATTTTGGGGGAAATTTTGAAAATCGGGCACCCCTTTCACACCCCTTTCGATAGCTCCGTCAATTTGCATGTTAGAAACCTCAAACTCAGCACCATGAAAGCTTATCCATGTGTCCAAATGGACGCCCAGACTCAAGGCAATCCCATCATCCCCTGATTTTTGGCGGGGCTTAACTCACCCCAAATTGTCCCATTTTACAACTACGTCAATTTGCATGTTAGAAACCTCAAACTTGGCACCATGATAGCTTATCCACGTGTCCACATGGACGCCGAGTTTCAAGGGAATCCCATCATCCCCTGATTTTTGGGGAATTTTTGAAAATCAGGCACCCCATTCACACCCCTTTCGATAGCTCCGTCAATTTGCACGTTAGAAACCTCAAACTCACCACCATGATAGCTAATCCATGTGTCCACATGGGCGCCCAGACTCAAGGCAATCCCATCATCCCCTGATTTTTGGCGCGGCTTAAACCTTTTAACTCACCCCAAATCAAGTCCCATTCTACAACTGCGTCAATTTGCACGTCAGAAACCTATCCTTTGGTCCCATGACAGCTTACCCATGTGTACACATGGACGCCAAGTTTCAAGCCAATCCCATCATCCCCTGATGTTAGGGGAAGTTTTGAAAATCGGACACTCCAGTATGTCAGGGATTTAAAGTTGCAATGCAGACAGCTCAATGGGGCCAGTTGAAAGGAAATCCCAAAATGCCATGAGATAACCCTAAATCTTCTTCCACTCTTGAAAAATGGATTTTTGAACTTGATAAAGTCTAAGTGAGCACAGGAAGGACTTCTCCCCTGAGTCAAAGCAAGACACATACACCATCCCTGCAAGGCGGGAAGGGGAGAAGGGAGGGAAGGCAGGCAGGCAGGCAGGCAGGCAGCATGCATTGTAGTGCTGCAAGGATGGCTTGAGCACTAACGCATAGCAAACCAACCCGTAAGCGGGCGCAAGGAGCAAGTGAGGCAAAGATGGCTGGTTGTTTCTTTCTAAGCCAGCAGTTACGCATTGAGGGGCACAGAGGAGGACGACTGGGAGCAAGCGTGCCGGAGGGTGCTGGGCACGAACTGCAAAGCCCATCTCCCAGGCACCAGGCGGGCAGAGAGGCAGGCAGAGCAGGCGAGGAGTTAGTCCTGACAGATGCCCCACCACAGCAGCACCCCGGGGGAGGCGGGCAGGCGGGCAGACAGGCAGGCAGGCAGGCAGGCAGGCAGGATGCGGGCATTTCTGGGGGCACAAGGAAGTGAGGCAAGGATGGGTGGTTTTTAAGCCAGCACTGCAGTTAGTCGTGCATTGCAAACGCAAACCATCCCAGCAAGTCGGTCACTGAGGAGGAGGACAGGCTAGCAGAGGGGCAGGCAGAGAGACATGTCATAGATCTAGTATTGGGGAGGAGTCAGTCCCAGCAGATGCCCCACCACAGTAGCACCCTGGGTGGGCGTTGGAAAACGCCATCTTGTGGGTCCATACTTCCCCCACCCCATGTCCTGCAGGGTTGCCTGCCTAACCCTCGTGGGGATGGGAGATGGAGAGCTTAGAGTGGCAGTGCCAGCAGCAGCAGCAACAGCAGCAGCCTTCGGCTTTACCCTGGAACCAGTTGCCTTGCCCGCCTCTTTCCCCAGCAAGATCGACTGGTGCTGCCTCTGAAGATGCATCTTCATGCTGCTGGTTCCATAATGCCCTGTAGATGAACCCCTGCTTAGGATGAGTTTGCAGTGGCGACAGACCTCAAAGTGGTCCCACACGATGCTTGTCTTTCGTTTCCATGGTGACACCACCAATTGCCCGCCTGAGCTCTCTGGTGTTGCCACAGAAACAGGGGTGGCAGCGGAAGAGGTGTGGGATGAGACTGGGGAGAGAGACTTCGGCCTGCTGCTGCTCCTCCTCAGCCCCCACATCCTGGAGGACCACCGCCTCCGCCTCCTCCCCCTCCACTGTGCTGAGGACCTCGTCTAGGAGGTCTGGAGACAGGTCCATCAGCGGGCTCATGGGCTCAAACGATAATGAAGGAGTTGGGGATACTCCTCCTCCTCCTCTAATGGCACTGCTGCCACCTGCCTCTTGCAAAGGGGCACTTTTCCCATTCCCACCCTCAAAAAGAGAACGCCAGGCACAAGTAGCAGAAGAGACTGCCTCTGCCTGCTGCTTCTCCTGCTTCTGTTGCGGAGCAGCCAGCCAAGGAGTTGCCCGTTTGGTTTTCACAGCAGGAGAGGCAGCCTGCTTACTGGTGCCAGCCTGAGCCTTGCCTTGAACACTGCTTTCAGCATGCCCCTTCACAGACATGCGCCTGCTCCCTCTTCTCATGATGATATTATACTAATACTACTAATGATATCTATAAGAATATACTAATACTACTAATAATATGTATAAGAATAAAATATTAATACTACTAATAATATGTATAAGAATAATATGTATAAGAATATAATAATATGTATAAGAAATATTACTATATGTAGGGAAATGGGACAAGAAGTGTGTGTGCTTTGCCCAAACAGGATTGAAATGCTCAGTCTGTGGCTGTTGCACATCACAAACAGTGCACTGCACACACAGCACGCTCACACAATCACACAGTCACACACAGAGTCCAAGTAACAGAGAGAAGAAATAGAGAATATATTTTTTTGTATTTTTTTGTATTTTTTTGTATATAGAAGGAAGAAGGAAGATGAAACACAGTCAAGCTTTAAGAGAGGGAACAACCAACCAACCAACCAAACACACACTCCAAAATTTAAAAATAAAGTTTATATTAAATCAAAGTAAGGGAAAAACACAGAGCAAACTAAGCTAAAAGTCAGAAAGAAGCAAACAAACACACACACACGCATCAAGCTAAATCCTAATCTATCTCCAAACACAGCAGCAGCACCTATAACTAACTCCTCTTTCCACGAACGCCAACTCACAGAGAGACACAAAGCAGAAAGCTCTCAGGGTGGCTCTGCCTTAGTCCCCCCTCCAACGCTGGGATTGGAGGATGCTTCATGAGGTGATCAATTCTCATCAGGATTGGAAGTTGAATGTGCCTGTCATTGCTTCAAAAAAAAACAAACGCCAGTTTACCCGCGCTATCCCTGTTTGTTGACCCAATTTTTAAAAAAAAATAGCACGCAAACCACACCACGCAGAGAGCTGCGCACCACACAGAGAGTAGGCTCAAAATGACCTCCATCCACGACTCTCTAAGCACAAGAATTTTCAGAAAGATAGCATCAAAAACAACACAGTTATCCCCCTTTCTTTTCCGCAATGCAATCCTATGGGCAAAATGTTTCAAGATGGCGATAGAAGCGGACAGCGGAAACCAGAGCGTTCCGAAAATGGCCGCTTCACTTTGCCTTGCTTCTAGGGGTCCGCGGTCTGCTTCTACTCCACCTCTGGGCAAGGTGGAGCAGGCCAATTCGTTCCTGCTTCTGCGCTTCTAATCGGAGCGGAGCACATGCCTAGAACAGAGCACACCGTCAACTCTTTCACAGGGGTCCTCTACCTAGTCATTACCAACAATGTATATTAGTCACAGAGATGTGCAAGAATTTAATTTCTGGTCATTTAAGAGCAGAACGTGCCTCGAACCCAGGTGCATTTTGTGGGCAAAGCTTACATATTTCCCAAGCATGCAATGCTCATTTATAAAATGTGTACTTTAGAAAATGTTCACGCTTCAGTCAATGGGGGCAAAATATGCATTTGGGTATGCACTTAAAAAATCTGTACCCCAAATGCATTGGTTTCCCATTTGAATGGGGTAAGGGACTCATGCCCTAGGGTGAGGGTCCCAGGGCATGGTCTGAAGGCACACGGGGAAGCCATCTTGATGAAGTTTATTTATTTATTTATTTATTTATTTAGAATATTTATATACCACTCCGCATTGAAAAATTTCAGAGCGGTGCACAAGATAAAATGAAAATAAAAACAGAATAAAACAGTTAAAACAAAATTTAAAAGAAGCAAAAACAGAGATTCAAGGCTGCATATTAAGAAAAGGCTTCTTGGAATAAAGATGTTTTCAGGAGGCGCCGAAAAGAGTACAAGGTTGGAGCCTGTCTGACCTCCAGAGGCAGGGAATTCCACAGGACGGGCGCCACCATGCTGAAGGCTCTTCCCCTGGTGGATTCCAATCGGAGGATGGATCTAGGTGGAATCACCAGGAGCAGGCCCTCGGATGACCTCAGTGATTGGGCAGGTTGGTAAGGGAGAAGGCACTCTCTCAGGTATCCTGGTCCCAAGTTGTTTAGGGCTTTGTACAAAAGTACAAGAACCTTAAACCTTACCCAGGAGCAAATAGGCAGCCAGTGCAGTTCCCTCAGCAAAGGAGTTACATGCTGGAAAGGGGCAGCTCCAGACAACAGCCGAGCTGCAGCATTCTGCACTAGCTCCAGCTTCCGGAGCAGCTTCAAGGGCAGCCCCACATAGAGCGCGTTGCAGTAATCCAATCTTGAGGTTACCAATGCCTGTACCACCGTGGCCAAGCTATCCCTGTCCAGGAGAGGCCGTAGTTGGCGAACCAACCGAAGATGGTAAAAGGCACTCTGAGCCGTGGCGGCTACTTGAGCCTCCAGTGACAGAAATGGGTCTAAGAGTACCCCCAAACTACGAACCTGTTCTTTCAGAGGCAGTGCAACCCCATCCAGAACAGGCAATGAGCCTGTCTCCCGGACTCGGGAACCACTCACCCACAGGGCTTCCGTCTTGCCAGGATTCAGTCTCAGTTTATTGGCCCTCATCCAGCCCATTACTGAGTCTAGGCACTGGTCCAGGACCTGCACAGCTTCACCTGATTCAGTTGTCACAGGGAGATAGAGCTTCATGTCATCAGCATATTGATGGCATTTAGCTCCAAATCCCCTAATGACGTTAGATGTTAAATAACATTGGGGACAAGATGGTGCCCTGCGGCACTCCATAGCTCAATTGCCAAGAGGCCGAGGACTGGTCACCCAATGCTACTCTCTGAAAACGACCCCGTAGGTAGGATTGGAACCACTGTAACACAGTGCTTCCGATGTCCATCCCACAGAGTCGATCCAGGAGGATACCATGGTTGATGGTATCAAAAGCTGATGAGAGATCAAGCAGGATTAACAGGGTTGCATTCTCCCTGTCCATCTCTCGATAAAGGTCATCCATCAGGGTGACCAAGGCTGAGTCAGGCCATAGCTAGACCTAAGGTTTATCCCTGGATTGTCCAGGGGTCAAACCTATTCATCTAGGTGACACACAGGGGATCCAGTGCTCAGGCAGGGGCGAACCCTGGATGATCCCAGGATAAACCTTAGGTCTAGCTGTGGCCTCAGTCCCATAACCAGATCAGAACCCAGACTGGAATGGGTCTAGATAATCAGTATCCTCCAAGAGTGCCTGCAGTTGCTCCGCCACAACCCTCTCAAGTACCTTCCCTAAAAAAGGGGTGTTTGCAACTGGGCGGTAGTTGCCTAATACCATCGGGTCTAGGTTGGGCTTCTTCAGGAAGTTAAGCAGGTCTGGGTCTGATCAGGACTTGGAGGCGACACCACCTGGAAACCACATGTAGCCACCTTGAATTCCATGATGGAAGAGAGGTGGGGTAAAAAAATGAAATTAATTAATTAATTAATTAATTAAACATGGGAATGGGGCAGAAAGAGCTTTAAAGTGGAACTCTGAGAACCTGAACAAGCCTCTCCATTGGAAAGTGGACCTCACCTATTTCCCCTTTCACATTCCTCAGTAGAGAGAAATGCTGTGATGTCACCCGTGAGGGTACAGAGAACAAAAATGGTAGCATGCTCGTGTATTATTAATCAATGATATTACCATCCATAGGCCTCTGAATGCACCAAGTTACTACAACACAGCATAACCGAGAATCCCCCCGAGATCCTTTTGCAGTTTCTAGATTTGTTTGTGTACCCATGTAGCAAATCTGTGTGTGTCTCTTTCTATGTTCCATCACCATGAATAGTTCTTTTGATTTTATTTCTCTCCCCCCCCCCACCTTTGTTTTTTGTGTAAAGCATCATGTTTATGCAAGTGGACAGGAGGCTCTCTTATCTGGGTCACATGTTTGCTGGAGGTCATTGAAAGGGTACAAACTAGAGCATGCCTAATTCTGTGAGTTCAGAAGTTTTTTTCCCCCTCCTCTCACACATACAATTATGACCATTATGTTAAATCATCTGATTATACAAAATCTGACGCACAAAAAGGGTTCTTTCCCTACAACAACACCCTATCAGAGAATCAGAGAATAGAAGAGTTGGAAGGGGCCTACAAGGCCATCGAGTCCAACCCCCTGCTCAATGCAGGCATCCACCCTAAAGCATCCCTGACAGGTGGCTGTCCAGCTGCCTCTTGAAGGCCTCTAGGGTGGGAGAGCCCACAACCTCCCTAGGTAACTGGTTCCATTGTTGTACTGCTCTAACAGTCACAAAGTTTTTCCTGATGTCCAGCTGGAATCTGGCTTCCTGTAACTTGAACCCGTTATTCCGTGTCCTGAACTCTGGGATGATCAAGAAGAGATCCAGGGCCTCTGCTGCGTGGGGAAAGGAAACCCATTGTGTTTCCCATGGGACATTGCAAAATGGAGCACAGGGACTGCAATGTCAACAACGCACATTGATGTGGACGATGAGTTGCCAGCAGCACTTAGCATGGGTGTCATTGATGTTATGGCTTGTACCTGTGTTGGGTGGGCACTAGTCACTCAACAGCCCTGCATCAGCATGGTGTTAAGTGAGAAGACCCATGCCTCCTCCAGTTATTCACAATGTTATTCAGCAAGGGTAGCAGTCCCTCTTCCCCTTCTATCAGCTCCCTGAGCCCAACATGTGGACCCTCCAGAAAACCAGTCCATGAGCTAGTGACACTGCCACATGCTTGATAACATCCATACTCAGTCCTTTTGATCCCGCTGCTGTAAGAATGTCCCCCATGTTTAAGATGTGTATTCTGGACATCACAATGACAACAATAGGGACGCATACAGAATTCATTTCAGTTTGTTTTTGTTCAGGAATTTACCCAGTTTGCACTTTCCAGACACAGGCCGTTGCTAGACGAGGTGCTAGCCCGGTGTGAGGCCCGGTCTCCCTCCTGTGCATCTAGATGACGCACAGGGGATCCTGGGGTCAGGCCGGGCTAAGTCCTCCCTTAACCTGGGTTATTGCCCGGCTTTTCCGCAGCCCCGGGCTGAGGCTTGGTCTGCGGAAAGTCTAGCAGTGTCTGTGGCTTTTCCCGGCTGCTCGCTTACGAGTAGCCGGGAGAAGCCACGGACTGGGGGGGATCACAGGGGGGAGATGGGGCCGGGGGAAAGACCGGACCCAGCAGGAGAGAGGGGGGAGAAGAACAGGGATAGGCATCGGGGATGGGGGGAAGAAGGACGGGGACAGGGCCTGGCGAGCGGGAACGGGCATCAGGGATGGAGGGGAGAAGGACAGGGACAGGGCCTGGCGAGCAGGGATGGGCAGCGGGGACAGGGGGGAAGAAGGACGGGGACAGGGACTGGCGAGCGGGGACGGGCATAGGGGACGGGGGACCAGGCATGACGAGCGGGGACGGCGACGGGCATGGCAGATGGGGGACGGACATGACGAGCGAGGACGGGGACGGGCATGGCAAGCGGGGGTAGGACAGGCGAGTGAGTGGGCAGGGGGCATCAGGCATTGTGGGGGGGAATCAGGGGCAGGGGGAGCGGGGAACCCTTTATTTTTAAAAAATAACTACCTGGTGCGGCGGTGCGCTCCTGCGCACACGGCCCTTTAAGTGCCGGACGCGACGGGGCTTTCCCTTACCCCGTCGCATGTTACGTCTGGAAAAGGGCAACAGTGCGCGCTAGCTGTAGCGCGCCGTCGCCCCTACTCCCCACCGGATTATGTGGTAGGTCTAGCAAGGCCCACAGACTCAGCCACGATCTACAGCCAAAATCTGTACATTTCCGAGCTTGTAATATGATTTGCGGACTCTCCCCAAAAACATGTCCGGCAGCATGCGTTGATTTTAAAAAAAAAGTGCAAGAAAAACGTGAAGACTTTTGAAAAAAAATGTGCTGAAATGCATGTTTGTGCATGCGAGAAGAATGCATCCGTTCCAAAAATGTGCAGATTCACTCTTTCTTTTTTCGGGGGGGAGTATGCAAGGAAATATGCATTGATTTTCGGGCTGGCAATCGGATATGGACTCAAGTCAGAGCGAATTTTGAGATGGCATTCAGAGCACTTTGGTGGGCTCACGTTTTACTGATTCACATGTCCCTGGATGGCATGGGTTTTTCAGAAATCCATGAGTCATGCAAATCTGCAAGCCTTCCAACGTGAGAGTCTCTGTGTCAAGGCTGAGTGTCACATGACTAATCTGGTTGCTGGTGGAGGGGTGGGGCTTTGAGGCTCACCAGGCACTAGAAGCACATCCAGAGTCTCTCACCCTGTGCTTGGAAGGTTGCTTTTGCACCTGGACCTTCCTAGCCGATGGTGTGCCTCTCTGGATCACAGCTATCTGCCCATCTCAAACTCAGCCTTTTTGCTTTCCTCCATTCAGTGTTCCTTTGCAAGTCTATAAATAGTGACTCAGTGTTGTTCACTGTATAATACAATCTGTGCTTTTACAACTCATCATGAACTTCTATGTAATTTATTTTTTATTGAAGAATTCCAATTAATGGCTTCCTGGTGATTTTAAAGCCTCAAATTATCAGTCTCTGAAAACAAAGCAGAGAACATAATTATCATAAACTGAGATACATATTTTTTTTCCATTTTGAAGCTAAACTGTTTGTGCTAAGTATCATGTCTATAAGTAATTAGTATCTTTATTTTTTCAGTAAAATAATAATAATGACCATTCTATGTTGCACATCCAAATTTTGTTAAATGCAATTTATTCTCTCTCTCTCTCTCTCTCTCTCTCTCTCTCTCTCTCTCTCTCTCTCTCTCTATATATATATATATATGTACCACCTTGTGTGAGTTGTGAAGAGTTTCATCTAACGATAACAGCAAGAAAATACCTATGTTTCTCAAACTATATAAGGTGACATGTACCTCCTTCCTCACCTCTATCTTTCTAAATGTATTATCTCCCCCCCACACACTTTCTTTCTAAGGGGTGGGGGGAACCCTTAAATGTATATGAGTGGCTTCGTTACTTAGGTAGCTTCATAAGATCCAAAGTCTACAAACGCCCTTCCCCCATGTCCCAGCACCTGGCCATGGGGAGGTAGTTGAGGGCGGGGGGAGGGTCAGACATGCCCAATCACCATTGGTGGGTGATGCAGTGCCACCATAGGCGAGGGTGGGGCGGTGAAGCCTTTAATAGGATGCCACTCCCTTCTTACTGGCTCTTCTCACTTTGCAGCTCCCTCCATGTATGCAGTGTGGGTTTATCTGGTCACCCTATTGGGGGCCAAGTAGGAATTTTTGGCCCATAGTCTGATTGGCCTGGGGCTATGGGTCTTTTCTCCTACTTCACACTGTAAGTCCGGAGAGAGCGTCTTAGGGAAATTTTCATTTCGGCGTTAAGACAATTTGGTCACAAACTTATAGGCAGGTAGGGTGGGCATGCTTAGACAAAAGGGATGGTGAGCATTTTGTGGCACCGTTCTGGTGACCGGTGACACCTGAGGCCTCTCACTGTGGGTTGTGCAGCTCCAGTGGGGGGATAGGGCCTACCTGTGAGGCCAACTTAACTCTCTCCACCCGGTGTCGCGTGGCCCAGGGGGAGAGTGAACAGGGAAGGCCTACCCTACCCAAAAGGGGTATGGCCTGGGTGTGGTGATTGAGAGATGCCACCCATCACATAGAATGTTTTTGCCCAATACAATGCCTGGCATAGTGGCTGGCGTAGCATAGGGCCCACCCAGTTTCCCTTTGCAGATCATTAATAAAATGTGGCCTGTATTTACACCATATATACTTATCTTATCTCATTATTTGCTCCCCTTCCCCTGCCCCGCAAATGGCTTGAACACTGCCTTACATATTCATTTCTTCCAGTACTTCTTGCCACATACAAAAGCAAAATCGATTAAATCAAGACAAGTTAAAATAACAGTATAGCAAGGCATAACACCTGGCAGCAATACATTCATAAAAAATAAGGACCATGCTGAGCTCAACCATTACCTAGAACCACACCTTTTCATCTAGAAGTCACACCAGTGAACTTTGACCTAACCCCCTCATACACACACACACACACACATTTGTTGGGGATGTGAATGCTTGGTGTCAGACACCACAGATTTCAAGTACTGACTCCTTGGTTTCACTGTGGGCGTTCCTAGACGAGGCCTTAGCGCGCCTTGAGAGCCGGTTTCCCTGCTGTGCTTCCACATGACGCACAGGGGAATCCGGCTCCAGGCCGCACTGAAGCCTCCTCTAACGCGCCATAAGCGAAGTCGCTTATGGCGCGCCTTTTCTGCAGCCCCGGCCTGAGGCGGGGGCTGGGGAACATCTAGCTACTTCTGTGGCTTTTTGCGGCTACTCGCTTACTCGCGAGTAGCCGCAAAAAGCCGCGGACTGGCCACAGCGCTGAGCGCTGCGCCCATCGGCCGGGGGAGATCCCGGTAGGGAGAAGGAGAGACGACACAGCACAGACACACACACACGGAGGGAGAAGGAGGAGAGACAACACAGCACAGACACACACACACAGAGGGAGAAGGAGACGACACAGCACAGACACACACACACAGAGGGAGAAGGAGAGACGACACAGCACAGACACACACACACAGAGGGAGAAGGAAAGATGACACAGGAGCGGATGGGGGGGTTAACTAAAAAAAACCCTTACCTTCTCTGCAGTCTTCGGGCCGCACGTGGCCCCTTTAAACTTTTTAAAAAATGGCGGACGCTGCAGGGATCCGACGTCCCTGCGCGTCCCGCGTCTGGAATCCCGGGCGGCGCGCGCTAATATCAGCGCACTGTCGCCCCGCCTCCCTGCCGGCTTATCCCGGCAGGTCTAGCAAAGCCCTGTGTCATCAGTAGAGCTGGTTGGTGGCAGGATATATGGACCCTACAAAATCTTCTGACTAGAGAGTCATGTGATCAAGAAGAACCAACCATCTTCTACTTCCTGTTTAGTCTGAGCAGCTGGACACCTGGGGCAGCTACTGAATTCCTCCTTAATAGCTGAGGACCGAGCACCACCACAAGTTTGCCACAGCCGGGATTGGGAGTGAGCAAGAGGGCACATTTCGTAGCTGTAGAGGTACAGGGAACAGATTATCTAGCATTTTGTTGAACGGATGGAAACCTGTAAGAACAGCTGCAACAAACTTTGCTTGGGTTCGTTTCAATCCATGAGAGAGAAGAGGACATTTCCATGATCTCTCAAGGTCACTACATCCAAGAGTATCCATCATTGGGGACAAGGGTAGAAGGCTGATTTTCTTCTCAACAACACCCTGAACAAAGGGTGGGGAGATTTTGGTGGGTTGGTGAGGGAAGAGCAGAGATCTTCACTCATATTATTATTATTATTATTATTATTATTATTATTATTATTATTATTATTATTACTTAAATAGCACCATCAGTGTACATGGTGCTGTATATTGTAGCAGTGATGGTGATTTCTTTATTTGCCTTTTAAAAACCTTTTCATGCCACCACAATGGGAGCTGGTGGCAGCCATCACCAAGAGGACCTTTGCTGCTGCCATTGCTGCCTCTGGAGGCAACATTAGACATCTAAAACAATTGGTAAAAATGCTATGTGTAGGATATTTTCAATAGGGCTACATATGACCATATTCCTTCAAAATCCATATCCCATCTTGTAATTGTTTAAGTGTTTGGTTGTTCTTCTTGCTCTTGAGCGGACATATGTCTGTGCAATGTGCATCCCACCAAGTTCCAAATACAGATCACCAGTCATGTATTGTAACTACAGATGATTGTCACTGGGAAATCCAGCCCCTTTTGGGGCTCACTGTTTCCATACACCCTCAACTCAGCTTTAGCCAAGCCAAGGGTTTTCCAGAATTTTGGGAACATTTGTTGTTGTTGTTGTTGTTGTTGTTGTTCCATGTGCATAAATAGACATTTGAACAAATTGCAGCCACACTTTGGGTAATTTGCGCAAATTTCAGCCGCAATTTGTCCAAATGCCTAGTTATGCATATTTTTTAAAGACAGAAAATCCGCCAGCTGGCCTGACTCACTGCAGACTGAACTGCGCCAGCTGGTGGAAGTCAGAATGGAGTCTGGGGGGCAGGGAGCCAACGAAATATCATTGAGTTCAACATCCCCCCCCAAACAGATTCTTCCTAATGGTAACCTGCCAGGTCCTTAACAACAATCCTTCTCTCCTGTGCCCCATTTCTGTACTCTCAGGCAAGTGGTAAACACAGGATGCTTTGATAACTTGGGTTTTAAAATTTCTTTTTGTGGCTGCTGTAAATCTCAATCCATCTTGCCTTCTGCGATGGCACCGAGCTCACACAGAAGGCCTTGCCTAGCACGCCCTTCTCAAGCCAAGCGCCACCGCTTGAAAAGCCTGAGGAAAGGGCAAAACCAACACAACCTCTCCCCTATATGTGAGGGAATGAGGTAAAAGGTTTTGGGAAATAGGTTCTATTACTGAGGTACTGAATAGGGGTGTGCACGGACCCCCCGATCCGCTTCTCTTCCAGATCCGCAATTTGCAGATTGGGCTGCTCCACTCCGCCCCGCTACACCTATAGTCCGCTCTGCTCCGCTGCGGAGCTCCGGATCCAGATCGGAGCTCCGCTTTTTCCCCCCATAGGCTTGCATTGAAATCCAAAAAAGTATACAACTTTTTTTCTGTTAAAGTTAGAAACCTCAAGTTCGGCACCATGACACCTCATGGATGTATACACATGCATACCAAGATTCAAGCCAATCCAAGCCTCCCCTGATTTGGGGGGGATTTATGAAAATCGGACACCCCATTTTCAGACATGGACTGTTTTCCGACATTTTGACAGATAAAAAAAATTGAAGCGGGCGCCCTCACAGATGCCATCTAGATCCATATTCATGCCAAGACTCAAGCAAATCCCATCATCCCCTGATTTTTGGCGGGGCTTTAACCTCTAACGCACCACCCATAACCCCAATTCACACCCCTTTCGATATCTCCATCAATTTTCAAGTTAGAAACCTCAAACTTGAAACCATGATAGCTTATCCATGGATACACATGCATGCCAAGACTCAAGCAAATCCCATCATCCCCTGATTTTCGGGGGATTTATGAAAATTGGACACCCCATTTTCAGACATGGACTGTTTTCCTACATTTTGACAGATAAAAAAAAATTGAAGCAGGCACCCTCACAGATGCCATCTAGATCCACATTCATGCCAAGACTCAAGCAAATCCCATCATCCCCTGATATTTGGCGGGGCTTAAACCTTTAAACTCACCCCAAATCAAGTCCCATGTTAGAACTACATCAATTTTCATGTTAGAAACCTCAAACTCAGCACCATGATAGAATATCCATGGATACATATGCATGCCAAGACTCAAGCCAATCCCATCATCCCCTGATTTTTGGGGAATTTATGAAAATCGGACACCCCATTTTCAGACATGGACTGTTCTCCAACATTTTGACAGATAAAAAAAATGGAAGCAGGCTCCCTCACAGATGCCATCTAGATCCACATGCATGCCAAGACTCAAGCAAATCCCATCATCCCCTGATTTTTGGTGGGGCTTAAACCTCTAACGCACCACCCATAACCCCAATTCACACCCCTTTTGATATCTCCATCAATTTTCACATTAGAAACCTCAAACTCAGCACCATGATAGCTTATCCATGGATACACATGCATGCCAAGACTCATATTCAGAAAGATAGCTTTAAAAACAACACAGTTATCCCCTATTCTTTTCCGCAATGCAATCCTATGGGCGAATTTTTTCAAAATGGCGATCGGATCGCACCGCGAAAAGAGAATCACTCTGCCTATGGGCGTTTCTCTTCGCCGTGCTTCTAAAAGTCCACGGTCCACTTCTACTCCGCCTCTGGGCAAGGCGGAGCAGGCCAATTCGCTTCTGATTCTCCGATTCTAATCGGAGCGGAGCACACCTCTAGTACTGAACTGCAGGTGTATTGGTAGATGTACTTACACTGTGTAATATAGCAGGTAATAAATCCGAGCTGACGCGTGGTTTGTGGTAACAGAACACAAAGTAAAGTTTATTGAAATTTAACAAATCTTTAGTACTTCAATTTAGATCAAACCTGCTTATTTTTATATTTAAAACAACAATCCCAAGTCCCTTAAAATCCTATCTCTTCTCACTCCTCACACATCAAACACTCCCATGAAGCACAAGCCAAACTAAAACTAAACCTCAAACTAAAACCTCAAAATAAAACTAAACTCACAATCCCCTCAGCCAACCTATTTATACTCCTCCCTCCCTGTCTCTCACTGCATCACTAGCCACACCCACTCAGTCAAACATTCCACACTCACTAGACATACAAACGCAGACATACCCAAGGGACAGAAAGGTGGGTATAGCTACACCTTCCATTTCCAAAAAAGACAAGAAAAAATGTTTTTAAAAAGAAAAAAAAGAGGTTTCAAGAAAGGACAAGAAAATAATAAGAGCAAATTGTTCATAGTGGTTTCACCATGTGAAAAGTGAGGTTTGCTTTCTAAGATCTAGAAGAAAGAGGACCGATTTTCAACCTCTACATATTTATAATTCAGCACCAACTTGGTTGAAATCATAAGCATTCAAACCTAGGCTTTGAAGACCTAAATATTCATAACTCTGGGCCTGGATAGATGTATCTGTCCATTTCAGTTTCTCCCACATTCTATCCCCCCCCCTTTCATCTCAAATTCTTTTATCTCCAAGATGGAGAAATTTCTGAATCTTGATCAATTCTGGTCAAAAACGAACTGTAACAGAATTCGCACCCATCCATCCCTAATTACAAATCAGAATGAAAGAAATCAGTCTATTCTTAAGCTAGAGCATTTGATGCCTAAATATGTGAGCTGGAACAGCTACATGAACCCTTGTTTCCAAGAGCCCATAAAATAAATGAAATGTTAATGAAAAGAACACACAAAACAGTCTTCATTTACAGTCCGGCTTTGTGGTTGCTCTGGGAAAATAAACCCTGTTTAGAAATCTGTAATACAGGCAAGATTTGTTCTTCAAGGGCTTCTCTACAGATATATTGAAGGATTTCCAGCTGGCCTATGAACATTGGCCAAACGCCTGAAGATTAAGATCTAGTGGCAAATTGTGAGGTCTACCCAGCAGATTTGCAAGAGAACAGACTCTGCCAGGTGTTTGGAAACAGTAATAGAATTGTAGAATTTTAGAGCTGGAAGAGAACATGGAGGTCAGGTAGTCCTCCACCACCACCCACTCAATGCAGGAATTTGCAAGTTCTGCATCCCTGACAGATGGCCTCTCATCCTCTGCTGAAATATCTTCTGGGAAGAAGAGACAACCATCTCCCTAAGTAGTCTGTTCCACTGCTGGACATCTTGACTGTAAGGAAGTATCTCCTAACATTTAGCAGTATGCCTAGGTTCACCAGTTGCTGATGGACACAAGCAGGAGGGTTTATACTAGGCATGTGCTCCGCTCCGATTAGAAGCGCAGAAGCAGGAGCGAATTGGCCTGCTCTGCCTTGCTCAGAGGCGGAGTAGAAGCGGACCGCGGACCCCTAGAAGCAAGGCGAAGAGAAGCGCCCATTTTCGGAGCACTTCTCTTTCCGCGGAGCGCTCCGATCGCCATCTTGAAACATTTCGCCCATAGATAACTGGATTGTTTTTGAAGCTATCGTTCTGAAAATTCTTGTGCTTAGACAGTCGTGGATGGGGGTCATTTTGAGACTACTCTCACCTCTCTGCGTTGTGCGGGTCGTGTGCTATGTTTTTTTAAAAATCGGGTAAACGAACATTACAAACAGGGACAGCGCGGGTCAAACGGCGGTTTTCGCCCATAGGATTGCATTGTGGAAAAGAATCGGGGATAACTGGGTTGTTTTTTAAGCTATCGTTCTGAAAATTCTTGTGCTTAGACAGTCGTGGATGGGGGTCATTTTGAGACTACTCTCACCTCTCTGCGTGGTGCGGGTCGCGCGCTAGAATTTTTAAAAAAGTAGGGTAAAGGCGGGAAAAAGATTACCTTTTCGATTGCTGAGGGGCAGAGTCAACTCCCGGTCATGATCACATGATCCCAAAGTTGGAGGAGGGGATAGGCAAAACGGGTAACTTGGGATTCTGGGAAACTTCTCTTTCTTAGTCTGAACGGACTATTCCCAGTGTTTTTTAAAACAGTAGCCCCACCAAATGCACAAACACAACCTGAAATCATATACTAAGCCAATAATAAGAGATAGAAACAAAGCACTGCTACCCACCCTAACTTTGGGGAACAACTGAAAAGACGTGGTGCAAGGGGATGAGCTCCCCTAGGGCATCTCATTGTGGACGTGCCCCCACTCTCTCCTGTACTTGGAAGGCCATCAGAGCCTTCCAAAGAGAGTAACCCGGTGGAGCAATGCCTATCATGAGTTGAAGTGAGCGGTCGACTTCTCTTAGTGGTGTAGCGATGCCTATCATGAGTTGAAGTAAGTGTTTTACTTCTTAGTGGTGGAGCAATGTCTTTCATGAGTTGAACTGACAGCCTTGCTTCTTAAAAGACTGGTTGACCAGTCAAATTGGCAGCTGCTGCTTCCCCCTCCCCTGGGCACGTCCCCTATTGCTGGTAAAAGACAGATATAGCCTTTTTAAAAAAGTTCTTCTTGCTGTTTATTCAGCAACACTGCTGCTTTTAATTCCACCCCTCCTTCGTTTATTTATTTATTTATTTATTCCATTTTATATGTATTACTGGCTTATCCTTGGATCACTTCCTTATGCCCCCAGAAATGTCTGCTGCCTGCCTGCCTGCCTTCCATCTCTCCTCCCCTGCCTGCCTTGCAGGGATGTTGTGTGTGTCTGGCTTTGACTCAGGGGAGAAGTCCTTCCTGCGCTCACTTGGAGTTTTGGAAGTTCCAAATCCATTTTTCAAGTGTGGAAGAAGATTCATATAGGTTGATCTCTACTCCCCAATTCATGGCATGTTGGGATTTCCTTTGAAATGGTCCCATTGAGAGGTCTGCAGGTTTAAGCCCCGCCAAAAATCAGGGGATGATGGGACTGCCTTGAGTCTCGGCGTGCATATGTATCCCTGGATAAGCTTTCATGGTGGCGAGTTTGAGGTTTCTAATGTGCAAATTGACGGAGCTATGGAAAGGAGTGTGAATGGGGTGCCCGATTTTCAAAAATTCCCCAAAAATCAGGGGATGATGGGATTGCCGTGAAACTTGGCATCCATGTGGACACGTGGATAAGCTATCATGGAGCCGAGTTTGAGGTTTTTAACGTGCAAATTGACGGAGCTATTGGAAAGGGGTGTGAATGGGTGTTGGATTTTCATAAATTCCCCAAAAATCAGGGGATATTGGGACTGCCTTGAGTCTCGGCATGCTTATGTATCCCTGGATAAGCTTTCATGGTGGCGAGTTTGAGGTTTCTAATGTGCAAATTGACGGTGCTATCGAAAGGGGTGTGAATGGGGTGCCCGATTTTCAAAAATTCCCCAAAAATCAGGGGATGATGGGATTGCCGTGAAACTTGGCATCCATGTGGACACGTGGATAAGCTATCACGGAGCCAAGTTTGAGGTTTTAACGTGCAAATTGACAGAGCTATTGGAAAGGGGTGTGAATGGGTGTTGGATTTTCATAAATTCCCCAAAAATCAGGGGATGATGGGACTGCCTTGAGTCTCAGCGTGCTTATGTAAACTGGATAAGCTTTCATGGTGGCGAGTTTGAGGTTTCTAATGTGGAAATTGACGGAGCTATCAAAAGGGGTGTGAATGGGGTGCCCGATTTTCAAAAATTCCCCAAAAATCAGGGGATGATGGGATTGCCGTGAAACTTGGCATCCATGTGGACACGTGGATAAGCTATCATGGAGCCGAGTTTGAGGTTTTTAACGTGCAAATTGACGGAGCTATCGAAAGGGGTGTGACTAAGGGTTATGGGTGGTGCGTTAGAGGTTAGAGCCCCGCCAAAAATCAGGGGATGATGGGACTGCCTTGAGTCTGGGCGACCATGTGGACACATGGATAAGCTGTCATGGTGGCAAGTTTGAGGTTTCTAACGTGCAAATTGACGGAGCTATCCCAAGGGGTCTGAATGGGGTGCCCGATTTTCATAAATTCCCCAAAAATCAGGGGATGATGGGATTGCCTTGAAACTTGGCGTGCATGTGTATACGTCCATGAGGTGTCATGGTGCCAAATGTGAGGTTTCTAACTTGAACAGAAAAAAAGTTGTTTACTTTTTTAGCTTTCAATGCAACCCTATGGGGGGAAAACGGAGCTCTGATCCAGTTCCGGAGCTCCGAGCGGAGCGGAGCAGAAATGGGCGGAGCGGGGGTGGGGCGAAGCGGCCCGATCTGAAAATTGCAGATCTGGAAGTGAAGCGGAGCGGGGGGTCCATGCACACCCCTAGTTTATACAGCGGCTGGCCACAGTGCGAACAGAATGCTGGTCATGATAGGTCCTTGGTCTGATCCAGCATGGCTCTTATGCTCTTAATGACATCATCAGACTGCAAAAACCTCAATATTGCTAAATGTGTGGGAATTATAATTCACATATGAGAATGCACAACAGTACATATTCAATATACAAGAGTCCAGGCTTGGTCGGGCGGCATCAATTGTCCCTATTAAACAGAGGAAGTTTCTATTTCCTGGTACTTGTTTGATGCCAAACATTTGTCCCTATATTTTCTTCTTTTATTCATTTTGAGGATCTCAAATTCATTATTAATTATATATTTTTCTCTTTTCTCGCTCACGGCGGTTTATCTAGACAGACATGACGGGCTTTGCCAAGTCATGCTGTCTTTGATTCAGGAATTTTCTGACTGTTGAGCATGTTTTATTTATTATATTTTTATTATTTTTATTTATTACATTTATATCCCACCTTTTTTCCTCCAAGGAACCCAAGGCAGCGTACATAATCCTCCTCCTCTGCATGTTATCCTCACAACAACAACCCTGTGAGGGAGGTTGGGCTGAGAGTATGTGACTGGCCCAAAGTCACCCAGTAGGTTTCCATGGGACAAGAACCTGGATCTCCTGACACCCAGGCTGTAGCTAGACCTAAGGTTTATCCCAGGATCGTCCTTGGGTCAAACTTGTTCAGGGGATCCAGTGCTCAGGCAGGGGGGAACCCTGGATGATCCCAGGATAAACCTAAGGTCTAGCTGTAGCCCCAGTCCAACATCTTAACCACTACGCCACTGCTTTCTGGATGTTAGGGTGGATGTATTTTGGTAGGCCCGGTTTCTGAAGGTTTTCTGTATAGAGTTTCTTTTTCTTTTTTTTGGCGGGGTTGGTGGTGGTGGGTCATTTTCATACTGCCCATAAGCCAATGCTGTCTGGGCAGTGCACAATTAAAACCATAAAATACAACAAGTATAGACAAATTTAAAATATTAAAAGTTGAAAAGGCAATATAGAACCAGCTAAGTTAAAATCCAGGGAAAGCCTGTGTGAAAAGGTATGTTTTCAGGAGGCGTTTTCCACCTCCTGAACTGCACAAGGGAGGGTTTTCCAGAGCATGGGTACCACCACAGAGAAGGCCCACAGCCAAGGTTCTTCTTGGCAACATACCATTCATTTCAAAACGGCCAGCAGGACCTCCTCTGAGGATCATAGCTGTTCTCCAGGTACATATAATGGAAGACGGTCTGTTAGGTATCCTAACGGGCTTTGCCAAGTCACACTGTCTTTTACAGATTCAGGAATTTCCTGACAATTGAGCATGTCTTAATTATGACTGCTTTCTGGATGTTGGTGTAGGGTGACCATATTAAAAGGAGGACAGGGCTCCTGTATCTTTAAAGTTGTATAGAAAAGGGAATTTCAGCAAATATCATTTGAATGCATGTAGCAGCTGGTGAAATGTTGTCTTCATCATAAGAGTTAAAGCTGCAGGAGTCCTGCCCTCTTGACCAGATACAAAAGAGAGGAGGGCACCTGCACCTTTAACTATTGCTATGAAAAGGTAATTTCACCAGATGCTGTCTGCATACAAATGACACCTGCTGAAAACCCCTTTTCTCTACAACTGTTAAAGATACAGGAGCCCTGTCCTCCTTTTCATATGGTCACCCTATGTTGGTGTGGATGTATTTTGGTAGGCCCAGTTTCTGATAGTTTTCTGTATAGCTTTTGGATGTGATGCTGGTGACTGATGTGACTAATGGAATAATTGTGACCTTTTCCTGTTGCCGTAGTAGTAGTAGTAGTAGTAGTAGTAATATTCAGTGTGAGTGAGATTTTCTTTGCATCCTCAGGAGTTCTAAAAACTAAATAGTCAAGTGGGTGATCTATGCACAGGACACATTCTCCCACTCACGTTGCCCAGTAACTGATAGAGAGAGATGTGGTGCTTCTTATTCTGGAAGTAGCACATAGCCAGCATGACTAGTATTCATTGACACCCTAACCTTCCCACGGTCTTCCACACTGGTAAGAAGTGGCCTGATGAAGCCACGGGGTCATTCATCCTCTTACCGAGCTGCCATTTTGCACACCAAGGGTGGCTCAGGCATTTCCAGGAAGGGAATGTTGCATAAATGTTGGCCATAAAAGGACCATTTATGCAACATTACAGTCGTAATTAAGTTATAATAATTATTTCTAGATTTGCATCTATACTTATAAATCAGCATACACAAATGAAACACAAAGTACCTTGCAGGTTGCAAGTTATTTAGAGCCTTGCATGTCAACCATATAACTTTGAACATGGCTCAGTAGCTAACAGGTAGCCAGTGCAGTTCTTTTCACAAAGGTGTAATGGGTATATATCAGTGCTCTATGGATCGCCCTGGCCACTGCGTTCTACACTGGTTGAAGCTTCCAAACATTGCATTACAGTAAATTGTATTCTTTTATGCCAGTCGTCATCCCCTGGTTTATCGACATAGCCCCTGCATCATTACACTGCTGTCTGCTTGCTGCACTTTCAAACTTTCCAGCTCCAACAGCCACTGCCCTTCAGGTAGGGATGTTCATCATTTGAACATCTGGCTGTTTTTGAGACCAACGGGTCTCCAATTCACACCCAGCTTGGTGAGTCCCAAGCTCTTCCTGAAACCTGGGGATTTTTCTGTTGTTGTTGTTGTTTTGTTGATGTTGTTTTGTTTGGGCTTTGTTTCCAGGGCTTTGGGGGAGCTTTTTTGGGGGGGGGGGTTGTCAATAGAAATTTGTGTAACTTGCAGCTGTAATTTGTGAAATTTTGCAAATTGCTGCCATAATTTGCACAAATTTCTATTGCCCCCTCCTCCCAAAAAACCATTGGAAAATCTGTGTCTCCTGTTGACCTACAAAGCTTTTCACTGTCTAGCTCCTTCCTATCTCTTCTCTCTCATCTCACACTATTGCCCCGCTCGTGCTCTTCGCTCCTCTGATGCCATGTTTCTCGCCTGCCCAAGGGCCTCTACTTCCCTTGCTCGGCTTCGTCCATTTTCTTCTGCTGCCCCTTATGCCTGGAACGCTCTTCCAGAACATTTGAGAACTACAAGTTCAACCGCAGCTTTTAAAGCTCAGCTAAAAACTTTTCTTTTTCCTAAAGCTTTTAAAACTTGATTTTGTTCTGACTTTTATACTGTTAGTTTTACTCTACCCTGTGCCTGTTTACCCTATCCTGTGCCTGTTTGCATTCTCTTCCCCTCCTTATTGTTTTATTATGATTTTATTAGAATGTAAGCCTATGCGGCAGGGTCTTGCTATTTACTGTCTTACTCTGTACAGCACCATGTACATTGATGGTGCTATATAAATTAATAATAATAATAATAATAATAATAAAAAAAAAAATCTGTGAGCTGCTACTGATCAAGTCAGGCCACTTTGCAGGAAAGCTTTACCCCCACCCCCCACCCCCAAGACAGATTCCCCGGACACCGCTACTTCTAGGGCCCATAACTGGAAAACACACCCTTCAAATCTAGAGGCAGATACAGCTACCCACAGATTCCATCTGGGCCTAACAACACATTTTGAATGAGTGCTTTATTTCACATCTCTCTCTCTCTCTCTCTCTCTCTTTTTTTCTCTGTGCCAGAATTCCCATGCCGTACTTGTGTGACATGACAGAGTTCTGTTGTGCCCGGCGGTAAAGGTCCCACACTCACCGCCAAACCTGTAAAATGTTCTGTGCTGCCGGCATTGCTTAATGCACCAGCCCACCTGGAGACTTGCTTGTGCAGGGAGGAAATTCATTTTTGTGCACATTAGGCTCTGCAGTTGATGGGTACATTACAGAATGGATCCTAAGAGAGCGAGTAGAGCATCTTTCTTCTGGTACTATTCCTGCAAAGGCAGTTAATCAAGGATCTGCTGCCTGTTTTAGATAAAAATTATAAAGCCACCTGGAAGAGAACCAAATGTAGATAGTTATTTTGGAAATGAAATAAACAGATAAAGATGTACAAGCAGGGATGCTCTTAATCCTGTCCCGCAGTCAAAATGACACGTTAATCTCATCTGATTTCTATACTAGGGATGTTTGAGAAGTTTGCTGTGTGGAGTTGTTGTTTAATGGATTTACTCAATTTTTACCTCCCAGATTCACGCTCAGACCTAAATACAGTTTCTGGTTGGAAATCCATATATGTTCAAGCCAGCTATGCAACAACAACATACAACCCAAAAATGTATTTGACAACTTGTGTACATTTTAGGGATGTGCTCCGCTTCTCTTCGGTTCAGAGAAGCAGGAGTGAGGCGGCCTAATTCGCCTCCGGAAAAGGCGGAGGTGAAGAGAGTCAGGGAGGCTGCGGATCGAGGCGAAGAGGATCGCCTCAATCCGGAGCTTCGCCTGCAGGTAAGTGGGGGGGAGGGGGACTAATCTGGCAGTGGCGGCGGCAGCGCCAGGTAAGGGAGCAGGGAGGAGGGACACTTACCTTCCTCTGTCGCAGGCTTCAGTTGAGGCCCCAGTTGAAGCCGGAAGTGAAGGCCGAGGCCTCTTCCGGCTTCAACCAGGGCCTCAATTGAAGCCCGTGATGGAGGAAAGTAAGGGGGCAGGGGCGGGGGCCTGGCCTACCTGGCACCGCCGGTGCCGCCATCCATGCAGCAGCGGCGGCACCAGGTAAGGGAGCAGGGAGGAGGGACACTTACCTTCCTCCATCGCGGGCTTCAATTGAGGCCCCGGTTGAAGCCGGAAGTGAAGGCCAAGGCCTCTTCTGGCTTCAACCGGGGCCTCAATTGAAGCCCGCGACGGAGGAAGATAAGGGGGCGGGGGCAGGGGCGGGGGCCTGGTCTACCTGGCACCGCCGGCGCTGCCATCCATGCAGCGGCGCCAGGTAAGGGAGCAGGGAGGAGGGACGCTTACCTTCCTCCGTCGCGGGCTTCAATTGAGGAACCAGTTGAAGCTGGAAGTGAAGGCCAAGGCCTCTTCCAGCTTCAACTGGGGCCTCAATTGAAGCCCGCGATGGAGGAAGGTAAGGGGGCGGGGTGGGTGGGTGGCTTATCTTGCGCCGCCGCCACCGCCGCCACCGCCGCCGTCCATACAGTGATGGCGGCGAAGCCGGATCTCGCTCCGCAGAGCGGAGCGGGAGACGGGCGGAGCGGCACGAAGAGGATCGGGCCCGATCCGGATTTTCCGGATCGGGCCACGAAGAGGATTGGGGGGTCCATGCACACCCCTAGTACATTTGAAAAATACATGAAGAAAAATGTGTATATTTCCAAAATGGGCACAAACACACTTTAATCAATGGGTGCATGCATCAAAACTGTGTCCATTTAAAAATCCATGCATGAATGTGTATAATATGAAAAATGCATATACATTTCTGTACAGATTTTTAAGAAAAAAGAAAAAAGAAAAGCAAGGTTGTGTGGAAATGGGCTGAAATAAACTTCGCATTAAGCTTTTCTCTTCTCCCAAGTAATTACCCTGGGTTTGTTTTTGTAGTTTTAAATTGCATGTTTTCTTGTGATTTTTGTATATTGTTTTTAAGTGTTTTTATCCTATGTAAACTGCCCAGAGAGCTTCAGCTATGGTGCAGTATACAAATGTAAATAATAATAATAATAATAATAATAATAATAATAATAATTTAAAAATTGAAAATCGTGATGAGACCAAGACTGGCAGATTCTTCCATCCCAATTTGCTCCTATCTACACGTCAATGCGACAGGGTAAAGGAAAGCCCCGTCACATCGGCTATTTTATTTTCTATCTTAAAGGGTCCATGTGCACAGGAGCGCACCAACGATAAATGCAGATTCTTTTTTTAAAAAAAAGGGTTCCCTGCTCCCCCCACCCCATCCACAATCCCCCCGCTCGCCCGCCCGTGATCTCCAATCCCCCCCATCCCCCCTGGCTCTGTGTTCCCCCCCATCTCCCTACCCTGCCTTGATGTCCGCAGCGCTTCTGCGGAGCGCTGTCCGTCGCTTTTCCCGGCTACTCACGAGTAAATGTGGTAGCCGGCAAAAGCGGCGGAACAGGCTACACGGCTGTAGTCTCAGGCTCAGCCTGAGACCACGGGAAATTCTGGGCCACAACCGGTGCCGGTTATCCTGGGCCAAGGGAGGGTTGACCCCTGCCTGACCCCAGGATGATGATGATGATGATGATGATGATGATGATGATGATGATGATGATGATTTATATAGCACCATCAATGTATCATCTGGATGCACAGGGTATGGCCTAGGGCTCGCACCAGGCTAAACCCTGGTCTAGCAACGGCCCCAGTGAGCAAGAAGGCAGTGGCATCTACTGCTCATTCTTCACACCAACACAGTTATCTGGACCAGAAATGAGAAGTGCAGGCCCAAATCCAATGAAAAGTAGTCACCAGTGGAGGCTGCAATTTCAGTGGGGCAGTGAATCCATTCTGGGTTTCAATCAGAACCAGCCAGAAGACATTGAAATTATTTTGGGGATGGGTTTCAGCACCTTTAGAGGTCTAACTTGTTCTGACTGAAACCCAGAAGAGAGAGAGAGAGAGAGAGGAATCCCCAGGAATAACCTAACACCTCTTCTCCTCCAACTGAAAAAGCATGCAGCAAGGGCTAGGTCCTTTAAAAGTGGTGCCCTTTGTGAAATTTCTCTCATCAAAAGTTTTCCAAACTGTTTGTCTGCAGTGACTTAATTTTGTTCTGCCAGACTCGCCTCATGCCCCCACTTCGCTTCCCCGCCCCCACGCAGACACACACTCACACACAAAGCTCCAAAAAGGCCTACCAGCCAGCTGGCTATTACTAATATTTATTAAAATCCCTTAGGCAGGCAAACACACAGGCCCAAAAGCAGCTTTAATAATAGGCAACATACAGCACATTTTTCTTATATTGCCCTGTAATCAAATCTAAAGCTTCTGTTCGGGCACTTTGTTTTACCTAGAGGACCTGGCTTCCAATTTAGTTGTGGCCTGCCCTAAACTGATTTTTCATTGTAATTAATGCCCGCGTTTGGCCTCCGTCGCTTACACAACTTCCCATTAGAGAGCTACAGCCATCTAGAGAGAATGTTACCAAGTTAAGTTACCTCAGGAAAAGGGAAGGGAGGGGACAAGAAAGCCGCGAAAGCTGCCGTTTGTGATTCAACCATTTTGCGAGTGTGATTCCGAAGAAGGCCTTTTTTGATAGCCGAAGCCTGTGGTTTTGTAACTGTATTCAGGGGAACCATTTTTTAACTGTGTCTGGGGGAACCCTGTGGGGGAGTGGTGTTTGTGGCAGGAGGGAATTGTCAGGGCCCCATCAGTGAGATGACCAACACAAGATTGCCCACCACTGTCCATCTTCTCCTCAGGTATGCAGCAGCCAGAGTAGAGAGTTGAGTGTTTTCTAGACCACTTTTCATTCACAAAAGCCCCATTCCCACATCAGTAGCCAACACCTTTATGGCCAGCACCCATGTGCTGAGAATTGGGTCTAGGAGTCACCATTTTTAACTTCCCACAATACCCCAGTTTGACACAATGGGCCTGTTCTGATGACATACTAAGCCATGGTTAAGCTGCTAACTCTTTTACAGCAAAGGATTAGTGAGCATGTTTGAACTGTGGGTATGTAGCCACCATGGGTATAGAATCATAGAATAGCAGAGTTGGAAGGGGCCTACAAGGCCATCGAGCCCAACTCCCTGCTCAATGCAGGAATCCACCCTAAAGCATCCCTGACAGATGGTTGTCCAGCTGCCTCTTGAAGGCCTCTAGTGTGGGAGAGCCCACAACCTCCCTAGGTAACTGATTCCATTGTCGCACTGCTCTAACAGTCAGGAAGTTTTTCCTGATGTCCAGCTGGAATCTGGCTTCCTTTAACTTGAGCCCATTATTCCGTGTCCTGCACTCTGGGAGGATGGAGAAGAGATCCTGGCCCTCCTCTGAGTGACAACCTTTTAAGTATTTGAAGAGTGCTATCATGTCTCTCCTCAAACTTCTCTTCTCCAGGCTAAACATGCCCAGTTCTTTCAGTGTCTCTTCATAGGGTTAGGAATGGTTTGAATGACCCTATCCATGCTGACCCTATATAGGGTGACCAACTGTCAGGATTTCCCCATATTTGTCCTGAGTTTTGTTCTATCCTGGGTGTCGGGGGGTGGGATTTTCTGATATACCAACTACGCCCTTATCAGGACAGAGATACCTTACTATAACCTCTCGTTTGGATTACTGCAATGCGTTATACATGGGGCTGCCTTTGAAAACGGTCTGGAAACTTCAGCTGGTACAAAACAGGGCAGCCCATTTACTAACAGGGACTGGCCGGCGACATCACATCACGCCAGTCTTTTTACAACTTTATTGGCTGCCAGTCCAGGTCCGAGCCCGATTCAAAGTGCTGGTACTAACATACAAAGCCCTAAACAGCTTAGGGCCAGGTTATTTGAAGGAACACCTCTTCCCATATGTACCTGCCCGGACCTTAAGATCATCCACAGGGGTCCTTCTCCGCGAACCCCTGCCAAAGGAAGTGAGGCAGGTGGCTACTAGGAGGAGGGCCTTCTCCACTGTGGCACCCCGGCTGTGGAACGAGCTCCCCAGAGAGGTCCGCCTGGTGCCTACACTATACTCTTTTCGTCGCCAGCTGAAGACCTTTTTATTTTCTCAGTATTTTAACACCTAAATGTAAACTTTGCTATTTTAATTCTGTATTTTAATCCTATATCAATTTCTGCTGTGTGGTTTTATCCTGGTTGTGCTTTTTATATTGTATTTTGTATTTGGGTTTTTAGATTGTTGGAAGTTTTATTATGTTCTTAATGGTTTTAATTTCTGTGAACCGCCCAGAGAGCTTCAGCTATTGGGCGGTATAAAAATGTAATAAATAAATAAATAAATAAATAAATATTTTCTATAATGTCCTGGAATGACGCACTTTCCTGTTTAACGCCACCATTAGCGTGGCAGGGGAATGACGCGCTTTCTGGAGGTGTGTCATTTCCCCTGCCACGCTAATGGTGGCCTTAAAGGGGAATGCGTCATTCCTCAACATTATAGAAAAGGCCCAAATTGAAGCAGGGGAGGCAAGAATGGCACACTTTCCCCCCCAATAGGAGCCTTTAAGGCCCCAATTCAAACATAGGAGGGGGAAAGAGCACTTTCCAGAAAGGGTCTCTGGAAAGCATATCATTCTCCCTCACCACACTAATGGCTGGGGGGTGGGGGGAATGACACACTTTCTAGAGGCCCTGTCACACCGCACTGCTCTAATCAGGGCCTTTAAGGTGGTGGTGCTGGGGAATGATGTGCTGTCCAGAGGTCCCAGAAAACCGCTTTCTCACCCCACCCCAGTCGGTGTCCTCTTTTTTGGTTTCCCAAACAGGGTCACCCTACTATTCAGACAACATGCTAAGCCGTGGTGGTTAAGAATTTTGAGCTAAACATTATGGCTTAGTGTATCATAAGAACAATGACTAAGGGCTTTGCTAGACCTACCTGGGAATCCGGGCCTGTAGAAGGGCCAGCCTATGCTAGAAGTAGCACGGGCTGTCGCTCCTGTCTACACGTAACATGCGATGGGGTAAAGGAAAGCCCCGTCACGTCGGCCATTTTTTTATCTTAAAGGGGCCATGTGCGCAAGAGCGCACCAATGGAAAAGTAAGTCTTTTTTTAAAAAAAAATAAAGGGTTCCCCGCTCCCCCTGCCCGATTCGCCTCCCACAATGTCTGATGCCCCCCTGCCCGCTCGCTCGCTCGCCCGTCCTCCCCCCGCTTGCCATGCCCACCCCCCACTCACTCGCCCATCCCCATTCACCATGCCCGCCCCCCCCGCTCGATCGCCTGTCCCCGCTCGCCATGCCCGGGCCCCATTCTTCTTCCTCCCCCAACCATCCGCCATGTCTGATGCCCCCCCTGCCCACTCGCCAGCCCACTTGCCATGCCCACCCGATCACCCGCCTGCCATGTCCGATGCCCCCTCTGTGCCCCTGTGATCTCCCCACCCTGGCTCCGCTCTTCCCCCCCATCCCTCCTGCCAGGTCCGCTCTTTCCCCCGGCCCCCATCTCCCCCCCCCCCCATGATTTACCCCCCCCCCCCGGCCCGATGGGCACAGCACTCCTATGGAAAAGCCAAGGAAGTAGCTAGACCTTCCTTGGTCTAGTTTTCCTTGCGGAAAAGCCAGGCCATAAGCAGATCCGGTTATCCCGGGTCAAGGGAGGACTTAGCCCAGCCTGACCCCGGGATCCCCTGTGCATCATCTGCACGTACAGCAGGGAGCCTGGGCCTCACACCGGGCTAAGTCCTCGTCTAGCAACGGCCACAGCCAGCTCAGTATGGTCCTAGCCAATGTTCTGCACAAACCACTGTGTTCTCATAAGCAACTGATGAGGTGGTAACCCCTTTTTTCCTGGCCTGTGCCATCTCAGCCTGTGCATTAACTGAAAATGTTTTCCATACAAAAAAGATCCTGCACATAGAAAACTAGATCACCAGAGAGAAGGAATCTATCCTAGCCTTCTCCCTGACATGCTAGTGTTCTAGGTGGAGGGATTTATTTATTTATTTATTTATTTATTTATTTATTTATTTATTTATTTATTTATTTTGTACAGGGGGACCTTCCATCATAAGCCTCCACTCCAAATGCCCTGCAATCTGAAGAGGTATAATCCAGCCACCAGGTTTGCCACCTCACATGTTTGTGAGAACTAGAACTAACAGTACATCTCTGAACAATCTCCCAGAACCCTTAACGAAATTTTGGTCTTCTGCGTCATTCAAATAAATGTGGAAAGAGTTCCCTGAAAAGAAGAAGTTTGAAAACCACCACCTTAATCGAACTGTGGCAGCCTTCCCTGTCTTCCTCTTACTTTTCTTTTTTTAAAATTTCTTTCACCCCTACTCCGACCTCCCCTTTCTTTTTGGCCTGCTGCTAGACCTATTAAAAACTTCAGGCAAGTGTCCAAGCAAAGGCAAGGGATTCAGAAACAATACCTCTTGGAACTTATTTGGGCCCTGGGTCTGCTGTGGTTAATTTTCAGTCTGTGCTCACCATTTCCTCTGAAATACTACCTGGGGTTTAAAGTTGCTCAGCACAGGATGTTGCTGAAACCTCTGCAAACATTCAGCAAACTGCTTTTTACTCCCACCCCCACCACTAACCTCAGAAAGGCTGAGGCACCAGGCCTAGGGTTTTAGGATGGGAGGAACTGGCTGCTCCTTTGACCTTTTCCTCATGGCTTGTCTGGCATTTTCAGCCATTTTTTTCTCTCACTTGCCAGACGAAAATAATAAACCCTTTCCTATTTTTTCTCCATTTTCCCCGAACTGCTGCTTTCCTGGACAACCCCGACACCCTGTAAAACAGGCCTGTGTGCTCTCAGTGCTAGAGCACTGCTATTTACTTATTTAAAACATTTATATCCCGCCCTATATCATTAAGATCTCAGATAAAAACATACAGTATAAAACAATAAATATGCACAGTTAAAAACAAATTCAACCATGATCCAAGTTAAAACAATATATAATTTAAAAGCAGTAAAAACAGTTAAAACAATGTGCCAGTGAGTTTAACCATTAAAGGCTTTGTTAAAAATTTGCCCAGTGATGCTTGTTGGCAGAGCCCACTGGCAGAGAAGGAGACCAGGGGTTTATTTTATTTATTTATTTTATTAGTGCATTTATATCCCCACCTTTTTTCCTCCAAGGAACCCAAGGCGGTGTACATAATCCTCCTCCTCCTCTCCATTTTATCCTCACAACAACAACCCTGTGAAGTAGGTTGGGCCGAGAGTCTGTGACTGGTCTAAAGTCACCCAGTGGGTTTCCATGGCTGAGTGGAGACTAGAACCCGGATCTCCTGACCCCCAGTCCAACACTTTAGCCACTTTAGCCACTACACCACACTGGCTCTACCTGCATGGATTCTGCCTACCCAGTTACATTGTCTGAATTGAACTGAGCTTCTGGAAATGGCTCCTTACCCATGCTGTGGTTTTCATGAGTAGAACCAGCTATTATGTTACGTTGGCACAGAGAGGATTTAAATGTGAAGCTCTGTTGGCCCTGAAATTAATAACATGGGAATGGGAACTCCTTGTACCAGGAATGTGAATGCCAAGATACTCACTCTCCCGCATAGTAGACCGGACTCTTTCCAAGACCTACCTGCAGATGGCGGGGATTGAACCTGAGACATTTTCTGCATGCAGAGCATGTGTTCTACCATAACTGGTCCAACTGTTTGTGTTAGAGAAGGAGCAGAGAATTCTGGGACAGTGTGAATTGCATTGAGGACATGGTGATGGTGCTGCATTGTTAAAGCTCTTTTCTTGGGCCTCCATCTGATATGAGTCTGGAATGAAGACTCTGGCCAGACCTACACCAAGCAGGATATGACACTTAGACCATAGCTAGACCTAAGGTTTATCCCTGGATCGTCCAAGGGTCAAACCCGTTCATCTAGGTGACACACAGGGGATCCAGTGCTCAGGCAGGGACGAACCCTGGATGATCCCAGCATAAACCTTAGGTCTAGCTGTGGCCTTAGTGACACACAGGGGATCCCGTGCTCAGGCAGGGGTGAACCCTGGATGATCCCAGGTTAAACCTCAGGTCTAGCTGTGGCCTTAGAAAACATTTTGAAAACAGTGGCCAGATCTACACTACTGCTTTAAAGCCCTTTATAACAGTTTTGACAACTGTTGGGTCCCAGGACACACTCCTTATACCATTTTCAAAACTGTTATAAAGCGCTTTAAAGCATTAGTGTAGATCCAGCCTGTATATGAAGTGTGTCCTGGGACCCAACAGTTGTCACTACTGCTATAAACCATTTAAAAGTAGTAGTTTAGATCCTGCTATGTGTCTAGGACAGCGTTCTCCAACCTGGTGCACCCCAGACGTCTTGGACTGCATCTCCCAACACTTCTGGACATGCCAGATTGGGGAAGGTGAGTGTAAAAGCTCTGAATTTCTCCAAAGAAAAAGGAGGCTATTAGGATGACATAATGAATAATGTGTCATTCTTGTACTAATTCCTTCTGTGACAGATTCATATTATAATATATTTTAGTATTCTCATTATACTTTTCAACTGTTGCCTGGAGCCCCAATTTTTTTTTTTTTTTTGAACAACAGGGAGGGTTAATAAGCATCATAAATAAATAGGGATTTGCTGTAGTAGCTACATAAACACAAGGTGTTCTGCGTGCTCTATAGGATCTGTGTGCCAAGCAGCATATATTAAGACAGAAACCTTGTCCCATGTATTGGGTCTTTAATGTCACCCACTCTTGTGACATTTCGATGTAATGTTGAATCGTTAAAAAAAATGCTACCACCTTTCACTGCCACACTGGCTACAGCAACATAATCCAGGGGGAAGATGGTTAACGACTTCCTTAATGTCAGCATAAACAACAGCGGTAATCACTGCTTTCAGTTTACTATTTAGAATTATTTTACAAGACTGTTGGCTTGAAAGGTCTTTGTTCTTTTCTAACCACCCCCCTCGTTTTTTATCAATGTTTCGCCATTTCCTCCCATTAGGGTGACCATATGAAAAGGAGGACAGGGCTCCTGTATCTTTAACAGTAGTATTGAAAAGGAAATTTCAGCAGGTGTCATTTGTATATATGGAGAACCTGGTGAAATTTCCTCTGCATCACAATAGTTAAAGCTGCAGGTGCCCTGCCCTCTTTTAAATCTGGTCACTCTAGTATAGCTCCTGCACTTTAACTGTTGTGATGAAGAGGGAATTTCACAGGTTCTCCATATATACAACTGATACCTGCTGAAATTCCCTTTTCTATGCAACTATTAAAGATACAGGAGCTCTGTCCTTCTTTTCATAGGGTCACCCTACCTCCCATCCTATATTTGCATCTAAGCCTTTAGGGTGACCCTATGAAAAGGAGGACAGGGCTCCTGTATCTTTAACAGTTGTATTGAAAAGGGAATTTCAGCAGGTGTCATTTGTATATATGGGGAACCTGGTGAAATTTCCTCTTCATCACAACAGTTAAAGCTGCAGGTGCCCTGCCCTCTTTTAAATCTAGTCACTCTAGTATAGCTAGTAAAAAATATATATAGTTAGTATAGTTAGTAAAAAAAATGCATAATAAAAGCACAACCAGGATAAAACCAAGCAGCAATGCAGAAATCAATACAGATTTGAAATACTAATTTAAAACAGTTGAAACAAATTTCAACTTTTAAAATTAAGTTGATAAACTGTTAAAATACTGAGAAAATAAAAAGGTCTTCACCTGGCGTCTAAAAGAGTACATTGTAGATGCCAGGCGAACCTTTCTAGGGAGCTCATTCCACAGCCGATGTGCCACAGCAGAGAAGGCCCTCCTCCTGGTAGCCACCTGCCTCACTTCCTTTGGCAGGGGCTCATGGAAAAGGACCCCTGAGGATGATCTTAGGGTCTGGGCAGGTACATATGGGAGGAGGCATTCCTTCAAATAACCTGGCCCCAAGCCGTTTAGGGCTTTGAATGTTGGTACTTGAACCTGGACCATCTCTTTCTCTCGTTTTCCTCCAGGCCCCTCATATATGATAGGTAAATCATGGTCTTCTCCACGCTGGGAACAGCTGTACCTATTAAATTTGGTTGGTGCAAATGTGTGAAAAATTCCTTTCAGTTAATTTTTGGTAAGAATTTACCATAGTTTGCCAATTTTTTCATATCTGGGAAAGAAAGAACTTGATACGTTAAAAACCCAAATGCAGAAGAGATCAAAATTTACGGGTTTGCTGATCATGAGAAATAAAACCCATCTAAAGTAGGGGTGGCCAAGAAGTAACCCATGAGCCATATGCAGTTCTCACCACTACTTGACACAGCCCCTGCTGCTACCCGCTGCTGAAATTCACAGTGGCAGCAGGAACATTGTCTTCAGTGGAGGCTGAAGGCCCCAATTTTACTAGAGCTGTGCCTGCGAGAACTCTAAAGGCACTAAAATTAGGTTGGGGACAGGTTTCAGCACCTTGGATAGTTCCTTTAGAGTTCTGGATGGTTCTGACGGAAACCCAGAATGGATTCACAGCCCCACTGAAATCAGAGTAATGATGTTGGAAAATCCGCAAAAGAAACAAATGAGTTTGGATTTTTATCAATCCAACCTGTGGATTCCACAGCAGACCACCTTTTCTTTTGTTGGGTGGAGTCCACAGATGTGTGGACCATTTTCCTAACCTTCAGGAATGTTGCACAAATCGTGTCATAGGAAAACACACAAATGGCAAAAAGTTTGCATTTCCCTCATAGGCTAAAGTGTGAAAATGCACATCTTAGGGTAATTTGCCGATGGGGGGGGGGGGTGGAGTTTTCACATCTGCGCATGTGCGAATTTCTGCAAATTCAGAACCAGGAAAAAAAACCCCCTCATTCCCTCGATAGGCAGATGATGGACTGAAAGGCGCCTAACAATCCATGAAGACAGAATGGATTTTACACAATCCCAACATTTCTACTCAAGTGTTAAAAAAGAAGAAGTTGTAATTTGTAGATATCACTTTAAAGTTACTTGTGTTTTGGCCCTGAAAGCGCATGAAGAATTCCTAGCAGCATGGAAGATCCTCTATGCAATTGCATGTCAAGTAGTGACCCATGCTACTGTTCGCATGTTTGAATCACATCTTTAATTCTGGTTGCCACATTTTTGAACCAAAACATTCCCCCCGCCCTCAGCCCAGACTGGCTACTGACTCTTTGCATGCCTTGCCTTCGTTGGCTGCCTCATTAGTTTTGGGAGCTTGAAATTATTTGTGCTGGCTGCACCTGTGCTGTTATGTGCCGCAGTGTGAAAAATCACTCACAACACGACATTCCCTTCAGTTCACTTTCCATTTAAATCCCATTTGAATTTGCATTGATTTATGCACAGGGTCCAATTTCTTTGGGTTGCTGTAAAAATGTAAGGCTTTTTTTTTTTTTTTAAAGCCACAGAGTGAATAAATAACACCAGGAACAAAAACATAAAATAAAATAAACCCAACTTTTGTCCAGTAGTTTCAAAAGAACACTCTTTAGGATGGATTCGTCTGCATTAAACAGGTCACGACCTTCCAGGTGTCTTTAAGGTTGAAGTGTTTCCTGGACCATTTAAAGCTACTCCGGCTGGCTCATGTGACCTGCCTGACATCAAGAGATGGGGCTTTTAAGAACGTAGCCACCTTGTCAATAGAACAGAGGTCACTAATAGCCTGCCTTAGGCCTTCCAACGGGTCACGTTTGGATTGCTAGACCTGTACAAAGGAAGAAAAAGGAGAGGAAGCCAGGCTGAGAAGGGACGAGGAGGAGCCCGGGGTAATTATCATTCTCTTCAGCACCCCCCATCCACCCCCCATCTTCTCTCCAGGCTCAGAGTTATGCTCCATGTCACTTTGTTAATGTGCTTGCATCCTGGGAGGCACATAATGCTCCTCTCAGCCCTGTTTATTAGCAAGATCCATTTGCGCTGGGCCTTCTCTTTTATGCCACAACGTGAATGTGCTTTGATAGCAAATAATTACTCTAGTCCTTTTGACATGGAGTATCCACAGGCTGCCCTAGTTAAGCCAGTAATTAGCTTGTCCTGCTTTTTTATTATTATTGAGAAACTACAAATTATCCTCGTATGAGTACTGGCCATTCTGCCCCTCCCTCCCCATTTCTTTCTCTTCTCTTCTGTTCTCTCTCTCTCTCTCTCTCCTGTATCTCTCAGCACTTTGGATAAGCGGAATGCAGCTGCACCCGAACAAGATAAAGCTCCTCCATCAAGATGATGAACAATTTGGATGAAGAGTGTTCGAGATGAAGACAAAAGCTGAAGAAGTGAAGCTGATACAACCCCGGACAGCTAAAGAATGCCGCAGCCTGTAGATGAATAGCCCTCATTTGTGAATATACAGATTTTCCATGATGAATAAAAACGGAGTGTAGGTCACAATAAATAAACTTTTTTCTCTTCTTCTATCCACACACACACACCCCTTTAAATAATAATTCAGGTTCCTGGCACCAAGCAGCTGTAAATTGAAGGTTGTGCTTAGTTTTCGTAAGTCTCACAGGGAATAATTAAGCTAAGCTCATATTGTTTGATATATTAGGGTAATGATGAGCCAGTATAATCTAGCTTGTTCGTTATTTTCGGTCTGTGTGTGTGTGTGTGTGTGTGTGTGTGTTTTCCCATTAGCTTTGTGGTTCTTTTAAGATTACACATTAAATGCAGAAAAACAACATTTTGGAAAGCGGCTTCATCTATGTGTTGATCTATCTGAAATGAATTCTTAGAATATTTTAATAAAGTAGAAGCTAGTAGTGGGAGGGGGGCAGGTATAAAGGTAAAAATATCCACATTATCTGATGTGGCCTGACATGATCACTTCAAACCTGCTGATCCTTTTTCCTCATTGGTGGAAGATAATTAGACTGGGATATCTTCATTATCAATTGAGTCTATCATTAACCTTCTGAAACGTCAGTGTCAGTGTTTCTTAAAAGAAAGGAAAAAGCAGAGTGTAATAAGTTTTACCCCCAAAATAAAAAAAAAATCACAAAAGACTAATGTGAAAGCAAATAATTCCTGAAATCTACTATTCAGGAAAGAGTATATTTCACGATAATAAATTCATTTTTTAAAAAGTAGGTTAGTATTGATCTTTATTGTCTTTGGCTTGGTGTTTATGAAAGATTGATTCTTTGCTCCTAGCTACGATTCTAGAAGAGTCTGGATAACTGCAGGTTAGACTTGCTAAAAAAGTTGTGTTGCATGATAGGAACATTTATGCATAAAAATACTATATGCACAGATTTTATTTTTCCAAAGGATTCATCCACTTGTTATTTTGAATCCTAACTAAAGTGCAATAGGCCAGCTGGCTTGCTCTTGTAGCTAGTGCAAAGCTATTGGCCAAAGGAATTTCCCGTTCAAATAGCTGACATATGTCCTCAGCTCAGAATGCCAGATTATTGGTTTTTGCCGTTCTCCAATCACAGTTCTAAATGGCTTTTGAATTCGCAGTGCACCAAATTAGCCCATTTCTTCCCCATTCTGTGAAGTTGGCTTAATTGCACTCCTGGCTGCTACATCCAGCCTTCCAGTACAATAAGATGTACTAGCCATAGTGTAATACATATTATTATTATTATTATTATTATTATTATTATTATTATTATTGCCAGAAAGTGGGATTGTTGCTTCTGTAGATTCCATGACAAGCATCGTTCCATCATGTCAACAAAAGACACATATAAAATTATGTGTGAGCTTCTCTGTAACAGTAGAGGCAGGTTCATATAGCAGAAGGCAGTCTTTCAGATACCCAGGCCTAATCTAAACCAAGCAGGATATTGCACTATGAAAGCAGTATATAAAAGGCAGGAGCCACACTACTGCTTTATAGTGATTTTGAAGTGCACTGCAGGATCTACAATACTGCTTTATAGCAGTATTGAAGTGCACTGACAACTGTTGGGGCCCATTGACACATACCATATACTGCTTTTATACCGCTATATCCTGCTTGGTGTGGCTCCTGCCTTTTATATACTGCTTTCAAGTGGTATGCTTGGTATAGTTTAGGCCCCTGTCTCCAAGCAATTTAGGGCTTTGTAGGTAAGGATTTTGTATTTCTGGGTGCAAAGATTACTGCAGACGCTGACTGCAGCCAGGAAATCAGAAGACATTTACTTCTTGGGAGGAGAGCAATGACAAATCTTGATAAAATAGTTAAGAGCAGAGACACCACACTGACAACAAAGATCCACATAGTTAAAGCAATGGTATTCCCCGTAGTAACCTATGGCTGCGAGAGCTGAACCATAAGGAAAGCTGAGTGAAGGAAGATAGATGCTTTTGAACTGTGGTGTTGGAGGAAAATTCTGAGAGTGCCTTGGACTGCAAGAAGATCGAACCAGTCCATACTCCAGGAAATAAAGCCAGACTGCTCACTTGAGGGAATGGTATTAAAGGCAAAACTGAAGTACTTTGGCCACATAATGAGAAGACAGGATACCCTGGAGAAGAGGCTGATGCTTGGGAAAGTGGAAGGCAAAAAGAAGAGGGGCCGACCAAGGGCAAGATGGATGGATGATATTCTGGAGGTGACAGACTTGACCTTGGGGGAGCTGGGGGTGGCAACGGCCGACAGAAAGCTCTGGTGTGGGCTGGTCCATGAAGCCATGAAAAGTCGGAAGCGACTGAACGAATAAACAACAAGGTAAGGATCACCTGGAAATTCATTGGAAGCCAGTGCACCTCACGTAAGAACAGTGCAATATAGGCCATAGCTAGATGGGGCTTTATCCCAGGGCGATCCACGGGATCATCCCTATGCATCCAAATGATGCACAGGGAATCCTGAGATCAGGGAGGGATGATCCTTCCCTTGCCCCGAGATATCACCCTCCCCTTTGGTCCCAGTTTTTCTGCGGTCCCGGGCTGAGCCCGAGACCGCAGAACGTATGGCTGGATGCCACGGGTTGACCCGGCTCCATGCGATTCCTCATGAGAAGCCGAGAGCTGTGCACGGGGCGCAGCACTCCTCAGGAATGCTACGCCAATGGGGGTAGGGTGGGGAAAGTAATTTTAATTTAACAAATAACTTACATTTTGCACTCAAGCATTTGTGCACTGCTGGCCCTTTAATAATAAAAAATGTCAGGCGAGACGCCTTTCCTTCTGAGGTCATCGCGCGTCACGTGTAAACAGAGGAGGGATCTCACATTAAACACAATGCGAGATCTTCCCTCCTCCGTCAGGGGGTAACAGGTAGGTGAATGAATAGTTTATTTGTTTGTAGCACAAAGACCTTTACAAAATACAGAATTGCTCACATATAGCAACACACATTATTTAAAATATTAAAAATATTCGAGGTACAATCCTTTCTCAACCAAGGAGTTAGTCAGTGGGTCACTCTAGGGGTGCTCCATTTATCTGCAGCACCCACCCTTTGCTATCACGACGGTACATACATGCCAAAGTCACAAGGATAATTTCAGTGATTACATTATAACCTAAAATGCTAGCAGTCAATATCTGGCATTATCAGATAGGTGGGATCTCTCTGATGATAGTTTATACAAAACAATTAAATCAAATGGTCCCCCTTACAATCTACGCAGACTTTGTTTAGAAAGTTATTTCTGATTTTTTGGGCTGCAGCCGCAAACTTTGCTACCTTGATTGTGATTACTTTACTGTGGTCCACCAGCAGATCGCAGATAATGTCTCTAGTGTGCCAACCCGCTCTTGCTAACAATAGTTCCTTTAGAAAACGGTCCCTGATTTCTTTGTACAGAGGGCAACGCAGAAGATCTCCCCAGAGCCACAAAAACAGATCCGCTGGGCATGGGGGACTTTTTTATACTTCCCCTCCAAGAAAGCAGAGGGCATTGTCTGAAAAAGAAGGGCAGTAAAGGCCTTTCTTAGGGCAGGAAACGATAGGTCAAGCAAATATTGTGAAAAGTACATAACAGGTAGGTCTAGTTAAGGCCATAGTCCATCAGGGGCAAGTCAGAAAGCAATCTGGCTGCAGCACCAGCTGCAGTTTACAAATGTTTTTCAATGGCCACCCCACAGAAATGCAAAGTGAACAAGGCATGCCTCACTGTGGCCAGATTCATCTTCTCTAGGAAATGGAACTGCTATTTTATTGCTTCTGTGAAGCATGGCGACTTGCCACTTTGCCCTTGCACTAGTGCAAAAGCCAACAAAGAACTTCCTTTTTCTCACATTCTCACACTGAGCTCGTGTGGTGTAGTAGACAGAGGGCCTTGCTAGACGAGGCCTTAGCACGCTTTGAGGCCCGGTTTCCCTGCTGTGCGTCCACATGACGCATAGGGGAATCTGGGCCCAGGCTGCGCTGAAGCCTCCCCTAACACGCCATAAGCGAAGTCGCTTATGGCGCGCCTTTTCCACAGCCCCGGCCTGAGGCCGGGGCTGCAGAACATCTAGCAAGGTCCATGGCTTTTTGCGGCTACTCGCTTACTCTCAAGAAGCCAGGAAAAGCCACGGACTGGGCACAGCGCTCAGTGCTGTGCCCATCGGGTTGGGGGGATTCCGGGGGGGAGATGGGGGGAAGGCTGGACCGGCAGGAGAGGGGGGGAAGCCGGACATCGGGGATGGGATGGGGCCAAGGGACAGACAACCAGGGATGGGATGGGGGGAGGGACAGACAACTGGGGATGGGGCCGAGGGACAGACAACCGGGGATGGGATGGAGGGAGGGACAGACAACCGGGGATGGGGCCGAGGGACAGACAATCAGGGATGGGATGGGGGGAGGGACAGACAACCGGGGATGGGGCCGAGGGACGGACAACCGGGGATGGGATGGGGCCGAGGGACAGACAACCGGGGATGGGATGGGGGCGAGGGACAGACAACCGGGGATGGGATGGGGGCAAGGGATGGATAATTTTAGGGAAAAAAACCACTTACCTTCTCCGGAGTCTTCGGGGCGCACGTGGCCCCTTTAACCAAAAAAAAAAAAAAAATGGCCAACACTGCAGGGCTTCTGTAGTCCCTGTGCGTCGGCCGTCTAGGAGGTGCGGCGGCACACGCTAAAGTTAGCACACCGGTGCCCCGCCTCCCTGCCGGCTTATCCGGCTGAGTCTAGCAAGGCCCAGAGTGTTGGACATGGACCGTAGATATTGTTCAAATCTGAATTGTCCAGATATACAGTGAATGCACGTAGGTGTACATATACACACATGTTTGCTTGGAATGCTCTTCCAGAGCAACTACGTACCACGAGTTCTGTTGTAGATTTTAAAATGCATTTGAAAACTCATTTGTTTTCAATAGCTTTTGGTATTTTAGCTTGATTTACTGTTCTTATTATTATGATTATTCTCTTATTTCTGTTTTGTGAACCCCTTCCCCCCTTTCATATGTTTTAATGTGATTTTAGATTGTAAGCCTTTAGGCAGGGTATCGCTGATTTATTTGTATATTTTGTACAGCACCAAGTACATTGTTGGTGCTACATAAATAAATAAATAAATAAATAAATATGAGCACACTTTAAACATCCCAAAGCATCGTCATGACTTTGCATTGACGTTGAAATGAAATTTCATCATGTCTCAAGTGCAGGCACTTTTTCAAAAGTTCAGATTCAAATTTTATTGGCAAAGTTTGAGCCCGGAATCAGATTTCCAGTCCAATTTCAAAGTAGAAGTGTGCCATCCCAATTTGATATTTGCCTGTTTTGATTATCTGAATCAATGAAATCAATATCAAATGTACTCAGTTCTATTGCAGGTCAGATGTCCAATACTATCAGTACCATCCCTGACAGATGGCTGTCCAGTCTCGGAATGGCCAGCCCACTACCCCCCTAGGCAATCGGATCCATTCTCTGACTACTCGGAGGGTTAGGGAGGTTTTTTTTTCCTGATGTGGCAGAAGCCATGGAGCAGCAGCGAGATATTGGAAGCCAAACCTGTGAGTGCTGTACAGCCTGCTCTGCTCTTCATAAGCTAGGGTATGTAGAGATTTTGTTAAATCCATTCTGTCTGCAATTCACAGATCCTCAGGCTCCTTTCATTCCATCATCCTCTCATTCATGGAATCCGATGTTTCTCAATTTCCCAAACTTGTATGTGTGCAAATCTCCTCCTCCAAATGTGCATTTCACCTCTGGAGGAAATGAACTTTTTCAGTTGGTGGTGTTTTGCTGTGTTTTTTTGTTTTTAATGTATTTTTCTACAGCTAAATTTGTGTAAAATGCTGGAAAATAAAAAAGTGATTTGCAAGTCCGCATAACCTGTGCAACTAGGAAAAAGCTGGTGTGCTGCGGAATTTGTGGCTCAGAGTCATCGAAATCTGAACTCCATTGTGGATTTCTCCAATATCTTTACGATACCTTGCTGTCAGATGCTGAGGGTTCATAGAATCATATAATCATAGAATAGCAGAGTTGGAAGGGGCCTACAACACCATCGAGTCCAACCCCCTGCTCAATGCAGGAATCCACCCTAAAGCATCCCTGACAGATGCTTGTCCAGCTGCCTCTTGAAGGCCTCTAGTGTGGGAGAGCCCACAACCTCCCTAGGGAACTGATTCCATTGTCGTACTGCTCTAACAGTCAGGAAGTTTTTCCTGATGTCCAGCTGGAATCTGGCTTTCTTTAACTTCAACCTGTTATTCCGTGTCCTGCACTCTGGGAGGATCGAGAAGAGATCCTGGCCCCCCTCTGTGTGACAACCTTTTAAGTATTTGAAGAGTGCTCTCATGTCTCCCCTCAATCTTCTCTTCTCCAGGCTAAACATGCCCAGTTCTTTCAGTCTCTCTTCATAGGGCTTTGTTTCCAGAGCCCTGATCATCCTGGTTGCCCTCCTCTGAACACGCTCCAGCTTGTCTGCATCCTTCTTGAATTGTGGAGCCCAGAACTGGACTCAATGCTCTAGATGAGGCCTAACCAGTGCTGAATAGAGAGGAACCAGTACCTCACGTGATTTGGAAGCTATACTTTTATTAATGCAGCCCAAAATAGCATTTGCCTTTCTTGCAGCCATATCACACTGTTGGCTCATATTCAGCTTGCGATCTACAACAATTCCAAGATCCTTCTCACTCGTAGTATTGCTGAGCCAAACTGCCAGTCTCGTCCAGCCTTTATACAAATCTATGGTGCGACCACACTTAGAATACTGTGTACAGTTCTGGTCACCACACCTAAAAAAGATATTACAGTGTTGCAAAAAGTGCAAAAAGGGGCAACTAAAATTATTAAAGGGCTGGAGCATCTCCCCTACGAGGGAAGGTTACATCAAATGGGATTGTTTAGCTTGGGGGAAAAGAGGCGAAGGGGAGACATGATAGAAGTGTACAAAATTATGCATGGTGTGGAGAATGTGGATAGGGAGACACTTTTCCCCCTCTATCAAAATACTAGAACCCAATGGGGTCATCCCATGAAGCTGATTGATGGGAGATCCAGGGTAAATAAAAGGAAGAACTTCTTCACACAGAGCATAGTTAAATTATGGAATTCACTACTACAAGATGTAGCAAACACCACCAATTTGGATGGCTTTAAAAAGGGGTTGGATAAATTCCTGTAACTGAAGGCTATCAAAGGCTACTAGTGCTGATGGCTGTGTGTTGCCTCCAGTATCCAAGGCAGAAAGCCTGTGTGCACCAGTTGCTGGGGAACATGGGCAGGAGGGTGTTGTTGCACCATGTCCTGCCTTTTTGGTCCCTGGCCAATGGCTGGTTGGCCACTGTGTGAACAGAGTGCTAGACTAGATGGACCCTTGGTCTGATCCAGCAGGGCCCTTCTTATGTTCTTATATTCTTCAGTGTTGAAGTAAGCCTCAACTATTTTTCTACTCAACTTCTGTAACATCTTTATTCCAAGAAGCCTTTCCATAATATGCAGCCTTGAATCTCTGTTTTTGCTTCTTTTAAATTTTGTTTTAACTGTTTTATTCTGTTTTTATTTTCATTTTATCTTGTACACCACTCTGAATTTTTTCAATGGGGAATGGCATATAAATATTCCAAATAAAAATAAATAATATGGAATGGAAGGGCATTTTATCCTTTGCTTCAGACAGGAAATGTCTTGGGCTAGCCCTGCAAATACTGCCTGCTACATCTCAGGTACTTCCCAAAGTTGACTGCTATTGCAGAATCTCTGGATGTCTAAAGCTGATCTTAAATAGTAACTGCCCGGAAATGAATATTTTTGTAGCCATATGATCAATCATCAGCAAGAGCTAAACTTTGAGGAAGATTTTTTAGATGACTTCATTTCAGCTGTACTTTTCATTGTCTCAGGGATTTGAACTGCAGTGATCACAAATGGCTTATACACAGTTAAATATGTCATGCAAAAATGCCTTTCTAAGTATTGCCTCCTTGCTCTCTCTCTCTCTCTCTCTATATATATATATATATGCCCCATTGCTGGAACGTCAACGGCAAATGGATTTCATTTGTGATTGTGGTAAGAGGTTGAGGATTTATTAAGTCTCTTCTCACTCAATGGCCTCATCTATAACAAGGTATTCATTGGGATCACATCAAAGGAATGATCAATAGTTGGGAAGGAAAGATGGACATAGTTTTACATCTCTCTCTCTCTCTCTTTCTCTTTCCAAGGCCAGACCCACCATGGGCTCATCTACACCAAGCAGGATATAGCACTATAAAAGCGGTATGAAAGCAGTATATAAAAGGCAGGAGCCACACCAAGCAGGATATAGAATCATAGAATCATAGAATAGCATCCCTAAAGCATCCCTGACAGATGCTTGTCCAGCTGCCTCTTGAAGGCCTCTAGTGTGGGAGAGCCCACACTAGACACTATAGTGATATGGAAGTGATATATGGGTATGTGTCAATGGGCCCCAACAGTTGTCAGTGCACTTCAATACTGCTATAAAGTAGCAGTGTGGCTCCTGCCTTTTATATACCGCTTTCATAGTGGAATATCCTGCTTGGTGTAGATGAGCCCCTTGACACAGATAGGAGCACCTCCTCTGTCAGAAGATTTGGGAAATAACTGAGCAGAAACACACCATCATTTTCTTTTTAAAAGTGATATTTTTAGATCTGTTTTTAAAAGTGGTTTTGGGGTGTGTGGGTGAGTTGAGAGATGGAACCAGCTGTATTTCTCTAGAGCATGTTTTCGTGGTGCCTGTTAGGGGTGTGCACGGACCCCCCGCTCCGCTTCACTTGCAGATCCGCCATTTTCCGGATCGGGCCGCTCCGCCCCGCCCCCGCTCCGCCCACATCCGCTCCGCTCCGCACGGAGCTCCGGATCCGGATCCGGAGCTCCGTTTTCCCCCCCCATAGGCTTGCATTGAAAGCTAAAAAATTATACAACTTTTTTTCTGTTCAAGTTAGAAACCTCATGTTTGGCACCATGACACCTCATGGGGATATACACACGCATGCCAAGTTTCAAAGCAATCCCATCATCCCCTGATTTTTGGCGAATTTTTGAAAATCGGGCACCCCACACACAACATCCCTGTGAGGTGGGCAGGGGAGGAGGGAGGGAAGGCAGGCAGGCATGCAGCTGGCATTTCTGGGGGCATAAGGAAGTGAGCCAAGGATAAGCCAGTAATGCATATAAAATGGAATAAATCAATCAATAAACAAAGGAGGGGTGGAATTAAAAGCAGCAGTGTTGCTCAATAAACAGCAAGAAGAATTTTTTAAAAAAGGCTATATCTGTCTTTTACCAGCAATAGGGGGACGTGCCCAGGGGAGGGGGAAGTAGCTGCCAGTTCAAGACACTGACAGCCACCAACAGCTCCGAGAAGAAGTAAAACGCTCACTTCGACTCAGAACAGGCATTGCTCCACCACTGAAAAGTGACCATTCACTTCAACTCATGATAGGCATTGCTCCACCGTTTTACTCTCTTTGGAAGGCTCTATGGCCTTCCAGTGCAGGAGAGAGTGGGGGCACGTCCACGATGAGATGCCCTAGGGGAGCTCATCCCCTTGCACCACATCGATTCAGTTGTTCACCAAGGTTAGGGTGGGGAGCAGTGCTGTGTTTCTATCTCTTATTCTTGGCTTAGTATATGATTTCAGGTTGTGTTTGTGCATTTGGTGGGGCTACTGTGTTAAAAAACACGGGGAAAAGCCCGTTCAGATGAAGAAAGAGAAGTTTCCTAGAATCCCAAGTTACCTGTTTTGCCTATGCCCTCCTCCAACTTTGGGATCATCATGACCGGGAGCTGACTCTGCCCCTCAGCCCTTTGAAAAAGGTATTTTTCCCGCCGATTTTTAAAAAACTTCTAGCCCGCGACCCGTACGATGCAGAAAGTTGAGAGTGGTCTCAAAATGACCCCCATCCACGACTCTCTGTGCACAAGAATTTTCAGAATGATAGCTTAAAACCCCCCCCAGTTATCCCCGATTCTTTCCCTCAATGCAATCCTATGGGCGAAAAGCCGAAAACGCAGTTTGAGCCGCGCGGTTGACCCGATTTTCACAAAAATATAGCCCGCGACCCGTACGATGCAGAAAGTTGAGAGTGGTCTCAAAATGACCCCCATCCACGACTCTCTGTGCACAAGAATTTTCAGAATGATAGCTTAAACCCCCCCCCAGTTATCCCCGATTCTTTCCCTCAATGCAATCCTATGGGCGAAAAGCCGAAAACGCAGTTTGAGCCGTGCGGTTGACCCGATTTTCACAAAAACATTGCACGTGAACCGCAGCACGCAGAAAGTTGAGAGTAGTCTCAAAATGACCCCCATCCACGACTCTCTGTGCACAAGAATTTTCAGAACGATAGCTTAAACCCCCCCCCCCAGTTATCCCCGATTCTTTCCCTCAATGCAATCCTATGGGCGAAAAGCCGAAACGCAGTTTGAGCCGCGCGGTTGACCCGATTTTCAAAAAAATATAGCACGCGACACGGACAACGCAGAGAGGTGAGAGTGGTCTCAAAATGACCCCCATCCACGACTCTCTGAGCACAAGAATTTCCAGAGCGATAGCTTCAAAAACAACGTAGTTATGCGCGATTATTTGCCGCAATGCAATCCTATGGCGAAATGTTTTCAAGATGGCGACCGGAGCGCTCCGCCTGAACTTGGAGCTCCGAAAAATGGTCGCTTCTCTTCGCCTTGCTTCTAGGGGGTCCACGGTCCGCTCCTACTCCGCCTCTGGGTAAGGCGGAGCAGGCCAATCCGCTACTGCTTCTACGCTCCTAATCGGAGCGGAGCACATCCCTAGTGCCTGTATCATTAAAAGAAAATGTGCAAAGCTACTTCAAACATTACAATTGCTTGGATCCAGAGTTAGCCTTCCTTTTGAAATCAATGGGACTTCAGTTAGTAATGGAAAAACTGATGTCCCATTGATGTCAATGGATCTACTCTAAGGATGACTTGGGCCTTAGCTAGACCTAAGGTTTATCCCTGGATTGTCCAGGGGTCAAACCTGTTCATCTAGGTGACACACAGGGGATCCAGTGCTCAGGCAGGGGCGAACCCTGAATGATCCCAGGAGAAACCTTAGGTCTAGCTGTGGCCTAAGTCAGGATTCAACCCAATCTGTATTAAATGTTTAATGTCTACCCACTTCTACTCTAATATATGAAAAAAATCTGGGAATCTCTTGTTTCCCCCAAGATATTGCTAATTTTTTTAAAATTAAACATCCTTAGAGCAGTCTTCTCCTGCTAGATGTTCAGGCAATGAGTCTTCAAGAAATGATTCCACCCACCCACCCTTAGATTGGAACCAGGTCCACTTGATCTAGCATCCTCTTCAGAGGAGGGCAACCAGGATGACCAGGGGTCTAAAAACAAATCCCTATGAAGAGAGACTGAAAGAACTGGGCATGTTTAGCCTGGAGAAGAGTAGGCTGAGGGGAGACATGATAGCACTCTTCAAATACTTAAAAGGTTGTCACACAGAGGAGGGCCAGGATCTCTTCTCCATCCTCCTAGAGTGCAGGACACGGAATAACGGGCTCAAGTTAAAGGAAGCCAGATTCCAACTGGACATCAGGAAAAACTTCCTGACTGTTAGAGCAGTACGACAATGGAATCAGTGACCTAGGGAGGTTGTGGGCTCTCCCACACTAGAGGCCTTCAAGAGGCAGCCGGACAACCCTCTGTCAGAGATGCTTTAGGGTGGATTCCTGCATTGAGCAGGGGGTTGGACTCGATGGCCTTGTAGGCCCCTTCCAACTCTGCTATTCTATGATTCTATGATTCTATGATAACAGCCAGCCAGATCCTTCTGTTATCTTTTTTTAAGATAACAAGTCTTAGGTGGCTACAAGGTGATGGTCATTACCTGTTTCATCCTTACTAATGCAGCAGAAGATCAGGTGAACCAAGGAGCCAAGAGCATGGAAACATGTCTTTTATTTATTTATTTATATTTGTATACAGCTTTTAAAGACAAAAGCTCCATTAAGGCACTTTATATGTAAACGCTATTAAACAATGATACAAACCTTAAGGTTCTTTCTCTTTATTTCTGAACAACGCACAATATTTTTTTCGGGCAGAAATATTTGAGGGACCATTTCACCAAAATTGTCCAGGGGAAGGAGAAATCTTCTGACAAATCCTTGGGGATAAGTAGCACAGTTTCTTCCTCCCCGCACCCCAAGGTATTTGTTGTTGTTGGCTGCTGCCACAAGTGGTGGCATCAGGAATTGCGTTGGCAGCTTGACCGCCCTTTGGCATCCTCCCCAAAGCCCTGGACCCAACCCTGCACCATTCCGGGGCATAGTGCATGTATGGGGATGTTGGCTGTGACCAAAAAAATGGTGGAGAATATTCATAGAAAATTCTGCAAAGCTGAGAAAAAGGAAGATCTCAGAAATTTGCTCAGCAAAATGACTTCTGAGAAATTTCAACTCAGTCAAACTCCATATGATCAGGGGTCTGAAGACAAAGCCCGATGAGGAGAGACTGCAAGAACTGGGCAGGTTTAGCCTTGCGAAGAGAAGGCTGAGGGGAGACTTTGTAGCACTCTTCAAGGACTTGAAAGGTTGTCACACAGAGGGGGGGCAGAATCTCTTCTCAATCATCCCAGAGTGCAGGGCACGGAATAATGGGCTCAAGTTACAGGAAACCAGATTCCAACTGGACATCAGGAAAAATGTCCAGTATGTTAATGGAATCAATGACCCAGGGAGGTCGTGGGCTCTCCAACACTAGAGGCATTCAAGAGGCAGCTGAACAGACATCTGTCATGGATGCTTTAAGGTGGATTCCTGCATTGAGCAGGGGTTGGCCTCAATAGCCTTATAGGCCATCGATTCCAACTCTACTATTCTATGATAGTAGAATACTATCAAGTTTCTTCTAGAGGACAAGCTTCATAACTAGCTACCTGCCTATTCAGTGCCTGACCACCCATCCTTTGGTTAGGGATGTATGAGAAATTTTGATTCAGTTCATTTTTTTATCATGATTTTACCCAGCTCTTACCTTCTGGAATGAAGATGGACTCAGACGCAATCTGTGATCGAAATTTCTGAGCTTCCAATATGATTCGCAGACACAAACAAATCCACTCAAAAGTATGTGCAGAGTTTGAAAAGTGTTGCAATGAGCTTTGACACGGAATTCAGAGAACTTTGGCGAACTCAAGTTTTGCTGATTTGCTCATTCCTACCTTTGACTGCTCCATTCCAAACTAACCTTATGCTGCACTTGTATGCCTTGCTGGGACACACCGCCTGCATTTGATTATATCTTTATCTTCATCTTCATCCATCACCAACTGGGATGTTGCTTTTTCTCTCTTTTCTCCTTCTTGACCCTGATCCCCTTTCAATTGAGGGACCTGCCATGGATCGAACTTCTTCTTTATCGAAACATTGGGTATCCTCCCACTGGATCCCCCATTCAGACAAAAGTGGCTTTACCGGGACCTGCCAAAAGGGATCGATGGAACTCTTAAGTCTCATGACAGTGAAGCAACGGTTGGTTGTACAGTTGGCATACATACATATGAAGGAGGCGGAATGAATGATAGAAACCTATCACACAAACCTTCCCTGTATGACCAAAATTATCAGCAAAGCACATATACCCACAGAAAAAGACCAAGTAGTACTTGAAACATTTCCATTTTCAATACCAAAATGAATACCTTGATGCACAACACTGAATAATAGGCCTTTTAAATAAAAGTATTAGAAGAATATATCAGCAACATGATATAAAATCTAAGACTACTACCACGCAATGGATATTTTTTTAAAAAAAAAAACTTTCACTATAAAATCACTGGATGATAAGACAGTACAATATATATGTTGGATTCAAAGAGTAGGGATCTTTTTTAATATAAGTGTTTTATGATGTACTCATACATCATTTCCAACCCAAATGCTAAACAAAACAGTGTTTCTTCCCTTCTCTGAAAGACACATAATGATAGATTTTCATTATTCTGTGTGATTCTTGCAAGCTAATTTTTCAGCCCAAACTTTTGTGTCATTCAATGGTGGCAATGAGAAGGCTCCAGTATATCTGATTTCTTGTTGTAAATATCTTTCATGAAATGGCAGCAGCAAATTAAGCTTTGCTGCTGCAGAAAATGTTGGGGTACCTAACTTGTATTCCACTACTGCTGTTTCACTGGAATCAGTGCTTCATTTATCCCTCAATGGTGCATTGATTGCTTAGGTAAGCCACAAAACAAAGATAATTTAATTAGAAATTACTAAAACTCTGTTTTGGAATACAGTATTTTCCCCTTTACGTGGAATTCTTCCTTCCCTCCAAAAATGATTTCATCTTGATCAGTCTTCCCTACGGATGGGGGAGAAAACAATATAGTTCACATTTTCACAAGAATTTACATAATTTTACACTTTTGAACACATTCATGAAACTCAGACTTCTTTTGAAATTCACACTTTTCTGAATTTTGCAATGGACTTCTCCAATAAGGGGGGTGGGGGAGGCATATGAAAAGGCATACATTAGAGGAAAGTGAACGCAAAAATATCAGTGAAAACAATGTTCAAATGCATTATGTTAGGAAAACCACTTGCAAAATGTGTGTGTATTAGGCAAAATTGTTTATATTAGGAGAACTGCCCCACCCCAAGAAATGTACAAACTTTCACACAAACATTTTAAAAATGCTCCGAATTTGGGATAAAGCAAACTTGACCGAGGGGGGAGGGGTGGATGAGAAATGGAGAGAACCCCAAATTGACAGATTTGTCAATCCTGCATCCTGTTTCCGTCCAGTCTGAAACTTCTAGAAATTTTAGGGATGGCATGGGTGCCTAGTTGGCACTCAATGCCCAGTGAGAAATTGCCAGCATGGCTCTTGGACACCACTCTGTGGACCCCGGTGCTTGCATCCACACCTATAATATTGCATAAATATTACTGAGGTCACTGAGGTCATCCAAAGGCCTGCTCCTGGTGGTTCCACACAGATCCATCCTCCGATTGGAATCCACCAGGGGAAGAGTCTTCAGCGTGATGGCACCCCTCCTGTGGAATTCCCTGCCTCTGGAGGTCAGGAAGGTGCCAACCTTGTACTCCTTTCGGCGCCTCCTGAAAACATCTTTATTCCAAGAAGCCTTTCCTTAATATGCAGCCTTGGATTACTGTTATTGCTTCTTTTAAATTTTGTTTTAACTGTTTTTATTCAGTTTTTATTTTCATTTTACCTTGTACACCGCTCTGAAATTTTTCAATGGGGAGCGGTATATAAATATTCCAAATAAATAAATAAATGGCCCATTTATGGCCGTCATTTCTGCATGATCAATTTCCAGAGATACCCAAGCTGCCATTTCTGCACTAAATGGCAGCTTGCTAAGAGGATGGGGGGCCCAGACTTCCTGGTGGAACCACGGGCTCAATTGAAGACGGCGACGGACCCGCGGACGGAGGCAGGTAAGGCCCCCCTCCTCCTTACCGGGCTCTGCCGCCATCACTGCATGGGCGGCGATGGCGGCAGGGCCCGGTAACCCCCCCATGGGGGGGACCGGAGCTCCGATCCAGATCCGGAGCTCCAAGCGGAGCGGAGTGGGCACAGGCGGAGTGGGGGCGGGGCGGAGTGGGCCGATCCGAAAATGGCGGATCTTAAAGTGAAGCGGAGTGGGGGGTCCGTGCACACCCCTAGTGTCTTCACCTGGTGCTGAAAAGAGCTCTCTGGGAGCTCATTCCACAATCAGGGTGCCGCAACACAAAAGGCCCTCTTCTTAGTAACCACCCACTCCCATCCTTTAGTGGGGACTCCTGGAGAAGACTTCTGAAGATGACCTTAGGGTCTGAGCAGGTATATGTGGAACAAGATATCCTTCCAGCAAACTAGCCCCAAGCTATTTAGGGCTTTGAATGTTAATACCAGCACTTTCAGTGAGGCCAAGAGAGAGGATTTATTGTTCTGCCTCATTTTCAGGATGTTTTATCATTAATACGTGTGGTGTTTTTGAGCTTACCTAATCCCTACATGGTAGACAAGGGCGCTGTATGAGTGTTTTCTTTTTATTATTACACATCTCTCCTTTAATCTGGAGCTTACCAGACTGCCTGTGCTTTCTGATCTGAAAAAAGCCGTATGGGAGGAATCAACTCATGCAGTCTTCACCCGAAGTGCAGGAAGCCAAGGAGGCTACAGGTTGCCAGAAAGATGATTGTGCAATGAAAGACAGGACAATCGTCCACAGTCTTTGGTCACTTCCTAGGGAAGCACAAGAACCCCCAACCCAACCTTCTGAAGATGGTCTTAGAATTTCTTCAAAATTTCCTTCTCCTGTAATTATCTTCTTGAAAGCAGTTTCTTATCTATTCAACTGAATAATAATAGTAAAAAAAATGGGTTAAACTTTTGGCACAGCACTAATCTTTAGCCTAGCTGTGTAGCAAAGACCTTTCATATCTTTGATCAATTGAGTAGCTTAACAGTTCCAATTTTATTGGCACTAGCAAATTTTTATTCCTGTCTATGCAAAGCCAGGCTCAAAGGCCGTTATTAAACATTGAAAAGCAATAGTCCCATGTTTGATCATGAGTCAGCCTAGCAGTGATTTCTCTCCCCTGAAACAGGTGACAACTCTATATGGACTTTGCTCCTCTTTCCATTTAACAACTCTTTGAGTGAAGGGTCTAGGACTAGGACCATCTCCAAGCTGGAGTCCTTCACTTTTGGCCATACTGGCTAGGAATAATGGAACTTGCAGTCCAACCCACTGAGGCCAGATCAACACCAAGCAGGATATAACACTTTGAAAGTAGTATGAAAGCGGTGTATAAGAGGCAGGAGCCATACTGAACAGGATATAGCATTATGAAAGTGGTATGAAAGTGGCTAGTCCATCTTAATACTCAATACCATAGCACAACTGTCAAACTTTCTAATGAAGATGGCCAGGATGTGAACATTATTTTGCAAGCCATTACAAATAGCAAGGTTTTCTAGGAACCAATGGAAGAGGAAAGAGAGTCTATCACAAGGTACTTCATTGAAAGGAGGAACCTCAGGGAGGAAACGAGAGAGAGGGGGGATTGACTAAGGTTACTTTTATGGCACATATCAGATTTGAACTGGTGATGGGATGGCCACAAGTCTAGGGGTGTTGGAGAAATGCACAACAGAATCAAATGAGTTCAGATTTCAGTGAATCTAACCTGTGGACCAGCTTTTCCCAAATTGCATGGACTCCATGGACTTGCAGACCATTTTTCAAAACTTTCTAGAATTTTCTGGAAATTCAGTCATAGAAAAATATGTCAAATAAAAAACCCTGGGTGAAAATGCTCATTTCCCCTATAGGCTAAATTATGAAAATGGGCATTTAGGGGAGGGATTTGGGAAATGTGGATTTCCACAAATTCAGGAAGTTGGGGGGGGGGGGAAATCCAATTCCACCAATGAGCAAGCCTCATCAAAAAGATTTATTTATTTATTTATTTATTTCATTTCATTTCAATACCGCCCAATAGCCGAAGCTCTCTGGGCAGTTCACAAAAATTAAAACCATGAAGAGCATAATAAAACAACTAACAATTTAAAAACACAAATACAAAATACCATATAAAAAGCACGACCAGGATAAAACCATACAGCAAAAGTTGATATAGGTTAAAATATGAAATTAAAACAGGAGAGTTTAAATTTAAGTTAAATTAGGTGTTAAAATACTGAGAAAATAAAAAGGTCTTCAGCTGGTGACGAAAGGAAAACAATGTAGGCGCCAAGCGAACCTCTCTGGGGAGCTCATTCCACAGCCGGGGTGCCGCAGCAGAGAAGGCCCTCCTCCTAGTAGCCACCTGCCTCACTTCCTTCGGCAGGGGCTCACAGAGAAGGACCCCTGTGGATGATCTTAAGGTCCGGGCAGGCACATATGGGAGGAGGTGTGGAAATGTGTCACCAAAAAAGAAGACAAAAGAGGACAAAGATGTGCATACAGTAATTTATTGGCATAGATGCAGACTTAGGCCTTAGCTAGACCAGACTATATCCCGGCGCGAACCCCGGGATTATCTCTCTGTGTCCCGGGATATAGCCCTCCACTTTGGGCCTGGTTTTTCCACGGTCTCGGGCGTGTGGCCCATTTCTGCGTTTTTACCTGGCTTCTCACATTTACTTGCGCGGAGCTGGGAGGAGCGCTGCACCCATTGGAGCTGGGGTGGGGGGAGTGGGGAAAGTAATGAAAAAAATTAAAAACCTTACCTTTGCGCATGAGCATTCATGCACTCCATCCCCTTTAAAAAATAAAAATGGCAGGCACAATGCTTCTCTTCCTGAGGTCATCGCGCGTTACGTGTAAACAAGGGTGAGATCTCACGTTAATCGCAACACAAGGTCTCCCCTCCTCTCCCCTAGAGTTTCTGGTAAGTCTAGCTAAGGTCGTTGAAATAATTACTATAATTTAAATAGAAAGTAGGGTGATCATATGAAAAGGAGGACAGGGCTCCTGTATCTTTAACAGTTGCATAGAAAAGGGAATGTCAGCAGGTGTCATTTGTATATATGGAGAACCTGATGAAATTGCCTCTTCATCGCAACAGTTAAAGGTGCAGGAGCTATACTAGAGTGACCAGATTTAAAAGAGGGCAGGGCACCTGCAGCTTTAACTGTTGCGATGAAGAGGAAATTTCCTTTTCAATACAACTGTTAAAGATACAGGAGCCCTGTCCTCCTTTTCATATGGTAACCTTATAGAAAGGCAATACATCTCACCATAGTGGAGAATAGTGTGACCAGATGATCTTGTGTCTGCTTGCTCAGTCAGCTGTTGTCTGGGTCCTAAGTGTTGATGGGCAACTCCAAAGCCCCTGCTCTACCATGTCACAGTTCTTGATTTTTAAACCAGGTCTCAGACTGGGCAACCCTTCAAGTAGAAGACACCTTCAAACAGAGGATGGTCCTCTGACTACCCTTCAAATAGAGGACTGTTGTCTATAAAGTTTGACACATGGCCACCTAAACTGGTGACTCCCCACTTCATTGATCAGAGCACAGTCCTAGCACCACCATCCCCCATCTTCATAGGGTGGTGCATTGGTGGCTTTCTGCCCTCAGTACATCTGCCAACCATAGACAGCAGAAAGCCCCCAAACAGGATGTTCTGGGATTAGGCTGAGGAGACTCCACCTTTGAGTCCACTGCATGCAAAACTGTTCCATTTCCCCAGACAGGCCAAACCAGAGGCTCATCAGCCTCACCACCCCTGGTGCTGGGGGTGGGTGAACATGTTATGTTTGCGTTCATATCATTTCTTGAAATTCTTTTTCGAAGCTTGTTTCACTTTCTTTGCATTCCCAAATTGAAGTGTTCCCTTTAAAAAAAAAAGTATACATTTTTTCCAATTGGAAAAAAATGCTTTAAAATAAATGCACATTTTCCCCCATACGCTTTAAAAAAAAATGTGCATTTTTTCCCAATTGAAAATGCACGTTTTCCCCATTGGCGAAAACGCGAAATAGTGGATTTTGCAGGGAAATGCGCAAGTCTGCATCTTCAGAACGGGACACTTGCAAAAGCACATTTGGGATATTGCGAACATTTCCTGAGAACTCTGTCCCTGCTCACGTTCAGGGTTGGGATGGTTTGCATGTTGGGATGGTTTGCAAACAGGAGCAACATTCTGGAAGATCCCTATCTGGAGCTGGGTGCTTATTTTGGAGGGGAGTTGTTCTGCATTGATTTTCTGGGTGGGCACACACCCACACCCACAAGCACACCCCTACACACACACACCCCTTCTACCCTGGCTAGCATGAGCCAACGGAGCTTGGCATGGGGCAGGAGTTCTGCTGCTCTGCTCCTGCCTGGCTCCATTTAGAGCTGCTCTTAGGTCCACACTAGATGGGATATCAATTGTGTGATTAACTCCTGCATGCTTGGGCCATAGCTAGACCTAAGGTTTATCCCAGGATTGTCCTGGGGTAAAACCTTTTCATCTAAGTGCCACACAGGGCATCCAGCGCTCAGGCAGGGACGAACCCGGGATGATCCTGGGATAAACCTTAGGTAGGGTGACCAACTGTCAGGATTTCCCCGGATTTGTCCTGGTTTTTGTTCTTTCCATGGTGTCAGGGGGGATTTTCTATAATTTTCAATAATGTCCTGGAATGACACACCTTCCTCTTTAAGGCTGCCATTAGCATGGCAGGAGGGAATGACATGCTTTCTTGAGGCACATCATTCCCCCAACCCGAGCTCCAATTGAGGTCTTAAAGGGGAAAGTGGGTCATTCGTGGACATTATAGAAAAGGCCCCAATTGGAGTGGATGGTGGTGGTGCAGAATGAAATCCTTTCCCCTCCTCCACTCCAATCGGGTTCTTTAAGGTGGCGGGGGAATAATGTACTTTCTGCAGGACTCAGAAAGCTGCTTCTCCCCACACACACTAGGTGTCCTCTTTTTTGGTTTCCCAAATATGGTCACCCTACCTTAGGTCTAGCTACGGCCTTGGTTTCTCCCCCAATAGCTCGCACGATCCCCATTGTTGCTGATTTCAGTTTCGACAACGTTACCTTGGATCTGCCCTGCAGACGCAGTTCGAAAGCAAGCAGATTTACAGGGAGAAATCAAACAGGCTCCACAGAAGCTGATATTGCTTTGTCCTCCTCCCCTTCCCCCCACCCCCGCTATTGTGTAAAATGTAAAACAGGTATGTGTAAAGTTACTATGTCAAGAGTACTGTGTGAACACAACCCCTAGACTGGTCCTGGGGGGAAGAGGGGGATTAATAGCAGTTTCTAATAATAAAAATTAAAAAGGACCTGTACCTTTGCTTATTATCAGTTCTCTCTGGATATGCAAACAACCCTGTCTACAGACACACACACCCTAGTGTTTCCAGCCAAGTCCCCCCCCACACTCCACAGCAAACATTAGTTGTAGAACAAGCCGAGAGGCCTGTTTGCAATTAGTGTAGACCATTTTAACTACCTGTTAGGCTGTAACAGTCTCTCTCTCTCTCTCTCTCTCTCTCTCTCTCTCTCTCTCTCTCTCTCTCTCTCTCTCTCTCTTTATTGCTTGATCTCTAGGAAAAGGGTCTGGAGAAATAACAGCATGGACTACATACATCAATATTGGGTTTTATTTCCTCCTCAAAACGCTTTGCATTACTGTGCAATCATTATAGTATTTAATGTATGGCCTATCACAGTAGTCTTCAGTCTTTCTGACCTCGGTGGATCCACCTTTAACCCCCATTAGTAAGCAGGGAACCACTTTTAATTTTTTACCCTAGGGGTCCATCTTTGTCCCCTCCCTGTCTTTCTCTTGTTCTCTGACTCCTTTTGTTCCTTTGCAACAAAAATGGAAGAGAATGAGGTGGAGATGCCGCTAGTGAAAATAGCGTTAAATTTAGGGTGACCATATGAAAAGGAGGACAGGGCCCCTGTGTCTTTAACAATTGTATTGAAAAGGGAATTTCAGCAAGGGTCGTTTTTATGCATGAAGCACCTGGTGAAATTCCCTCTTCATCGCAACAGTTAAAGCCGCAGGAGCCCTGCCCTCTTTTGTAACTGGTCACTCTAATATAGCTCCTGGAGCTTTAACTGTTGTGTTGAAGAGGGAATTTCACCAGGTGCTGCATGCATAACAATGACACCTGCTGAAATTCCCTTTTCAATGTAACTGTTAAAGATAGAGAAGCTCTGTCCTCCTTTTTGTATGGTCAGCCCATTTAAATTAAGGATTAGCCCATTCATGGACCACAGCTCACCATCTGAAGATTAGCTAAAGCCATAGACGATGTAAACTTCCTGAGATAACCTGCAAAAGAAGACCAAAGAGAGCAGACTATTTTTTTTCCAAATATACAAATATTTTATGACTATATAATAGACCAAATTTATCAAGACTTATTTCCTGAAAGCTCCTTTTAGCCACTGGCTGTGCTTTTGTGATGCCACAAAGTGTCCAAATGCATGAACCCTTTTCAGACATTCTTAATCCATGGTGGGCTGTGATGCATTCCAGCAGCCACTGTGAATTTTCAAGCCACAGCAGACAGTTGACACAGCTTAGTGTGATGTGTGAACCCAGCGAGGGTGGGTTATCCCCATAGTTAACAAACCACCCACAACCCTATTTATTTATTTATTTATTTATTTATTTATTTATTTATTTATTACATTTTTATACCGCCCAATAGCCGAAGCTCTCTGGGCGGTTCACAAAAACCCAAGGCCTGTTTCTGGGTTGTGTGAGGGAGGGTGTTATTAACCACAGCAACAAGTTACCCTATGCTGGGTTTGCACATCATGATAAGCCATAGTGACCACCCATCATGGTTCAAATATTCACGATGGCCACCAGCATGTGCCACGAACCCAGAGCAGCTTAAATAAGCCACGGTGGCCTGCAGTAATTATACAAACCAGTCAGTGGGACCAGGAGCATGGTAGAAGATTCTGAACAGTCTATTTTACATATACCTATTGATAGGGATTTAAAATGTGAGAATCTTTTGTGCTTACAAATATATTAATTGTAAACTACCTAGAGAACCTCGGCTGTTTGGCAGTATAAATCTGAAATAATAATAATAATAATAATAATAATAATAATAATAATAATAATATACTCTCCAACTTCCTGAAACATGGTTCCCATTGGTAGTAGAATCCATATCCTAAAAATCTGGAGTGCATGGAACTGGTCATAACTATGATATGTATGCTAACCATGCACTATTTACAGAATTCTGTGTTTTACTTATTTATACTTTGGTGTAAGGTTGTTGTGTTCAAGGTAGCTTAGCTCATTCATTAAAAACAAACCATAGAATGTAAGCATTTAAACACCCCAAACATCACTATAGAGAGGACAAAATGGGCATAGCACATGCTGACTCTGATGTCTGTGGACCTGTTTGATGAAATGTTCAAGTTGTCCACCCACAAGAGAGGAGAAGCAACACGGCAGTCCTCAAAAAAGCTTGATGACAGAACAGCCGATTTTGCCACTCCAGGCCCAGCAGCTGAAGAGAATCAGTTCGGACCATTTGAGAAAAGTAGTCTGGGCTCATCTACACCAAGCAGGATATTCCACTATGAGAGCGGTATATAAAAGGCAGGAGCCACACTACAGCTTTATAGCAGTATTGAAGTGCACTGACAACTGTTGGAGCCCATTGACACATACCATATACTGCTTTCATACCACTTTCATAGTGTTATATCCTGCTTGGTGTAGATGTGTCATGGGCCCCAACAGTTGTCAGTGCATTTCAGTACCTCTATAAAGCAATAGTGTAGATCCTGCAGTGCACTTCAATACCGCTATAAAGCAGTAGTGTGGCTCCTGCCTTTTATATACCGCTTTCATACCACTTTCATAGTGGAATATCTGCTTGGTGTAGATGAGCCCTTGGGTACAGCCGCAGAGGAACAAAGTAACTACTACTGTTAGAGATGTCACTTTAACTATGTTAGAGATGTCACTTTGTGAACCGCCCAGAGAGCTCCGGCTATTGGGCGGTATAGAAATGTAATAAATAAATAAATAAATAAATAAATAAATAAACTAGTATTTTCATTTTGAGCATATATTGTATTGAAAGCAGTATACAAAAGCTTTAAATTAATCAATCAACCAATCAACCATGTAAACTATAAGCATGGCCTATATTTTCCCTACTTCTACCACGAACCTATATCCATATACTCAGAGAGAGCATTCAAATTGACATTGATGAGGAAGAAGCTATGGGCTCCAGAACTTGCACACTCCCTCGTGTACACAGCTATAAAGCAGTAGAGTAGATCCTGCAGTGCACTTCAATGCCGCTATAATGCAGTAGTGTGGCGCCCGCCTTTTACGTACCACTTTCATACCACTTTCATACTGGAATATCCTGCTTGGTGTAGATGAGCCCTGTGACCCTGGCAGTGGAACCACTGCAGTAAGAAGAGCAAATTGAGGAAAGTTCTAGATGTATATCCACTTCTCTTTTCATATGTGGTCTCTCTTCATGTACAGATACAGCAAAACTTTGGCGGTATCCTATTCGACGTTGGCCCTAATGTAAGTTACACTGTGCTAGATGGGTTTTCTAGCCCATTATGTCCTAATCTAGACATTAGCTAGACCTACCTCTTAGTCCGCAACAGAGGGGTGAAGATCTCGCAATGGTTTTATGGTGAGATCCCCCCTCTGTTTACACAAGGCGCGCGACAACCTCAGACAGGGAGGCGTCACGCCCGCCATTTTTTTACAGTTAAAGGGCCAGCAGCGCACCAACGCTCATGCGCAAAAGGTAAGTTATTTTTTTTAAAAAAAATACTTCCCCCGCTCCCCCTATCCCAGCCCCGATGGGAGCATTGCGCCCCATGCGTGGGTCCCGGCTCCTCGCAAGGAAGCACAAGGAGCCGGGATAAACCATGGTGCCCGGCCACATGTGCCGTGGTCTCGGGCTGAGCCTGAGACTGCGGAATAACTGGGTGTAAAGGAGAGGGCAAGGTCCCGGGGCAAGGGAGGGATCATTCCTCCCTGATCCTGGCATCCCTTGTGCATCATCTGAATGCACAGGGACGATCCCAGGGATCATCCCGGCATTTCGTCCCATCTAGCTGTGGCCCTAGAATTAGGGTGACCATATGAAAAGGAGGACAGGGCTCCTGTATCTTTAACAGTTGTATTGAAAAGGGAATTTCAGCAGGTGTCATTAGTATATATGGGGAACCTGGTGAAATTTCCTCTCCATCACACCAGTTAAAGCTGCGGGTGCCCTGCCCTCTTTTAAATCTGGTTACTTTAGTAGCTCCTGCAGCTTTAACTGTTGTGATGAAGAGGGAATTTCACCAGATTCTCCATATATACAAAGGACACCTGCTGAAATTCCCTTTTCTATGAAACTGTTAAAGATGCAGGAGCCCTGTCCCCCTATTCATATGGTCACCCTACCTAGAATCACTGTGAAATCTGTAAGTAAATGCAGTGGTAGGTGTTTTGGTTAAAGACTAAAAAGCCCTAACCTATACCTTCATATTTTCAATGAAACCACCTCTGCTGTAGTTTTGACACTGGAAGTCTTAAGGAAACACACTCCATCCCAAGCAGAAAGTCAAGGCCTGTCAGATGCTCCTCCGAGACCACCCATTTCGAAGTCCAGTGAGGGCACGTTGACTTGTCCAAGCAAACAGCAGCCAAATACATAGACCGTTTCAGTACGACGTTGCAGCTAGTCAGCTAATTGGGAAAGATAAAAGGCATGTTTTTTATGAGGGAGTTGTGGTCATTATGAGGAAAGAAGGATGTAAGGCAAAGTGCGGTGAGGGGGAGAGAGAGAAAGAGAGAGAAGGGAGAGAGAGGGGAGAGAGAGGGGGAGCACTCACAACATCTCATTTTATAGTCAGTGAGTCTGTGGGAGGGAAATGGGTGAGTGATCCAACATCTTGATTGTCCCATTTAACCAAGTCCATATTGAATTAGCTTGTGTTAATGAACCCTGAAACCTTTTTATCAATATCTTTGATATGGAGGAAATTCAGGCAGCTGGTCTTTGCTGGAGCCCCAAACTGGTGCTTTGAAGTTGTCATTCTTTTTGTCTACCAATGGCTAACTGAGGAGGAAATGCTGAAACATGGAGGTTCATCATGGAAACGCTGAGAGATGGAGACAGAGAGACCTTTAATGTTTGTGGCGATAGAACAGGCGCCACCCTAATAGACGCATAAGCCATCTTTTCCCTCAGAAACTGCGGCTCAAACCAATAAGAGCTGAGTAAACACGGCCAGTATCTTAATGACCTTTGAGCATTAGCAGATGGCCTTTTCATGATCACAGATTAGCAGTGCATGGCCCCTTTTTAATGGCCACTAACAGGTGGCAGGGACACTTTTCATCTCGACACCACCTAAAGCCAGCAAAAAAATAAAAAAGAAGAGAAGAAGAAAACACCAAAACAAAGCCAAGTCCATGCTTTTAAATTATGTTTTTGTCCACCACCACCCCTTGATCTTTCACTATAAGGACAGAAAACAGTGAGTTGAAATTGCAGAAATTGCAGAGTCAGGTTAAACATAAAGGGAAAGAAATCCAGCGCTCAGGCAGGGACAAACCCGGGATGATCCTGGGATAAACCTTAGGTCTAGCTCTGGCCTTCCTTGGTCAAATCCAAGAATCAGTTCTGTGTCCCATAACTGACAAGCTCCCTCACCTTGTTTATTTAAGACAAGGTGCTGATTTTGACCTATAAAAGGACCCAAATACTTGTCAGAGCACCTCTCATGATATGAACCTGCCTGTACAGTATGACCATCATCTGAAGTTCTCCTCCAGATGCCTCCTCCAAGGTAGTTTGGAGGGTGACCACAAAGGAGAGGGCCTTTTCAGTGGTGGCCACCCAGTTTTGAAATGCTCTCCCAGTGAAGTCCACCTGGCACCAATGTTGACATCCTTCTGACTTTCCTCTACTCCCAGGTATTTCACAGCATCTGAGAAGTTTTCAACCAGACCTGGGATCTCTGTGGTTGATTATATTTCATTCTTTTGGTATGTAAATAGATTTCATATTACAATTTATGTTGTATTTTTAAGGTTTTCATCTTTTGAAAACTGGCCAAAAAGCTTATGCTATTGGGCGGTATACAAGTGTAGATGATGATGATGATGATGATTATAATGATGATGATGATTTTTATAATCTTGTGGATACTGAGCCACACGCGCACACACACAGCAAAACAACATTATTATTATTATTATTATTATTATTATTAATTTATTTATTTATATAGCACCATCAATGTACATGGTGCTGTACAGAGTAACACAGTAAATAGCAAGACCCTGCCGCATAGGCTTACATTCTAATAAAATCATAGTAAAACAATAAGGAGGGGAAGGGAATGCAAACAGGTACAGGGTAGGGTAAGCAGGCACAGGGTAGGGAAAAACTAACAGTAGAAAGTAACAGTAGAAGTCTGCACAACATCAAGTTTTAAAAGCTTTAGGAAAAAGAAAAGTTTTTAGTTGAGCTTTAAAAGCTGCGATTGAACTTGTAGTTCTCAAATGTTCTGGAAGAGCGTTCCAGGCGTAAGGGGCAGCAGACGAAAATGGACGAAGCCGAGCTAGGGAAGTAGAGGCCCTTGGGCAGGCGAGAAACATGGCATCAGAGGAGCGAAGAGCACGAGCGGGGCAATAGTGTGAGATGAGAGAGGAGAGATAGGAAGGAGCTAGACCGTGAAAAGCTTTGAAGGTTAACAGGAGAAGTTTATATTGTTTCTGAAGTGAATTGGAAGCCAATGAAGAGATTTCAGAAGTGGAGTAACATGGTCAGAGCGGCGAGCTAAGAAGATGATCTTTGCGGCAGAGTGGTGAACAGAAACCAACGGACTGATGTGAGAAGAAGGAAGGCCAGAGAGAAGAAGGTTGCAGTAGTCCAACCGTGAAATAACCAGTGCATGAACAAGCGTCTTGGCGGAAGAGACAGACAAAAAACATAACCATAATCAAGCAGAAAAGGCAGTAGATTTTAGCAAGCCCCACCCTGTCAGTGACATCAAATACTCTGGTACCATTCACAGTGGCTTAACTCAACTCCTAAAGATTTCCCATAGAATGGGACACCAGACTATATTCTACCCACCCCACACTTTTAGGGTAAGCATGTGAAAAGGAGGACAGGGCTCCTGTATCTTTAACAGTTGTATTGGAAAGGGAATTTCAGCAGGTGTCATTTGTATCCATGCAACACCTGGTGAAATTCCCTCTTCATCCCATCAGTTAAAGCTGCAGGAGCCCTGCCCTCTTTTGTATCTGGTCACTCTAGTATAGCTCCTGCAGCTTTAACTGTGGTGATGAAGAGGGGATTTCACCAGGTGCTGCATACATAAAATGACACCTGCTGTAATTCCATTTTCTACACAACTGTTAAAGCTACAGGAGCCCTGTCCTCCTATTCATATGGTCACCCTACCCATTTTGCATTATGCACCATTGAAAAGCCCCTTTGAGGAGCTCATCACTAATCAGGGTTGTTAAATTAAACAGCTCTAAATTTATTTTATGTGATGCATGAAGTTCACAGGCAGAGGCACCCAGAGTCATATCACTGACCTTTCCCTGTGAGCCTTGCCCCATCGCAATTGCTTCTGTTCAACCAATTGGCTGGAAAACCATGGCTTCCTCCACAGTTATTCCCTCCTTGCCGCTTCCAGACCTGAAGGATTAATTTCGATAAGTCCCTCACCCACATAATGACTTTAAAATTCCTGAGGTCCATGCCTTAGAACGGAGCTGGGAATTCGAGGTAATGCCAATTAACAAGCCAGGGCTCAAAAGCACAGATGGAATCCAGCAATTCGCACTTCCTTCTCCGTGGAATACTGTCAAAAGTGGATATCAGAATCTTGACATCTCTGATGCTCAGTGTCTTAACTTTCACATGGTGCACTTGCAAGTATCAGGTAATGATATATATTGTATCTGGCCATGAGGGCAGGGCTCCTGCAGTTTTAACTGTTGTGATGAAGAGGGGATTTCACCAGGTGCTGCATGCATCAAAATGGCACCTGCTGAATTTCCCTTTCCAATACAACTGTTAAAGATACAGAAGCCCTGACCTCTTTTCCACATGGTCGCCCTAAGCTTGAGGAAGGTACAACTACAGTCCAATCAGGTTTTTGTACATAGAATGGGAGGGGGGTATCATCTTGCCCTTTGCTTTGGGCAACAAAATGTCTTGAGATGGCCCTGGGGTGCTGATGCAGAAAGGAAGTGAAGCAGGTGGCTACCAGGAGCAGGGACTTCTCTGCTGTGGCACCCTGACTGTGGAATGAGCTCCCTAAAGAGGTCCGCCTATCACCTACATGGTGAAGGCTTTTTTATTATTATTTTCTCAGCATTTTAACATTCCATCAAATTAATTGTAACTATGCTGTTTTAAATTTGTATTAATTTCTGCACTGCTGCTTGATTTTATCCCAGCTGTGTTTTTATATTACGCCTTTATACTGTTTGTTTTACATTTTGAACGGCTTCTATGGTTTTCATTTGTGTAAACCACCCAGAGAGCTTCGGCTATTGAGCGGTACAAAAATGCAATAAATCAGTAAATAAGGCAGGGCCAACCTATGCAGCCTTGTCCTCCTACACAGCTTTAACCCTCACGCATTCAGGCAAATTCCCGAATGTGGCTTCTGAGTGGATTGGAACCAGTGTTTACAAACTTCATGGCCAAAGAGCTAAATCCTCCTCCAGCTCCCCTCTTTATGTGTGCGTTTCAGGATAAAAAGAATGACTGAGGAGGGATTATTTGGAAGCTGGAAGCTGCACATTGAGTTCCTGGCATCCCCAGTCCTTGCTCTTGCTGTAGTTCCTAATTGACTGAATGAAGCCTTTTCAACAAAGGTGTGAATGTCACTCCCTTTGTGGCTTGGCTGCGGCCTACAAACAGCCCATTGCTAAGCAACACTTGGCAGCATCCACCCCGGGGCCGCAGAGATCCCTTTTCGCCGTCGCGTGGAAGCCTTGCCGATACCCATCTCTGGCACCGGTGTGGTTGAAAACCATCACAGAAGCGATGTTGATTGAACTGTCAGGTGGTAAATGATTGACACAAAGCACAAGAGCTTCTTCTGTTAGCGCTTTGGCATGCTGTCGTTGGACTACTTCCTGGGAAATGGCATCCAATTATGCCAGATGTACCACTGAGAGAGATGCCAACCTGTGTTTTTAAAAACAAAACAAGAAAGGGGGGGAACACCTAGCAGAGCTATTTAGTGACTGTAGAAAGATAGATAGATAGATAGATAGATAGATAGATAGATAGATAGATAGACAGACAGACAGATAGATCATAGAATCATAGAATAGTAGAGTTGGAAGGGGCCTACAAGGCCATCGAGTCCAACCCCCTGCTCAATGCAGGAATCCACCCTAAAGCATCCCTGACAGATGCTTGTACAGCTGCCTCTTGAAGGCCTCTAATGTGGGAGAGGCCACAACCTCACCAGGCAACTGATTCAATTGTCGTACTGCTCTAACAATCAAGAAGTTTTTCCTGATGATGTCCTGCATTCTATTCACCTCAGGATGAGGCAAAGGGACTGCTATATTTGTTAGATGTCAAAAGTTCTCCAGAAAACAGGTGGGCAAAAAGTTCTTCACACACACACACACACACACACACACAGAGAGAGAGAGAGAGAGAGAGAGAGAGAGAGAGAGAGAGAGAGAGAGAGAGAAGCCTAATCTACACCAAGCAGGATATTGCACTGTGAAAGCAGTATGAAAGGGTCATATAAAAGGCAGGAGCCACACTACTGCTTTATAGCAGTATTGAAGTGCATTGACATAGGGTGAAAAGGTGGACAGGGCTCCTGTATCTTTAACAGTTGTATTGAAAAGGAAATTTCAGCAAGTGTCATTTGTATATATGGAGAACCTGGGAAAATTTCCTCTTCATCACACCAGTTAAAGCTGCAGGTGCCCTGCCCTCTTTTAAATGTGGTCACTCTAGTATAGCTCCTGCACCTTTAACTGTGGTGATGAAGAGGGAATTTCACCAGGTTCTCCTTATATACAAATGACACCTGCTGAAATTCCCTTTTCTATGCAACTATCCGGAGCCCTGTCCTCCTTTTCAGAGGGTCACCCTAATTGACAACTGTTGGGGCCCATTGACACATACCATGTACTGCCTTCATACCGCTATATCCTGCTTGGTGTGGCTCCTGCCTTTTACATACCTCTTCCATACCACTTTCATTGTGCAATATCCTGCTTGGTGTGGATTAGGCCACACACACACACACAAGCACCACTTTCCTACCCCTGGATTCTGACTGTGACCCAGGGCCATTTCAAGACATTTTGCTGCCTGAGACGAACGTCAAGATGCCCTGCCCTGCTCTAATTCTATGCTTACTGGCCTGGCAGGCAGTGAAGGCTGGTGGCTCTGAAGTCAGTGGGATGGTAAATCTACTGCAGGTTGCAGTCAGAACTAAGCAGAACTCTAAAGGAGTTCTTTCGAATTCTCACCAGTTCTGACTGAAAGTGAAAGCGGATTCATCGCCCCACTGATGCTGGAGCCACCAGCTTCTACTGCTGGTAGGTTAATCTGGTAACACTGGCAATGGTCTCCATCACACTTGAAAGCAGCAGGCTAGATTAGGGGATGCAGAGCAGGCCGTGTAGCCCACAGCTTTCTTGTCTAGCTGGAGATGTTGGAGGAATCCAGTTGTCAGGGTGGAGCTGAACAAGCTTTCATTGGCCACCAGACTTCATCCCTCCAGCTGGCAGATTTTGGTCCGCAGTGAGTTTGGCTGGCTGGCGGATTTTTCCTTGGTGCAGAAATAGACTTTTACAAAAATTGCTGAAATACGCACAAGCGTCTAGTTCCACAAATTAAATTAAGCTTCATTTCAACTCGGTTCTTTGTTCCTCTAAGGCCGTAGCTAGACCTAAGGTTTATCCCAGGATTGTCCTGGGGTCAAACCTGTTCATCTAAGTGCCACACAGGGCATCCAGCGCTCAGGCAGGGATGAACCCGGGATGATCCTGGGATAAACCTTAGGTCTAGCTACGGCCTAAGAAGACAAAAGAGTCATCACCATCGTCCCGCTTGGCTTTTGCCCTCAATCTGCCCATGCAGCCTTTCCTTGGGATACATTTTTGCTATTGCTAGAAAAAAAAACCCAAAGATGACTTCAACAAGGAACTTAGGGATATTCAGAGTCAAGAAGGAATCAATCCAACCATTTCAGGTCTCCGACCCAACCTCCTGAATTAACGCTGGGCCTTAACCCATCATCCTACCTCCAGTTTCCTAAAAATCTGCCGCTGTGAAAATAGGAACTGCTGCTTTCTGGGGGTGGGGGGGTCCCTAACATTTTCAGAGAGGAGTTGTTGTCGCTTACTTAACCTTTTAAGATTGCTGAGAATTTGCTTCTCTTTTCCTTGCTTTTTAATGTCATTTAAAAGAAAGAAAGAAAGAAAGAAAGAAAGAAAGAAAGAAAGAAAGAAAGAAAGCTCCATACTGCTCACAGCAGCATGAGGCTCTCTTCACAACTTCCCACCTGCTGCACATCTTAGAATATGTTGCATTTTAAGAAATGCAGTTGGCAGGAAATGGAGAGAAAGTAGGGATGTCCAGATTTTGTGAAATGCATCCCACGTGTGTTTCGTGGGTTGTGCTTTGTTGTTCGTTCCAGGATCCATTCACAGACAGATTAGATTTCACCCCCTGTTATGCAGAAAAATACACAATTAATTCCACAAGAAAATTTGCAACAATTTACATAATTTCTGTTAGTATGTAACATTTAGCGTATTGTCCCCCATTCCATTCGACTTTTCCCCGCATGGCATATATCTCAGCAGAAACGTGCGTTTTTTCCTGTGAAAGAATTTGTGGAAATTTGGGTGAAGTAAACAACAACAACAGCAACTATCAAGGCGACAGACTCTGTGCAGTCTAGGCAGGCGGGTCGGATTCTTAGAAATCCAAACTCATTTTAGTCCATCTCAAATGACTCCAGCCTCCTTAGGAGAGAGCCTCATGCCAATTCTGGCCAACTGCATCTCCCAGAATGCTCTGGGAGCAACAAGATGCAATGTGATTGTGGGTGGACAAATCATGTTTATTTCTTCTGTATCCATGTCATAACTCTGATCTATCCAATTTTTACACCCATTTCCGAATTTTAAAATGCACAAAAAAAATTAAAAATCCATGCCTTTTCCCGTAATATTTACATTTTGTACAACTTTCCCTAATATAAGCATTCTTGTTACATTTATATTCCACCTTTTTTCCCTCTCCCAATAAGCCCAAGGTGGCTTACTTGGTCCTTCTCCGCCTTTCCATTTTACCCAAACTCACCTTGTGACATAGTGAGCTTCATGGCTGAATGGAGACTAGAACCCGGGTCTCCCAGGTCTCCCAAATCCCAGTCCAATATTCTAACCACCACACCACACTGGTTCTCCAAGTGGTAAATAAATGCACCACTTCCAAGTGGCAGGCAGGGGATTTATTTATTTACAGGGGGAAAGACAGTACAAACACTCTCCTTCCTGTGTTCACTGTTTCCTCCTTCAACCTCCCCCACTCTGTTCTCTTCCCTTGGAGGCCTACCCAGTGGAATTTTAGGATGATTTTAGAGTGTTTTAACAATGTGTACTATGTTTTTAATCAATTTTATGTATTTATACTTACAGTTGTTCCCCGCCTCAATCCAAACAGAGAGGTGGGTAAGAAATAAATTATTATTATTATTATTATTATTATTATTATTATTATTATTATTATTATTATTATTTCCAGAGGCATGTTTGCTGGTTATGAAAATGTGCCTAGATTTGCTTATTTTGTGTCATCTCTTCTGCCTCTGTTATCCATGTGGTGGGACAAAGAGGTGTACTGAACACAATAGTCTCTTCAGGTTTCCTGCACTCTGATCCTGAAATTTCACTGGGCCCTGCCCAGTTGGTATGAAGCTTACCTATATCATTGTAAGGTCTAGAAACGTGTGTGTGTGTGTGTGTTAAGGAAGTGCTAAATTCTGCAGCAGATGACAAATTGTGTGATTGCATGGTGTCACGGCGGATGTACAGGTGGGGGGAGGGAACCCCCAGCTTCTCATGCAGATACAAAGTACGTGAATAAAATTCCGACAGCCTTGAAAACTTTAGGATTTTCTTCAAGGCATAACTTTAATTCAGTCCTTTACTGGCATCAACTTTTTCATCCCATTATGTCAAGAAATGTATTATCCCTCCATTTGTCTGTCAGGACTATTCCCGCCGGGCCCATAGACTACAGGCTGCTATACTTGAAACTTCCCGAGAACATCTCGCTATCAAGAGTTGCCGTTTTCAGCGAACGTCTCTGGTGACTTTTGACAATGTTTTACAGGGAACCAGAGCAGGAAGCTTCGGAGTAAAAGGAACTCTTCCATCCCAGCAATGAATATGTAATAGGCCTTTTTCACTGTTCAGCATTCCAAAAAAATGTAAGGTTCATTAAGTCGTTCAGAGACGGGCGTTTGGATGTCGCTTCTGAATGAACCTGTCTTCAGGACGGCATTAGCAAATGACACGTTGAGGTAGGAAATATTAATATCCCACATTAAGGAATAAATTTGTTTAAATGCCCCTCATGGAAACAGATGAGGTGGAGGGGGGGGGGGGAGAACGCTGAATTGTCTCCTAACTTTATATGTAAATTGTCTCTTGCTTATATGCATAAGAATGCTCTTTTGCTATTCAATTCCTTCATATTAGCAAGCAGGAGTGTAACTAATATATAAAATAAAGTCATTCTCTTTAATGAGAATGCTAAATATTTTAAAGAAATGCACGGCTCTGAAATATTGTCAAGGGCATTTTTATACTTAAGTTTAAGAACACTTATGACTTAACCGCTGAATTATTTAACACGCTCAGCCTTGAAGTTCTATTTATGTACGGGGTTTAATGTTCGTATGCTTTTTGTTGGCTTTTCCCGTGCTAAGGATTTAGGACCTTTGATTTTCTGTTTATAAAATTTACATTTTTAATCTCTTATTTCTGTGTATTCCCCCTCATTTGGCTCCTCCAGGCAAAATATAGCACAGGGAGAAGAGTGGGGGGGGGGGGGAAATAAAGATTTTTTAAAAAAGAAAAAGATAGAAAAGGCCTTCTCTCGGGGCCTGGGGATAGAAAGGGTTCTTTAATAAGCTCCAGCACAATTTTTAAGGAAAGGAACTCTGCAAGGGGAAAGAAGTCCTATAAATACAAAACACCTGTACACCTAAAATCAAGGGGTTTTCAACATAGGTTTATGAGTATACTCCCATGGGAAATGTCTATTGGAATTACGAGATACATTTTTAATACTTTGATTTTACCCTGATAGGTCTTCGTGCAGCTCTTTAGTCGGGGGAGGATTAGGAAGCATATTCATGACAAAGCTTGAACGGAGTTTTCACATCTTTAATCTTGTGTAAAGTGGGGCCTTTATGGCACACTTACACAAGGTAAAAAATATGCAATTTCTGGAGCTTCCATTGCTGTGCACAGTTTTCCCCAATCTAGGGCCCTCCAGATGTGTAGGACTACAACTCCCAGAATTCCCCAGGTAGCTGTTCTGGGTAGACGTTCTGGTGATAAGCATAAGTTCTACTGACAAAAGGAGATTCATAGGTTGCTTTGACTTGGGATGTGCAAGTCAGAAAAAACATGAGCTCCTCCACATCCTCTGTATTTCACCTCAAAGCATGTTCCAAGCTGTGTCCACCTCAGATTGTGAACTTGGTGTTCTTCTTTTTGAATAACTGTGTGGGCACATTTTTATGCATGTTGTTTTCCAAATCTATGCATAAATTGTGCACAGTTTTGAAACACAGTCTCCTCCCATGTGTTTGTACACATTCTTCAACATGGTGGACTTTTCCATGTGCATTTGTCAAATGTACCACGTTGTCAAACTCTTTTGTTTTGTTGTTGATGATGATGATGTTGATTTTGGGTGGTGCGGGTGGGAAGAAGAATCACAGCAAAATCTCAGAAATGTATGGACCTTGAACACATGTTGAGGTCAAATTCCAGTTCTGGGAGGTATGAATTCAGTAAACTCTGGTAAAAAAACAAAAGTGAAACAGAAGTCTCATGTGTCTCTACTGTGACTTACAGCAACTATGTCCTATTCTTCAAGTATTCACTGTGGTGGGTCTCCTGCTACTCCTGGCTATAGGGCAATACCAGAGCAGTGTCCTCCACAGAGGGTTCATGGCGTCCTTAGAGTCAAAGGAGGGGATTACTTTAGATGCCAGTAGTACTAGCTCCAGAGTCACACCACCATCGGAATCCCTAGCAAGGCAGAGTCAACATCCCCTAGTATGTTCAAGTGCCCATCTCTCTGATAGTAATGCCAGAGAAATCTACCATGGATTCAAATGAGTTTGGACTTCTATGAATCCAATTTGTGGATTCTGCAGCAGACCATCTTTTTCCAAGTCATGCAGACTTGGGAACCAGCGTTTACTCTCTTTCTTTTGTGCGGGGGAGGATTTGCCCAAATTTGCACTTTTATTTATTTATTTATTTAAACATTTATATCCCATCCTATATCACTGGGATCTCAGAGTGGCATGCAGATAAAATCAGAACAATGTAAAACAATAAATAAGATACACAGCTAAAAACCTATTAAATCATTAACAAATTCAAACCAGTAGAATTTTTTTTAAAAAAAAAAAGCAATAGAAACAATTCAAACTATGTGCGACCATGGAGAATTTAGCTCTCAAAGGCCTTGATAAAAAGCCATGTTTTAACTTGGCACCGAAATGCGCATCAGCGCAAGTGGAACAAAATTCTCATGCATCCCCAAAATAAATCTGATTCTGTCCATGAGAAGGTGATGGAATGGAAGAAGACACTTGACCATCCGTGAAATGTAGACAGGATGGATGTAACAAAATTGGTATAGCCCTATTCTTCAGTTAAGTTGCTATTGCATTCCCCCCCCCCCCATATCCCTGGTCATGAAGGTGTTAATTGTGATACATTCCAAATAAAGGAAATTGTGCTTTTGGATTTCTTTCTATCATCTCCAATATCTGTGTTTCTGAAACAGCTCAAAAGGCTTCTTGGGATAAACATCCAAAAATTGGAGGGGGAAAGGAATGGTGTGTGCGTGGGGGGGGGGGATTAAACAGCTTCGAGCTAACCTTGTCATTTTGATTGTGTTGTTCTATACTGCAAATGATCGCTGATGACATAAAACAGCGGTAACCTGACTTGTCATATATCGAGCAGCGGTGTGACGTTCAAAAATCCTAGTATACATTTCTTTCAAAACTTCCTATGCGTTACTAGAGAGCTCTGTGTCCATGGCATTATAAAAATAATGGGAAATAGACGGCTTCTGCTCAAGAAATTTGTTCGTATCTAATTGCAGCTGCAGTGAATACAATAAATCCAGAGCGGTAGGTGGAGGGGAGGAAAGAGAAACTCCATTAAAAGCCAAAAGGAAAGAAAGGCTTCAATATCCCACTTTGACAGAAGGGATACAGGCCAATCTAAACAATTGGCATGCCTTGCTTCTGAGCTCAGGGAGGCCCACCAAAGAGATGAATACCACCTTGGAAGGCATTTGGCTCCATCTAGTTAAATGTGACCTATGGATGGAGAGACGTGTCTATGTGGTGATTATCTCCCCTACCACACAAGGTTGCTTCAAGGAAGAGAAGGAATTCAGGATTCTGAACTGTTAATTGTGCCTGAAACTAGACCAGATGAGAGTGTGAAGCTATTTTAGTTATTTAGTTATTTTGACATTTATATCCTGCTTTCTTTCTTCTTGCAAGGAACCCACGGTGGCTTCCGTGGTCCTCCTCCTCTCCAGTTTATCCTCACAACAACCCAGTGAGGTCAGTTTGGCTGAGAGTCAGTAACTAGCCCAAAGTCAGCCAGAGAGCTTCATGGCCAAGTGGGTACTAGAACCCCGGTCTCCCAAGTCCCAGTCCAATGCTCTTACCACACTGGCTCTCCCTGGTATGGGGCATTTGGCACTGGAAATCCAGCAGGTGGGTTCAGATCTGTTTGAGAGTCATTGGTATTTCCTAATTACCAGCTTGGACCTGTTTTCTTTCAAACAGTTGGGTAACCATCTCACATTGGACCAGTTTTGAACCAGTAAAGTCATCATTCAAGCAGGCTGATCACATCAATACTCTTTCTTTTGATCTCCTCATCAGTTACAGGCAGTTCGTACCTGGAATCAAGGTAAATGCAAAAGAGAGAAGAACCACCAATCCACAAACACTCTCTTCAGTTTCTCCTTTTTAACTCCAAAGGCTCATGGGAAATGTAGCATTTTCATTTCTTTGTTCCTTTCCCCATTCCACCACCCACAAAAAAAATATACAAAGAACAAATAAGCATTGGAATATTGAAGCACTTATTTTGAATTGGTTATTGAGTTTTGTTATCTGAATATTGTTTCCAATATATGTTTGAAGTCAGTTGGGAGATTTTACATTTCACGCCCCTCTCTAAGCCTGTTTTGGGGTTCAGATTTATTTATTTATTAAATCTATTTCTTCCTCTAAAAATAGTGCTCAAGGTAGCAAACAATGCTAAAATACGGGTAAAATACAAATATATAAATAAATCCAAAATCATAAGAAATACAAAATTATAATTCAAACATATAAACACATCAAATAAAAACATGTCAATTGAAACCCTAAAACAGGGAGGTCTAGATTCTGTGCCAGGTGTGTTGTGTGGATTGTACAGGGTTGTTCATTCCGGCATCCATTCACAGATGGATTCAGATTTATTTTAATTTGTTGTGCAGGAAAAAAATGTAAATAATTCTGCAAGAAAGTTTGCAACAATTTACATAATGTATGTTAGCACATAACATTTATTGTATAACCACCACCACCCGTTCCATTCAACTTTTCCCTGTGTATATTTCTCAGCATTAGGAATGTCGTGAGCACCTGGCTAGGGTTTGGAGGTCCAGTGGAACCCCCCTCGTCTGGCCCCACAGACCTAGTCAGACACTCATGCCGTGAGTGTGGACCCCCAGCCAAGCACTCACAAGGCCCTGGTGAGCACTCGGCAACCGCCCACCCACACATGGCAATTATGCACTACCCCTTCCTGCATCAGCAGTGACGGCTATTGACATAAGAGGGGATGTGTAATTTCTGGAGCCTCCGTAAATTCTGCATTTCCCCACCCCCATGCCAATGGCAGCCTTAAAGGCCCCATTGAGGCAAAGGGAAGTGAGTGATTTCGACCAGCAAGTGGACAGCTGTTGGGCGCTTGCTGGGGCCTTGCACAGCCCGGTGAGTGGTGGCAGTTTGCTGTGGCAGTGGAGCAAGCATTATTTATTTATTTATTTATTTATTTATTTTATTACATTTATATACCGCCCCCCAGGCGAAGCTCATTCAGCACAGGTGAGCGCAGGTGAGTTCACCCACCCCTATCCAGCATAGCATATGTTTCAGGACAAACCTGCATATTTTCCTGGGAATGAATTTGTGTAAATTTTGGGAAAGTAAAAAGAAAAAGAAAGTCTACGGACTCTGTGTGGACTGGGGAGGTCAATCCCCAGTGGATTCCATGGGTCGGAGTCTTAGAAACCAAACTCATTTTAGTCCATCTCGAATTTCTCTAGCAACCCCATCACTAAGATAAAACTAAATAGCATCCACCTGTTTCAGCAAACAAGTCAGCCTCTGGTGGAATCCTATGCATGTTTGGACAGGGGGGGGGAATCATACAACTCCCAGAATCCCCCAGACAGCTGGCTGGGGAATGCTGGGAGTTGCAGTACTTTGTTCTATCTAAACATGCAAAGGATTGTGCCCTTAAAAGCCCAACACCTGACTGAGCAAGAACATCTTAGAAAGAGATGAAAATACTACACAGAGTTCTGCACACTTTTCACGATGATGCCTGCTGAGTCAAAGTTCAATCAGATGCAGGATCAAATATATAATTCAGCTTCTTGAGAATCTCATTTTTCTAGCTCAAATTGTGCTTGAAAATGTGTGCATCTCCAGAAATCTCAGACTCAAGAGAATGGGATGGATACGATTTCTAGACTTTTTGTATCCTCCATAGCTCCACATCTCTAGCTATGACTAGCAAAATGAGCATTAACGATGCAAATAGGAAAATGCATAATAATCTATGCAAAATAAATGAAAGTAGGGGTGTGCACGGACGCCCCGCGGGCTGATCCGAACATTTCGGATCGGCCCACTCCGCTCCGGGCCGCTCCGCCCATACTCCGCTCCTCTTCGCCGTGGAGCTCTGGCTCCGAATCGGAGCTCCACAGTAGAGGGGAGTGGTGCCAGGTAAGGCTGGGCGAGGAGGGCGGGGGGGGGGGGTTACCCGGCCCTGCCACCGTCGCCGCCCGTGCAGCGACGGTGGCAGAGCCCAGTAAGGGACCAAGGGGGAGGGGGGCCTTACCTGCAAGTGCGGCCCAGACTTCCTGGTTGAACCGCGGGCTCAATTGAAGAAGCCGACGGACCGTGCACGGAGGCAGGTAAGGGAGAGGAGGAGGGTTTACCGGGCCCTGCCGCTGTCGCCACATGGGCAGCAGTGACAGCGGCAGGGCCCGGTAAACCCCACTTACCTTTCTGGCGGAGCTCCGGATTGAGGTGAAGGATCTGCCTTCACCTCGATCCGCTTCGCCACGCTCCACCGGCCCCCCCAATCCTCTTCGCCTCCGCCTTAAGGGCAGGCGAAGCCCCCCGCTCCGCTTCTAATTCGCCGGTCGGATTAGAAGCGGAGCACATCCCTAAATGAAAGCATGCATATAAGTATAACTTGTGCAAGTTACAGAATCCAACTCCCCCCCCCCCAGAATTTGCACCTCCTGGGTGCAGGGTTTTGATTTTGTCTTTGGCAAGGAGTTCACAAAGCCCTGGCTAGGACCAACATTGTCTAGTCCTAGTGGTAGATAGTAGTAGTGGACTGCTATCCACCTAGTGGAGGATAGTAGTTGGGATGGATGCCCTTGTAGACTGATTGACTTCAGTAGGGACTGAAGTGGCTTAATTCCAATTTCTTTCTCTTGAACTGGGTTAAGGATGTTGGCCTGTAAAATGAGGAAAGTTACATTAGATGTTTCCTCCTCCTCCAGAGAATACGGGTTAAGTGCAGAAACCACCAACCTGCTCTGGGTTTCTTCCCAGTGTTTGCCAAGCTGGAGATTCTGCAATGGAGGTCACGGGAAGGTTAAGCAAAGGAGTAATTCAGTAGAATAGTTTTATGCTCAGGAGAGAAGGGATTCCCAAGAAGTAATCATGGGGGACCACTCCGGTAGAGTCTTTCTCGCCAGCGACCTTGACGGAAACAGAAGGTGCATAAAATCAACCATGTCGAATGAGAGCGAGAACTTTCCCCAAGGGACAAGCCAAGCTCTAATCTTGCAAGGCACATCTCAAAGGATCAAACCCTCGTTGACTAGATATTGCTCAGCTGGGATTAGCCCACACTTACGTACCGACGGGGAAGGTTTGTCTTCCTGTCAACAAGGGCATCGCTGTGTGTTGCGGGAAGTCACAGAATAATATAGACACCGTGAGCAGCGGGGACGATTCAGACTGGGGACTCCATGATCTAAAAAGTGTTGCTTCTAGAGTCAAAAAGAAAGAATAGTGCCTAGGCAGCAGGCAGGATTAATCATCGGGTTAAATGTGCCACTCTTAACATGGAAACTTTTTAAATGCTGTTTTCTCACTACACTGATCAGCACCAGGTGTCTGGGTCTGGAAGCTGCTATTTCATTTCCTGCAACGCCCTGGTGCAGTGTCATCTTGAGGCAAGGTTATGTTGGGGATCTTGTGTGAAATTAAAATGGGAGCACTTGGAGCTGGCCCCCTGACACTGATCAGAACAAGACTGCTGTTTGTTTATTTTCTGATGGTACCAGCGCTCCATTGCCACTGGGGGGGGGGACTGATATAAAAGAGGGCCCATCAGAAGCCAATATACCAAAGGCATCCTCAAACCTGGGCTAGCACTGCCTGAGGAGGATATGGTTCAACATAGTTCGCTATATCCTGCCTATGGAAAGCCACGCTGTAGTGGCAGAAGCCATTGATGGCAGGTGTCTCCCATTTCAGCGTGGCTATGAATCTATTCTGTCTTTCAGTCAAAACTCTAAATGAGAGCTGTCCAAGCTGCTGAGCCCATTTGGGAGATTGGGATCAGCACGTTGGATATCTCCTTTAGAGATGTGATTGGTTCTAACTGAAACCCAGAAGGGTTCACAGCCCTACTGAGATGGGAGCCACCAGCTTTTGCTGCCACAAACAGAAATCAAAAGAAAAGGATGATCTAAATGAAAATATAGCCCTATCCTTTAGGGATGTGCACGGACCCCCCGCTCTGCCCTGCGGGCCGATCTGAAAATTTCGGATCAGCCCGCTCCGCTCCGCGCTGCTCTGCCCATACTCCACTCTTCTTCGCCGCAGAGTTCCGGCTCCGAATCGGAGCTCTGCAGTGGAGCGGAGTGGTGCCAGGTAAGGCCGGGAGAGGAGGGCGGGGGGGGTTACCGGGCCCTGCCGCCATCGCCACCCGTGCAACGAAGGCAGCAGAGCTCGGTAAGGGACCAAGGAGGAGGGGGGCCTTACCTGCCTCCGTCCGCGGTCCGTCGGCTTCTTCAATTGAGCCCGCGGTTCAACCAGGAAGTCTGGGCCGCTTGCTCAATTGGTTGAACCGCGGGCTCAATTGAAGAAGCCGACGGACCGCGGACGGAGGCAGGTAAGGGAGAGGAGGGCGGGGGGGTTACCGGACCCTGCCGCCATCGCCGCATGGGCAACAGTGACAGCGGCAGGGCCCGGTAAACCCCACTTACCTTTCCGGTGGAGCTCCGGATCGAGGTGAAGGATCCACCTTCACCTCGATCCTCTTCGCCACGCTCTGCCGGCCCCCCAATCCTCTTCGCCTCCGCCTTAAGGGCAGGCGAAGCCCCCCGCTCCGCTTCTAATTCGCCAGTCCGATTAGAAGCGGAGCACATCCCTACTATCCTTGCAACAAATCCAGGCTGAGTGAATGTACATAAAGATGGAACCTATGTGTGTTCAATTGAACATCTCCAGATGAATCTCTGGACATGTATATATCCCACCTACCCATCCAGTAAGAGCCTAATGTGCATACAGTATTATCAACTCATTCAGCTAAAATAGTTAGGATAGGGGTCTATTGTCATAATTCCATTATAATTCCTATAATTCATATCCTAACCCCACCCAAATACATTTAGCCAGTGTGGTATAGTGGTTAGAGTTTAGGACTGGGACCAGGGAGATCCGGGTTCCAGTCTCCACTCAGCCAATTTAGCTCACAGCGTGACTTTGGGCCAGTCCATGACGCTCAAATGAACTTACCTCGCAGGGTTGTTGTGAGGATAAAATGGAGAGGGGAAGAACTATGTAAGCCATCTTGGGTTCCTTGCAAAAGGATAAAGGTGGGATGGAATCATAGAATCATAGAATCATAGAATAGCAGAGTTGGAAGGGGCCTACAAGGCCATCAAGTCCAACCCCCTGCTCAATGCAGGAATCCACCCTAAAACATCCCCAATATATATATTGGAATTGAATATATATATATATATATATATATATATATATATATATATGCATTCACCCTAAATATTACAATTTATTTACCCTGAATATGACATTAGACCTGGACTCCAGACCCACCTGCCCACTCTTCATCGCAATGGCATCCTGACTCTGGTAGTGAAATGAAGAATTATTATTATTATTATTATTTATTTATTTATTTATTTATATAGCACCATCAATGTACATGGTGCTGTACAGAGTAAAACAGTAAATAGCAAGGCCCTGCCGCATATTCAAAACCATTCCACACAGATTAGTTAGTATGTAGCGGGGCTGGCCCTACTATAAGGCATAGTGAGGCAGCTGCCTCAGGCAGAAGAGCTGCGAAAGGCAGTGAGATGAACATGCATTCAAAACCAGTATGGACCTCAGAGCTCAACAGGTGAAGGTCTTAAGGGGAGCAAGAAATGCAGACATGTTGTGTGGGGGGGGCATAGCTTGTTTGCAGAGTGTCACCTTCCACCACAGTTGTACACTTCCACCCATGTGAGCAGGTTGAACGCCAGCATAGTGTGAGAGCAGTGGGAGCTGATGGCTCTAGGGGGGCTGAAACTGTCAGTGGGGTGCTGAATCTGCTCTGGGTTTCAGTCAGAATCAATCAGTAAAGGAGCTATCCAAGGTCTGAAGCACAAGAGAAAGGCGGTCTGATTTGGTGGGCCAGGGAAGGTTAAGCACTACCTTGCCCCCCACCAATTCTCACTTGCAAAGAAGAACTCATTTGTTCCTACCTTAGTATTACATAATCCCACAAGATGGGGAACTCACTTTTTTCTTTTCTTTTGCATTTTCTGTTAGACAGAGTGAGGTGGTAGATGTTGGGTTGGTGGGCAGAGAGCGGTTGTGAGGTGTTGGTGGACAGAGCTGTGCCCTCTGAGCTAACCCACTGTCCTCAGGTGCAGTGGAGGACACTGAACCTTCACCTGCGTTGAAATAAGATCCAACTGCTTCTCTATGTGGAAATTATTTGTTTATTTTATTTATTTATACAGTTATTTATTTATTTATTTATTTCTGCATTTATATCCTGCCTTTTTTCTTCTAAGGAACCCAAGGCAGCATACATAATCCTCCTCTTTTCCATTTTTATCCTGACAACAACAACCCTGTGAGGTAGGTTGGGCTGAGAGTCTGTGACTGGCCCAAAGTCACCCAGTGGGTTTCCATGACAGAGTGGGCACTAGAACCCAGATCTCCTGACTCCCAGTCCAACACTCTAGCCACTACACCACACTGGTGGGCAAGAGAATCTTGTATTTTGCCTCAGGGAGGAGAAAAATATCTTGGATAGGCCCTGCCCAGTGTATGACCGGGGCTGGGGCTTAGAGAATAGTGGGCTTGGCTAAGCTATCTTGTGAGCCTGTAGCTGAGGTGAGACTTGAACGGGGAACTTCCTGGCTACACACTAAGTACCCTGGCTCTCAATGCATTATGGGTAAGTGGCCCACAAATTCTGTACTCAATCAAACATCTAACATGTTGTTCATTATGAACAAGCATTAAAACAGTTGTAACACACAATTCAAAGCAAAGACATACTTGTGTGTTCTCTCTCCTCAGTGTTCCCCCCCTCCTCCTCCTCCTCCTTCTGCTCTGCGGCCACCACCTCATCACCACCTCCTCGTCCACTACCTCCTCCTCCTTTGCCTCTTGCAAACTGTTATTTCCTCTTGCTTTCTCGCTTTGTTTTTTATTCCCCCACCCCAAAGAATGTTTTGAGATACGAAGTGGCCTTTTTATGTCCAGAAACAACCCAGGCAATCTGTCAGTCTTCCCCCTTAAACCGCTCGCTAGACAAAGGGTTAGCGTAGCCAGCGCCACAATAATGTCGACACAGAAATATTACAAAGTAAAGGCTTATAAAATAATAAAAATTCTACTTAGTTCAGAAACCTCCCAGTGCCTTTGGCAAAACACCTTAAGCATTCCACATAAGGCGGGCATTGTCTTCATAAGATGGCACCTCATAAAATGGTATTAAATATCACCGACGGGGCTTCATATTTCATCCAGCAGGGTTTAGGCTAGACATGTTCTATATCACACATTATTAGAATGACATCTGCTTTGCAAGTTCTGTACCCAGGAGCATACCTTGATAACTCATTTCAGCGCTCCTTCTCGGAGGGCTTCTGTGCCTTCATAATACCTAATATGTTTAACTCATTTTGAACAGAAGTCTAAAGCCTGTCCTGGCCCTCTGGCCACAACTGTAGCTGTCAGGCAAAAGAGTCAGCTATCAAGCATCCCTCATTTATCATTAGCAGGGATGCAGCTGTACAAAGGAATCCAACCACCACCGTGAAGAGCTGTCAACTCCTGCCTGTATAATACTCTCCTCTCTCAGTGGGGCATTTTGCAGTGTGGAGGCATCACGCCTTTCCCTCAACAGCGGGTCCTCCCCCTCCCTAGTAGTAAGGGCATATATGGACATGGCAGCTTTCATTTAATATTTTTGTTGTGGGGGCGGGGGGTCATGTGACAAATGTATTTGGTTTATTTGTTGGTTTGTTCTAGCTCACCTCAACCAATCAGCAAAGAGGATGGATTTTAACCCTGCTCAGCATTTGAAATCACAACTGACTCCAAACCAGGGCTGTTTTAAAACATGTGATGCCTTTTCCCAGAACATCTGCCACTTTATGCTCCATGGCCACAATGCAACACACACACATCCCTGGGGATAGAAAAATCTGTCAATTTGGGTTTCTCTCCAATTCTCTCTCCCCCCACCCCACCCCCATATTAAGTTTGGTTCTTACCAAACTTTGAGAATTTGTCCAGCTATAAGTTGTTGTTGTTATTGTTGTTGTTGTTGTTGTTATTATTATTGCATTTATATCCCACCTTTTTTCCTCCAAGGAACCCAAGGCGGCATACATAATCATCATCCTCCACTCCATTTTATCCTCACAACAACAACCCTGTGAGGTGGGTTGGGCTGAGAATATGTGCCTGGTCCAAAGTCACTCAGTGAGCTTCCATGGCTGAGTGGGGACTAGAACCCAGATCTCCCAACTCTCAGTCCAACACTTTAGCCACTACACTACACTGGCTCGTTCAGTTTATCCCAAATGCTGTTCTTTTTGTTTGATTGTTCTTGATGAAACCTGGCATGAAAATTCATGATATTTTTTATGCATTTCCCCCCCCCCTAATACAAGCATTCTTCTATGCGTTTTTTGCCCAATGTACACATTTGTGCAAGTAATTTTCGTAATGCATTTTTAACGTTGTTTCCCCAAATATATGCATTTTTGCATGCAGGGATATGCTACTGCAAAATCTGGAGAACTGCAAATTTTAACAGAGAACTGAATTTCAGTTCACTTAATGGTTTGAAAGTGCAAAATCAGGTAAATTTGCATAGAAATGCAAACCGGGTGTATTTTCCCTTCCCTACACATGTGAGTTGGAATGACTTCCATAGAGTTGAGGGTGGGGTAATATTTCTTTCCAACAGCAACCCTTTACACCTTGTGGGATTGCTTGGGAGGACCACTGGTTTTATGGAGCTGTTTGAGAGGGCAAGACAGCTAGTGCTTGAAGTGGAGGTTATCTCCTTCCCCACATTGTGAATAGAAAACCACCCATGGAGATTTAAATTCTGCTGAACCCCTCCACATGTATCTTTGGAAAGCAGTTGGCTCCACTATCACTACACCACATTGGCTCTCATTGGATAAAATGTGATAAATATACATTATATAGAGATATTGATTGTTAGATATAGATATATAGGTGATCCCAATAACAGATATTTATTTATTTATTTATTCATTTCATTTCATTTCATTTCTATACCGCCCAATAGCCGAAGCTCTCTGGGCGGTTCACAAAAATTAAAATCATGAAGAGCATAAAAACAACCAACAATCTAAAAACACAAATACAAAATACAATATAAAAAGCACAACCAGGATAAAACCACACAGCCAAAATGGATATAGGTTAAAATATGGAATTTAAACAGCAAAGTTTAAAATTGAAGTTAAAAGGTGTTAAAATACTGAGAAAATAAAAAAGGTCTTCAGCTGGTGACGGAAGGAATACAGTGTAGGCACCAGGTGGACCTCTCTGGGGAGCTCATTCCACAGCCGGGTGCCACAGCAGAGAAGGCCCTCCTCCTAGTAGCCACCTGCCTCACTTCCTTCGGCAGGAGCTCATGGAGAATGACCCCTGTGGATGATCTTAAGGTACATATGGTACATATGGGAGGAGGCGTTCCTTCAAATAATCTGGCACCAAACCGTTTAGGGCTTTGAATGTTAGTACCAGCACTTTAAATTGGGCCTGGACCTGGACTGGCAGCCAATGAAGTTATAAAAGGACTGGTGTGATGTGGTCTCACCGGCTAGTTCCTGTTAGTAACCGTCCTGCCCTGTTTTGTACCAGTTGAAGTTTCCAGACCGTTTTCAAAGGCAGCCCCACGTATAACGCATTGCAGTAATCCAAACAAGAGGTTATCAGAGCATGGATAACTGTAGCTAGGCTATCTCTGTCCAGATAAGGGCATACTTTTTGTAATCATGACAGGGTCATTGTTTTTAAGTATATAAATTGTGTGCATATAACAGAAAAATCACCAAATCACTGAGTTGGGATTTGAACAGAAGTCTCCCGAGCTTAAAATCCAAAGCAATGAACCACACTGAATCCTTTCCAACTCCTTTGCTTGCCCTGATCATAGTACAAGTGCACTAGAGACCAAGGACATTGTTTACATTTCAGCCAATTATTACTGACTCATTTCTCCCAACCGTCCACATTGGAGCCATTTAAGATAGATGAAAGATAAGATAAGATAAGATAAGATAAGATAAGATAAGATAAGATAGATGTGCTATCCTTGCGTATAAGGCTCTGCATTTCTTGGAGGAAAGGTGGGTTCCCAAACGTAATAAATAACCAAACCAAAAGTAAGCAAACATAGAATGGGAAACCTTTGGTCCATTCAAGAGCACTCATGTATGAATCCAAAATGCTGTGCAACAAATTTCAAAACAGTGTAGCAACCAACTTTGATGTCCCTGTTCGACCACTTCCACTCTTCATTCTGTTTCCTCCTAACTACAGGCTCTTCCTCTTCATACTCTACCCTGAGGTGTCCCCATGGCCCATCTGTTTCCGCAGGCAGATGTTTCCCTCCATCGTCAAACTTTCCTCCACATCGTTGAGCCACATAACTTCCACTTTTCTTCAGCATGTCCCCTCAAAACCTCCTTCTATCGGGGTTAGAGACCACCATGAGAAAGTGCCCTGTCTCAGAGAAATGCCTATGGCCTGTCACTGGTCAAAATATATATTACCACAAATTCTAGCCCTAGCTGTTTCCTTTCTTCTAGAAAACCCTCTCTGTTGTTTTCCCCACCCCTTGTTGTGGAGTGTGAACTAAACTGAGGATGCCTGATGAGGGACTTAGCTCATGGTCCTCCAACTTATTCATTTGTCATTGCCACAATTAGCAGAATGTAAGATTCCTGATGTATCAAATGTCTGCCTAATCTCCAGACGTTTTGTCTTCAACTCCCTTCAGCCCATACCAATGGACAGAAACACTGGGAGTTATAGTCGAAAACATCTGCAGGGCACCAGCTTGCGAAAGGCTGGTCTCACCGATGATCCTTCCTCTCACAATGGCCAACCAGGTGCTTGGAGCAAAAAGACCTCCCTTACTGTTCTCCCCCATCCCAAGCAACTAGTATTCAGGCAGATATACTGCTTCTGAATATGGAGGTTCCATGTAGCCACCATGGCTAATTGCCATTGATAAACTTATCCTCCATGAGACGTACCGATAGCCTGCCATTACGATATTAAACTTGGTCTTCTGTGGAGCATCATGGCAGGTCAGCTTGTAGGCCAGAAGTGGGCAAACCTTGGCCTAATTTTGTGCAGTACTCAGAAGTCATCTGTGTGTGATTAGTTCAGACCTCTGGCTAGAGAGATCTATCCCTTCCCTGGCAACCTGGGGGGAAGGGAAGGGAATGAAGAGGGAGAGAAAGGAAAGGGGGTGGCAGAAAAGGGGGTGGCAGAAAGAGAGAGAGGAGGTGTGGCAGAAAGAGGAAAAAAGGGTGACCACTATCCACTATTGTGTGGCCTCTGGCAGATTACCTGTGAGGGGATGTGTCCCTTGACAGAAAAAGGCCTGTTCTAGGCAGAAGTACTCCAGCAAATTCTTTCTTGAAGGAGAAACTGGTACATAACCCAGAATGGAAAATGGAGCTCTAGCTAAAGTCTGCAATGGTCTAAATTAAGGGTAGCAAATCAGTCTTTTTTCTGGTCTGTGTAACATCTTTCTGTACTCACCCATAGCTCTGTTCTGTCCTATTTCCACATGTATTATTATTATTTTGTAAATCCACACTTTACTTTAAATATGTATTTCTAAAAGGATTTTCTCTCAAAATATGCATTATAAAATGTATTCTTTTTTATTTTTGGTGTTTTACTGATGCGCATGAGTGCTCCTGCACTTTGTTAAAACACCCCAACAAAAAGGTGGCTTTTTGTGGTGTTTTATTAATGCACATTTTGGTAATGTCAAGGGCAGGGAAAAGACACAAAGGAATTGAAAACGGCAGCAAACTGCCCATGTGCAGGGCTGTGTACAAAATAGTGTTATTTAAGAGTTTTAAAAATACAACAATGGAGAGTTTGTAATGCACCAGGCCCACATTTCAGGAACAAGGCCTAGGTGACTCTGAACTCCCAAACCCGGGAGAAATTATGTGAGGAGACTTTTACAGAAGCAACACAAATGTGAATAGCTGTGGCCACATTCTCTTTGCAGGACATAAGAATGTAAGCAAAACCTGACTGGCTCAGACCAAATGCCTATCTTACTCAACATTTTCACAGTGCCCAACCAGATGCCTCCATGGGAAGATGACAAGCAGGGTGTGAGTGCAATGACACCTTCCTGTTCATCTTTCCCAGCAAATGGTACTGAGAGGCATTATTGCCTCTGATGCTGAGTGTAGCATATGCTAGCCATATCCTGGGGGTAGCAATGATACTAGCCATTGACAGCCCTATTCAACATTAATTTGGCTAATCCCCCTTTAAGGCCATCCAAGTTGGTGTTCATGTCTACAGCATCTTATGGTATAGAATTCCAGAGCTTACCTATGCACTGTGTGAAAAAATATACTTCCATTTAGCTGTCCTGAAACTCCCACCATTCTGCTTCATTGGATAGTATTATGAGAGACGGAGACAAACTCCTCTGTATCCACACATGCGTGCTTTTAGACGCCTCTGTCATGTCAACCTCTTAAAGCGTCATCACACCAGGTGGGGGGAGGGATTGCACTTCCTTTCTGTCACTTCTCCACCCCCGCTTTTGTCCTTCATTACTTCCTCTTTCTTCCCAGAGGGGAAAGAGAAAGAAAACAAAAACCACATGGCCCATTCAGGGGCCGTTTTTATTGCGCCACTTTTCCTGCACACAGCAGGAGGTTGTGGCACAATCTATTTTTTTAAAAAAAAAGTCGGATTAAAAGGGGTCTATTTTGTGATGGAAAACGAGTGGAAGGTGCGTGGGGCGCACAGGGGGCAGACAACGACATCTAAACGATGTACGCACATCCATAAGTGGGCAGTAGCAAGCGTGCAGTAAAATGCTCATCTGATGAACCTCATACTCACTTTAGTTGCCTTCCAGTACTTGACAGCCTACCATACAGTTCTATTAAAGCAAAGTTTGAAACACCTTCGAGGTTAACACCCAGTGTGAGGGATTTGGAGGGTACACAAAGTATTCCCTAAGATTCCTATTTCTTTTTTTTTCTTTTTTTTTAAATCATGTTGGTGTGTGCTCTCCACAATCCCCTCGGCTGTTGCTTGATGTTTCACCTAAAGCAAAAATAGTAACTAATTTTAGAGGTACCTCCTTAAACTAAAGCAGTCCTTGGCCATGCTGGCTCAGAATGTTGGGAGTTGCAGTTAGGGATGTCGCAAGTTCCTGACTGGATCTGGGAGTCTGGTGGACCCCTGCCTGTCCACCCCTACAGACCAAGTTGGGCAATCCTGGCACAAGTGCAGATCCCACTTAAGAACCTGCAAGACCCCTAAAGCACTCAACAGCTGTCTGCCCTCCTGCCAATGGCAGCAGCCACTGATGGGGGGGGGGGGGTGCCAGGCCAAGCTGAGCCTCAGAAGAGGCTCACACAGCCCAGTGAGCAGAGGTGGATGGTGGCAGCAATGGAGCGCACCCACCGAAGCACATGTGGGTGAGTTCACCCACCCTTAGTTGCAGACCAGCGCATCTGGAGGACATCAGGCTGGGCAACATTCCTTGGTGTTTGTGGTAGCAGTGTTGCACACCCTACCTTTGGAGTCAGTTATCACAGAAACCATTGGGAAGGAGGGTGCTGTAGAACCTCAGTACGGGTCTCCTCCATCATGAAGCTAGTGTAGCAGCTGCTGTTTATCTTGCGGTAGCCGCAGCAGCAACAGAACCGAGATCCAATGGTGCTGACAGCTCACTCTGTCATAATTCACTTAGCAGAACCCTACGGTGCATTTCTTGTTGATTAGTGATGGAGGGGAAAAGGCAACTGACAACACACGAGCCAAGCTTTAAGTCATGCTGCTTCTGCCGGTGCACATGATTGATGGAGGAATCCACAGAACTAGGTGTATTGATGTCAAATTTATGGTAACGGAGTAGAGGTGTCCCACACAAAAATAATATATCCAAGGATGATCCCAGAGTTAAAGAGCATAACACACACACAAAGATCTGGTTCCTTTTGTGCAAGGGTGCACAACCTGCAGTCCCCAAGGCCTTCACTACACCCCCGTGGCAGCCCTGTCAACCCAATGCTTAATCCCTCAGCATCCACCCCCACTCAAAAATCCCATAACTACCTGTGATAGCATAGATCACCCTTCAAAGGAGGAAAAGAGTGATCTGTGTGTTGATCCCTGGGGGAAGAAGCGGAGAACCTTTTATAACAGGATCATGGGAGTGGGGGAGAGAAAACTCTCCACATCGTCTCCCTGTGATCCTCATAGAGATCATAGAATCATAGAATAGTAGAGTTGGAAGGGGCCTAGAAGGCCACTGAGTCCAACCCCCTGCTCAATGCAGGAATCCATCTTAAAGCATACCTGACAGCTATCCAGCTGCATCTTGAATGCCTCTGGCATGGGAGAGCCCATGACCTCCCTAGGTAACTGGTTCCACTGTCATACTGCTCTTACAGTCAGGAAGTTTTTCCTGATGTCCAGCTGGAATCTGGCTTCCTTTAACTTGAGCCCGTTAGTCCATGTCCTGCACTCTGGGATGATCGAGAAGAGATTCTGGCCCTCCTCTGTGTGACAACCTTGCAAGCATTTGAAGAATGCTTTTATGTCTCCCCTCAATCTTCTCTTCTCCAGGCTGAACATGCCCAGTTCTTTCAGTCTCTCCTCATAGGGCTTTGTTTCCAGAGCCCTGATCATTCTCATTGTCTTCTTCTGAACTTTTCCACACTGCTGCTCACATATGTGTTCATATGTATGCATGTGAGGGTAGACCCTGAACCACAAGCCAACATTGCATATGGCCCACAGGGCTAAAAAGGTGTGCATCTGCCTTAATGGCTGCATGCAGGTTGTGTGAGCATCCCTTTGTTCACCCTAGAAAGTGTTAAATCCTTTCCACACATCCCTAGTGAAGGACGTTGTGCAGATGCTTGGAGGATCCATTTCCCATACCAAGAAGAATCTTTTCTTCATATCCGTATTTTTTTGAGCTTGCAATATAACTCATGCCACATATATCCAAAACACCAAACAAACACTGTGTTCAGAACTGTGTTTTTAAAATGTACATGGGGGGAAATGAGCACATTTTGAAACATGAACACAAACATGAGCAGAAATGCAATACCCTGGAATTTCTTGCAATTTCCCGAACATGGCATTTTTGTTTAAATGTGCAAGTTCTCATATCTGAAATGGGCACATGTGCAAGTGTGCATGTCCCCTAAATCTGCATATTCACACTTTAGTGGGTGGGGGATGATGTGAATTTTAGGCACACACCCCAAAATGAGCTTTGTTTTGTTTTGTTTTGTTTAAAAAAAGTGTTGTATTTATTTATTTATTTATTTATTTATTTACATTTGCACATTTTTCCCCAATCGGGCGGCGGGGAGATGCTCGCATTTGGGAACATGAACGAGGCAAACTGAGCTTCAAGGAGGAATTTTGAAAACCTCAGCAAGCTTGAGCACTACATGTTTCCCCATCCCTAGTCACAATGAGCTTCACTTTGAGGTGGAAAATAGAGGAGTTCAATAAACTCATGTTTTGCTGATTTGCACATCTTTAGTGTGGCCCAAGCATTGGCAGGTCCCATTGCCAATGGCTCATTTCTCTGTGAGAATGGCTAGGACTCTTGAGTTTAGGTAACTGAGGCCATAGCGAGACCTAAGGTTTATCCCTGGATCATCCAGGGGTCAACCCTGTTCATCTAGGTGACACACAGGGGATCCAGTGCACAGGCAGGGGCGAACCCTGGATGATCCCAGGATAAACCTTAGGTCTAGCTGTGGGCTGTGGCATAGGTTGGTTCTGCTCACAGCCACATGCCAGCAATGGGGGCAAAAAACTGCCTGAGCCCACGAGGGCAGCAGACGCCCCATGTCTGGCACTCACTAGCCCAGGCAGATGCGCCCAGCACCAGGACAGGCCTGTACCAATTATTGAGGATCAGACCTTTTTAGGGTTGCCAACCGTTGATTGATTGATTGATTGATTGATTGATTTTGTTAGACTGATATACCACTAAAAATATCTAAAAATAACTCAAAGTGGTTCACAAAATACATTATAATATACATTAAAATGCAATTGCTGAAACGTTAATATAAACCATTAATAAAAAAAAATTAAAACCAATGAAATAAATTAAAACAACACAATCATTTCAAACAGACAGACTGGAAAGGGACAGCAATTTGGGGTGGTGACATGTAGAAATGCACAGATTTTGTAAAATCTATTCCATCTGCGTTCGGTGGATTTTCAGGTGCCTTTCGTTCTGTCATTCGCTCATTGGCAGAACCAGATTTTCTTTCCCCAGTTTCCCGAACTGAAATTTGCATCTGAGCCTGTATTCACTGACTGGGTAAAATCCTGATCAAAAACAAACTGGAATCATTTTCCCTACGCTGGTCACCTAGTCACTGCCTTCCCTTCTGTGGTGAGGTGCATTCCACTTCCATTCAAATTGTTCTGTCTGAATTTGCATCGATGCAAATAAATGAATTTATGGGAATGTCTTGCAAATCTGTGTCCAGCCTACCATAACTGCACCCAGGCATAGGGTAACCATTTGAAAAGGAGGACAGGGCTCCTGTATCTTTAACAGTTGCATAGAAAAGGAAATTTCAGCAGGTGTCATTGGTATGCATGCAGCCCCTGGTGAAATTCCCTCTTCATCACAACAGTTAAAGGTGCAGAAGCTATATGAGAGTGACCAGATTTACAAGACGGCAGGGCACCTGCAGCTTTAACTGGTGTGATGAAGAGGGAATTTCACCAGGTCCTCCATATATACAAATGTCACCTGCTGAAATTCCCTTTTCAATACAACTGTTAAAGATACAGGAGCCCTGTCCTCCTTTTCATATGGTCACCCTACCCAGGCACACCCCAGCCCTTCGCATTCTTTTAAAAGCCTGCTATAGGAGATGTACCAGTGCAGAAATTTCCATTGTTTTGTGGCAACGCAGCACCCAAAAGACAATGAATACACCTGCCTATTCTTGGTAATGACGCTTTTCTTTTCTCCACCCCCCCATCAAAATAAAAATATGAAAGTACAGTGGCACAATTAAATATAGATGAGATGAATCTCTTGATTGACTTGGCATCTGTAGACAGGGGCTGGAAACGTAACCCCCCGAGGGCCACACCCCCTGATAGGCCCAGGGCGATGCCTTTCAAGGCAGGACAATTATAATTAATTGAGCGATCTGACAGAAAGCACAACTCCAGAGGTAGCCGCCGCAAGTGACACGTGGCATATATCAAGAGCAAGGCAGGCCACATGAAGGGTTAATCTGAGTTGGCTGGAACAAGGACAGAAAATCACGCCCGTGGCTACGACCAGCTTATTATGCTGGAGAGCTCTAGAAACTACCTTTCATTTCCCTCCGTCTGACTTTATTTTAATTTATTTTATTTTATTTCTCGCCTAGCTCTCTTTAGGAAAGCAGACCGGTATGGTGATCAGGAGATATACCCCTTTTTTGTCATTCACTTTTTTTGGTGCACTTTTTTAATAAATAAATAAATAAATAAATAAATACCCAAATGTTTTCCAAAGGAAAATGGGAAACCACACAGATCGCACCACTTTTGCCTGTAACCTGTATGCCATTCCCAAGGGCACCACACAGCTTTTGCGGCTAGGACTGGGGTGGTGATGGGCCTTGGGATTGTTGTGCTTCAATTTTGGATAAAGCTAGGGTGACCATATGAAAAGCAGGACTGGGCTCCTGTATCTTTAACCGTTGTAGGCAACAGGGAGTTTCAGCAGGTGTCATTTGTACGCATGCAGTTTATTTAGAAAACTTTCCCCCAACAAGTATTAGGAACAATGCCATTCTTCCACTTGGTCTTGTTGGGTTTCCCCCTAGCATTCAAATGTAGAGCATTCTTCTTCACCAAGGTGTAAAGAGCTGAGCGCCCCAAAGCACCCAAGCCCGCTCTCCACTGAACAAATCCATTGGATTGCCTGAGCATTTTGCTTGACACCCCCCAAAGTTTTACCAGGAGGAAAGATGGGATGCCTCTCCATTTTGTTTTTTGCAAGGTTCCCCTAATGGCCTCCATTTTAACGTGCAAAATTGGGCAAAGGGACAAGTCCCTCAAACATAGGGTGACCCTATGAAAAGGAGGACAGGGCTCCTGTATCTTTAACAGTTGCATAGAAAAGGGAATTTCAGCAGGTGTCAGTTGTATATATGGGGAACCAGGTGAAATCCCCACTTCATCACAACAGTTAAAGCTGCAGGAGCTATACTAGAGTGACCAGATTTAAAAGAGGGCAGAGCAACTGCAGCTTTAACTGTTGTGATGAAGAGGGGATTTCACCTGGTCCCCCATATATACAATTGACACCTGCTGAAATTTCCTTTTCACTACAACTGTTAAAGATACAGGAGCCCTGTCCTCCTTTTCATAGGGTCACCCTACTCAAACATGAAACTGTTGGCTGGATCTTTCCAAACAAATGAAACCATGTTACTCTCTTTTGGCACACTCCATCCCCTTTACATCTGCTATTAGTTTTCTTCCCCCAAATCCAGAAGGAAGATTAGATAGATAGATAGATAGATAGATAGATAGATAGATAGATAGATAGATAGATGATAGATAGATGATAGATAGATAGATAGATAGATAGATAGATAGATAGATGATAGATAGATGATATATAGATAGAAAGACAGACAGACAGATAGATAGATAGATAGATAGATAGATAGATAGATAGATAGATGATAGATAGATAGATGATAGATAGATGATAGATAGAAAGACAGACAGATAGATAGATAGATAGATAGATAGATAGATAGATGATAGATAGACAGATGATAGATAGACAGATGATAGATAGATAGATAGATAGATAGATAGATAGATAGATGATAGATAGATAGAAAGACAGACAGACAGACAGACAGACAGACAGACAGATAGATGATAGATAGATAGATAGATAGATAGATAGATAGATAGATAGATAGATAGATGATAGATAGATAGATTAGATAGATAAGAGTGCGTGGTGGCCAAAATTGTGGAAACTTTTTGAAATTTTCATGTTTTGGAACATTGCATCCTTATAGAAATTCAAATGTTTGTATATCAATTGAAAGACCTGATTCATGTAATACAACAATCCTGCTTCTTTTCCTGGGTGTCCGATCAACTCTTTTCTTTGGTGTCATTGCTCTATTTATGATGCACACACGTACACTTTTAATTTGGGAAATACTTCAAATATTCACGCAATCTCCAATTGCGCTTCAGTTACAGAACAAACAGCAAAACTGACTTTCCCCAACTTGAAACATGATGTATCGCAGCGACTGCCATGTGATTGGTCCCCAGAACAAGGACTGTGATTGGCCAGTAGGGTTTGCAATTCCAATCCGCTTCTTCACTCAATCACACCTGTGTTCGTTTTGACACTAAAGTAAACATAACTTTTTTTGTACTGCAGATATTTGCAGTCTGGGTTTGTTTTTTTGTTTTTTTGTATTGAATTCAGCATTAAATTCTCTTTCAACTGATACAAGCATGCAAAGTTGCAAAACATGAAAATTTCAAAATGTGTCCATGATCACCGGGTGATCATGGGCCAGTCGTTCGCCCGCTCACTTGCTCTCTGCCTAAGATTGTTGTAAGGATAAAATGGAACCTTAGAAGCTGCCTTCTGCTGAGTGTGACCAATGACTGGCAGTGGTTCTTCAGAGTTTCCGGCAGGATTCTTTTCAGCTGCAGATGCCCAGAATTGAACTTATAGAATCATAGAATAGCAGAGTTGGAAGGGGCCTACAAGGCCATCGAGTCCAACCCCCTGCTCAATGCAGGAATCCACCCAAAAGCATCCCTGACAGATGCTTGTCCAGCTGCCTCTTGAATGCCTCTAGTGAGAGGCCACAACCTCACCAGGCAACTGATTCCATTGCCGTACTTCTCTAACAGTCAGGAAGTTTTTCCTGATGTCCAGCTGGAATCTGGCTTCCTTTAACTTGAGCCCGTTATTCCGTGTCCTGCACTCTGGGATGATCGAGAAGAAATCCTGGCCCTCCTCTGTGTGACAACCTTTTAAGTATTTGAAGAGTGCTATCATGTCTCCACTCAATCTTCTCTTCTCCAGGCTAAACATGCCCAGTTCTTTCAGACTCTCTTCATAGGGAGAGAGTCTGAAAGATACAGGAGCCCTGTCCACTTTCTGCCCTCCTCTGAACACGCTCCAGCTTGTCTGCGTCCTTCTTGAATTGTGGAGCCCAGAACTGGACGCAATACTCTAGATGAGGCCTAACCATGGCCGAATAGAGAGGGACCTTGGGACTTGGGACCTTCTGTGTGTAAAGCAGATGGTCTACCCAGTGAGCCATGAGCCCTGCTCTTCAAATGGGAGGAGGGAAAGATCCATGTATGAGACCAAGAGCTCATTCAAAGAAGAGTTGGATAAAATGCCATAAATAGATGGCAATGGTAAAGTCATTGGAGGACACTTTGTGGCCCTTCAATTGTTTTGGTCTAGAACTAGCAGCACAGCCAATGGTGGGGGACATTGAGAGTTCTAGGGCTATATTTCTGGAGGGCCATGCATCACCCACCCATGGTTCAAGTTAGGGTGGCCCTATGAAAAGGAGGACCGGGCTCCTGTATCTTTAACAGTTGTATTGAAAAGGGAATTCCAGCAGGTGTCATTTGTATGCATGCAGCACCTGGTGAAATTCTCTTTTCATCACAACAGTTAAAGCTGCAGGAGCCCTGCCCTCTTTTGTATCTGATCACTCTAATATAGCTCAAGATGCCATCAAGTTTAGGAGAAAGCCAAATTTCAGGATGAATTTAGAGTGCTAACTGAGGTGAAATATCTCAGAAATGTTGCAGTAAGTGGAGAGTTTCTGGGAGATTAGCCTGTTTTCCGGAGTGTTCCAGCACAGTATCCATATGTAGGTTTGTTTTAAGGCTCTTACCTTTTCATTTTCTGGTTTTTGGTTTAAACTGGAGACAATGTTTTGATGTTACCTGACAATTTTGGTCATTTCATTCAACAGTTAGTGACTGCTTCCTCCCACTCTACACAAGTAGAAACTTTACATTAAAGTGCTCAAACCCAGAAATTTGGAAATATTGCAATGAATGCGGAGGGGGTTGCAGGTAACCCAGAGGAATATAAATGACATATTTTTATTTTGTTTTGTAGGTTTTTGTTTGAAGTGAGAACAAAAAACTACAAAACAAAATAAAAATATGTCATTTATAATCCTCTGGGTTACCTGCAACCCCCCCACTCCCCATTCACTGCAAGTACTATAAATTAGGAAGCCTTGAAATGTCTTAGTGAAGTTTCTCTAAAACGGGCAGGATAGAAAATGGGAAGTGGAGCTTTTGTGGTGAATCGCACGGATGCCAACCGAGTTACCACAGAGTGATCTCACAAGAAAGCACATGTTATGATGAGAAATTTAGGCTGGTGGTGAACTGAAGGAAACCTTAAACCCCAGATCGTATCACCTGAAGGCTGCAATCCTCCATGAACTTACTTGAGAACATGTTGCATTGAACATAATGGTAGTAACGTCTAAGTTAATGTGCATTGGTCATTTACACCTGTAATTTTATGTAAATAGCCCCTTCATGGCCATCATTTGCACAAAAGGGTCCTTTTCGAAAAAGGCCAAGCTGCCATTTTTACACAAAATGGTGGCTTGATGAAGGAATGGGATGTTGTGCGCTACTCACCAGGTGCCCATGGACCACCTGGCATCTCAGTTAGGGTGACCATATGAAAAGGAGGACAGGGCTCCTGTATCTTTAACTGTTGGATAGAAAAGGGAATTTCACCAGGTGACATTTGTATGCATACAGCACCTGGTGAAATTCCCTCTTCATCACAGCAGTTAAAGCTGTTGGAACCCTGACTTCTTTTGTATCTGGTCCAGAGGGTAGGGTTCCTCCACTTTAACTGCATGCATACAAATGACACCTGCTGAAATTCCCTTTTCAGTACAACTGTTAACAATACAGGAGCCCTGTCCTCCTTTCCATATGGTCACCCTAAACTCAGTGCACATTGCCAGCATGATCAGGCGGCTGCAGGTGGTCTGGCAAGCAGTGTGTGAGCCATCCATCCCTGCTTGAAACCATACCAGCTCCGATGTAGACCTAAACTGAGTTTTCCTGATAGCTATCTTTTAATCCTGGGCTAAGATTCCCTTAACTAGTTCTCTGCTTCCCGCTCTCAACCCAAGAAATGTATCGAAAACTCTTAAGTGAATTGTTTGGCTGTGGTATTAGTTTATTTTATTGGCAGGAAAGGAAGGAGAAACCCTGGCAATAAATATTGAAGTCAAATGTCCAATAACCAACAAGACCAAGGACTTAGCATTTCCAGTTTGTCTTAGTGACAGGCAAGATTTTATGGCCAACTTGCAAGTTCAGAAGGTGTCAAAACATTTGCGTGGGGCCAAGTCCACTCCTCTGCTGATGTGTGTGTGTGTGGGGGGGGGGGGGTATTTTTATTTTACAGGTCAAATAGTATTGTGCTTTACATTCTTCATTCTTCAACTATTCCTACATCTAGTTTTTTCTCCTTTTCAGGAGAAAATGCCATCCCATCCCATCGCATCCCCTCTGTAGTAGTATCATGCTCTCTTCAGTCCAGAATGTAGGGTTGCTCCTCACATTATGATACAAGATGTCCTCTGTTAAGTCCTCAGGAAGTTCAGAACCTAATAATCTATGCAGCTATCATGATCTGTGCACTCAGGTCTCCCGGCCCTCTTCAGGTACAGGTGGGAATAGCAGTTTTCAACATTAGCTCCTGTGATTGGCAGGCAGTATGAAGTGCCTGGATTGGCCAGGCTTCTTATAAATGCTTTGAATACCACCTTCTGCCTGTAAACTCTGCCTGTTTCCCTCCAGCTTCCAGCCTTAGAACTTCTGAGCTGAAGAAAATCCCCTCCAGGTCTCCACTTCAGCTTGGTTCCTGGTCTGTGGGATAGACAGACTGAATAATGGCAGAGGAGTCCATCTGGGGGGCAGAGGTGAAGTTCACTGAGTTTTCGTTAGATCACCCCCTTGGATTTCAGCTCGCTGATTTGTGAGCTAGACCTGATTCAAGTTGGTCCAGCTCGCAGATTGTCAGATGTGTGTTTTTCTTAAATGTGTGCAAATTCCAGCCATAATTTGCTTGCCTTGCACAAATGACACCCACAATTTGCACAACTCACAGCAGCAATTTGTGCAATCTATGCAAATTATGGCTGCAGTTTGCACCAATTAAGCCAATTCCTGCCAGAAATTACACAAATTATTCAAATTGTGGCCACAATTTACGCAAATGTTGATTTAAGGCGGAGGAAATCAAAAAGAGTTCCCTGATTTGGGGGCAAAGCCTTGGGCAATGCTCACAAATGCAATCCAACCTGAGGGGTCCGGGGAAATGGCTGGATTTCCTTGTGACAGCCATCCATAGTAAGAGATGCAACTGCTTCCTGTGTGGATTTGTGTACTGAAGCACTCCTGTGGCTCCACAATTCATAAACCCATGAGCAGGACAGCTGCTGGTATGATTTCCTAGAGCAGACATAGGGAAGGATCTAACAGTGTCTGGCTGCTAGTACAGAAACCTACACTTGTGCAATGGAAGTTGGATCCTGCTTAGGGTGACCATATTAAAAGGAGGACAGGGCTCCTGTATCTTTAACAGTTGTATTGAAAAGGGAATTTCTGCAAGTGTCATTTCATAGAATCATAGAATAGCAGAGTTGGAAGGGGCCTACAAGGCCATCGAGTCCAACCCCCTGCTCAATGCAGGAATCCACCCTAAAGCAGCCCTGACAGATGGTTGTCCACCTGCCTTTTGAATGCCTCTAGTGTGGGAGTGGCCACAACTTCCCTAGGTAACTGGTTCCATTGTCATACTGATCTGTCAGGAGTTTTTCCTGATGTCCAGCTGGAATCTGGCTTCCCATAACTTGAGCCCGTTATTCCATGTCCTGCACTCTGGGATGATCGAGAAGAGATCCTGGCCCTCTACTGTGTGACAACCTTTGCTATCATGGCTCCCCTCAATCTACTCTTCTCCAGGCTAAACCTGCCCAGTTCTTTCAGTCTCTCTTCATAGGGCTTTGTTTCTCGACCTCTGATCATCCTGGTTGCCCTCCTCTGAACACGCTCCAACTTGTCTGCATCCTTCTTGAATTGTGGAGCCCAGAACTGGACGCAATACTCTAGATGAGGCCTAACCAGGGCCGAATAGAGAGGAACCAGTACCTCACGTGATTTGGAAGCTATACTTCTATTAATGCTGCCCAAAATATTAATGCAGCCCAAAATATAAATCAAAATTGATTTGATTTATATCCCACCCTTCTTCACAAAGGGCCCAAGAGAACCACCTATATAATACACAGGGCAACACATAAACAACATTAAAAACCATGTCTCTAAATTTACAAATAGATAATAAAACACAACGAAACCATAAAGGTAATCAATCAATCAAAAAAGAAAACAAAACAAGGTTGTACCACCCAAAGCCCTGCACAAATAAAGAGGTCCTTAATTGGTACCTCCAGGACAATAGTGTGGGACAACCACATCTCTACCAGAAGGAAGGTCCACAAATGGGGTGCCAACGCCAAAAACACCCTGCCTTGTGTGGTAGTCCCATGTACCATATTCCTCAATGACACCACAACCAAAGCTCCCTGAGCTAATCTTACATTTTGAGATGGAGGGTATTGTGGAGGACTCTCTCTGCATGATCAGAAACCTGCATTCTGCAGGCTCCTTGATTGTAGGTTCACAGGCTACAATTGTTTTGTTTACAGTTTAAGTAACATCTTCGCAGCTACCCATTTTATTTATTATTTATTTATTTATTGCATTTTTATATCACCCAAGAGCCAAAGCTCCCTGGGCGGTTCACAAATGAACCAATAGAGGTTGGTGGCACAATCCACCCTCCTCCAAGTAATTCACACATATGTCACATGACTGGGGATGTCTACTAGGTGAAACTCCAGATCCTGTGGCCTTCCTGCCATGCCACTTCGGACGTAGCTAGACCAAAGGTTTATCCCAGGATCATCCCGGGTTTGTCTCTGCCTGAGCGCTGGATGCCCTGTGTGGCACTTAGATGAACAGGTTTGACCCCAGGACAATCCTGGGATAAACCTTAGGTCTAGCTACAGCCTTCAACTCCATGAATGCCTCTTCAACTACTATGACCGAGAACAGTGTGGAAATGTTTTCTTATGATATTGGATCCAATTTTGTTTTCTGTTTGTGCTCATTTCTCATCATCATCATCATCATTACTACCAAATATGCATCTGAAAGGGGAGGAGTTATGGTCCAGTTCAGATGTTCTGAACTGAGGAAGAGCCATGGTTCAGTAGTAGAACACATGCTCTGCCTGGAAATTGTCCCAGGGTTCAATCCCAGGCATCCCCCTTTTCTTTCTTTGGGTTATTTTTTAGGGGTGAGGTAGCAGATGATAGATAAGACTAGTGTTGTGCCAAAAAGTTCTGCCATGAAAATTTTGACCATTCTCATTCAATTTGATAGCAAAGAAATTCATAGGAGAATAAATTTTGGAGAAATTCTCATGAGATTGGTTCAGGATTCTTGTGCTGAGGAGTGGGTGTCCTGTTTTTCATTGCACAATCATCTCTCTGACAGCCTGTAGCCACCTTGCCTTCCCGCACTTCCTGCCCAGAGGAAGTCTTCATGAATTTATTCCTCCCATTGGGCCTTTGCAGATCAGGAAGTGATCAGTAGAGCAATGGTGAGATGTATCATAGAAAGAATAATGCGTGCGTACACCCAGCTATGTCACAGTGATTAGGTAAGGTGAAAACTAGGGATGTGCTCCGCTTCTAATCGCACCGGGGTGCTTCGCCTCTCCTTAAGGCGGAGGCGAAGAGGATTGGGGGGCCGGCGGAGCATGGCGAAGAGGATTGAGGTGAAGGCGGATCCTTCGCCTCGATCTGGAGCTCCGCCGGAAAGATAAGTGGGGTTTACCGGGCCCTGCCGCTGTCGCTGTCGCCCATGCGGTGACAGCGGCAGGCCCGGTAAACCCCCCCCTCCTCTCCCTTACCTGCCTCCGTCCGCGGTCCATCAACTTCTTCAATTGAGCCTGCAGTTCAACCAGGAAGTCTAGGCCGCACTTGCAGCCCAGACTTCCTGGTTGAACCGTGGGCTCAATTGAAGAAGCCAACGGACCGCGGACGGAGGCAGGTAAGGCCCCCCTCCCCCTTGGTCCCTTACCGGGCTCTGCCGCCGTTGCCGCACGGGTGGCGACGGTGGCAGGGCCCGGTAACCCCCCCCGCCCTCCTCTCCCGGCCTTACCTGGCACCACTCCCCTCCACTGCGGAGCTCCGATTCTGAGCCGGAGCTCCGCGACAAAGAGGAGCGGAGTATGGGCGGAGTATGGGCGGAGTATGGGCGGAGCGGGCCGATCCGAAATTTTCAGATCGGCCCACGGGGCGGAGCGGGGGGTCCGTGCACACCCCAAGTGAAAACCAACAGCAACCCACATTCAAAATAAATTATAAAATGCCTGGAGAAATGGAAACCTCTTTCATGGGGGAAGAATACTTTTGGGAAATCAGAGAATGGGTTTTGGCACTGCCTTAGCCCCACCCCTTCCCTGGAGCTGGATGCCAGTGTAGTATAGTGGCTAAAAAGTGTTGGACTAGGAGTCGGGAGATCTGGGTTCTAGCCCCCACTCAGCCATGGATGCTCATTGGACTCTCAGCTCAACCTACCTCACAGGGTTGTTGTTATTGTGAGGATAAAATGGAGTGGAGGAGGAGGATTAACTTTGCCGTCTTGGGTTCCTTGGAGGAAAAAATGGTGGGATATAAATGCAATAAATAATAATAACACTGCCCCCCCCCCACTCACACCTGCTACAGGAAAGGAGCAGTGTTGCTGGCACCTGCATTATTCATAATCACCCCTGAGAAATGTAACATTTGGAAGACCCTAGAGAAGGGTCTTTTGCAGTCGCAGTGCAAAAAAAAACCTCTTAGGAAAAAAGAAAGAAGCTGTTCTGCCCCCTTGCCAGCGGTGATGCCTACCTGTGAGAAATTGATGGAGAACTTCTCTTCCCTCTGAAGGAATTTGGTGAAACTGGCCCCACCCACCCGAATTTCTCTACCCATGAAAAGGGTGGAGAATTTCGAGAGGCTGCTTGTACACAGCTCTACGTAGGACCACAGAGAGCTACTGCTAGTCAGAATAGATAATGGTAGAGGAACATATTGTTGAGCTGGTATAAGGGTTGTTTGATATAGGGTGACCATATGAAAAGGAGGACAGGGCTCCTGTATCTTTAAGAGTTGCGTAGAAAAGGGAATTTCAGTAGGTGTCATTTGTATATATGAAGAACCTGGTGCAATTCCCTCTTCATCGCAACAGTGAAAGCTGCAGGAGCTATACTAGAGTGACCAGATTCGAAAGAGGGCAGGGCACCTGCAGCTTTAACTGTTGTGATGAAGAGGAAATTTCACCAGGTTCCCCATATATACAAATGACACCTGCTGAAATTCCCTTTTCACTACAACTGTTAAAGATACTGCCCTCCTTTTCATATGGTCACCCTATTTTATACGTGGAGTTGGGCAGGGGGGTGTTAATGGCATAAATCTGTACAATTTAGGGGAATCCTTAAATTTGTACAAAAGGGATAGGTGAAAATACAAAAAATGCCACTGTATTATAACTCAAAAGATCTTATTGCCACTAACAAAAGCTTTACAAGATGCACGTTAAGCTGTTACAAAGCCCATGACATCCAGATTAGGATGACCCCATGAAAAGGAAGATGGGGCTCCTGTATCTTTAACAGTTGCGTAGAAAAGGGAATTTCAGCAGGTGTTGTTTGTATGCATGTCGCACCTGGTGAAATTCCCTCTTCATCACAATAGTGAAAGCTGCAGGAGCTATACTAGAGTGACCAGATTCAAAAGAGGGCAGGGCACCTGCAACTTTAACTGTTGTGATGAAGAGGGAATTTCACCAGGTTCTCCATGTATACAAACGACACCTGCTGAAATTCCCTTTTCAATACAACTGTTAAAAATACAGGAGCCCTGTCCTCCTTTTCATAGGGTCACCTTACTCCAGATGGCATGAAGACCTGTGTTTTTTCTCACTCTTCACCCCCCAACCCAACCCAACCCAATCAATCAATCAATCAAGTCTTGAGGCATATTTAACCAGGGATCTTGGTGGCTTCAAAAGAAAATGATGACAGTTTGGCTCAGTGGTGAAAGTGAACCAAACTGCCTTTATACTGACCTGATATCACTGCTGTATACATAGGTGTGGCCAGCCAGACAGTGAATGGTGGGAAGTAGTGGTTCCAAACATCTGAAGAACACCAAGCTGGGGAAGGCTGTCTTTTAAAAGAATGGGTAGATGGAATGGGATTAAAAACATAATCAGGGAATAAATAGAAATGGGGAAAATGGAAACACATACATGAGGGGGTGGAAATGAAAATAAATACATAAACAGATTGAGATGGTTGTCTGTTTGCAAGGCTACCCTCCTTTTTTCACCTCCAAAAGAAAAATTAAAAACACTGTGGGATCACGAAAATAGAAGAGCATCCCAACTTTCCCATCATGCACCAGGAAGGCTGCCTCCACAGCCAAATAGCAGGACTTTGGAACTGCCTGAAATTGCACAACCCACCCACCACCCCCCGATGGCGTGGAAGAAAGTGTAACGGGTTCATAATTGCAACCCTTTCATTACCGTCGTCTCAGTTCCCGGCCCACTAATGTCAAGAGCGTCGTCTTTGTAGCGTTATTGGCATTTTTCATCATATTCATGAAGTGCGGGTCAATTTTCTTCAAAAGGCTCCCTTCGCCAAGTTGCCACAAAGACAGACAGTAATAAATTCTCCTAGTGCACTTGTGAAGGCTTCGTAGCTGCAAGCGACAATAAAAAGCAATGAGCCGGGTGTCACTAAGTAACTCCAGTTTACACTGCATTTTCTCTCTTTTATTGAAAACTCAGGATATGAATTTATTAATGAATACACAGGCATACTTTGAAGGGGTGGGGTGGGGGCGAGTAAAAGGGGAGGGTGGCAGGAAGAGTTGGGGGGGAGTGAATAGAAGGAGAGAGAAAGACCAAGTCAATTTATTTGATATTCACACAGTGAGTGCCTACATTGTATTGTTTCATCATTTATGGCCCGGCGTTGCTTGTTAGGCTGTGGCCCTCCAGGAGGAGAACAAGAAGAAGGGGGGGGGGAAAGACGCGAGGCTTATATAGCAACACCTTGACGTAGATGTACAGCTGCTCTCCCTGTGGTTGTCTCACCTTTAGCCCCGTCTGTCTACTGCAGGCTTTCATTTTCCGCATTCATACATCAATAAGCTTTGCATGCTGACACCTAATTTTGCAGGCTACTTTGGTTATGGAGGCCGCTTTTTGCATATCACTACCCACCCCCTTCTGACATCTCCGGGCTTGAAAGAGGGAGAGAATAGAAGGAGCGTGAAGGAGGGGGGCGCGTGGAAAGAAAGGAGAAGGAGGAGAAGGGTTTGGTGTTTTTTTTCCCCTTTTCTTCTCAGGGCCTAATCAGAAATTTCTTGCTATTTGTCACAAGCCAATCTGCCAAATCAAGTTTAATTGATTCAGCTGTTGTTTTCATGCACGCCTTTTCCTTATTGTTATTTTAAGGATCCGGCTGGTGCGTTGTGCTTCAAACAAACAGGGAGATCTGTCCTGAAAGATAAATATGGGTGCCAATTAGTTAGTATATCCAGTCTGGTTAAACCTTCCAGTTTTGGAAGAATGCGTAGGTGGGTTTTTTTGAGATAGATAGATAGAACAGGGATAAATAGAGAGATGATAGATAAATCGACAGACAAACAGACAATAGCCAGAGGCAAAAATCCGGGTGCCCAGTACCTATCCATTAGCATCTAAGAAACTGGACATTAGGATTGGAACCTGGGTCAGGAGTTATGTTTCTCATTATATCTGGCTTCTAGAAAATCTCATGAGCTCCTAAACATTAAAAAACTAATGCATCCATATGTGTATATACACACAGAGACACAGGCCATAGCTAGGCAGGGCTTTATCCCGGGGTGATCCCCGGGATCATCCCTGTGTGTCCTCCCTTGCTCTCCCTTGCCCTGGGATCTTGCCCTCCACTTTGGCCCCGTTTTTTCCGCGGTTCCGGGGAAAGTAATTGAAATGTTAAAAATTGCTTACCATTTCCACACGAGCGTTCATTTGCTGCTGGCCCTTTAAGTTAAAAAAAATGGCAGGCGTGACACCTCTCCTTCTGAGGTCGTCGCGCGTCGCATGTAAACAGAGGAGGGATCTCGTGATAAACACATCATGAGATCTTCCCTCTTCTGTCACGGGCTAACCGGTAGGTTTAGCTAAGGCCACAAAGACATTCACATGCTTAGACAAACCTTAAATGCTTCATCGCTTGAGTTTTCATTGATTTATCAGTTATGTAAACTTCCATATGAAAAACAAAACTTCTTTGGACAAGGGGAGACACCATTTCTTTGGTTATAGACAATGCATGGATGTGTCCCGGCAAGCACTGTCTTTAGAAGAGGCATTCTCTCCTCTGGGAGAGAGAAGGCGGAATGCTTCATCTCAGGTGGTGCCTTGCCATTTCAAAGCTTCGTATGTACTTCGATTAAAATAATTTATTTTTTTTTAAAAAAATTCTCTCTAATTAATCAGAAGAAATTTTTAAATTGATCAGAAGGTCTTCAAAGGACAACTTTAACTCATTAATGGACTAAATTTCGCAGCCCTAATTGTATGCATACACACATGCACGCGGGTGCAAAACATGTTTGGCAAAATTTAGGAGCAAGAGGGATTTTCTAGGAGCCAGGTGTGTGTGTTTGTAGGTGTGAGCGTGTAAGTGTAGGGGGGTTTACCCCCCCTCTCATACAAACACAGATCCCATCAGTGTTCTCACAATAAGCAAGGAGACAGAGATATAAGCAGGCCGAAAGCTCGTCCTTTAAAAAAGATCTTGTTGGTTTTGCATGACCTTATTTACTCACGTAAATCTGTCATAAATTCCAAATAGAGGTTTGCTTCTTTGTTTGTTACATTTCTATCAAGTTGCTAATGAAATTATATTCTTGCTGATTCATAATGTGTGACTGAATAGATTTTCGTACCACCACACATCTCTAACTGAGTTGTGTGTGTGTTTGTTCAATAAACATTTATTTATTTAATAGCCTGTCTTTCTGCCAAAAAGTGGCACTCAACGCTTCCAAAATTAAAATAATGAGTCGACTATCTCAAACCTACACAGACCAAATCCCAAATTGTGACTAGTGTTTTCTGGTCTTCAACCCCATGTTTAGGAAATAATAACACACATGTGTTTATGTATACATGTGAGTGACTGGAGGAACAAAATATCCCAATGTATGGAAGGAAGCATTTCTGGGGAACACCAAGTAAGGGATACAAACCTAAAGCAGCAGACATTTAATATATCGTTAGCCTCAGCTAGATGACGGGGGTCAGAGGGATCGCGAGATCATCGCCCTGGTTCACACGCGGCACACGACATCGCACCCACCATTTCGGTTTTTTTCTTAAAGGGGATGGAAGGTAAGTATTTTTTTAAAAAAACCACTAATTTTCCTCACTCACCCCACCCCACCCGTGCCCAGCTCCCGATTCCTCACGAGGAGCCAGGACAAACCGTGATGCCGGGCCACATGTTCTGCGGTCTCTGGATCATCCTGAGACTATGGAAAATGTGGGCTACAACTGTAGGGCGATGTCCTGGGCCAAGGGAGGGATCATCACTCCCTGCTTCCGGGATACCCTGTGGGTCATTTGGCCATTATAGAAATTGAATAAAGTCCCTTTGTTTAACACTCCAGTTTTCTGTTGCATCATTTATCAAGTTTTCAGCAGCAAAGATTGCAATGGATTGGATCCAGATTTGAAATCAATAGACCTTCAGTTACTCATGGGTTAGTACTATTGATTTCAGTGAGTCTACTCACTTTGTAACCTGCCCAGAGAACTTCGGCTATGGGGCGGTATATAAATGTAATAAATAAATAAATAATACTCTACATATGACTAGATCTGGATTCAATACACTTAAATCAAGGGGGCTTTTGTTGTTGACATGCTCTTCCTTGCTGTTTGGAATGTTCATAAACACTCCACAGCAGCTCAGTAGCTGATACAATGACTTGTGAGGTCTCATTTCAAAAATTTTAAGCCAGAGTTCTTACAGCCAATAGCAACCGAAATTTGAAAAACTGCAGTTTGTCTTTATGGGTGCTTTTATGAACCTTTTCAATTAGGCAAAAAAAAAGTTTCCCCTTTGGGATGATTTTAAAAAGGGAGAGTCAAAAGTAGGTGAAAGGGTTTGCTATTCCAAGGCAATGCTTTCTGATTTAGGATTTTTAAAATTTGTTTATTTTATTTATTTTTTGCCCTCAACATTGGCACCATGCAGCCATATCTGACTGGCTATGTGGCATTGTGATATTTAACGTTACTTAATTCTATTAAGCGGTGGGATAGAATCCTGCCTCCACACTTATTTGAATTTATTTTTATTTATACATTTCTATATTGCCCAGTAGCCAAAATGTAATATAAAACCTTTAAAACTTTAAACCAGAATGAAGCTAGTGTATTTACACAGAGAGAGAGAGAGTAAGGAAAGATCTAAAAACAGCAACAACTCACTTTTAAAATCTATCTGAAGCACTAAAAAGCCTGGGGAAATACACCACTGGCCATGGAAGTCATAGAACTATGGCAACAGGAAAAGGTCACAATTATTCCGTTAGTCACTGGCATCACATCGAAGAACTATATAGAAAACCTTCAGAAACTGGGCCTACCAAAATACATCCACACCAACATCCAGAAAGCAGTCATAATTAAAACATGCTCAATGGTCAGTAATTTCCTGAATCTGTAAAAGACAGCAAGACTTGGCAAAGCCCATCATGTCTGTCTAGAAAAACCGCCATGGGACCATCATCATCATCACCACTGTTTCAAAGATAGGTTTGTTGCAAATGAGGAATGCAGTATTATATAAAAATAAAACTTTTATTGCCTCAAACAAACATTGCTTCTAACTAACTTCTCTCCAGCCCTGACTGACTCCTGAGAGTGCTGAGTCACTGCCTGCCGTGTCACCTCCTGATTGGGTGAGTATTCCTTCAATCAAAGTCTGTGTCCCTGACTTCCTCTTCCATCTAACTTCCTGTGTGTCTCACTTAGTTCTACCTATGAGACATCTTTCCTTTTTTTATTTTAACCAACAATACATTACAACTCCCATTTACCCCCCAAAAAAGTTAAACATAGTCTTGTAGATGGTGTGGCTTCTGTACCAGGCGACCTGCTCGAGTTCTTACTTGTTTTGCTATAGGAGATGTAGTTTCTCTGGGGTGATAAGCGGTATCATGGGTATCCCTAGGATGTGAGGACATTTCAACTATCTCCCCAGTCTCTCTGGCAGGGGATTCTGAATGACCTCTTGCCTGGAGGCCAGACTGTGAAGTGGGTGCTCTCTCCTCCTGGAATTGCTGTTCTTGGTTGTGGTTCTGCACACCTGCATTTGATACTAGTTGGCTGCTCCTCCGCAGATGTCTACGGTTTCTTCTGAAGACTTGACCCTCTGGTGTCACCACCTCAAATGACCGTGTGTTCACTTGCCTTTGTACTTCTGCCTTTCGCCATTCCTTGTTCTCTTGCCCTGCTGGCTGAATCCAGACTTGCTCACCACTGTGTAGATCAGGTGTAGACTCTGAGCTGGACTCGCATCCAAGACTTGTGATGGGGTGCTCCTGTGGTCTAAGACAGCTAGATATGGATCTGTCCCAGCTTTCTTGGCTTTGACCAAAATACGCTTTGCTGTCTTGATAGCTGACTCAGCTTTCCCATTGCTCTGGGGATAGGCCGGTGACGATGTCTGATGATCAAATTCCCACTGTGCTCTGAAGGCCCTAAATTCTTCAGACACAAACTGAGGGCCATTGTCTGAAAATAAAACATCGGGTATTCCATAACGGGCAAAGTGTCCTTTAAGCTTTCTGATAATTGTTCGAGATCGGGTATCTAGCAAGGAGTCTATCTCCCAGAAATTGGAATAGTAGTCCACCGTTATGAGGTAGTCTTTGTCTTGCAACTTGAATAAGTCTACTCCTACCTTTTCCCAAGGCCTCCTTGGAATCTCATGTGGGTGGAGTGTTTCTTTTTCCTGTCTGTCACCTAGAGAATTGCAGATCTCACATTGTTCCATGTAAGTTTTCAGATGATCATTCATGCCAGGCCAATATACGCATTCTCTCGCTCTCCTCAGACAGCTCTCAATTCCCATATGTGAGGAGTGTATCCTTTTCATTATGTCCAAGCACATTGCCTCTGGGATGATAGCTCTGTTTGCCCTAAAGAGAATTCCATCTTGCACACTGAGCTCCTCTCTCATTGAGAAATAGGGTGTAGCTTCCACTGGTAGCTGATGTTTGGTCTCTGGCCAACCATCCAGGACAATGCGTTTAACTATCTGTAAGTTGGTATCCTGCTCTGTGCCTTCCTGTATTGCTTGTAGGCGTGGCCGTGAAATGGGTAGATATTGCAGCATATTTATTGACTCTATGTCCTTTTCAACTGAACCATCTTCACTGGGCTCTGAGGGATATGCTCTGCTTAATGTGTCTGCCATTACCAGGTGCTTGCCTGGATGATATTGGATCTGTACATCATACTTTTGCAATCTCATCAACATCCTTTGAAGCCTCTTTGGGGCACTCAATAATGGTTTCCGCACAATGGTTTCCAGTGGCTTGTGGTCAGATTGGACATGTACTGTCTGTCCAAAAGTAAGCTGGTGGAAGCGTTCTATCCCAAAAAGGACAGCTAACAGTTCTTTTTAAATTTGTGCATAACCTCTCTCTGTTTCTGACAGTGCTCTACTGGCAAAAGCAATTGGTTGTTGTTTTTGTAAAAGGGCCGCTCCAAGCCCCTTTTGTGAGGCATCACATTGTAGGACTAGCTGTTCTCCTGGGCTGTAGTACTTCAGTACAGGGGTCTTGGATATAGTATCCTTAATTTTATGAAATGCTTGCTGATGACTCTCTGACCATTCCCATTCTACTTCTTTGTGTGTCAACTGTCTGAGTGGCTCACAGTCAGCTGCTAACCCTTTACAAAACTTCGCCAGGTAGTTTACCATGCCTAAGAATCGTTGCACACCTTTCACATCCTCGGGTCGTGGCATCTCTCGGATTGCCTTAACTTTTCCAGGGTCCACCTTCAACCCATCTGCAGTCAGCAGGTGGCCAATGTAAGGTACTTCTTTCAGTCTTAATCTGGCCTTATCCTGATTCAATTTGATGTTCCTCTCTCTGCACCTCTCCAGAAAATGGCACAACTTTTTGTCATGATCCCTTGTTGCTTCTATTATCGTATCTCCTTCTCCCACAATTAGGATATCATCTGCGATTATCTTCAGGCCTGGGATGTTCTCTAGCTCTTGATTCAACCTGCGTTGAAACACTTCTGGGGCAGGGCTGATGCCCATTGGCATTCGTAACTAGGGGTGTGATCCGCTCCGATTAGGAGCGTAGAAGCAGTAGCGGATTGGCCTGCTCCGCCTTACCCAGAGGCGGAGTAGGAGCGGACCGCGGACCCCCTAGAAGCAAGGCGAAGAGAAGCGGCCATTTTTCGGAGCTCCTAGTTCAGGCAGAGCGCTCCGGTCGCCATCTTGAAAACATTTCACCATAGGATTGCATTGCGGCAAATAATCGCGCATAACTACGTTCTTTTTGAAGCTATCGTTCTAGAAATTCTTGTGCTCAGAGAGTCGTGGATGGGGGTCATTTTGAGACCACTCTCACCTCTCTGCGTTGTCTGGGTCGCGTGCTATATTTTTGTGAAAATCGGGTCAACCGCGCGGCTCAAACGGCGTTTTCGGCTTTTCGCCCATAGGATTGCATTGAGGGAAAGACTCGGGCATAACTGGGTTGGTTTTTAAGCTATCGTTCTGAAAATTTTTGTGCACAGAGAGTCTTGGATGCAGGTCATTTTGAGACTACTCTCAACTTTCTGCGTTGTCCGGGTCGCGCGCTAGAAGTTTTTTAAAAATCGGCGGGGAAAATACCTTTTTCAAAGGGCTGAGGGGCAGAGTCAGCTCCCGGTCATGATCACATGATCCCAAAGTTAGAGGAGGGGATAGGCAAAACGGGTAACTTGGGATTCTGGGAAACTTCTCTTTCTTCATCTGAACGGGCTTTTCCCAGTGTTTTTTAAAACAGTAGCCCTACCAAATGCACAAACACAACCTGAAATCATATACTAAGCCAAGAATAAGAGATAGAAACACAGCACTGCTCCCCACCCTAACCTTGGTGAACAACTGAATAGATGTGGTGCAAGGGGATGAGCTCCCCTAGGGCATCTCATCGTGGACGTGCCCCCACTCTCTCCTGCACTGGAAGGCCATTAGAGCCTTCCAAAGAGAGTAAAACGGTGGAGCAATGCCTATTATGAGTTGAAGTGAGCGTTTACTTCTCAGTGGTGGAGCAATGCCTGTTATGAGTTGAAGTGAGCGTTTTACTTCTTCTCAGAGCTGTTGGTGGCTGTCTTGAACTGGCAGCTACTTCCCCCTCCCCCGGGCACGTCCCCCTATTGCTGGTAAAAGACAGATATAGCCTTTTTAAAAAAATTCTTCTTGTTGTTTATTGAGCAACACTGCTGCTTTTAATTCCACCCCTCCTTTGTTTATTTATTGATTTATTCCATTTTATATGCATTACTGGCTTATCCTTGGCTCACTTCCTTATGCCCCCAGAAATGCCAGCTGCATGCCTGCCTGCCTTCCCTCCCTCCTCCCCTGCCCACCTCGCAGGGATGTTGTGTGTGGGGTGCCCGATTTTCAAAAATTCACCAAAAATCAGGGGATGATGGGATTGCTTTGAAACTTGGCATGCGTGTGTATATCCCCATGAGGTGTCATGGTGCCAAACATGAGGTTTCTAACTTGAACAGAAAAATAGTTGTATAATTTTTTAGCTTTCAATGCAAGCCTATGGGGGGGGAAACGGAGCTCCGGATCCGGATCCGGAGCTCAGGGCGGAGCGGAGCGGAAGTGGGCGGAGCGGGGGCGGGGCGGAGCGGCCCGATCCGGAAAATGGCGGATCTGCAAGTGAAGCGGAGCGGGGGGTCCGTGCACACCCCTATTCGTAACCAGCGGTATCTGCCAAAAGGGGTTGCAAATGTGGTCAGGTACCTAGATTCCTTATCCAGTTCTATGTGCCAAAATCCATTTTTCACATCAAACACTGAAAAAACCTTGGCTCGTGATAGGTCACATAGAACATCGTCAATGGTTGGCAGGGGATAATGTCTGCGTTTTAATGCCTTATTTAAAGGTTTAGGGTCAATACAAATACGGAGTTTTCCAAAGGGTTTCCGTACAATGACCAAGCTGCTGATCCATTCTGTGCTAGTCTCTACTGGAGCAATTAGTTCCTTCTTCAGTGGTTCTGCCAGTGCCATAGGAACTCTCCTTTTAGGGATCTTTACTGGTTCTACTGAAGGATCTACCTCAAGTTTCAATTTCCCTGCCAAATGTCCTTCCCCTTCAAAAACATCCCCAAAATCTTTCAGTATTTTCTCCGTAGTCCAAATCCTGGGCTGGTTCTGCTCACTGGCTTGTACAGCATTCAGGATGTTCTTATGTTGCACGTGAATCAATTGCATAGCTTGGACTGCTTTGCTTCCTAGCAGTGGTCTGTGGGCATTCCCTTCCACGATGATGAACTCTAAGCAATAGAGTCTATTATTTTTGGATTGCGAATCTTTAGCCTGCACTTCCCCACAGGTTTCAGGGTACTGCTATTGTACATAATGAGCAATTGGCCACATGGTTCCAGATCTGTTTTCTTGTCTATTAGAGCTAATGGCAGCACATTGCAGGTGGCTCCACAATCCAGTTGGAAACGAACTGGGTGTTTGTTCAACAACATAGTGGCAAACAATGCGGTGGGGTAGGTTACTTTCTTCCCTGTATTCCCCACTATGTGGACATCATGATTCACTGGACCCAAAGTGAGGCTTAAAACATCCTCACAGTTTTCAGACTCATCGCTTTCATTCTGTATTGTTCTCACAGCCAGCCTATTAGGTTTCTTCTCACTCTTGCACTGACTTTGGAAATGGTTGGGTTTGCCACAACCTTTACACTTCTGTCCATATGCTGGGCACCTTTCTTTTCTCTTTTCGTGTTGTTTCCCACAGAACATACACTGTATTTTAGGCAGTCGTCTCTGAGGCTGCCAGCCCTGCTCATTATACGGACTTGACTGGTGTTGGACTGCATGCACCTGCACCTCATGGGTGCCTTCTAATGTCCTAAGCCTCTCTTTAGTAGCTTCAGCTGCCCTAGCAATCTCCAAACAACGAGTCAGTGTTAAATCTGGCTCCCGCAACAGCCTCTCACGGAGATGTTGGTCTGTGGTCCCACAGACAATTCTGTCTCTGATGAGGGAGTCTGTGATAGCCCCAAAATTACAGGTTGTTGCCAAAGTCCTTAGTGCAGTAACATAAGCATCCAGTCTCTCTTCAGACTCCTGCTGCCTCATAAAGAATTGATATCGTTCCATTGTTTCATTTTGTTTAGGTATGCAGTAATCATCCAGCCCTTTTACTAGCTGTTGCAGAGTAGAAGTTGTACTAAACCCAAGAGTTTTGCATATCTCTCGCCCCTTTTCTCCAATCAGATAATATAATAACTTTACCTTTTGCTTTTCTTCCTCTTTTGTGAAGGCAAGATCCAGGTACAATTCAAACTCCTCTTTCCAGTTCTGCCAAGCTTGAGCCAGATTAGGCCCAGTGAAATCCAGTGATGGGGGGGCTTTCAAACCTCACTCCATAATCCAAAATCTCAAGCTGTTTTTTGTTGTTGTTGTAAATGGGTCCTGTTAGACTTCTGACACCATGTTTCAAAGATAGGTTTGTTGCAAATGAGGAATGCAGTATTATATAAAAATAAAACTTTTATTGCCTCAAACAAACATTGCTTCTAACTAACTTCTCTCCAGCCCTGACTGACTCCTGAGAGTGCTGAGTCACTGACTGCTGTGTCACCTCCTGATTGGGCGAGTATTCCTTCAATCAAAGTCTGTGTCCCTGACTTCCTCTTCCATCTAACTTCCTGTGTGTCTCACTTAGTTCTACCTATTGATACAACCACCATCTTGCACTGAAAAGATCATAGAATCATAGAATAGCAGAGTTGGAAGGGACCTACAAGGCCATCGAGTCCAACCCCCTGCTCAATGCAGGAATCCACCCTAAAGCATCCCTGACAAATGGTTCTCCAGCTGCCTCTTGAAGGCCTCTCATAGGCATGCGCAGCACATTTCATTAGGGGGTTCAGCCAGGGATTTTTTTTTTAAGGTAAACATTGATTAAATATACAGTAATAAAGGACTTTTTTTCATTCATCAAACAAACAAAATAAACGAAAACTGAAGTAAACTGTATTTTTTTTAATTAACAAGTAATCTATACTTTAAAAATACACATTTTAAAATGGAGACTCTGAATACTATTTTTTTGCTATAGTGATAACCAGGCATATATAAAGATACAGTCAATTTTCACCATCTTTAAATTTAATCAGATAATGACCTAATCCAAACTTACTAAAACAGATTCACATTTAAAACAGTTTCTATCACATTAACAACAATGAGTGTCATCTTAAGTTCCAGCACCATACAGAGAATACACCATACATCAAATGCCCTAATAATGATTTTAAAAGATTGCACTGTGTGCTGCTGAGCAAAGAATTTGGAATGAGGTCCAGGAGAGAGACTTCTGGGGTGAATATAGTGAGGACGAGGGGTGGCTGCGAGCCTAGCGTAAGAGAGGGCTGGCTGGCAAGATTTGGAAAACTTGGGGGAGTGTAGGAGATCTGGAACTAGGGGCATTTCTGGAAGGCCGCGAAGGGGCTATTGGCAGAAGACAGGAGATGAAGGAGAAAAGATAGGATGGGAAACCGTCACAAGGGCACATCAGTCTTCTTTACTGATCAATTGTAAGCCGCTACGGGAGACTTTTAGGCTGAGGTGCAGGATAAAAATACTCTAAATAAAAATACTCTAAATAAAATAAGGGCAGAAGAAGAGGATTGGCGTAGGGGGAGCCCTGGGGAAAGAAGAGAGAGAAATGCCCCTATGTGTGGGGTAGAAGAGGGAGAGAGGGTGCAGACAGGAGAGGTATGAGTGTCCCGGAGGGGAAAGGAAACAGAGGTAATGTTTAGCCTTGAGGAGAAGCCTGAGGGGAGACATGATAACACTCCTCAAATACTTGAAAGATTGACACACACAGGAGGGCCAGGATCTCTTCTCGATCCTCCCAGAGTGCAGGACACGGAATAATGGGCTCAAGTTACAGGAAGTCAGATTCCAGCTGGACATCAGGAAAAACTTCCTGACTGTTAGAGCAGTACAACAATGGAACCAGTTACCTAGGAAGGTTGTGGGCTCTCCCACACTAGAGGCCTTCAAGAGGCAGCTGGACAAGTATCTGTGGGGGATGCTTTAGGGTGGATTCCTGCATTGAGCAGGGGGTTGGACTCGATGGCCTTGTAGGCCCCTTCCAACTCTGCCATTCTATGATTCTATGATATATTGTTACCATCCTTGGGCTCAATTCTCTGCCTGTTCAGACAGAAAAAAAGTCCTACAACTTCCAGAATGCCCAAGCCATCTATGCTGGCTGGGACATGCTGGGAGCTGTAGGACTTTTTCTGTCTATAGGACTGCACCCTAACTCAACCTAACTTCGCAAAAGCACAAGCTCCTGGACCTAGTTCTAACCTTAACCCTAAAAAGAGCCCTGTGCAACCCCATGCATGTCTACTCAGAAGTAAACATGCTGGCTGGGACATGCTGGGAGCTGTAGGCCTTTTTCTGTCTATAGGATTGCACCCTAACTCAAGCTGACTTCTCTTGGGCCTAGTTCTAACCTTAACCCTGAAAAGAGCCCTGTGCAACCCCATGCATGTCTACTTAGAAGTAAACATGCTGGCTAGGACATGCTGGGAGCTGTAGGACTTTTTCTGTCTCCAAATCATCCCCCCAAGTCACAGAAAACTACAGCCACCCCCACTACAAACATACATTCATTCAGTCAAACAACCAGGCATCCCATTCAGACATCAATACACTCACACTGTCAGCACACACATACACACACTCAGCATCACTCACTCCAAAAACACACGTGCATTCACTCAAAGACCCCATGCACCCCCACATTCTCTCTCACACACAAACCTCAGTCTTGCCTCCTCCTCCTCCTGCTGCTTCTCCTCCTCCTGCTTGCTTCTTCTTGCTTCTTCTTGTGCTTCTTCTTGCTGCTGCTTCTGCTTCTTCTGAGCTGGGGGGTGGGGTGCTGGAGGCTGCGTTGTTGCACGCAGCCCCCAACCCCTCACCTTGCTCTCACCTTGCTCTCAAGGGCCTAAATTTCTCCCATGAGTGGCGGCGGCCATCTTGAATCTCGCCCGAACTCACGTGAGATCTCGACTGTTGGCTGGGTCTCACAGAGTTCCCAGCCAGCTGCCGAGATCTCGTGTGAGTTCGGGCGAGACTTAAGATGGCCGCCGCCACTTGCCAGGGAAATTTAGGCCCGGTAAGTTGGAGTTGTGGTTGCTGCAGGCCCAGTAACCACAACCCCAGTATTTTGGCAGGGACGGGGCAAACATGGCGGCGGCAGCATATTAGGGGGTTCAGCTGAACCTGCTGAACCCCCTGTCTGCACGCCAATGAGGCCTCTAGTGTGGGAGAGCCCACAACCTCCCTAGGTAACTGGTTCCATTGTTGTACTGCTCTGTCAGGAAGACACCAAGGTGTAGGCACCAAGCGAGACTCTCTGGGGAAGCATTCTAAAAACAGGGTGCCACCACTGAAAAGAACCTCTCAGTGGTAGCCACCCATTTTATTTCATTTAACTCCTTAAGTAAAAGGGCTGGAGACTGACTAATTTTGTTTGTTTGTGAATGCTGAAAAATTAGGGTGTGGCTTGCTAGGGATGGGTGAAATTGGCAAGCACCCACCCTGTAGGGCCCTACAAGCCAGGCCACAAGAGCCTCCGCAAAGCGCTTGTGAGGCTTATGCAACCGCCCATGCTGAGTTGATGCATTCATGCAGCAGGGCAAAGTGTGCAGTTTCTAGAGGATCCACAAAGTGCACATTTCCTCCCTGCTAGGTTAATGGCGGCCAGCATTAGCATGGAAAGAGGAAATGCACACTTTCCCGACCCTCTGGATATCATGCTTTCCACCACCCCCTTGCTCCAATGGGGGCCTTAAAGGCCCTATTAATGCAAGGGTAACTCAGAAAAGGGTGTGATGCCAGAAGCTAGGATGGACCCATGCCCGAGCGCTCGTGGGGAGCTTGTGAACACTTGGGTACAGGTCAACCTTTGCACCAAGTGTGTCCAACTCGGTCCACAAGGGCTAGATGTAGGGGGCTCCACTGCTCTCGCAGTCCCAATCATACGCTTGCAAAATCTAGGGTGACCATATGAAAAAGAGGACAGGGCTCCTGTATCTTTAACAGCTGGATAGTAAAGGGAATTTCAGCAGGTGTCATTTGTATATATGGAGAACCTGGTGAAATCGCCTCTTCATCACAGCAGTTAAAGCTGCAGGTGCCCTGCCCTCTTTTAAGTATAGCTCCTATACTTAAGACAACTATAGTGGCATTGTTATCATCATATGGAGAATTAAATTGTAGTAAAGAGACAAAAGAATTGATAACGAATTTGTTAACAGCAGCAAGGTTAATGATATCTAGGAACTGGAAGGTTCAAGGGGATTATCATTTAGAAGATTGGTATAAAGAAACATGGGATATTGCTATTAATGACAAATTAACATGTAATATAAAAGTTAGACGAGGAATGATAAAAACGAATGAGGGAATATGGAAACAGTTCCTAGAATTTGTTTTATCTAAGGGGAGTGGGAAAGCACCTCCAGAAGAAACTATGAGATTCTGGAAACAGGAATAAGATCCCGAGGTGGGGGGGTGCACTTTTATGTTAAGTATGATTATGTTAATAGATTAAGCTAGAATATATGATATTAAGGTTATTCAACATTTATGTATTATGTTGTTTTTCTTTAAATTGTATTGATGTATGTTTAAGTATTGAAAAAATAAAAATATTTTTTAAAAAATTAAGTATAGCTCCTGCACTTTCACTGTTGTGATGAAGAGGGAATTTCACCAGGTTCTGCATGCATACGAATGACACCTGCTGAAATTCACTTTTCCATGCAACTGTTAAAGATACAGGAGCCCTGTCCTCCTTTTCATATGGTCACCCTATTCATGCAACGCCTGGTGAAATTCCCTCTTCATCACAACAGTTACCCTAGAGGGTAGGGCTCCCACGGCTTTAACTGTTGTGATGAAGAGGGAATTTCACCAGGGGCTGCATGCATACAAAGGACACCTGCTGAAATTCCCTTTTCTATGCAACTGTTAAAGATACAGGAGCCCTGTCCTCCTTTGCATATGGTCACCCTAGAATATCCCTCACAGTCCCCTCTGGCTACATGCACTTGGGCCATAGCTCAATGTGATAGAGCACATGCTTTGCATACAGAAGGTCCCAGGTTCAATCTCCAGCTTCTCCAGGTAGGGCAAGGAAAAGAATCCCACCTGACACCCTGGAGAGCCGCTGCTGCCAGTCAGTGTCGACAATACTGGCCTAGATGGATCAGTGGTCTGACTCGGTATAAGACAGCATTGGGCAAAAGGCGGGGTACAAATAAATAATAATAGTATTTCACACTGGGCCTGTCCAGAAGACACTTTAAACCACAGTTTTAACCATGGTGGTTAAGCCAAAAAGCCAGGTTGTGTTCAGAAAACACTTCAAGCCATAGCTTTAACCAAGGTGAACAAGGCTTTTTTCTTTATTCACCATGGTTAAAGCTGTGGTTTAAGGTGTCTTCTGAATGGGGTCACTATATCTTACTACTCGGAGGAGCTGCACACTACCTTCTTACCTGAGCATCTCCCAGGTGCCATCTGTATAGAGAAGTACCATGCCTTTTTTCAATCATGGTGTTGAACATCTGATATAGCTGCTCCAGGGACCTCAGCCTGGAACACTCTTCCAGAACATTTGAGAACTACAAGTTCAATCGCAGCTTTTAAAGCTCAGCTAAAAACTTTTCTTTTTCTTAAAGCTTTTAAAACTTGATTTTGTTCTGACTTTTATACTGTTAGTTTTACCCTACCCTGTGCCTGCTTGGTGCATTCTCTTCCCCTCCTTATTGTTTTATTATGATTTTATTAGAATGTAAGCCTATGCGGCAGGGCCTTGCTATTTACTGTTTTACTCTGTACAGCACCATGTACATTGATGGCGCTATGTAAATAAATAAATAAATAAATAAATAAATAATAATAATAATAATGGTTCCTTCATTGCACTTTCAGATGAGCTGGCAGTGAGGACCATTTTATTCTGACTTCCAGAGGTCAGCAACTGTCCATTATACCAAAAAACAGGAAAGGTAGGATCCCATTTTTGTCATACTTAGAGTAGACCAGCCATTCCCCAGTCTGGTACCTTTGAGATGTGGTGGACTGTAACATGGCCAGCCAACACATCCGGAGGACACCAAGTTGAAAAAGGTGCATGTTGGTTGTTTTATTATGGCTTTAACTTTTGTGAACCGCCCAGAGAGCTTCGGCTATTGGGCGGGATAAAAATGTAATAAATAAATAAATAAAAGCTGCAGCAGATCCATTGACATTTATGGGATTTAAATTAATCTTTATTCATTTGGGTTCCATTGATTTCAATGGGGCTCTTCTAACTATACCTACATCTGTATGCAAGCCTGTATGTGGCACATGTAAGGATAACAAATCTATTAAGGCATAAGTTCTCGTGGACTAGAGTCCACTTCAGATGAAGTGGACTCTAGCTCGTGAATGATTACACTATAATAAATGCATTCATGTTTGAATTGCCACATGACTCTTTGTCATTTTATTCCTGCAGACTTTTATAGAGTATCATCTTTAAGTCGTTTACACCTTTACAGCTTTTTTTAATCCTCTCTTCTTCATCTTCTTACTCTTTTAGATTGTCTGTTTGTTAGTTTTATTGATTTTTTTAAAAAAAATAATAATAATGCATACTGCCTTGGCGATTTAATTGGAAGACAGGATATCAATGCTGCAAAGAAAGAAAGGACTTGCTGGCATTCTGCCATGCCTGGGAAGTATAGGAGAGTCTACTGCCAATGAGCAAAGAGAAGGTTGTGCTCCTTCCTCATGGTAGGTACGATGGCTGGCACTCAAGCAGTACTATATAACTATTTTTGTTGTTTATTCGTTCAGTTGCTTCTGACTCTTCGTGACTTCATGGACCAGCCCACGCCAGAGCTTTCTGTCGGCTGTCGCCACCCGTAGCTCCCCCAAGGTCAAGTCTGTCACCTCCCAAATATTATCCATCCCTCTTGCCCTTGGTCGGCCCCTCTTCCTTTTGCCTTCCACTTTCCCTAGCATCAGCCTCTTCTCCAGGGTGTCCTGTCTTCTCATTATGTGGCCAACATATCTATGTTACTCCTGATATCAGAGCCCTGTGCTCTGTGCAAAGGACCATTAGCTGACCAGCAGCCATGTAACTGCACCATTCTAAGTGACACAACTACCAACTAACGTAGGGCAGGAGTGGGCCGAATTCCATTTGGGAGAAGATCTCTGGGGTGCTGCTCCAGCAGTGGGTGAGACTGAAGGCAAAGGGGGCTGGGCCAAAGGCAAAAAAGGGGTGGTCCCAAAATACCAATGCTATTTTGACGTAAACCTCTTATTTGTTTCAGCCTTGGAGAATGGAGAAAAACTGCACAAGAGCCAGAGAACTTCCTATCTGTGGTTGTGGGAAATGGGGTGGGCCCAGGGGAAGGGGACATATTTCTCTGGGGAACTAACCAACCTCCGGGCCAGATTGGACCCCCACCAGGGCTGGATTTGGTCTCTGGGCCTACGATTCCCACCTCTGATGTCAGGTCGATGCTGAGCAGTGCCACTCCGTCAATGCAGGGTACGACTAGCTACTGGTGAGATACTCAAGCGCGACCTCACACCTCATACCACACCTTCCACCTCAGCAATTTTGTTATCATAAATTGCAATGGGATCATTTCCCGGTTGGGCAACATTTAAATGAATAAATAAATACCTCAGGAAGTGACTCCCCATTGCCTGGTTATGCAAAGCAACAAGGAAACTGAGGCCTTATCTTTGTTTGTTTTTCTATGAGCTAGTTCCCAACATTCTCTCTGTCCAGTTCTACCACTCTAGCACCGCCATCCAGGACGGCTCTCAAGCTGCTCATGCCAATGCCCTCGCTCATTGAGGCAGGGAGCAATGTTGTGCCCACTACCCATGACCCCTGCAAGGTGTGGAGAACATTGGGTCCCAGCAGCAGCCAGAGTTGGCCATGCACTCTAGGTCTGCCATGAGCACCTGTGGGTCCAGGAGTTTGATGGACCCATCCGGGCACTCCCAACATGAGCTCAGACCACCATCCGACCACTCACAAGGCCTCAGCAAACATTTGGTAGCCACCCGCCAATGCACTAAAATCGTGTACTTCCCCTTGCTGCAACCACAATTAATGCAACGGGGGAACTGCACAATTTCAGGAGCCTCCGTAAACTGTGCACTTGTTCCCCACACACACCAATGGCAGCCTTAAAGGCCCCATTGACGCAAGGGTAAAGGCATGAATGCTCCATTTGTGCCTTTACCCTTACGCCAATGGACTTTTAAGGCCGCCATTAGCACAGAGGGGAGGGACATGAGCAATTTATGGAGGGTCCTGAAATTGCACAATTCACCACCCCGCCCTCCGGTTGCATCAATGGCAGCCCCCATTGATACAGGAAGGGCACGTGCATGACTTTGAGCCATAAGTGAACAGCTGCCAACTGCTCACCAAGCCAAGCTGAGCCTCAGAAGATTCCATATCTTTGCTTATTTAGCAAGGTGATCAAGGAAGGAATGCATTTGCAAACAACAACAGGCGCAGATACAAAAGAAGAAAATAGCAAATATTATTCCTCGACTTTTCTTGCAGTTCAGGACAAGTTACCAAACTATGACGTCAACTAAGACGTTTGTGGAATTTTCATATTATTTCAAGTGTGTCATTTCTTTTCCTTGTTCTCATCTCCCCAACAGGACTAGGAATACAATGGCCCCATACATGTTTGAACAAAGACTTAGCTACTTGGGTTTTTTGAACAATAGCTTCAGTCCTGTATCCCCTTGTTGTACAGTCCAATTTCTCCCCCCCCCCCCCTTACCGGCATAGTCAGGAGCACCTGGAACAGACTTTTTGACTTTTCTTCTAATGGCACGTCTTTCCAGGACCAGATCAGCACCTAATCACCAGGTTGGAAATTATGGACAGGAATGTCAAGCAGCAGACACTGGGCAAGTGCAGCGTACCTGCAGAGGGAATACAAAACAGACTGCAAGGCAAAAACATATTCTTGGATTTCATTATTTCCCAATTCACTATTTACATTCTGAGCTATGGTCATGGGTAAAAGCCTGCGGTGGGGGAGCAGTGGGTGTGGCAGGGTGAGTGCTTCCTTAGGTGAACACAGGCAAGTCCACCCACCCCTACATGCGGCATCAGTGCGAACAGCCCTTTTGAATGTATGGGCATCTCCACTTAAGCAAAAACCTAATTGGAAGTCAAAAATTTATTTCTTTGCACACTATGACCAACAGATACCCTGCCTGTTCTCTGCCTTGCTCATAATCATGAGAGCTGTTTTGTTGCAAATAAACAGGAATATCAAGCTTTATAAAAGAAGAGGAGGAGGAGGAGGAGGAGGAGGAGAGGTTTTTAAAAATCAAAACCAGCTTTTGCAAAACAAAGCAAAACAAAAGAAAGTACCCTCTTGAAACCTGAATCCTTTCAATTTGCATATTATTATTATTATTATTATTATTATTATTATTATTATTATTATTTTCCCACCAAAGGATAACGTTTGTCAAACCGAACCGATCAGAAAGATGCCATATGATGACAGGCCACGTTGATTTATTTTTGTGTCGCACCAGGTTCTAACAACCACGGCTGCTCAAGAGTCATTTGCTGAAAGGCATTGTGGGAGATATTGTCTGCTCTCGACAAGTGGCGTCCCTCTGAAGACAGACATTTATTAGGATACATAATGCGGATAAAGATGAAAAGTACCTTGGCATGCTGATTTGCCGTAACTGTCACATGCAATGATAGCTTCAAGTTTTCCACCTCAGGTACAAAAGAGAGAGAGAGAGAGAGAGAGAGAGAAGCTCTGTGAGGAATGATATCGATAATACTGAGTATTGCAGTGAGACTGAGAGATTGTAACAAAAGCTGTTGGGCCTAGCATTACGGAGCGTGCCATTTTAAAACACGAAATCTGTTATTGTGATGTTTGCGAGAGGAGAACAAGGGAGGAAAGGCACTTTCAAGTGTAGTTCGTTGCTCTCTTAATGAGGGACGGGGTCTTCTTAAGAGCCAGCCAACAACTGTGGAGGAACACATACCCTTAGTAGTTGACGTCCTCAAAACAGCTGACAGTTTCAGATAAATCAGCTTGCATACCGCCTCCCGTTCTTCACGTTGCTGGAGTGACAGAATAGTGCTAATTTCAACGGAGGGAGAAAAGTGAAGGAGGAAACGAGAGACAGATAGAGAGAATCCATACATCCTCAGTGTGTTGAATCTTCAGTGTAAAATTAACCAAACCAGAAACTGTTGAGAAGGAAGATATTTTGTCAACCAACAACCCATTTTAAATGTCTGTTTATTTATATACCGCCCCATAGCCGAAGCTCTCTGGGCGGTTTACAAAAGTTAAAAACAGTAAACATTAAAAACAAATATACAAAGTTTCAGAAGCATAAAAAGCATAAAAACAACAGTATCAGCTGTTTAATATTGTTGTGGTTGTTGTTGTTGTGGTGGTTGTTATTTGGCAATCTTTCCCTCTGCCCTGTACACCAACATTTTCAGTGCCCCAATCATCATTTTCATACAGTCTTTCAAGTTTACAGCTGTATGATGACAGAAAAGAATGATTTACCTACATGGAAAGGATTCTATGTTAGGGCTGTGCACGGACCCCCCAGAACCACTTTGTGGTCCGATCCGGAACTTTCGGATTGGGCCCGAACCACTTTGGGTCGATCTGACCCTCCCCTGCTCCGCGGAGCGAGATCCAGAGGGGCGGATCAAGATTTTGCCCCCCTTCCCTACTTACTTGCCTCCATGGTGGGCATCGGAGGCAGGTAAGTGGGGAAGGGGGGACAAAATGGGGGCCGAATAAGCCCCCTCCCAACTGCCCCCTTACCTGGCTCCGCTGCCATCACTGCACGGACTGCAGTGGCAGCGCCAAGTGAGCCCCCTCCCCCCTACTTACCTGCATTCAGAGCTCCAGATGGAGGTGAACCACTTCGCCTTGATCCGCAGCTCCCCTGACCAGATTCAGATTCACCTTTGGCAGAGGCGGATCAGGTCGCTCCACTCCGGATTCGTGAACCGAATCGGAGCAGAGCACAGCCCTATTCTACATGCAATTTCTGCTGCCAATAAGGCTTTCCTTTCCCGCCCTCCACAATGAGAAGAGAAACATTCCTGCAAAACAACTCACCCAGCATTACCGGTCCAGCTCTGTCATAATGTTCTGCGACAGAAAAGAACTGGGTGTGCTCTAACTTTCACACAAGGAAAATGATGTGGTGCAAAACATCTGCCGTGAACTGATGAGTGTCCATCCTAAGACAGAAGACTTAGTACTGCCTTCCCCAACCTGATGCTCTCTAGATGTACGAAACTATGAGTCCCATCATGCTGGCTGGTCATATTAAGACATCCCCTAGAATCCTTTGTAAATTTCAAGAGTTCCATGAGAGGTGAGTCAATCTGGAAAGAATTCCTTGAAAGCAGAACATGTGCAAACCACTGCAGGGAACACTGCTAGATAACAGTGGTCTCCGGTCTGATCCCACAGGGCACTTCCTATGTCCTTCTGTTCCTCAAGTCTCTGGTAAAGGACTCACAGTGGGACCAATGCTGAAGAGAGAGAGAGAGAGAGAGAGAGAGAGAGAGAGAGAGAGAGAGAGATCAAACTCATCATCATTATCCTTTCGCCAACCTACTTGTTCCAAAGAGTCCTCTGTGAAGAATTCCACTGAGTGACTACAAATGGCGCCTTACCAAGTTCTTGCATGCCTAGTTAAAAATGTAAAATCTAGTAATATGCCAGTGTACCGTAAGCATCCTTTTTCTCATTCACAGAACACCGTCCTCGGATTTAATTGAGGCCTCTGGTCCCTCGGAGACCTCGATGGCCCTCACTCTAGGCCAAGTTTAGCATTTCATTATTTAGTAATCTGAGCCGGAGTCATGCTATTATTGACTCTCCGGCAATCCTCTTTGCTTCTTCTAACAAAAAGAGGATGCCCATAGAAATAATTGATACCACATTCAGCTTTTGAGCGAGCGCTCCCTTGGTGGATTGTGCACGAAAGCTTTTTGATTTAGGCTTAAGAATAACAAAAGTTGGGGATATTTTTCACCGACGACCCCCATATGACATGTCCGTAACCCCTTTCACAGCAGGAATGTTGGCCTCCAGGCATGTCTTAGCAGCTCAAATGAGTGACTAGAGGCTTTCCTTCTTTTATTATAGATCTGCTGGTTAAAAGTGGAAGCCTCTTAAAGGAAAGTCTTTATTTTTCCCCTTTCCTCTGTAAAGGGGGGAAAAACACAGTATTTTCCTTTGGACCTGATCCAAGGAAGGGCTGATCACAAAATTTTCTAACTGAGTTATAAGTTGATTGTGGGTAACCAGGCCCTTCCTGTGGTGATTAGCACTGTCTCATTGGTAACTGGAATTTGAAATGCTTAATTTCTAGGTCTGCATTCAAAATTTCACCAAAAAGTGGAAGTCCTCTGGTATATTTTGAGGTAAAATATATTTCTTTGATAAAACATCTAATCACTTTTGAGGAAAGCAACAAAGAAACAAACAAGGAACTTCGTCAAGGTTAGTGAAACCTTCTTGGAGAGGATGCATGCAAGAAGAAGAAGAAGAAGAAGAAGAAGAAGAAGAAGAAGAAGAAGAAGAAGAAGAAGAAGAAGAAGAAGAAGAAGAAGAAGAAGAAGTATTTCTTACCTGCCTCTCCATATTGATCAAGGCAGGGAACAACAGTAAATATAAAATACATAAAACTGAATTAAAACATAATATACATTGTTAAAACATCCTAAAAGCATTCTAAAAACATCCTAAAATTCCACTGGCAAGCCTTCATTGCCAACAAGTCTCACCAAAAACAGGAGGAGGAGGACCAATCCTTTTGCCACATTAAGAAGAAATTTGAGAGAACGGCAAAGTGGCCGCAGGACATTGGCCCATCTCAGAGGTCAAATTCACAACTATTCTACACCACGAGGAGGGGCAGAGGGGAGAAAGGTAGCTCAGGCCGCTTCTCGATTGGTGGTAGGGATGCATACCATTTGTATATGCATATTTACACGTAATGATGCACATTTAGACATCATGATTATAATTTAAATAGAAATACAGTAGATCTTAACATAATTCCCTTCAGGTTTGACCATTCTTAGGGTTCTTTCTCCAGAAGACAGCATTTAAAGAGCTGTAAAAAAGGACACATAGCCAGCCTAATTGGTGGGCGCTCAGGACAGTGGAAGTACAGATCCCAGATAAATCCACCAAGGATTTATCTGGCAATTCAAAGAAGTTCAGGTTTCATTTCATTTTCTTTCTTTTTTCAACACAACAATAGCAGCAAAAACAACAATAGCAGCAGCAACAAAAAGTGGGGGGTCATATAATAAAACACCTCCATATGCAGTAAACATTAACATCACTGTACAGTAATCAATATACAATAATCATTAGCAAGGGGGAAATGCAAAAGGGGGGGCAGCCTTGAATACTTTCATTTTGTATATATACATTGTTATAAGCAGTCCATACATCTAGGGGGGGAAACCAAATGCACAATTACAAGATGGGGGGATACTTGGTTCAGCAGTAGAACAAGTGAGAAGGATCTGAAAGAACTGAGCATGTAGCCTGGAGAGGAGAAGAGAAGATTGAGGGGAGACATGATAGTACTCTTCTAATACTTAAAAGGTTGTCACACAGAGGAGGGCCAGGATCTCTTCTCAATCCTCCCAGAGTGCAGGACACAGAATAATGGGCTCAAGTTAAAGGAAGCCAGATTCCAGCTGGACATCAGGAAAAACTTCCTGACTGTTAGAGCAGTACAACAATGGAACCAATAACCTAGAGAGGTCGTGGGCTCTCCCACACAAGAGGCCTTCAAGAGGCAGCTGGACAGCCCTCTGTTTGGGATGCTTTAATGTGGATTCCTGCATTAAACAGGGGATTGGACTCGATGGCTTTATAGGCCCCTTTCAACTCTACTATTCTATGATACATCTCAATCAGTATCCAGAAAACATTGACAGTTGCAGGAGATACCCTCAAATGTAGAAAGTGTCGTCAGAACTTCAGTGCACTTTCTATAAAACATAACCAGACAGTGCACTGTTCATGTGGACTCCATAGACTTGTGAGCCACTTTTACACTTCTGTGGGGAATTTGCACTAATTTGCGCTAATGCATACTTGTGCAAATGCACTAATGTGCATTTAGTTAATGCCCATTATCACTAATGCATATTAACTAGTGAATTAACACTAATGTGCCCTAGTGCAAGTGGAACAAAATTCTGTTAAAAATATCAGGTTCTGTCAATGGGTGGTCAACAGAACAAAAGACACTTGACAATCCGCATAACAGAAATGGAACAGATTTAATAAAATCTCTACATTTCTAGATGGAAGCAGCCAAGGTGAACTTGCACATTGCACATTGCACATCAATTAGTGAATTAGTGCTAAAACGCATTAGCGCAAGTAGAACGAAATTCTAACGCAGCCAGCCCATTTATCTGCCCACAAAAAGGAAAGAGAATTTTGAAAGGCCATTTGCACACAGCTCGAGAATATACATGTCTCTGTCCACAGTTGGAACTCCCAGACTCCTGCATATATTTGGGGAATGTTCGATTCACATTCTGATCTGAACCAACCTAATTTGCAGTTTTCAAATTAATGCATTATCCAGAACACAATTGTCCTTTGGTTGTTGCACATCTCTGAATTTTATGAAACAGTTCCCTGATGAAAAACGCATACAGAAATGCATCTATTGGGTGGGTGGGATTATGTACAGAAATGTATACATTGCACAACATTTCATGCGAAAGTTGGAGGAAATTGCCTGGAAAATGTTCTGTACAAAAAAAGTGTATGAACTTTTGTGCATATGAAAATGTATACAAACATTCACGTGCCCCACTTTATACAGATGTCCACGTACTGATGAGGAAACTGGGTGGGATACACTTGAGCCTGGAAAAATGAAAACGTTACAGAAACTGAACGAGAACAGATTTGCCCATTCTTATCCCCTGCTAGCCTCCTTGCCCACTCGGCTCAGTCCTGAAGAAACTAGGGGTGGGCAAACTCACCCGTGTCAGACATTCGCCCCGTTGCCACTGCCATCTGCCTCCACTCGTCAGGCCGCACGAGCTTCTTCCAAAGCCGGCTGATCCTGACGAGTGCTTTTTACTAGGGGTGTGCTCCGCTCCGATTAGGAGCGTAGAAGCAGTAGCGGATTGGCCTGCTCCGCCTTACCCAGAGGCGGAGTAGGAGCGGACCGCGGACCCCCTAGAAGCAAGGCGAAGAGAAGCGCCCATTTTTCGGAGCTCCTAGTTCAGGCGGAGCGCTCCGGTCGCCATCTTGAAAACATTTCACCATAGGATTGCATTGCGGCAAATAATCGCGCATAACTACGTTCTTTTTGAAGCTATCGTTCTAGAAATTCTTGTGCTCAGAGAGTTGTGGATGGGGGTCATTTTGAGACCACTCTCACCTCTCTGCGTTGTCTGGGTCGCGTGCTATATTTTTGTGAAAATCGGGTCAACCGCGCGGCTCAAACGGCGTTTTCGGCTTTTCGCCCATAGGATTGCATTGAGGGAAAGACTCGGGCATAACTGGGTTGGTTTTTAAGCTATCGTTCTGAAAATTCTTGTGCACAGAGAGTCGTGGATGGGGGTCATTTTGAGACCACTCTCACCTCTCTGCGTTGTCTGGGTCGCGTGCTATATTTTTGTGAATATCGGGTCAACCGCGCGGCTCAAACGGCGTTTTCGGCTTTTCGCCCATAGGATTGCATTGAGGGAAAGACTCGGGCATAACTGGGTTGGTTTTTAAGCTATCGTTCTGAAAATTCTTGTGCACAGAGAGTCGTGGATGCGGGTCATTTTGAGACTACTCTCAACTTTCTGCGTTGTCCGGGTCGCGCGCTAGAAGTTTTTTAAAAATCAGCGGGAAAAATACCTTTTTCAAAGGGCTGAGGGGCAGAGTCAGCTCCCGGTCATGATGATCCCAAAGTTAGAGGAGGGCATAGGCAAAACAGGTAACTTGGGATTCTGGGAAACTTCTCTTTCTTCATCTGAACGGGCTTTTCCCCGTGTTTTTTAACACAGTAGCCCCACCAAATGCACAAACACAACCTGAAATCATATACTAAGCCAAGAATAAGAGATAGAAACACAGCACTGCTCCCCACCCTAACTTTGGGGAACAACTGAAAAGATGTGGTGCAAGGGGATGAGCTCCCCTAGGGCATCTCATTGTGGACGTGCCCCCACTCTCTCCTGCACTGGAAGGCCATTAGAGCCTTCCAAAGAGAGTAAAACGGTGGAGCAATGCCTATCATGAGTTGAAGTGAATGGTCACTTTTTAGTGGTGGAGCGATGCCTGTTATGAGTTGAAGTGAGCGTTTACTTCTTAATCTCAGAGCTGTTGGTGGCTGTCTTGAGTAGAACTGGCAGCTGCTTCCCCCTCCCCCGGGCACGTCCCCCTATTGCTGGTAAAAGATAGATATAGCCTTTTTTTAAAAAATCTTCTTGCTGTTTATTCAGCAACACTGCTGCTTTTAATTCCACCCCTCCTTTGTTTATTTATTGATTTATTCCATTTTATATGCATTACTGGTTTATCCTTGGCTCACTTCCTTATGCCCCCAGAAATGCCAGCTGCATGCCTGCCTGCCTTCCCTCCCTCCTCCCCTGCCCACCTCGCAGGGATGTTGTGTGTGGGGTGCCCGATTTTCAAAAATTCGCCAAAAATCAGGGGATGATGGGATTGCTTTGAAACTTGGCGTGCGTGTGTATATCCCCATGAGGTGTCATGGTGCCAAACATGAGGTTTCTAACTTGAACAGAAAAAAAGTTGTATAATTTTTTAGCTTTCAATGCAAGCCTATGGGGGGGGAAACGGAGCTCCGGATCCGGATCCGGAGCTCCGGGCGGAGCGGAGCGGAAGTGGGCGGAGCGGGGGCGGGGCAGAGCGGCCCGATCCGGAAAATGGCGGATCTGCAAGTGAAGCAGAGCGGGGGGTCCGTGCACACCCCTACTTTTTACTGCCAAGTGCCCCCATGTGCAGGTAGAAGAAGTTTAACCTTTCTCCTTATAGCCACTTCATTTCCCTAAATTGCTCCCCCTTGCATGGGGGCTAAAGAAAGAAAGAACTCCTCCACCATTTTCAAACACCTCCCCCCCAGGGTTGGGAAACTCACCAAACCCCCCTTCAGTGGGTGCTCAGCCCACCACCACCCTCCTCCGCCCCCACTTGTGGGGACACGCAAACCTCTTCTGAGGCTCAGCTTGGCCCAATGAGCTCTCAGAAGCCACCCACCCTCATGACAAAACTGAGCACTTCACCAGTTGCATCAATGGCAGCCATAAAGGCCCCCTTTGCAAAAAGGTAGGGTGACCCTATGAAAAGGAGGACAGGGCTCCTGTATCTTTAACAGTTGCATAGAAAAGGGAATTTCAGCAGGTGTCATTTGCATATAGGGAGAACCTGGTGAAATTCCCTCTTCATCACAGCAGTTCAAGCTGCAGGAGCTATACTAGAGTGACCAGATTTAAAAGAGGGCAGGGTACCTGCAGCTTTAACTGTTGTGATGAAGAGGAAATTTCACAAGTTTCCCCATATATACAAATGGAACCTGCTGAATTTCCCTTTTCTATTCAACTTTTAAAGATACAGGAGCCCTGTCCTCCTTTTCATAGGGTCACTCTAGAAAAGGTGAAGGTGCAAATGCTCCATTTGGTAGGGTGACCATATGAAAAGGAGGACAGGGCTCCTGTATCTTTAACAGTAATGTAGGAAAGGGAATTTCAGCAGGTGTCAATTGAAGAGGGTGAAATTCCCTCTTCATCACAACAGTTAAAGCTGCAGAAGCCCTGCCCTCTTTTGTATCTGGCCACTCTACTATAGCTAGTGTAGCTTTAACTGTTGTGATGAAGAGGGAATTTCACCCACTTCAATTGACACCTGCTGAAATTCCCTTTCCTATATTACTGTTAAAGATACAGGAGCCCAGTCCTCCTTTTCATATGGTCACCCTACCATTTGGGCCTTTACATTTGCCTAAATGAGGCCTTTATGGCCAACATTGACGCAGCGGGGGGGGCACAATTTACAGACGCTCAGGGTCCACACTCTCACCTGATTGGGTGCAGGGGGCTGGATGCAGGGAGGACTACCTGACTCCCTACCCCACCCCCACACACAAACCTGGAATGCACAAGCTCAAACACAGTTCACCCATCATAGATATGAACATTTTCCTAATAATTCATTGCATGCAATAAGATTTCATGGGGGAAAGAGCTGAGATAGCTACCAGCAATGTACTCAGTGAGGACATCTGACACTGCAAATCTCTATCTCCTTCACATTGTTCTTTCAATCTCTTTATTTCATTCACTCACTTTGTTTCTTCCCCTCCTAGCTCCAACTCTGGTTCTGAACCAAATATTCTCCAAGGCTGATATATCCTCTCCAAAATTTAACATGTTTGATGCACCCACACCAATTCTCTCCCCTCCCCCTCCATGCTCCCTTTACTCAGTATTAGGGTGACCCTATGAAAAGGAGGACAGGGCTCCTGTATCTTTAACAGTTGCATAGAAAAGGAAATTTCAGCAGGTGTCATTTGTGTATATGGGGAACCTGGTGAAATTCCCTCTTCATCACAGCAGTTAAAGTTGCAGGTGCCCTGCAACTTTAAATCTGGTCCTCTTTTAAATCTGGTCACTCTGGTATAGCCCCTGCTCCTTAAACTGCTGTGATGAAGAGGGGATTTCACCAGGTTCTCCATATATTCAAATGACCCCTGCTGAAATTTCCTTTTCTATGCAACTGTTAAAGATACAGGAGCCATGTCCTCCTTTTCATAGGGTCAGCCTGCTCAGTGTGAGCATCCATGGCTTCATCGCATCAGGTGGGATTTCATCAGATCCATGTGATTTGCCCTGTCCAGTCAGATCAACACCAGCAAGGGCAAATGGGGCAGAGGACCATGAGAGGGAGGAGAAGCTGCCGCTGCCACCGTGGGAACAAAAGGTCGCTAAACACCATCGCAAAGAAAACGTGAGCATGTTTGCGCCTGTCAAAAATTGCCTGGAATGTGAGGCACAAACACAAATCCAGGTGAGTAGTGTTGACTCAGCCGTAATCATTTCCGCTAAGTTAATCAATATAATGAGAACACATGCATATGCAAATGTGGTGCTCACTTCCATAGCTTTCGTGGGCACCATGACAGGAAGTGATGTTATTGGAGTCAATCAAATGCCATCCATTTTGCTTTGCAAGCCATGATTAATACTAATTGGGGACCATGAGAGATTGAACTCCTGCATTTAGCAAGAAAGTTTTTTCTCTCTTCTTTCTTTTACATTCCACATTCCTGACCTCTCTTAAATAGATGATCCCCAGCACCTTGCCACCACCCCTGCCTTTATGTATTTTTTTCCAGGTACTCATTGGAACCAAATTAAAGCACACAGAGAGAGAGAGAGAGAGAAATGAGAACACACACACCCCCAAGACAGATGGCCCACAGTGAGGTTAAAAAAAAAAAAGGTATCTCCAGATCCAACCTGCAAGAACAAAAAAAAAATGCTTGCATTGTTGTTTTCATTATCTTGCTTCTGTCATTTCATGAGCTTTGTATCTCACAAGGAAAGAAAGAAGGAAAAAAGAGGGGGAGGGGGGGAACTGTGAAATTAATCTTTTGTGCATTGCCAGATAAAGACGAGACATGCCCAGACAAAAGATAGACTGGGAGAAGGTACCGTGATTGATGACTAAAGTAAAGGTGTCAGAAGAGTATTATGTAAATTACTGGAGGCACAGACCATTTCAGAGAGAATGAGAGGGAGAGAGAAAGCGGGAGAGAAAGGGCTGCTGAGGCAATGTCACCACGACACTGGTCCCCAAGCGCCAATTTCTTGCCATCTTTCATCTGCCGAGACAAGCTCACCCCACATTCTATTTGGCTCGCACAATGCAACAAAAGATGGACCAACTCTCCTTCTGTGTGTGTGTGTGTGTGTGTGTAGACAGAGAAGGAAAAGCCTGTCAACATTAGCATGAATATAGTTTGACAAAACCAGGGGAGAGTATTGCCAAGAAAATTCTTGAAACACACCGGTAGGCCAGTTTAATGAAGGATTGGTCAGTATCCAAGCTTGCCGCTGAGGTCCTGCTGTTTTCGTTGTCCCAGCAAAGAGCTCCAGCTAGTGCAACAGGAGACTAGAACGTCTGACATCAGCCCCTGGAAAGGAGCAGAACAGGAAAGGTCTGTGGGGCTCCCTTCTCCAAGCTCTACTGACCTGCCCCATTCTGGAAATGAGGGTTTTGGATCATTTCTGGTTGCTTCAGGATCCACGAGTTTCCTGTTGTGCTAGTGGGGGGGTCCCGCTAGTGCACAGGCAGTGTTGGATGCTGCCCTTTGTCTAGAAGAATCTGATTCAAATGCGAAAGCTGATTGAAAATAGGGATCTTGGTGGAATCTAGTTGCGGGGGTCTGGCTCAATGAGATTTCAACAGTTTGCCTCCCCTCCACCAAGGCCACCATTCCATCCTCACCAAGCTGGCCCAAATCAGTATGCGATGAGTCAGGTCAGCTGGCAGAATTTCCATTTTTAAAAATTTGTGTGTACAATTTAAAAAAAAAAAAAAAGAATTGCCCAACCTGAACAAATTTGCATGATTTGTGCAAATTTTGGCTGTGATTTGCACAAATTGGCATAATCTGCACCAATTACAGACATAATTTGTGCAAATTACACCTGGAATTTGAGCAAATTATGACTGCAATTTGCAGTACAAATGGTGCCTGTGGGCACCACACTGGGGATCCAGGAGAAATGGTGATTTTGGGATAAAAGATTGATTATGTTCAAACTCCTGAGCTGGGTGCATAGCTGGCTGCTGCATAGCTGTCTCCACTAGTTCCTTCTTTGGAAGACTTCTTCCTGGGATCCTGCAGCGTCACTAGCAGCCTTAGCTAGACCTGCCTGTTAGTTCGTGACGGAAGGGTGAAGATCTTGCAATGGTTTTATCGTGAGATTCCCCCTCTGTTTACACGCGGCACGTGACGACCTCAGAAGAAGCGTTGCGCCCGGCAATTTTTTAATTTTTAAAGGAACAGCAGCACACAACCGCTCATACACAAAAGGTAGGTGTTTTTTTTTAAAAAAAAAATTACTTTCCCCTATCCCGCAGTGCTCCTGAGGAGCTCTGCGCCCCCTGCATGAGTCCCAGATCCTCGCAAGGAGCCAGGACAAACTGTGGTGCCTGGCCACATGTTCCATGGTCTCGGGCTCAGAAAAACCAGGCCTAAAGGGGAGAGCGAGATCCCGGGGCAAAGAAGGGATCATCCCTCCCTGATCCCAGGATCCCCTGTGCGTCATGTGACGCCCCGGGATCTCGCCCCATCTAGCTATGGCCAGAGTTAAAACTATTGCACTTCAATGGACAAATGTTCTGACCCGCCATGAAGCAGCTTTCTATGTTCCCATTTTAGAATATTTTTTCCATGTTTCCCACTTGGCTATATGATTAACATGCCTCCTACTTTCAAACCAATTATTACGTATCGTCTTTTGAATTTTACCTGTGACTCACCTTTGCTCTTCTTTAATTCTATGTCTGGCTTTTATTCAAAAACGTTATTTGGCTGAAGGGAAAGTCCCCGCTGACAGCCCACCTCTCACCTTAGCACTTTATGAGTGAAAAGAGCATTCTAATATTAATACTTCCTCAATAAGGTGATGTTTGGTATAATGGGCTGATTTCAGAATGAGGCCCAAATTGGCTGGAGAGAGGAATGCATTTCCATTAGCAGATGATAAGTAGAATCACTTTGACCCGCTAGCAAGGCCTTCAACCTGCATCCAGAAAAGAAAAGAAAAAATCCCAGCCGACAACCTGCTGTCTCGTACATACTTTGATACTGTGAGGGTCTATACAGGCAGCTTCTTGTAGCACAACATTATGTAACTGGTACCCAGTTGTTATGGGGTACCTTCAAGACAGCACCTCGGTTGTGGGGAAATTGCATTTGCCCAGGTGTCGAAGTGGAATATGCTGGAGAAATGTGATTCCTGAACTCTAGCTGAGTGTTTTGGTTGCACTCACGAGTGGTGATGCTACCGAATTCCATAATTAGTTGGTTCATTAGTCAAAACTTGTGCTCTCGTATGTATGCATTGAAAAGGTTATAAGTCTTGGAGGATGTCTACATCTAAATTATGGGCGTTGGTTGGTTGAACACTTTTCTTTCAGAAGTAGGTGCGATGCTGTCACTCAGCCGTGACATCGTCGCTCCTTTATTTATTTATTTATTTATTTATTTATTTATTGCACTTATATACCGCTCCCATAGCCAGGGCTCTCTGGGCGGTTTACAGAAATTCTAAAATTAAGATAAAAACGAGTACACAAAATTTAAAATTCTAAAACACAGAACATACACACATAAAGCATTAAAAACCATTAAGAAAAAACTAAACATGTGGGTAATTAAGATGTGCCGCCATATGCCTGGGCAAAGAGGAAAGTCTTAACCTGGCACTGGAAAGATAGCAGCGTTGGTGCCAGGTGAGCCTCGTCAGGGAGATCATTCCATAGTCTGGGGGCCACCACCAAAAAGGCCCTGTCCCTCGTTGCCACACTCCAAGCCTCTCTCGGAGTAGGCACCCGGAGGAGGACCTTAGATGTTGAACGTAGTGACCGGGTATATTCACGTCGGGAGAGGCATTCCATCAGGTATTGTGGTCCCAAGCCGTGTAAGGCTTTATAGGTCAAAACCAGCATCTTGAATTGGGCTCGGAAACATACAGGCAGCCAGTGCAAGCAGACCAGAGCAGGTGTTATATGGTCGAACCTTCTGGTTCCCGAAATCAATCTGGCCGCTGCATTTTGCACGAACTGCAGCTTCCGAACCATCTTCAAAGGCAGCCCTACGTAGAGCGCATTGCAGTAATCTAACTTGGAGGTTACCAGAGCACGGACAACTGAAGCCAGGTTATCCCTGTCTAGATAGGGATAACCTTAAGAATGTCCGTTGCTGGGAAACCGGCACTATTGGGGATTACCGGACTTTTACGGCGTGCCCAATTCAGCTTGCTTTTGCGAGCCGAGCCACGTGGTGTCACCAAATTTCGGGGAGTTTTTAAATAGCTTTGTTTGGCCATTATTTGTGCAAATAGTGAGCTGCACAAACTACAGCCACAAAAATTTGTGTAACTTGTGCAACGTATAGCCCAATTTGTGCAGATTATAGCTGATACTTGTTTCATTTGCTGAAATTGTGGCCCTGATTTGCACAAATTACATGAGTTTGGACAGTTTGCACAAACTGCAGCCACAATTTACGTACATTCAAAAACCTTGAAATTTGCTGGCTGACCCAACTCACGGCAGCTGAGTCAGTCCAGGTAGTAGAAGATGGAATAGAGTCCAAGGAGGGGGGAGCAAACCAATGAAAGCTCATTGAGTTCCACCACCCAACCAGATTCCTCCAATATCGCTACCTCTCATCCAGGCATTTGCCTTCTCAAAATTTGAAAGGTTGCCTCCATCAGCCTTGTTGTCAGGAGACAGAACGGAATAAATAATAGCATTAACCTGGACCAGGTTAGGTATGTGGGTGGGGGTCTCCCTAGAAATTAGGCACTACCTGAGAAGAGTCCTAAGGTTGAAATGTTGTGGCTTAAAGGTCTGAATTTGAGCCATGGTCTAGAGTTTCTCCACCCATGGACTAGATCAACTGTTCGTCTCATCTACAGGGTTCTCTCTCTATGTTCTTATCATGCCCTGGGAAAGTTTCTTCAAAAGGTGGAATACAGAAGTCCATAAAAAAAATCAACAAATAACGGGATCAAGATAAAGGAAGCCAGATTCCAGCTAGACATCAGGAAAAACTTCTTGACTGTTAGAGCAGTATGACAGTGGAACCAGTTGCCTGGGGAGGTTGTGGGCTCTTCCATAGCAGAGGCATTCAAGAGACAGCTGGACAACCATCTGTCAGGGATGCTTTAGGGTGGATTCCTGCATTGAGCAGGGGTCGGACTCGATGGGCTTGTAGGCCCCTTCCAACTCTGCTATGCTATGATTCCTTGATTCTATGAAATTTCCAGCCTGGATCATCCAGATGCCTCTGGGAAACTCATCAACTGGGCAACAGGGTTTGTTTGGCAATCCATTTACCCCTTAAAGAACAGAAGAGGGGGAAATAACCATTATATGTGGCCCATATATGTGGTACACATATATCATACATAGTTCATATCAACATGGATGGTGATTTTACACCATTTAAAGAATGATTTCATTTGGGAGACCAAAAATGCCCCTTATATGATGACATTTTCAAAAGAAGATGTCATTTTAGGCTGCACATATCCAAAGAAGAAGAGAAGAAGAAAGAAACCATACAAAATCAAGGTGGTTAAGAGGAAAAAAGTTAAAGTACTTGAATAATTTAAATTACTCTCTCTTCTTTTGCACATGCTCAGAGCTCCCAAACTCTTTTCGAATTGAAGTGCTTATATAAAAATTTGACAGCTCTTATAATTTTAAATTGCTCAGCACTGAGTATGCCCAGAACTTTGATCGCTTCCAAATTCAAGGGCTTATAAAAATTTGAAGCACTCCAATAATTCTAAATTGCAAGGCACTGTGTGGAGTAATTTAAAATTATTGGATGGCTCCATTTCCTCGCCCTGCACCCCTCTTTTTTTTAAAAAAGGGGAGAAAAACTCCTTCCATTCGGAAGCGAGTCAAGCTGCATTCTAATACAGTCGTTTAAAATATACAGTATAGTTCTAAAAATTTAATACCGAGAAAGAATAAAAATTAAAATAAAACTATTGTGAGGGGGTGGAATATGAAAACTGTAGAACCTACATAAGAACTGGCTTGCTGGTTCAGACAAAAGATCCATCTGAACACCCGGCATTCTGTTTCCAGCAGTGGCTAGTTAGTGCTGAGGCCTCTGCTATTCGTAAACTGAGTGTTTTCAGGTCTACAACAGGGTCTCCCACCTGAAGAGATCCACAAGGCAAATTACATAAAATGAAACAAAGCAATACAAAAGGATCTGGACAGGCAAAAAGAACAAGAACTAATAAATAATAAAGCAGCAGATACCATAAAAAAGAGTGCCCACTGTTTGTTTGTTTAAAGAATGTACAGCCCACCTTTCCATTTTTTAAAAAAATCCAATGGAATACCAGAGTCTGAGTCAAAATGCCCCCCTCCCAATTTCATAGAATCATAGAATAGTAGAGTTGGAAGGGGCCTACAAGGCCATCGAGTCCAACCCCCTGCTCAATGCAGAAATCCACCTTAAAGCATACCTGACCAGTGGTTGTCCAGCTGCCTCTTGAAGGCCTCTAATGTGGGAGAGCCCACAACCTCCCTAGGTAACTGGTTCCATTGTTATACTGCTCTAACAGTCAGGAAGTTTTTCCTGATGTCCAGCCGGAATCTGGCTTCCTGTAACTTGAGCCCGTTATTCCATGTCCTGCACTCTGGGAGGATCAAGAAGAGATCCTAGCCCTCCTCTACGTGACAACTTTGCAAGTATTTGAAGAGTGCTATCATGTCTCCCCTCCTCAATCTTCTCTTCTCCAGGCTAAATATGCCCAGTTCTTTCAGTCTCCACTCATAGGGCTTTCCCCCCCAGACCCCTGATCATCCTGGTTGCCCTCCTCTGAACACAGTCCAGCTTGTCTGCGTCCTTCTTGAATTACGGAGCCCAGAACTGGACGCAATACTCTAGATGAGGCCTAACCAGGGCCGAGTAAAGGAGAACCAGTACCTCAGGTAATTTTGAAGATATACTTCTTTTAATGCAGCCAAAAATAGCATTTGCTTTTTTTGCAGCCACATCACACTGTTGGCTCATATTCAGCTTGTGAACTTCACCATCGTCTTTACATGGTGTGGGATTGGGGTAGCACTGTGGAGGATTTGGGATGTGGGGAAGGGGAAACAGGGGGAAACACCCAAGGCAAACATAGTACTCTCTGAAGTCTCGGTGGCTGGTGGCCACCATTAGGGTGACTATATGAAAAGGTGAACCTGGTGAAATTCCCTCTTCATCACAACAGTTAAAGTGCAGGAGCTATACTAGAGTGACCAGATTTAAAAGATGGCAGAGCAACTGCAGCTTTAACTGTTGTGATGAAGAGGGAATTTCACCAGGTTCTCCATATATACAAATGACACCTGCTGAAATTCCCTTTTCAATACAACTGTTAAAGATACAGGAGCTCTGTCCTCCTTTTCATATGGTCACCCTACCTTCTTCCGAAACAAAACAAACCTGAGCATCTGAGCTTGACTATTTTGCTTTGAGATTCAGAGGAATCCATCAGAAGCTGCAGCTCGTGCAAAATGCAGCGGCCAGATTGATTTCGGGAACCAGAAGGTTCGACCATATAACACCTACTCTGGTCCACTTGCACTGGCTGCCTATATGTTTCCGAGCCCAATTCAAGGTGCTGGTTTTGACCTATAAAGCCTTACACGGCTTGGGACCACAATACTTGACGGAACGCCTTTCCCGACGTGAATATACCCGGTCACTACGTTCAACATCCAAGGTCCTCCTCCAGGTACCTACTCCGAGAGAGGCGTGGAGTGTGGCAAGGAAGGACAGGGCCTTTTCAGTGGTGGCCCCCAGACTATGGAATGATCTCCCTGATGAGGCTCGCCTGGCACCAACGCTGCTATTTTTCCGGCGCCAGGTTAAGCGCAGGCATATGGCATATGGCAGCACATCTTAATCACCCATATGTTTAGTTTTTTAATGCTTTTTAACGCTTTACGTGTGTATGTTCTGTGTTTTAAAATTTTAAATTTTGTATACTTGTTTTTATCTCAATTTTAGAATTTCTGTAAACCGCCCAGAGAGCTCTGGCTATGGGGGTGGTATATAAGTGTAATAAATAAATAAATAAATAAATAAATAAATAAATAAATCTGGGGGCTGAAACTCACCACGTTTCGATCAGCTAAGCAGTCCAGGCTTCAGCTCACTTACCCATCTCAATCCGTATCGAGTCAGGCTAGCTCATGGATCTTCCAGTTTCGTTTGAGAAAGTTTCCAGTTTTGTCAATAGGAATGTGTGCAAAAGTTCCTGGATTTGAGGAAAAGACTGCAGCTTGGCTGGGCAGGTAGGGGGAATCCGTCAGGCCCCAAGAGGGCTGGATTTCTGAATGATGAATATCCCTAGTATTGCTAGTAGAACCTTCCTGTGCATTGAGCCATGCCAGTTCGTTGCTTACATCAGTCACTGGTAGGGTTTCCTGGCTTTTAGAGTTCGAGCCAACATGACAAACCTTAATTCTGGTCTGAAACCATCAAGGTTTTTGATCACTGAATACAGAAAATATCTTTTAAAAAATACTGATGCCATGGGGATACAAAGCAGACGACGAAATGCATATAATAGCATTTCCTATGCATTTCTGAGAAATATCTCTAATGCCAAAATAGCTTTATAATGCAGACTAGAGCATTGTGCTCATTTTATTCCCCCAGTGGACTATAATCTCATGTCTGATCTAAAAACTCGCTGCATTTCTAGTTTACGTGCAGAACAACAGTTGTCTTTTCGGTGCACCATTGCAACCATTGCTAAATAATGGGTTGTGTAGTCAATTCATTTCAGGGAGGAATTTGCCAACTTTTCTGAATTTCTCCATATTTGAGAAGGAAAGAAATCGGGATAAAAAAAAAAACACTGAACATGGGAGAAAACAAAACTGACCCATTCATCTACTCTGGTTCTTGATTTAAGTGCTTCGCTCCTTAAAATTTGGGTTGGAGTCCCTGCACATTCAGCCATGTTTGTGGCACTGAATCAAGGTTGCTGCCTCAGCTATATGGCAGGCAGTTTCTTTTGGCCCCAATGTGCACCCCTTTTGTTTGAACTGCATTTGTCATTTTGTTGCCCATTCACTCTGGGCATGGCTAGGCGGGGCAATATCCCGGGGATCGCCCCAGGATAATCCCTGTGTGTCCACATGACCCACGGGGGTCCCGGTAGCTGGGAGGGATGATTCCTTCCTTTCCCTGGGATATCACCCTACCCTTCTATCCTGACTTTCCCCACTGTCTCGGGATGATCCCGAGACCACGGGGTGTGTGGCCAGGCATCCAGTTTTCATCCAGGCTCCTCGCAAGTAAGCATCGGGGGTGGGATGGGGGAGCGGGACTATTTTAAAAAAATTTAAAAACTTACCTTCGTGCAGGAGCACTCCTGCGCTCTTTTTCGATAAAAAAACAAAAAACAAAATGGCGGGTGCGACATCCTCCCTGGACGCCGCACACCATGTGTAGACAGAGGGTGATGATTCTGGAAGTAGGTAAGTCCAGGATCTCCCCCTCTCTGGCCCTCTACACCCATAGGTGTAGACATGCCCTCTGTTTGGAGAGACTCTTTTGGAGACCTTCACAGTCCACCCTCATCTCTTCACACCCCTCACTCCAGATCATTGATTAAAATTCCTCTTAACAGTGCTCCTTGTAGTATCAATAATGTATTCCATTAGTATGTTGTATAATTTATGCAGAAGTCAACTTTCTTGTAACAGCGACTGGATTACTGTGGTGCAAACATTTTACAACAAGTACATCCAACTCCAAGAGCTCATAATACCCCAAGCAGAAGGCACTGTAGAGACCACACCAAGAATACTTTGGGCTGATCTTCTGTTGTTCTGGAGGCCTCCGGAGGCTGTTCTGTACTTAGGGGAGAGTGATAAGTTCATTTGCAATGCCTGAGTACAACACAGAGATGTTATGTGTAGACCGCAACTAGGGGCAGATGAGAAATTAGTTTCATATTTTTTTGACCAGAAGCTATAAAATTTGCACCTCCCACACCTGAACACAGAGCCCAATGAAACCTGCAATCTGAAATCCATACATTTATGAGCTGGTGATACAATCTGCACAATGACAAAAATGATTTTGAAAATAGCATGCATGGTGATTTTTTAAATGTGCATGAAAAAGTCTTGACATTTGAAAAAAAATATGTAGCACAAACGCACTTTAGGCAATGGGAGAAAAATGCATCCCTTTCACTGCACACAGCTGATTGGAAAAATGTGCATGAAAGTATAGGGTGACCATATGAAAAGGAGGACAGGGCTCCTGTATCTTTAACAGTTACATAGAAAAGGGAATTTCAGCAGGTATCATTTGTATATATGGGGAAACTGCTGAAATTCCCTCTTCATCATCACAGTTAAAGCTGCAGGAGCTATACTAGAGTGACCAGATTTGAAAGAGGGCAGGGCACCTGCAGCTTTAACTGTTGTGGTGAAGAGGGAATTTCACCAGGTTCCCCATATTTACAAATGAAACCTGCTGAAATTTCCTTTTCAATACAACTGTTAAAGAGACAGGAGCCCTGTCCTCCTTTTCATATGGTCACCCTATGAAAGTACACATACATGCAGGGAGATGGACAGGAGATGGAATGCGCTTCGAAGAACCTCGCTGAGGTGGAGCTTTGCTGATCTGTACATGGGGATGGCGCAAGTGCTTGACTGGAACCAGAAGTCCAGCGGATTCCCCCACCATGCTCAGCCTCCCGGGCCCAGCTCATTGAGCCTCATGGGCCCCAGCCCTTACCACATCCATCCACAACTGCCCAGCAGCCACCCAGCTCTTCAGCAAGTCACCATTTGCATAAAAATGGCAAGTTGTGTTTTTCTGTAAACCAATGGTGCCCATAAAGCAGCCATTTACGCAACATCGTAGGTGTAAATGGACCATGGTGTCTCACGAGCACATCTGGTGGAGGGGTGTCCTGTGTTGGCCATAGCAGTATTAGTCCAGATAACAGGCACAGAGTCAAGGCCCAGGCAATCAGCCCCAGATATAGAGGCAGGGAAAGCAGGAGAGGACAAACAAGCAATGGGTCAAACACAGCTAGGCAGTCCAATACATGCATCATCCAGTAGCAAAGTGGCACCCCGACTGTGGAATGCCCTCCCCTTGGAGGCCCAACAATCGCCAACCCTGATTTTATTCCAGCGCCAAGTGAAAACGTGGGGTTTTTTTAACAAAGCTTTAGTGGTTGAATTCGCTAAGTTGGCACATTGTTTTAACTGTTTTAATAGTTTTACTGCTTTTAAATTATATATGGTTTTAATTTGGTTTATGGTTTAATTTTATTTTTAGCTGTGTATATTTACTGTTTTATACTGTATGCTTTTATCTGTATGCCGCCCTGAGATCTTATTGATATAGGGCGGGATATAAATGTTTTAAATAAATAAATAAATTAGGGATGTGCTCTGCTTCTAATCAGACCGGCGTATTAGAAGCTGAGCGGGGGGCTTCGCTTGCCCTTAAGGCGGAGGTAAAGAGGATTGGGGGGCCGGCGGAGCGTGGCGAAGAGGATCGAGGTGAAGGCGGATCCTTCGCCACGATCCGGAGCTCCGCCGGAAAGGTAAGTGGGGTTTACCGAGCCCTGCTGCTGTTGCTGTCGCCCATGCGGCGACGGCGGCAGGGCCCAGTAACCCCCCCCCCCGCCCTCCTCTCCCTTACCTGCCTCCTTCCGCGGTCCTTCGGCTTCTTCAATTGAGCCCGCGGTTCAACCAGGAAGTCTGGGCCGCTTGCGTATCCCTGGTGGCGAGTTTGAGGTTTTTAACGTGCAAATTGACGGAGCTATTGAAAGGGGTGTGAATGGGGTGCCCGATTGTCATAAATTCCCCAAAAATCAGGGGATGATGGGATTGCCTTGAGTCTTGGCGTGCGTGTGTATACATCCATGAGGTGTCATGGTGCCAAACTTGAGGTTTCTAACTTTAACAGAAAAAAAGTTGTATACTTTTTTAGCTTAATGCAAGCCTATGGGGGGGGGGGACACGGAGCTCTGATCCGGATCCAGATCTCCGCAGCGGAGCGGAGCGGACATAGGCGGAGCGGGGGGGCGGAGCAGCCCGATCCGCAAATCGTGGATCTGGAAGAGAAGCAGAGCGGGGGGTCCGTGCACACCCCTAAAATAAATAAATAAAATTCAAGCAGGAGTCCAAGGTCATAGCACGGGGGTTCAATCAAAGCAAGATCAGGAGAGAAGGCAGTGAAAAAACACGGTTGTTTCAAGCAACCAGCAAGCTGCCATTGCTGGCTTTTATTCACAAAGGCTGCTGAGCCCCACCTAGGCTCAGCTGCTGCCCACCAGAGCTGTACTCAGGAGGAGTTGCTTTCTCCTGAGGAGACCATTTTTTGCAAACGAGCAATCCTTCTCACAGGAGTCCTACTGGCTTGTCACTTGAGGCGATAACGCTCCTGGGGGCGAGGGGGTTGCTCAGCCTCTGCTCCAGAGTCAAAGTCCCCGTCTTCCCCGAAGGCCCAGGCTCCTCCTGGTCTGGTGCCAGTAGTTGATGTGGTGTCTCCCTGGTTTCTGGGGGCTCTGCTTCCTCCTCTGAGAAGGATTCTTCTAGTGAGGGCATGACATCAAAGGGACGTGCAGGAGTGGCACATCCCTAGCCATAACAGACGTCTACTGGGCTTCACTTCAACTGGTGGACCATCTGTTGTGCAGGCTAGAAACTATATGATTATGAAATTCACCAATGGTTATCCCTATGCAATCACAAACATTAAGTTTGTGGCTTGTTATATGTTCCTGAGGGGACCGGCAATGCTGAACGATCAGCTGGCTCTCGTGTAACCCGCCACACAACACCAGCAGCAGCCCTTTCTACTACGGAAAGACGAGGGCATTGAGCGGAGCGCCTCACCTCAGGCAGGCCTGCTCTGATATTTTCGCTCTCCAGCCTACTTCCACACCTCCCCTATTGTGCCGACATCAAATGTATAATATTCTATTGTACAGTGGAAGAAAGGATGTCCTATTATTTGCAATTATTCCTTAATTTGGCCAATATGAGAGGTTACTGCCGTTGAAAGGAATGAGTAAAAGCAGATTCGAAGGCCCCAAGTGCTGGCAATAAACTTTTAAAAGAGCACAAATGATGAATAATAAGCCCAGGAATGAAGGCTCGGGATATTTAAAATAAGTAGAAAGATGTAATGTGGAGAAAAGGAAAAAAAGCGGTTTTTATTGACTGGGCTCCAAACCATTCACCAATGTTTCTGGATTGTTACTGCTAGAATGAAAGCAGAGCATCCTCTGCCCAGCTGGGGTATAACCTTGAATTGTGTAGTACACTCAGAGAACGGGGTCACTCCAAGCACTGGTATTCAAACTTTCTAACTTTTGAAAGTCCTTTCTACTTGAACGTCTATGCCAACAACACAGCACATTGGCCAACAAACACCTGCAAAAGGTTCTCTGAGGCCGTAGCTAGACCTAAGGTTTATCCTAGGATTGTCCTGGGGTCAAACCTGTTCATCTAAGTGCCACACAGGGCATCCAGCGCTCAGGCAGGGATGAACCCAGGATGATCCTGGGATAAACCTTAGGTCTAGCTACTGCCTGAATGTCCTTAGAGGTATACTCTTCATTGCCTGTTAGGCCACAATGACCATATGCAACCCTCCATCTGCAGGGGTAATATGCCACGGAATGCCACTTGCTGTGGAGCCACAACAGGAGAAGGCTATTGCCTGCAAGGCCTGCTTCCTGCTTCCAGGGCTTCCTGGAGTACTGTATCCGATTTAGACTACCGTAATGCATTATATGTGGGGCTGCCCTTGAAGATGGTTTCAATGTTCCAAGTATTTCAAAACGTGGCGGTCATGATTTAGACCGAGATGGCACACGGGGAACAAATCAGTTCTCAAAGAACTTCACTAACTGATGGGTTGTCTCTGAGCCTAATGCAAGGTGCTGGTTTTGATGATGGCCACCAGTTCGGATGATGGAAACCAAATTGCTGACGCCCACCAATTTGGTTGGCTTTAAAAGGAGGTTAAACAAATTCCTGGAGGAGGAGGTGATCAATGGCTACTGACGGCTCCATGCTACCACCAGTGTCAGAGGCAGCATGCCTACGTGCACCAGTTGCTGGGGAACATGGGCAGGAGAGTTCTGTTGCACTCATGTCCTCCTTGTGGGTTCCCTGTGGACAGCAGGTTGGCCACTGTGTGAACATAATACTGGACTAGACGGGGCCTTAGTTTGCTCCAGCATGGCTCTTCTTATACTGTAATGTTCTTAACCTTTAAATTTGTTCATGACTTGGGGTCCAGAAATATAAAGTGGGATCTGTGCTGGCTGGGAGGTTATGGGAGTTGTAGTCAAACACATCTGAAGGACACCAGATTGTTGAAGTCTGGGGTAGATTATACTGCTACTTCTAAATTTCCATCTATACCTATAAATTAGCATATGCAAATTCTGTGCAACTGGTGATCTCCTTCATCCTCATTTTTGCCAATGTGTAAGTACTTGCCACCCTATTGAGGGTTAGGATTAGGGTTAATTAACGGTAGTATTGGCCTAGAGCATGAGACGTACCATGTCCTGGAGTCAGCCGTGACGGTACCAGTCTGAGCAACCACAATTTCTTGAGATAAGCAAGTTCAGAAGTGATTCACTCAGGACTTCATTTCCATTTACTGCTGAATTACTGTATTGACACAGGCAGTTTGCACTTTGTGATATGTATGATGGATGGCTTCATTATTGTGCCAACATTCTCTGTATTGTTTAATAGGCAGCTTTCAAGGCTCGTGTTTGATACAGTATTGTTGCACATTGGAAGCGGCCTTCTGAGTCAGACCATGAGTCCAGTTAGGTCATTATTGTCTATTGTCTGTCTCTAGCTGGCAGTGGCTCTACGGCATCTCAGGCAGAGGTCTTCTCCTACCTTACCTGGAGAGGCCACGGATGGAACTTGGGGCTTTCTGCATGCACAGCAGGTGCTGTACCATGGAACTAAGGTCCTTCACCTCTTCTGTGATAAGCTCTTTCTCCTTACCTCCACAGCCCTCCATGAACTTGTCCCCTGTATATTTCTCTTCTTATACCCTGATACATCCCTGCCCATTATCTGTGCTTCTCCTGCTCCACCTACTACCCTTCCCAGAGTCCCTCCAAAGAGTCTTTCTCCCATGGTGAGCTGTATGATTGGATGCATCCTTGGACCCACATGTCATATCAGCTGTCCTGGAGGGAATCTACACGTCGTACTGAAGGCGCCTGCGTGTGCCTCCAGTGCGCCCTCAAAACAATGGTGTAGACGGAGAAAGAAGAGACGGAGAAAGAAGAGATGGAGGAGGAGGAGGCTGGGGAACCGTCCGCATCCTTGCTGCCGCTGCCGCCTCCCCACCGGCCTCCTGCTGCCGGGGTAAGAACCACCCGGGTCAGAGAGCTCAGCTTCTGCTTCCGCCGAGCTCTCCGACTTGGGTGGCTCTTACCCCGGCAGCAGGAGGCCGGCGGGGAGGCGGCGGCGGCAAGGCCGGTTCCCCAGCCGCCTCCTCCGCCGCCTCTTCCTCCGTCTCTTCTTTCTCCGTCTACACCATCGTTTTGAGGGCGCACTGGAGGCACACGCAGGCGCCTTCAGTACAACGTGTAGATTCCCTCTTAGTTCATTCAAACCTTTCTACCCAATTTCTTAGTTCCCAAAGCCTCGTGTAAGCCAGCTTGCCACTTCAACTAAACCTAAACAGATGCTGTTTTCGCCCCTTGCCTCCCCTTCCTTTCTTCCGTGGTTCCACCTGTGCTGAATGTTACTTTGCAACTTCCTTGGGGCAGGGAGTTATCCTCCTGTACTGTTTCAAGGGCCATGCATATGGATGGTGCTATGTTGTTGTTGTTGATGATGATGATGATGATGAATGTAAGAACTAGAAACCCTAAAAAGGAGGAGACGCCTCCACAGAAGTGCTGTGGGTGACAATATTAAAAGTAATTTAGTACTGGGTTCCAGCTCTTGTCCCCCAGACCATAACCAGTGAGGGAGGAAGCAGCAGCCAGGCACCTCTCCACCGTGCCTGGGTCCAGCTCCAGCTGAGAGCCCCCTCCCTCCTGCTGTCACCTGTAACTGCTGAACTTTGCAACTAAGATTGTAGTGCCTGAATTTCCTTTCCTTTCCCCCCTCCTCCTCCTCCCTCCCAATCCCCTTTCCTTTTGTGTCATGTCTTTTAGATTGTAAGCCTATGGGCAGGGACTGTCAAGAAATACTTTTGTAAGCCGCCGTGAGAGCCTTTTTTGGCTGAATGGCGGCATAAAAATCCTTAAATAAATAAATAAATAAAATAAAATAAAATAAGATTTAGGGTGATCTTGTGATGGGAAATGAAATCAGGGAGGCCTCCGCATGAGGAAATGTTGTAGTAATGGGTGACTTCAATTACCCCCTCCATTGACTAGGTAAAGCCATGTTTCAGTCACAAAGAGGTTACATTTCTGGTTATCTCAAATGATGGTTCCCTACAAAAGTTAGTCATGGAACTGACCAGACGGGAGGTGACCCTGGACTTCATCCTAAGTGGTGTTGCCCAGGACCTAGCGTGAGACATGACTGTTGTTGAACCAACGGGAAACAGTGACCACCGTGCTATTGAATTGTATTGACTGCATACTTAAGTGGGAAATAACCATGGAAGTCCAACACATTCACTCCCAAAGAGGAAACATCTTTAAAATAAGGGAAGTAGGTAAAAAGGGAGTAGGAAGAGAATAATAATGATAATAATAATTATTATAATTATTTATCTTAGTTTGGATAGGTTTGGAAGGCTGTTATGTGCTTATCCTGAACAAGTAGGTTAGGCCTAAAGCAACATTATGGGTGTGTGGGGGGGGGGGTTCCCCACCCCCATGACTGTTCTTCAACGCCACACCCAATTTTGGAAGTCTTCCACCCACTGCTCACGTGGCATTTTCCAGAAAAGCCAGAGGCAAGATAATAAAGCTAAGGAGAGATGATTAAAATATACTTTGCTTAGGGGGAAAAACACCCACCCCGCCACACTTTTAGTCACGTGGCAAGGGAGATGTCACCATTTAATAAACTGACAAAATCTATCTATCACCTACGCGTGAACACCGAACGGTTATAGAGAGGTTAACAGGAATTGATGGCATCCGAGCATTCATTTTACACTGAATCGGAGTCTTTGGTGATTGAAATAGACAAAGACGTATAGGGTTATCTTGTTGAAGGGGGTTTGTTAATTACTGGCACTTGTCATTTCTCTATAGCTTTATCTAAGTCATGGAAGGCTAACTAGCTCTTTTTCCCTGGTGAGCATTGTTTGTTCAGGAACTACGGTACTAAGGCAGCCTCTTTTTACTTTTCTTCCTTCCATAAGAGCAGCTCATTATGAATGGATTCATAAATTAATGAGTCCATATATATATATATATATATATATATAGAGAGAGAGAGAGAGAGAGAGAGAGAGAGAGAGAGACTGGTTTTTTATTATTTAGGGTGACCATATGGAAAGGAGGGCAGGGCTCCTGTACCTTTAACTGTTGTATTTAAAAGGGAATTTCAGCAGGTGTCCTTTGTATGCCTGCAGCACTTGGTGAAATTCTCTCTTCATCGCAACAGTTAAAGCCGCAGGAGCCCAGCCCTCTTTTGTATCTGGTCAAGAAGACAGGGCTCCTGCAGCTCTACCTGTTGCGCTGAAGAGGGAAATTTCACCAGGTTCTCCATATATACAAATGACACCTGCTGAAATTCCCTTTTCTTTACAACTGTTAAAGATACAACAGGCCTGTCCTCCTTTTCATATGGTCACCTTTATTTATTTATTTATTTATTTATTTATTTATTTATGGCTTTTCTTTTCTTTATCACCTTCCCCTTCAGCTGGAAAGGTTCCCAGAGTGGCTAACATAAGGTTAATACAACCAAGCCTGCCTGTGCCCACAGGCTTACATTCTAAATAACACAACCCAAAGGCCTGAGGAGGGAAAAGGAAAACTCCAGTTCTTATAGTTACACAGAAGTTCTTCCAATGTCCAACTGGAAACTGGATGTTGGCAATTGGAATGGCCATACTGAAGAAGATGAAATGGAGTGAAAGGTACATAGAAGAGGTGGAGGCTTGACGGGGAGGAACCAGGAGGGAAGGGAAGCTGGAATAGAAAGAGTTCAAGGTCAGAAGGTGCTTTAGGGCTGTTGGACTACAGAATATTACAGCTGGAATCCTATGAACATTTACTCAGAAGTAAATCCAAATAAACTCAATGGACTTACATGTATAGGATTGCACTGTGCATTTATTATTCATAGTAGTTGTTGTAGTAGTAATAGTAGTACTATTGCAAAACCGTTGACACTGATTGGCTGACCAGCTGTGATGTCATCAAATGTCCATGATTGGGACACTCCTACTGCTTAGGCAATGATAACAAATGTCAATAATTACAAGTGAAAATGTGTGACAGAAACAGAAAATTAAAACCTCATTTGAGCAGGAGGAGAAAAGGTCCCAGGAGATAGGGAAGTCAAGGGTCAGGAGTGCAAAGTGGATGAAGGCGGGGAGTCATTCTTTTCAACCAGGCTGCAGCAAAGAGAGATATGAGAAGCAGGGCCTACTTTATTGATTATCATAAAAGATCAGCTGTCTTTGACTCCTCCTCTTCCTCAACTGTTTCTATTCACCCTGGTCATTATAAGAGCTTTATCACTTTAAGAATTGGCACCTAGGTTTGCTTGTTTTCCTCCTCCCTCCTCCTCCCTTCTTTCCTTTTGTGTCATGACTTTTAGACTATATATGTGCAGACAAGAACTATCTTGCTTGTTGTTTGTTTTGTTGATCTTAGGCAAGCACTCTGGAACATTTACTGGCTGAAGAGAAGCATTAAAACACTTTTTAAAAAAAGAAACATCATACTGAAGAAGTTGAACTGGAGTGAAAGGTACATAGAAGAGGTGGAGGCTTGATGGGGGGAACCTGGCAGGAAAGGAAACTGAGGCAAGACAGCATTCATGGGAGATGGCTCAGCAACGGAATCAAATGAGTTTGGATTTTTATGAATCTGACCTGCACATTTTGGGGGGAATGTGCACATTTTGGGATTTTATGGTTTAATTTGTTTTTAGCTGTCTATATGTACTGTTTTCATACTGTATGCTTTTATCTGAACGCCCCCCCTGAGATCTTATTGATATAGGGTGGGATATAAACATTTTAAATAAATAAATAAATTTTGCACATTTGCACATCGGTGGGTTTGTACAAATTTGCATCTGTACAAATTTGGAAACTGAAAAAAACACACCAAATCCTTCTATGGGCAGATGACAGAACAAAAAGAGCCTAACAATCCACAAAGTACAGACTGAATGGATTTTACACAATAATAATAATAATAATAATTTTACACAATCCATACATCCCTAGTAAAGAATGCTATCATTATTATTATTTCTTAATAAAGTAACATCTCTTAATATAGTTGATGCATTAAAATCATAGTTAAAATACATAAGAACCTAAGAAGAGCCCTGATGCTGGATCAGACCAAGGGTCCATCTAGTCCAGCACTCGGTTCACACAGTGGCCAACCAGCCATCGGCCAGGGACCAACAAGGCAGGACATGGTGCAACAGCACCCTCCCACCCATGTTCCCCAGCAACTATATAATAAAATATAATAAAACATAACCGTTTAAAAAAATCAACTTACAACAAAGGTAAGTTGATTTTTTTAGTGATATTGTATTATGTATTTTTAACCATGATTTAAACAGTTTCAATGGAAGTAAGATACAAAGCTACAATAAGAGTCAGTAAAATGGAGTAGCATCTTTATGATCAATTATAAACTAGGGTGACCCTATGAAAAAGAGGACAGGGCTCCTGTATCTTTGACAGTTGCATAGAAAAGGGAATTTCAGCAGGTGTCATTTGTATATATGGGGAACCTGGTGAAATTCCCTCTTCATCACAACAGTTAAAGCTGCAGGTACCCTGCCATCTTGTAAATCTGGTCACTCTAGTATAGCTCCTGCAGCTTTAACTGCTGTGATGAAGAGGGAATTTCACCAGGTTCTTCATATATACAAATGACACCTGCTGAAATTCTCTTTTTTATGCAACTGTTGAAGATACAGGAACTCTGTCCTCCTTTTCATATGGTCACCCTATATAAACCAAGGATATTTTTCTTGAACAAATATGTTTTCGGGAAGCGTTTTCTGCCTGCTCTTGAGAAGTTACATGGCAATGTTCTCCTGGTCACAGAATGGCCATGAAGGCCTCCTCTAAAGCTCTTTGGGTTTGGTGCTGGAGGGAGGTCCAGCAAGTATTCTTCTGGTCCTGAGTTATTTTGGTCTATGGGTGCTGGCCAAGAGATGGACTGAGGGAAGGGTGATAGAATGGCCAGTAGGCTGAAAAGCAGGTATGTGGGAAGAAGTGTGGTAGAAGCAAAGTATTGGGGAGCAAAGCAAAGACCAAGGACAAAATGGAGTTAGTCCCTGGGTCAGGTAGCAGAGTCATTTTTTGGCAAGAAGAGAACTGTTGGCAGGCAAAGGACTCAATGGAATGTGACTGTAGATGAAGGAGCCAAGGAGGTTGCAAGGCCTAGCATCTAAATCCTGACAGGGCTAGAGTTGCAATCTTTTTTGAGGCAAGCTTTAACATCCCAAAAGCTTGTTTGGAGACCAAGCTGAGTGAAATCTAGCAACATCTCTCCATTTTGAAACTGTGTGTGTACATCTGTCTATAAATTTAGTTCTATTCACTTGTTATACCCCACATGTGATTGCAATCCTGTGAGGGAAGAGTAGTGGGGCACTCCCTAGCCCTTCCTTCTTCCTATGAAGCCCTATGAAGTGAGACTGAAAGAACTGGGCATGTTTAGCCTGGAGAAGAGAAGATTGAGGGGAGGCATGATAGCACTTTTCAAATACTTGAAAGGTTGTCACACAGAGGAGGGCCAGGATCTCTTCTCGATCATCCCAGAGTGCAGGACACAGAATAACGGGCTCAAGTTACAGGAAGCCAAACTCCCTGACTGTTAGAGGTGTACAGCAATGGAACCAGTTACCTAGGGAGGTTGTGGGCTCTCCCACACTAGAGGCCTTCAAGAGGCAGCTGTCAGGGATGCTTTGGGGTAGATTCCTGCATTGAGCAGGGGGTTGGACTTGATGGCCTTATAGGCCCCTTCCAACTCTACTATTCTATGATTCTATGATTCCTTGTGTCCCCATTGCCAGCTGAGGACCCCTCCACACTTTCAACAGGGTTGTCTTCAGAATCAAGCCAACCAAGGTTGTAAATTGAGCTCTTCTTGTAGAGCAGGAGCAGCGATGGACCCAGCAGTGGGGGTGCAAGGGAGGGGCATGGACTGTGCCACACACATACACACCCTTCACACTGTAGTAATTGCACAGGGGAAGTAACCAGTGCATGATGCTTACATCTCAATCTATCTAGTTCCAGCCATTTTAATTACACTAGAAATATTCCTTGCAAATTGCCAGAAATTCGGAGGGGCGGTGGCAGAGTGGGATGAGGGCCGGGTGGAGAAGAGTAGTGAAAATCACCATAGATATTTCCAATGCTCTCCAAAATGGGGGAAGCAACATCTTAGTCAGACAGAATACATTAGCGCTGTGCGAGAAGATGATCTTTAATGTACTTATCTTGGCAATATGGGTAATGGGAACTTTCAGGAGCACTTTACTTTAAGTGTCCTCTGAGAAATGCTAATTTACATTGAAACACCTATGGAGCTACATGTGACGCCTACATGAATACCCGATGAATTCATTTTGATCAATTCTATTACAGCGCACACGATGGGAATTTGCAGTGATGGGCCTCTTAAAATATTATTAAGTTTTCTATTAATATTACATACGTGAGGAAGAAGATTAGCACATGTTAAGGACCGCACTAAGCGATCCTCCTCATTAGCTGTACTCATTACGATGTTAACAGGTTCAGTCCTTGCACGGGTTACTCGATGTTTGTGCTGCTGAGACAATACGTGAAGTTGAATGGAGGGACGTTCTGCCGGTCTCCATGAGAAACTAGTATTATCTATATCCCTGCATGCATTTGTACTGTCATAGGGTGACCCCATGGAAAGGAGGACAGGGCTCCTGTATCTTTCACAGTTGCGTAGAAAAGGGAATTTCAGCAGGTTTCATTTGTATATATGGAGAACCTGGTGAAATTCCCTCTTCATCACAACAGTTAAAGCTGCAGGAGCTATATTAAAGTGACCAGATTTAAAAGAGGGCAGCTTTAACTGGTGTGATGAAGAGGAAATTTCACCAGATTCCCCATATATTCAAATAACAATTTCTGAAATTCCCTTTTCAATACAACTGTTAAAGATACAGGAGTCCTGTCCTCCTTTTCATAGGGTCACCCTAATATACTGCTTTCTCTGGCATCGCTTCCAGAACCATTTTGCTGCCTGCGAGACAGCAGCACATGTCACCCATCCACCCAAGTTAAGATGCATAGTACCCAAAGCCGGCTGAATTGTTTTGGACATGTGAGGCAGAAAAACGCATAAGCACCTCTCCCCACCACCATCACTGGAAATATAGTAATTACAAAGTGAATCACTAACCATTTGCATAATACAAATCTGCTACCTGAGGCAGACGCCTCCTTCTGCGTAATGGTAGGGCCAGCCCTGACAGCTTCTCTGCAAAGCATTGTGGGAATAGTAGTTTGGACCAGAAATCACTCCCCTGAAATCATTGTCCTGGTCTAGTTAGTTAGTTATGCTTTCCTTTCAGAGAGATTTGAGGAATTCCTTTTTATTATTATTATTACATTTCTATACTGCCCTATAGCCGAAGTTCTCTGGGCGGTTCACAAAAATTAAAACCATCAAGAGCATAATAAAACAACCAACAATCTAAAAACACAAATACAAAATACAATATAAAAAGCAAAACCAGGATAAAACCACACAGCACAAATTGATATAGGTTAAAATACGGAATTAAAACAGCAAAGTTTAAATTTAAGTTGAATTAGGTGTTAAAATACTGAGAAAATAAAAAGGTCTTCAGCTGGCGACGAAAGGAGTACACCAGGCGAACCTCTCTGGCGAGCTCATTCCACAGCCAGGGTGCCACAGCAGAGAAAGCCCTCCTCCTGGTAGCCACTTGCCTCACTTCCTTTTTTTTAAAAAAAAAAAAAAAACTGGTGAGGAACCTGCCGTTTCCCAGATCTCTGCAAGTTCCATATCTGGGGGCATTTTCTATAGGCATTATATGGGAGATACAAGAACAGGGTGACCATTTGAAAAGGAGGACAGGGCTCCAGTAGCTTTAACAGTTGTTTAGAAAAGGGAATTTGTATTAAGGGTGTGCACGGACCCCCCGATCCGCTTCTCTTCCAGAACTGCAATTTGCGGATCAGGCTGATTCGCTCCACCCCGCTCCGCCTATAGTCCGCTCCGCTCCGCTGCAGAGCTCCGGATCCGGATCGGAGCTCTGCTTTTTCCCCCATAGGCTTGCAGTGAAATCCAAAAAAGTATACAACTTTTTTTCTGTTAAAGTTAGAAACCGCAAGTTTGGCACCATGACACCTCATGGACGTATACACACGCATGCCAAGACTCAATCCAATCCAAGCATCCCCTGATTTTTGGAGAATTTATGAAAATCGGACACCCCATTTTCAGACATGGACTGTTCTCTGACAATTTGACAGATAAAAAAATTGGAAGTGGGCACCCTCACAGATGCCATCTAGATCCACAATCATGCCAAGTTTCAAGCAAATCCCATCATCCCCTGATTTTTGGCAGGGCTTAAAACTTTTAACTCACCCCAATTCACACCCCTTTCGATATCTCCGTCAATTTTCATGTTAGAAATCTCAAACTTGGCACCATGATAGATTATCCATGGATACACATGCATGCCGAGACTCAAGCCAATCCCATCATCCCCTGATTTTGGGGGAATTTATGAAAATCAGACATTCCATTTACAGACATGGACTGTTCTCCAACATTTTGACAGATAAAAAAAAATTGAAGCAGGCACCCTCACAGATGCCATCTAGATCCAAATTCATGCCAAGTTTCAAGCAAATCCCATCATCCCCTGATTTTTGGCGGAGCTTAAACCTTTTAACTCACCCCAATTCACACCCCCTTTTGATATCTCCGTCAATTTTCATGTTAGAAACCTCAAACTCGGCACCATGATAGATTATCCATGGATACACATGCATGCTGAGACTCAAACCAATCCCATCATCCCCTGATTTTGGGGGAATTTATGAAAATTGGACACCCCAGTATCTCAGGGATTTAAAGTAGGGATGTGCTCCGCTCCTATTAGAAGCGGCGAATCAGAAGCGAATTGGCCTGCTCCGCCTTGCCCAGAGGTGGAGTAGAAGCGGACCGGGGACCCGTAGAAGCAAGGCGAAGAGAAGCAGCCATTGGCGGAGCGCTTCTCTTTACAAGGAGCGATCCGATCGCCATTTTGAAAAATTTCGCCCATAGGATTGCATTGAGGAAAAGAATCGGGGATAACTGTGTTGTTTTTTAAGCTATCTTTCTGAAACTTATTGTGCTTAGAGAGTCATGGATGGGGGTCATTTTGAGCCTACTCTCAGCTCTCTGCGTGCTGCGGTTCGCTTGCTAGAATTTTTGGAAAAGTCAGGTAAACAAACAGGGACAATGGGTAAACCGGCAGGGTTTTTTGTTTTTTTTTTGAAGCGATGACAGGCACATTCAACTCCCAATCCTGATGAGAATTGATCACCTCATGAAGCATCCTCCAATCCCAGTGTTGGAGGGGAGGACTAAGGCAGAGGCACCCTCAGAGCTTTGAGCTCTCAGTGTCTTGTGGGTTTTCCTTTCGTGGGGAGAGGAGTTAGTTAGGTGCTGCTGCTGTGTTTGGAGATAGATTAGATTTAGCTTGGCGTGTGTGTGTGTTTGTTTGCTTCTTTCTGACTTTTTGCTTAGTTTGCTCTGTGTTTTCCCCTTACGTTGATTTAATATAAACTTTATTTTTAAATTTTGGAGTGTTTGTTTGGTTGGTTGGTTCCCCCCCTTCCCTCTCTTAAAGCCTGACAGTTTTTCATCTTCCTTCTTTCTTCTAAATACAAAAAAATACCAAAAAAAATATATTCTCTATTTCTTCTCTCTGTTACTTGGACTGTGTGTGTGACTGTGTTATTGTGTGAGTGTGCTGTGTGCACTGTTTTTGAAGTGCAACAGCCACAGATTGAGCATTTCAAATCCTGTTTGGGCAAAGCATATACACTTCTTGTCCCATTTCCCTACATATAGTATTAGTAATATTCTTATATATATTATTAGTAGTATTAGTATTAAATTCTTATACATAATATTATAATTAGTATTAGGGTGGCATCTGGGAGGGTGCCCGCTTCAATTTTTTTTATCTGTCAAACCGTCGGAGAACAGCCCATGTCTGCAAATGGGGTGTCCGATTTTCATAAATTCCCCAAAAATCAGAGGATGATGGGACTGCCTTGAGTCTTGGCGTGCATGTGTATCCCTGGATAAGCTGTCATGGTGGTGAGTTTGAGGTTTCTAACATGCAAATTGACAGAGCTATCGAAAGGGGTGTGAATGGGATGCCCGATTTTCATAAATTCCCCCAAAATCAGGGGATGATGGGACTGCCTTGAGTCTTGGTGTGCATGTGTATCCCTGGATAAGCTGTCATGGTGGCAAATTTGAGGCTTCTAACGTGCAAATTGAGGGAGCTATCGAAATGGGTGTGAATGGGGTGCCCGATTTTCAGAAATTCCCCAAAAATCAGGGGATGATGGGACTGCCTTAAGTCTTGGCATGCATGTGTATCCCTGGATAAGCTGTCATGGTGGTGAGTTTGAGGTTTCTAACATGCAAATTGATGGAGCTATCAAAAGGGGTGTGAATGGGGTGCCCGATTTTCATAAATTCCCCAAAAATCAGGGGATGATGGGACTGCCTTGAGTCTTGGCGTGCATGTGTATCCCTGGATAAGCTATCATAGTGGTGAGCTTGAGGTTTCTAACATGCAAATTGACAGAGCTATCAAAAGGGGTGTGAATGGGGTGCCCGATTTTCATAAATTCCCCAAAAATCAGGGGATGAAGGGACTGCCTTGAGTCTTGGTGTGCATGTGTATCGCTGGATAGGCTATCATGGTTGTGAGGTTGAGGTTTCTAACATGCAAATTGATGGAGCTATTGAAAGGGATGTGAATGGGGTGCCCGATTTTCATAAATTCCCCAAAAATCAGGGGATGATGGGACTGCCTTGAGTCTTGGCATGCATGTGTATCCCTGCATAAGCTGTCATGGTGGTGAGTTTGAGGTTTCTAACGTGCAAATTGATGGAGCTATCGAAAGGGGTGTAAATGGGGTGTCTGATTTTCATAAATTCCCCAAAAATCAGGGGATGATGGGACTGCCTTGAGTCTTGGCGTGCATGTGTATACCTCCATGAGGTGTCATGGTGCCAAACTTGAGGTTTCTAACTTTAACAGAAAAAAAGTTGTATACTTTTTTAGATTAATGCAAGCCTATGGGGGGGAAACGGAGCTCCGATCCAGATCCGGAGCTCAGCAGCGGAGCAGAGCGGACATAAGCGGAGCGGGGGCGGAGCGAATCAGCCCGATCCGCAAATCATGGATCTGGAAGAGAAGCGGAGCAGGGGGTCCGTGCACACCCCTAATTTAAAGCTGCAGACAGCTCAATGGGACCATTTCAAAGGAAATCCCAACATGCCATGAATTGGGGAGTAGAGATAAACCTATATGAATCTTCTTCCACACTTAAAAATTGATTTGGAACTTCCAAAAGTCTAAGTGAGTGCAGGAAGGACTTATCCCCTGAGTCAAAGCAAGACACACACAAACCATCCCTGCGAGGTGGGCAGGGGAGGAGGGAGGGAAGGCAGGCAGGCAGCAGACATTTCTGGGGGCATAAGGAAGTGTGCCAGGGATAGTTTCAAAGCCAGTAATGCAAACCATCCCAGTGAGGTGGTAGCAGCACAGAGAGATGCCTTTTCTTTTGCATCCCATAACTAGGAGGCTAGGAGGATAAGAGTAGAGCTTTGTGATCCTTGCTTCAGAGTTGATTGACTGCACTGTGATCACAGCCATTACTAAACAACAAAATAATAATGTTAATAGTAGTACTAATTAATATTAATAGCAGCAACAACAACAACAACAACAACAACAACAACAAGGAGTTGAACCACAATGAAAGCCTGCCTGACTTCACTGAAGAGGAAAAGCCAGGAGGGCTTGGGCTATGGGGTGTAAATAATATAAAATGGAATAAATAAATAAATAAATAAATAAATGAGGGGTGGAATTAAAAGCAGTAATGTTGCTGAATAAACAACAAGAAGAATTTTTTAACAAAGGCTGTATCTGTCTTTTACCAGTAAGAGGGAAGTGGACGTGCCCAGGGGGAGGGGGAAATAATGCCAATTTTACTGTCCCTGTCTACGGACCACTCTTTAAGAAGCAAACTTACACTTCAATTCATGATAGGCATTGCTTCTCCACAGGCTACTCTTTGGAGGGCTCTGATGACCCTCCAAGGAGTGCACTGGGGCACATCCACACACCCTAGGGGACCTCATCCCCTTGCACCACATCTATTCAGTTGTTCACCAAGGTTAGGGTGGGTAGCAGTGCTGTGTTTCCTATCTGTTATTTATTTGCTTAGTATATGATTTCAGGTTGTGTTTGTGCATTTGGTGGGGCTACTGTTTTGAAAAACACTGGGGAAAGTCCGTTCAGACTAAGAAAGAGAAGTTCCCAGTATTCCAAGTTACCCATTTTGCCTATCCCCTCCTCCAACTTTGGGATCATGTGATCATGACCGGGAGTTGACTCTGCCCATCAGCACTTCAAAAAGGTAAATCTCCCAGTTTTTTTACTCGATTTTTAAAAAAATTCTAGCAAGTGAACCGCACCACGCAGAGTCCTGAGAGTAGGCTCAAAATGACCCCCATCCATGACTCTCTAAGCACAAGAAGTTTCAGAAAGATAGCTTAAAAAACAACACAGTTATCCCCTATTCTTTTCCGCAATGCAATCCTATGGGCGAAATTTTCCAAAATGGCAATCGGATCGCGCCGCGAAAAGAGAAGCGCTCCGCCTATGGGTGCTTCTCTTCGCCGTGCTTCTAAGGGTCCATGATCCGCTTCTACTCCACCTCTGGCCAAGGCGGAGCAGGCCAATTCGCTTCCGATTCTCCAATTCTAATTGGAGCGGAGCACATGCCTAATTTGTATGCCTGCTGCACCTGGTGAAATTCATGCTTCATCACAACAGTTAAAGCTGCAGGAGCCCTTCCCTCTTTTGTATCTGGTCACTCTAGTATAGCTCCTGCAGCTTTAACTGCTCTGATGAAGAGGGAATTTCACCAGGTGCAGCAGGCATACAAATGACACCTCCAGAAATTCCCTTTTGTAAACAACTGTTAAAGCTATGGGAGCCCTGTCCTCCTTTCCATATGGTCACTCTAATGTTACATGAATCAGTCTGAGAAGCAGCAGCTGTGAAGATCCAGCACCAGTTTAACCAGAGGCATGAGGAGGAGGCCGGGTGCTCAGCCCGTTTCCTTCCTGCCGTTGTCTTCTCAACACTCCTTCTCCAGCCCTGCAGCTAGTGGAGAAATATACAGGAGCAATATACAGCCCCCCCCCTCCATTTTTTCCCATATGGAAACAAATAAATGGAAGGACAAGAAGGGGTTAAGCAACTTCTGCCCACACCTTTCTACTGTTCCAATTTATAGCCTCCAAGGCTACTTTTCAATTTTTATTTTTATTTTTTTAAAAAGTGGAAAATGAATTCATACATCTTCCATGTAATGTTTTGTTTGGCCTTGAGTGCGTGTTAGATGCATCTCGAATGCACATGGATGTAAATGAAACCGCTTAGGCACTACATTGCTTCCTGTCTATCTCAACCTTATACTGCCAGTTTTCCCAGATAGCAAACACTGCTGAATTTGTTTGCAACTGTCCTGTAATCAGTACAGCCAAATCCTCTGTCAAGTTAGACCTTCTTGTAAGCATTCAAATTTGTTTGGTGGGGAGAGGTGTTAAAAATCACTGCATGTTACTTAAGGTGACCCTATGGAAAGGAGGACAGGGATCCTGTATCTTTAACAGTTGCACAGAAAAGGGAATTTCAGCAGGTGTCATTTGTATGCATACAGCACGTGGTGAAATTCCTTCTTCATTGCAACAGTTAAAGCTGCAGGAGCCCTGTCCTCTTTTGTATCTTGTCAAGAGGGAAGGGCTCCTGCAGCTATGACTGTTACGATGAAGAGGGAATTTCACACCAGGTGCTGCATGCCTACTAACAACACCTGCTGAAAATCACTTTTCTATACAACTGTTAAAAATACAGTTTAAAATCCTCCTTTTCATATGGTTACTCTATGTTACATTGATTAACACACATAGCAGCAGAGTAAATTTGGGGTAGTAGAATCTGAACATTCTCACATGTTGAAATAAGAGTTACACTAGGGTCACACACCCCATCCAGCCACCATCTATGCATGATAGATTCTGCATACTAGGGTAGGGTGACCACATGAAAAGGAGGACTAGGCTCCTGTATCTTTAACAGTTGTATTGAAAAGGGAATTTCAGCAGGGGTCATTTGTATATATGGAGAACCTGGTGAAATTCCCTCTTCATCACAACAGTTAAAGCTGCAGGAGCCTTGCCCTCTTTTGTATTTGGTCATATCCTCTTTTTCATTTGTTCACCCTATATTAGGGGGGATTCTGGATCAAGCAGAATCACGTGAAGAAGATTGTGTGCAAACATTTATCCTAGGGATATCAGAGAAATTCTAAGAATGTCAAGGAGTAGAGTTCAATGTGATTTACCCCGGTTCAGACACACACACACCCCAACTTCTTTCCAATTCTCACTCTGGTACCTGACTTGGTCTGCAGCGTGCCAGGCCAGCTTGCAGATTTTCCAGGCATTTTGCAGCGGTTTAGCGGAGAGATTCTGATCAATTTGCACAAACTGCCAAGAAATATCTGAGCATTTTGCACAAATTACAGCCAAATTTGCACAAATTGTAGAACTTGCCCCCAGAAATGCCTGCAGCTCAATTCACAAATGCAAATTGAGCTGTATATGTTAGGGTTGTGCTCCGTCCGCTTCTCCTCAGACCGGAGAAGCAGAAACGGATTGGGGTGCTTTGCCTCCCCTTAAGGCAGAGGCAAAGAGGATCGGGGGAGCAGCAGAGTGTCGCGGAGCAGATCGAGGTGAAGGCGGATCCTTCACCTCGATCCAGAGCTCCGCAAAAAAGGTAAGGGGGGTTACTTGGCCCTGCCGCTGCCACCGCCGCCCATGCAGTGACAGCGGCAGAGCCAGGTAAGGGGGCAAGGGGGAGGGGTCTTACCTGCATCCGTCCGCGGCCCCGCGGCTACTTCAACTGAGCCCGAGGACTCAAACAGGAAGTGTAGGCTGCAAGCGGGGCCTACAGTTCCTGGTTGAGCCGCAGGCGATAGTGAAGCTGGTGGCGGGCCAGGACAGAAGCAGGTAAGGGGGAGGATGGAGGGGGCCTTACCTGGTGCCGCCCACTGCCGCTGCAGAGCTCCGATTCAGAGCCGGAGCTCTGCAGCGGGGCGGACCCTAGGCGGATCAAGGCGGGGCGGAGTGGGCCCGATCCGCAATTTGCGGATCGGGAGTGGGGCGGAGCGGGGGGGTCCGTGCACAGCCCTAGTATATGTTGCAAAACTCCATTGGACAACAACAACAAAACACCTGGATTTCCCAGCAATGGACATCCTTTGTTGGTCCATGTATAGGGCCCATTCACATGGCTGTCACATGTGAATCCAGTGTGGTGTGTGTAGCCAGCAGTCAACATTAGTGGCAGGAGGGACACGGCTACATAGCAAGACCCGCTGTCAGGTCTGAGCCGCGGGAAGCCATCTGGAGTGAGTCTGTAGCTGGGAACCAGGCGTCATCACCAAGGAGCAATTGGAGAACAAACCGCAAGGCAGGACTGGAGAGCAAGAACAGAAACAGAAGAAGACCTGGCAGATGGTGTTGCTCTAGCAAAGACCTACTGAGACAGGAAGACCTCTTCTCCTCCTTTCTGGCAGTGGCCAGCTTGGGCAGAATGCATCCGGAAGGTTCTTCACTGAGAAGCTGCTGTGACTCCGCTCAGCACATGGGTTAGTGGTCATTGGCCCTTTCTACACCTACGGATGGAGAGAGAGGGAGGGGGGGTGATCCTGGATGTACCTTCTTCTGGGACCATCACCCTCAGTCTAAACGGGCTGTGCAGCATCACGGGCATCACGCCCATCGTGGTTGTCATTTGTAAAAAAGGGCCAGAGCTCCAGAGCACTTGCGCTCCAGCGGAAATTAAAATGTAAGGAGACAAAAAAAGCCCTGAACCTGCTCCCCACCCTACCCCCAAGGGCCCTGGATTCCCTCGTCCCATCCCATCCCATCCCAGCTCCTTTACTTTGATGCCCCCCACTACTTGTGGGGAAGAGGAAAGAAGCCAGGACAGGCACCCACACTGCCCACAGTCCTCAAGTTCATCCCAGGACTGCATATAAAACTAGGATAACTGTGGTCCCAGTTATCCCGGGAAAATGTAGGGATCATCCCTCCCTGATCCTGGGATCCCCTGTGCATCATTTGGACACACAGAGATGATCCTGGGATGACCCCCCAAAAAAGTGATGGTGTAGAAAGGGCCAATGGTTCCTGGCAAGCATTCCTTCAAGGCAGGAGAGGGATTGAATAAATCTCTGTTTGGCAATGTGTATTAGTCGAAAGACAGGGGACTGAGCAGTAACTAAGCCCCGGTGTGAAAACAGGGGTGTCACAAGTGCACCGTGTATCCCTAGATTCATTGGTGAGCCTGTGACGCATCAGAGGGAATGGCAGACATCCATGTCTCCTATAGCAATGGCTCGTACTTCTTCCAGGATCAAGCCTGGCCATCCCGGCTGCCGCTCACCTCGAAAAAGAGCCTGTTTCAAATCTTGTGGCTTGGTAATACACTGACTCCAAGCTGGTTCACATTTGGTTCATATCTGAGGTTGCATCAAAGGAACGCAACTCCTTGTGTCGACAACTCATGGCTAACGCAAAATTGCTCTTTTGCACGGCCAGCTGTGACTGATCCAAGCTGGCCCTTTTATTCTGTCGCATTTCAGTACTGAGTGGGGCGGGGCAGCAATTTCAGCTTTCCTTTCCTTTTCCTATTTTTTGTTCTTTTTCATAAACTAACATGCAAATCTTGCAATTTTTATTCTCCCTCCTCCCATTAAACATCAGGCGGAAAATGCACACCGAACCGGGAAGGCGGCAGGCGTAAATCTTGAGCCGCGTAGGAAGAAGAGATTCGCTTAGTTACTGAGATGAGATAAATAATCCTCGGCTAATTCGTATGCCGACGGAACCGGCCATTTGGCAAGCCCGCAATTAATGTGAACGCCAAGCAGGGCTGCAGTTTTGTTTCATCTAGGGAGACACTTAGCTGAACAGCAGCTTCCGCCAGCCAGCCAGCCAGCCAGCCACCCCCCACCCCAGCTGAAAATGCGCTCGCCTTCTTCCTCAACTTCCAAGGAGTCCGCTCGCAAATCTTCGCCGCCATTCACTCGATCATTATGATGCATTATGCTGAGTAATGATGTAATACGCTGGAAGGCCGAGAGCCTGAGCTTCTTGCCAAAAATAATAATACCAAAAGCACACAATTATTTTCATCCGTGAAAGCCTCTCGCGCTATCATCTCATCATGCAGTGGCCCAAGGAGAAAGCCGCTGTAATGGCGGAAGCTCTTTATGCTTGCGAAGGTGAAGAAGGCGGCCATCAGGCCATCCAAACGGAGATGGGACTTTCCAGGGAAGTAAACAGAATCTTCCCCTTAGCACGAAAGCCCATCCTATTGATATGTGCCATTTTAAATAATAATAATAATAATAATAATAATAATTGTTATTGCTGTCACCATCATCAATAATAATAAGAAATTATTATTATCTGAAGCAAAATATTGCAGCAGCGTGAAGTGCTCCTGAACAACTGTGCCCTCTTCTAGTATACTCCATTCCATTCATAGCCCTATGATTTTTCACATGGCCAGCACCAAACATTGCACTGCTGCCAGCTCTGCAGAAAACCCACTGCCTGCCCACTCCTCCTGCCCTGCTTGCCCTTTCAAAGGAAGCAGCAGTGCAAGGGATCTCTCTCTCTCTCCCCCCCCCCCACAACCTGCCTAGGAATGCACAAGGATTTTGTTCCGCTCAAGAATGCCCCGTTGGCAATTCCGAACGCAGAGGGGAGTGCACTTTCTCCGAAAACGTCCTCAAATTCCCGAGCTTGTATTTTCATTTGAAAAATGTGTACTCTAAAAAGACACACCTTTTTAAAAAGTTCCTCTAAACAAAAGGCACAGTTCTGCATTATTATTATTTTTAAAAAAGAACACTTTTAATAATTTGCATTTTCATGCATTAATTAATCGAAGAAATGGTGCACACTTTTGGGGGGGAAATGCACACTTTTTCCACTTGAAATGTGCACTTTTCCCATCCAAATGAATAATAAAAAAAAATGCAGGCCAAAAACTAAGACAGGAGCAAGCTAAACCAAGCATTAAGAATATAAGAAGTACCATGTTGGATCAGACCAAGGGTCCATCTAGTCCAGCACTCTGTTCACACAGTGGCTAGCCAGCCATCGGCCAGGGATGAACAAGCAGGACATGGTGCAACAGCACCCTCCCACCCATGTTCCCCAGCAACTGGTGTATATAGGCTTACTGCCTCAGATACTGGAGATAGGACTAATCAATCAAGGCTAGTAGCCATTTAAAAATGTAATAAATAATAAAATAAATAAATAAAGCAAGCTATCCCAATTGGTGGCCATCACTACATCTTGTGACATTCAGAGAATCTTTGCATGTTGGATATTCCTGCTTCTTTATCCCTAACCATACACACCCCAAGGAGGGGGTCCTTCCACACATCATGTCATTGTGGCCAAGACAGCCAGGGAAACCACTGTACTGCTGCAACTTTGCCATGATGCTGGTAAACACAGTAAAATAATTTAACTGAAAACATAAGTTTTAAGTTCAAATGGCGGTTTTAAACAGCATTTGCCACCTCTGTGGCAGGACAGGCCTTCACTGGGTCCACCTTACCCACAATGCCATGCTCTCAGGACAATGCCTTGCTCTGGAGCAAGAGGGTGCATGGGGAAAGGCATACTCCAAAGGGCCCCCCTGTGAGTCTTTTCAGCTGCTTTGGCTGCTGCAGTAAAGTACTGCTTACAATTTCATTGGTAAGCAGTGGTGTCACTCCACAAAAGGCAGGCAGGCGAAAAGTTGAGCAGTCACAGCTGCAGCAGCTGGAGGGAGCATATGACAGCAGCAGCAACCGGCAGCAGCAAATGGCTGTGGGTGAAGTGTAAGTTCTGCCGTCCCCCCTGATCTGCCACCTGAGCCACATGGCTCATCATGCCTCATGATAGGTCCAGCCCGGGCTTTCCCCCCAACACTCAGTCAGGATTCTGTGACCACTGAGCATGCGCAGGCTTCATTAGGGTGTGTACTTCTGAAAAACCTGTGCTTCCTCCAATCCTTTTGATACAACAGGGTAGGCCTGCCAGAAATCAGTCTTTATAGCTTTTTTAAAAATTCGGAAAGATTGTTAAGTTGACGAATCTCTACCCAGGGCCAGACTATTTTGCACCCTAGGTAGAGCTACTTGCACTACCACCACCCAAAAAATTGCCAACTTCTTTTAAGAACAGATGTTTTGTAGAAAAAATAAAAACCACCAAACTTGAACTTATTATGTTTTTTTCTTAAAACAGCTAATTTGTATAAAACTGTGACCCTTAAAGGTCAGTACTGCGCCCCTCTGAGTACTGTGCCCAAGGCGGTTGCCTAGTTTGCTTAATGGTAGCGCCGGCCCTGTCTCTCCCAGCAGGCCATTCCACAGTCTGGGAGCGGCAGAAGAGAAGGTCCTCTGGGTAACAGTTGTCAGACTAGTTTTAGCTGACTGGAGTAAATTCTTCGCAGGGGACCTAAGTCTGTGGGACGGATTGCATGGATGCATGCATCCGTTGTGTTCATCTTTGAAAGGTACGCATTTCTTCTCCCAATGATTAAAGCGTATTTGTGCACATTTCCCAAATGCATATATGCTGTGAGCATTTTTGTTGGTTTGTTTTTTCATCCGTGAATGACACTACAAGCTCGGAAACATACGATCTTCGACTGCAGATGGCATTTGAGTCCGTGTTCGGTCCAGAAGCTGCGAACTGGGTAAAATCCTCATCAAAAATGAACTGAAATGAATTTCTCATGCATCCCTAAGAGAAAGTGGGGAGTACAGGCAGCAGGGAAAATGGCTGGGGGAAATTTAGCAGTGATGTGTGTTTGGGGGGGGGGTGTTCGGGCATGCTTGGGGGTCATGGGAAACACCTTGGTAGGCCATGAGATTTGCCCCCCTCAGTTTAAAGTCAGCCCATGTTTTCTGAACTTCTCGAGTCCGAAACACATCCCACCTTAGGAACGAAATACTGAACATCACGAATAACCCCCTCTCCCCCTCAGAAACAATGTGTACTGTGCACTCTATGGACAGATTGTTGCAACAACATTTAGACTTACAAGAGACAGCGAAGGCTCCCTCCTCTCGTGCTTACAGGAAGTGCATCACACAATAAAACGTTATCTCTGATTAGAAGCGAAAAGATGAATCCTCCTGCTAAAGCAGGGTAACCCTAAAAGCATGTTAACATGAAATACTAAATAAAATGCTACTCATCTATAATAAATCTTATTATGCATTTTGGCAATTTTACCCTGGCGTGAGTGTGAAGGGTTTTTTTTTTCCCCTCCTTCTTTTCCCGAGCAATGTTTGAAAATAGAAATCTTAAATTGAATCATTGTTGCATGAATATATGCAAAATATTCATTTCTAGCAGTGTGAGGGTTGAGTGCTTTTAAATTGGAGAAATCAGTCATGACTTCACCTTTTCATGCAAGATAAAGCTGTATGTGGTAACATCATTACAGTGTCATGAAAGGAGTAGAAATCACGCCAGAGTCTCGCCTTAAGCTAATATAAAAAAAAAGAAGAAGAAGAAAAAAAGAAGGGCCACTTCCATATTTTTCAATATTGTTCAATATTTAAAGGCACAGCGCATGGCTTTCAATATCAACATTTGTGTCAGGGGTGGAGACCATTCAGGTTTTGGAACAGCAGGAAGGGAGGCCTTCCTGAATACAGAGATTAATGATATTAAAAAAGGGGGTGACCCAGAAAGGAGATCTGTTTAATATTTCAAAGAATTTGTGTCTTGCATATCAGTAGAGAGGGAATTAAGTACACTAATAAAAAGCCAACAAGTTATAGGGAAATACTATAAATAGTCTGTCTTAACTGAGACACACAGAGAGAGTGTTTTCATTTTTAGAATGTTAAAATGGATGGTGGTTAAGAAGCTGAAACTTAATCCGGACAAGATGAAGATGCTGTTGGCAGTCTAGACAAGGTGGTTCAACCTGTTCTGGGTGGAATTTTAGTCCTCTTGCTGGAGGAGCCTTGGAGGTACCTGTTGTTCCAATGCCTTCCCTGGATACTCAACTGGAAGCACTTGCTATGAATGCCTTTGATCCGATTGGGCTGATAACTAGGGATGTGTGAATGAGTGATGTTCGAGCTGGCCAAGATTCTCCGAACGTCTGCGCACTGCTTGTCCCTTCTCTAACTTGCACTCGTCTTTTGCAATCGCCCCTCGTTTTCTGCGGATAGGAAAACGGCGCAAAACAAAGTGCTATCGACCACGAAAACTGCACAGAAAATTCCCGAACTGGCACAGATTCACAAACTCGTGCAAATTTCACCCACAGACTGAAGCGGGGCTCATTTAAAACTGTGCGCGAAATCGAACGGGGAAATTCGCGCAAATTGAACATGCGCACGTGCTCGGGAATTCGCAAACATTTTCAGCAGATGCACGTTTTGTGAGCAGAACCAAGATTCTCAGGCATCCCTACTGACATACCAGCTGCGTCCTTACCTTGAGAAGGTGAGCTTGGCTTCAGCCATCCATGGCCCAATTAACTCAGTTATCAGGAGGGCGCTGTTGCACGCCTATCCTGCTTGTGGGTTTTCTGTGGGCAGCTGGTTGGCCACTGCATGAACTCAATGCTTGGCTAGAGGAGGGGGGCCTTCTCCGCTGTGGCACCCCGGCTGTGGAATGAGCTCCCTAAGGAGGTTCGCCTGGCACCTACATTATATGCTTTTAGACGCCAGGTGAAGACCATTTTATTCTTCCAGTATTTTAACAGGCTATAAATAAATTTTAACTTGGTGTTTTAAATTTGTAATTTTGCATTGCTGCTGTTTTTATCTGGTTGAGCTTTTATATTGTATTTTATATTATGGGTTTATACTGTTGTTTTATACTTTGAATGTTTTTAATTTTTGTGAACCGCCCAGAGAGCTCCGGCTTTTGGGCGGGATAGAAATGTAATTAATTAATAAATAAAAGATGGACCCATGGTCTGATCCAGCAGGGTTCTTCTTACATTCATAGAATCATAGAATAGCAGAGTTGGAAGGGGCCTACAAGGCCATCGAGTCTAACCTCCTGCGCAATGCAGGAATCCACCCTAAAGCATCCATGACAGATGGTTGTCCAGCTGCCTCTTGAAGGCCTCTAGTGTGGGAGAGCCCACAACCTCCCTAGGTAACTGATTCCATTGTCGTACTGCTCTAACAGTCAAGAAGTTTTTCCTGATGTCCAGCTGGAATCTGGCTTCCTTTAACTTGAGCCCATTATTCCGTGTCCTGCACTCTGGGAGGATCGAGAAGAGATCCTGGCCCTCCTCTGTGTGACAACCTTTTAAGTATTTGAAGAGTGCTATCATGTCTCCCCTCAATCTTCTCTTCTCCAGGCTAAACAAGCCCAGTTCTTTCAGTCTCTCTTCATAGGGCTTTGTTTCCAGACCCCTGATCATCCTGGTTGCACCTACCGGTCCTTCTTGAATTGTGGAGCCCAGAACTGGACGCAATACTCTAGATGAGGCCTAACCATGGCCAAATAGAGAGGAACCAGTACCTCACGTGATTTGGAAGCTATACTTCTATTAATGCAGCCCAAAATAGCATTTGCCTTTCTTGCAGCCATATCACACTGTTGGTTCATATTCAGCTTGCAATCTACAACAATTCCAAGATTCAACAATTCCCCCATCTTGTAACTGTGCCTTTGGTTTCTATTTCCTAAATGTAGAACTTGGCATTTATCCCTATTAAATTTCATTCTGTTGTTTTCAGCCCAGCACTCCAGTCTATCAAGATCACTTTGAAGTTTGTTTCTGTCTTCCAGGGTATTAGCTATCCCACCCAATTTTGTGTCATCTGCAAATTTGATCAGCGTTCCCTGCACCTCCTCGTCCAAATCATTAATAAAAATGTTCTTACCTATGTTCTTACCTCCAGACTAGTTTACTGTAAAGTATTCTGTGTGGGGTTTCCTTCAATTGGAAGATTCAATTGATCCAAAATGACACAGCCAAGAATTTATTTATTTATTTATTGCATTTATATCTCAGCTTTTTCCCTCCAATTTTATCTTCACATAATTGTTATCCTCACAACAATTGTCCTCTGTGAGGTAGATTGGGCTGAGAGCCTGTGACTGGCCCAAAGTCACCCAGTGGGCTTCCATGGCTGAGGGGGGACTAGAACCTGGATCTCTCGACTCCCAGTCCAACACTCTAAGCACTACGCCACCCTGGCTCTCAGGTTAGAGCATAGAACTCTTGACTTCACAACAATGCCTTTGGCTTTTATTTGCTACTGGCCTCATTTCAAAGTGATGGTCCTAGCCTTTAAAGGAACCTTCCCCAATTGGTTCTCTCCAGATGTGTTAGACTACAACTGCTCGGGGGGAGGGGATTACCCATGCCTGAGGCTTGGCTTGGCCCAGTCAGCACTTGGCAGCTGCCAGCCCTCTCACCAAAAGTGTGCATTTCCCCATCCTGTTTCAATGGTGGCCGCGATTAACGCAGGAGGAGGAAATGCACAATTAAGGCACGTGGGAAGGCATTAAATTGTGCACTTTTGGGAGCCTCCATAAATTCGAGCCTCCATAAAATGTGCACTTCCCCACCCCCTACACCAAAGGCAGCCACCATTGATGCAAGAGGAGGAACTGCATGATTTTAGCACCCGGGTAGGCAGCTACCAAGCACTCAACAGGGCCTTGTGAGTGCTTAGGCGAGGGTCTGCACTCATGCCGGAAGTCCCCAACTGGGTCTGAGGGACCAGACGCGGGGCAGTCCTCCAGACTTCCAGACCCAACCAGGCACTTGTGACATTCCTAGTACGGGTGTGCACGGACCCCCTGATCTGCCCCATGGGCCTATCCGAACATTTCGGATCAGCCCGCTCCGCTCCACGCCGCTCCGCCCATAGTCCGCTCCTCTTCGCCGCGGAGCTCCGGCTCCGAATTGGAGCTCCACAGTGGAGGGGAGTGGCGCCAGGTAAGGCCCCCCTCCCTCCTCTCCCTTACCTGTATCCGTCCGCGGTCCCTCGGCTTCTTCAATTGAGCCCGCGGGTCAACCAGGAAGTCTAGGCTGCGGCCCAGACTTCCTGGTTGAACCGCAGGCTCAATTGAAGGAGCCGAGGGACCGCGGACGGACGCAGGTAAGGGAGAGGAGGGAGGGGGTTTACCGGGCCCCACCACCACCGCCCGTGCGGCGACGGTGGCAGAGCCCGGTAAGGGACCAAGGGGGAGGGGGGCCTTACCTGCGTCCATCCGCGGTCCCTCGGCTTCTTCAATTGAGCCCATGGCTCAACCAGGAAGTCTGGGCCCCAGCCTAGACTTCCTGGTTGAGCCGCGGGCTCAATTGAAGAAGCCGAGGGACCGCGGATGGATGCAGGTAAGGGAGAGGAGGGAGGGGGGTTTACCAGGCCCTGCCGCTGTCACCGCATGGGCGACAGTGACAGCGGCAGGTCCCGGTAAACCCCACTTATCTTTCTTGCGGAGCTCCGGATCGAGGCGAAGGATCCGCCTTCACCTCATAGAATCATAGAATAGCAGAGTTGGAAGGGGCCTACAAGGCCATCTAGTCTAACCCCCTGCTCAATGCAGGCACCTCGATCCTCTTTGCAACACTCCGCCAGCCCCCCAATCCTCTTCGCCTCCGTTTTAAGGGGAGGCGAAGCACCCCGCTCCGCTTCTAATTTGCCGGTCCGATTAGAAGCGGAGCACATCCCTAATTCCTACAATTGCTATCACCCCAACCTTCCACTGGAAAATGAAGACACCCTTAAATTGAACAGGCTTTCATCTGTAACTCCTGGTATTCTTTGCTGGTAGTTTTAAGATGTGGCATCTTTACTTGTGCTGCTTTTTAGGTTTTCTTTTCTTTAAAATTTTCATTGTGTTTTCTTTTTCTTTTCAGAAATTGTTTGTTGCACTCACATTTTTATGCTTATATTATATGGTTTTACCATTTTGCTGTATGCTGCTCTAGGCAGTTTGAGTAGAAAAACGGGATCTAAATTGTTGTTGTTGTTGTCGTCGCCTTAACAGATGTCTGTCGTGTCCTCTCAGTGGTTGGAAAGTCTATAGTACACTTAAGTACCATCTCACAGGTGAGGGACATTTTTCCTGCAGGCATAATGCTTTTTCCTGCACTGCTGCTGATTTTATCCTGGTTGTGCTTTTATATTGTATTTTATATCATGTTTTTATACTGTTGTTTTATACTTTGAATGGTTTTAATTTTTGTGAACCTCCCAGAGAGCTTTGGCTATTGGGCGGTATAGAAATGCAATAAATAAATAAATAATAAACCGGTGGATTTCAAACTTTCTGCATTCGGAGACACATTGAATTGTGTTAAAAGACGCCCCTGACAATCAGCCACTGAGCCCAACTTCCTTGCAGGGGATTCTGGGATATAAGAATGTAGAGGAACAACGTGGTAGAATCTGGGGGTGGGGTATATTGAGCTGTACCATTTAATTTTATGTGAGGGGGGTGTGATTCTTCAACAGCCCCTGACTTTTTCTTTTAAACTCCTGGCAACCAAAAAGTAACACTTCAGGAGGGGGCGATTTTAACCCAGTCAACTCCATCTACCACTAGCTTTCAACTTCCAGGGAGGTTTGAACCATGCGGCCTTCAAGCTAGAGATGGGCAAACTCACCTGAGTCGGATTCATTGGGCACTTTGCCTACCACCAACGCCATTTGCAGAGCAAGGACAAGCTTCTCTTCCACCTCAGTGAGCGTCTGACAATGACATAAGCCCATCCGTCCTCATAGAATCATAGAATCATAGAATAGCAGAGTTGGAAGGGGCCTACAAGGCCATCGAGTCCAACCCCCTGCTCAATGCAGGAATCCACCCTAAAGCATCCCTGACAGATGGTTGTCCAGCTGCCTCTTGAAGGCCTCTAGTGTGGGAGAGCCCACAACCTCCCTAGGTAACTGGTTCCATTGTCATAGTGCTCTAACACTCATCCAGAGCCTCCATTGTGCGCAACAACAGAGGATCCGGAAATTACATAATTTCCCCCGCTGCATAAGTAGCAGCCATAAAGGACCCATATACACAAGAGTAAAGGCACAAATGCTTGTACCTTTACTCTTACGTAAATGGGAACTTTATGGCTGCCACTTACACAGAGGGGGAAATGACGTCTGGGGGTGTTCGGATGCAGGGGAGTCTTTCGGACTCCTAAACCCAGTCGGATTCCATAACGTCCCTATTTCAAGCGTGATTTCCCTCATCTCCAGTCTCAAGGGACACAGCCTGTTCTAACCTTGAAATTTGCAATCCCTGATCTACTGCATGTGGACAGCACATTTTACTCTAGGGCAGCCTTCGGAGAGGCCTGTTGGACCTTAGAGCCACGCATTAAGTTTGCTCTTAGGAACGTCCTTACAGCTGCACTTTGCAAGGGTCAACCAGTTTTCATGAAGAGAAGTTTGCCCCCTTTTATTAATAATGCTACTGCTTCCAAGGAACATCAAGATTCACCAAAGCAGGAATACCAGTGCTTTAAACATCAAGTAATATTGGTATAAGTCAAACAGGGATAGGAGAATCAGCCATTTTCGAGCCTGGCTTGATTCTCCAAAAATCATGTCAAAATTCATTTCAGCTTGCTCCCATTTTCATTTTCACCTGTTTTTCTTCTTGTTTGAAAGGAAAAGTGCACAGTTCTGTTCATACTCTTAAAAATTGCACATCTTTTCCCCATTGACTAAAGCATAAACATGTGTGTGCATGTTCTAAAATATGAACATTTCAAAGTACATTTTTTTAAAAAAGCATTTGTCTGCCAATGATCAGAAATTTGGGGATTTATTAACATTTCTTCCCCCGCCCCACAAATGGCTCCTGTTCAGGTTTGGGATTTTGAATAGGACATGTTCACATGATCTGCAAACAGAAATGAAATTACCATGCATACCTAAACTTAAAAGGCAATCCTATGCACTACTCCGTGGGGCCTATGCCTAATGAATTGGAGGGGGGGAATACAAAAAAAAAAAAAATTAAAATATAAGAACATAAGAAGAGCCATGCTGGATCAGACCAAGGATCCATCTAGTCATAGAATCATAGAATAGCAGAGTTGGAAGGGGCCTACAAGGCCATCGAGACCAACCCCCTGCTCAATGCAGGAATCCACCCTAAAGCATCCCTGACAGATGGTTGTCCAGCTGCCTCTTGAAGGCCTCTAGTGTGGGAGAGGCCACAACCTCACCAGGCAACTGATTCCATCGTCGTACTGCTCTAACAGTCAGGAAGTTTTTCCTGACTGTTAAAGCAGTCCCGCACTCTGTTCACACAGTGGCCAACCATCTTTCAACATCTTGGGGTGGTGAATTCCTTAGTTTAACAATGCACTGTGTGAAGAAGTCCTTCCTTTTAGCTGTCCTGAGTCTCCCACCAATCAGGTTCATGGGATGAGCCCAGGTTCTAGTATTAAGGGAGAGGGAGAAAAATGTCTCCCTATCTACATTCTCCACACCATGCATCATTTTGTACACCTCTATCATCCCTCCCCCTTAGCCTCCTTTTTCCCATGCTAAACAATCCCAGCTGTTGTAACCTTCCCTCATCGAGAAGATGCTCCAGCCCCTTGATCATTTTAATTGCCCTTTTCTGCACTGTTTCCAACTCCACAATATCCTTTTTTTAAAAAAGTGCAGCGGAACCTTGTGCTGTCTTAAAGACTCCTTGAATTATTGTGGCATAAGATCCGATGGGACAAAGCCCACTTCATCAAAGGCATGAAGTCTTTACCTAAGTAGATTAGGTATGTATATCCTGAGTACTGAGAAGACAAAAGAAGGACCATGGTTTACCACCACCCCATCCCATCCAAGTGAAATGAAAAGATCAAGCAATACAAAAGGTAGCCATACATCAGAGCTCCCCAACCTTCTGGGAACCCTCTAATTCAGTTAACGCCATCGCTGCTGCACAATCCCGATTTGGAAGTCCAACCTCCCATCCCCAATAAAAACTGTGTGAAGGACAGAGCAGGGATGGGCCTGCTGGCACCATTCCTTCCTTTGCACCTTTCTCACCCAGCTCTGCAGCCCTCCGGATATTCAGGTCTGAAATCGCGCGGTTCTAAATCATGCAGGGAGCCCACACAAATGGAGTAGTTTCCCAGCTGCAGATGTTGTCCTTCCAACTAGGGTTGTATGAGGAATTCCTTTGAGTTCATTTGTGTTCAGGATCTACCCGCTTCACACCTTCCGGATCAAACACGGTAGCAATCTGAGGTCAAAGTCTAGACATTTCTGAGTGTGCAATGTTATTCACGGTGTTGTGTTTCTCCAAACCTCCTGCCTTCTTGGGAAAACAATAACGAACCTTGCTAAGTAATCTACAAAGCTTTATTCAAGCAATAAATGTCTCTTCCCACCTGAAGAGAGTCTAATCTCTGGGAACTTTCCCCTAGGCAAAACTATGCAAACTAAGCACGACAATTGTCCTTTCAAGAAGCTTTTTCCCAGGACATGTTAACTTTCAGAGAGACTAGTTCTGAGGCAGCTTCTGATGTGATGTTAGCCAGGCTGAATTTCTCACACCTTCTTTTAGCTCCACCCATTTTAATCTGCAGCATACTCTAGGATCGGCCAGCCTGTCCATGCTCTCTCCTTCAGAAGAATGTTGGCTTCCCACTGACTGTGTATTATTTGCCCTTGATGAGGTAAGCTCTGGAGAGAGTTCACCACCAGCTGGTGAAGAGCCCATCAGAGCTTTCTCCACCACTGATACAGGCTGGCCTGTTTCTAGTGCCAACTCCTCTACTTCAGAGTCTGATTCTGATTGATCACCTGAAACACCTACTTCCAAGTCAGGGAGAGCAGGGCTAGACATGACACACAAATCCCAAAAATTGCTTTGATAGCATGCGTGCATTAGAAGAATGCACATAAAGTGTGTCCTTTTCAAAAATGCACACACATACACTTTAATCAACGGGAGAAGAATGTGTGCATTTCAAGGATGCAGACAACTGATGTGTACATTTGGAAAAATACATACGAAAATATGCATAGATTTTCAGGCAAAAAGGAACAAAACTCACAACTTGATGTGAACTCAAGCTGAAACGTGCTTCAGGATGGAATTCGGCGAACTTCAGTGAACTTGTGCTTTTTCCTGATCTGAACATCCCAACTTCCAAGACATGGAAGGCTGCAGAAATGGGGACAATGGTGCAATGGAAGAAGCAGGGCTAATACTAGACTCATCCCCACTTTCTCTCTCATGCATCCCATAATATATGGAGGATGAACTTCTGAACAGGGCTTAACTAAACCAATACTTTTAAGATACTGGTACGGAAATTCAAATGACTTCACCGTTGAATTCCATCCATATAACCCAACTCTCCCATGAATTAAAATTTATTGTATATTACATTAACTCTTTTTATATAGAAAGGCGTTCCGGAAAACACTACACCCCATCATCACATGGGGAAATGCCTTGACTTTAATTGGCTGTTGCTAGGCTACCGAGAAATGAAATAGACCATTGCCATTGATGAATTAACTGATGAGCTTGGGTGACAGTAATCTTTGTCACTCGATGTGGTAGCTGTCGGAGCCCTGTCATTTTGAGCACTCCATGTTAAACAGACCTTCCAAGATTGTAAGACAAGACAAAGGAGAGGCAGCACCGGGAAGGAGAATCGTTGACAATCTGTATGTCTCAATTTTCTAGGTAGCTTCACTGAGAACCATTCTGTACTACGCATGGGTTCTAATATTAGGGCCAAGCAAGAGAATACATTAAACGAATGTAGGCATTTAACATATCTTATTTCAACTTGGAAACACAACCGTTGTAGGGGTCATCAGGACCATGACACACAGAGAAATGGGTAACCCTTTCCCCTTGCACCATGGTCTTAATGACACACACACACACCAATCAAAGCTGACATTGGTGTCAGTGCAGCACCTACACAGGTAAGGGTGTTCCCTATATTCATAATGAATCAACCTTTCCATTTCAGTTTCTCTCTAATTTCTCATTTTTTTAAGGTCTGCAAAAAAATTGATATGCATTTTTATCCACATTTTTAATGCAATTTTCCCCAATGTGGATTTTTAAAAGTGTTTTTTCCTAATATAATCTATTTTGGTATGGCATTCTTACCAATGTATGGATTGTTTACCCTTTCTTCTTTGACATGTAGATAGATAGATCAGAAAATGCTTTGCAAAATTCAGGGAAGACTAGATACCAAGGGATAAGTTTGTTTCAGTCTGTGCTTGGTTTGAAAGATGCATATTATAGATAGATCCACATCCAAAGGGAAGCAATCCCTGTTCTTGTATTTAATCCCTGTTCTTGTATTTAAAACCTGTTGGGTTAGCTCCTACCCTGTGGAGAAACAGAAAGCAAATTTCCCCTATTATCTACAGTATATGACAGCCCATCAAATATTTGAAGATGGCTTTCATATCATTTCTTAATTCAACCTTTCATCAACATCTTTCTTACTCGCCTCTGGACACATTCCAGTTTCTCCATATCCTAAGTATTGCGCCCAGTATTGTGGGATTGTGGAAATAATGAGGTGACACAGTATTGGGATTTAAATAGGGCCACTTTTATTGATAGATCTGCAGAAGGGTAACCTAAGCGGGCATCTTTCTCTCGACATGGCATTCAGATGTATATGGATAGGGTGAGCCATTCCCAACCAGAGGGTGGTGCTATTAAGTTTGCCACCCCCTGGCTTCCCCTTTTGGGGTAGGGAGGCCTTCTGGTGTTACCTCCTCATGCCTCAAGGTTGGCGAGTGGGTGAGAAAGGTTGGCCTCAAAGGTAACCCTTATCTCACCAGCTGGGCTGTGGGGCTTGCAGCTGTTGAGCCTCAGGCATTACCCATAACCTCTTAAGTGCCTCTGAATGCTCACCGATCTTCAGCTGCCTTCATACCTGCTCACAATTGTGACCAAATTAAGGATCATGCCAATCAATCTAATTATTACTCCCTTCCTGTCTTACACTGCAAAGTAGGCAAAGAAACTCACAACCAATTTTAAAGTTATGAGCAAAACAGTCTTACTTGGCCTCCTGAAAGGACAACCAGCAAGCCCACACTATCTACAGGGGAGGGAGGGAGGGAGGGAGCTGTTTCTAGAGAGGAGGCGGAGGGGAGTGTGGAGAGCCTTTAAATCTGCTCTGTCTCCCCTCCCCTCTCCAGTGGCACCACAGAAGGCTGCCAATAGTTAGCCTCCACGTCTCATGGATCCACCCCCACCCACAACAGCCTCACCACACCCAGGCTGTGCCAGGCGTAGATGTAAGTCATTTGGGCATGGTACTTCAGGTCAGGTTTAACTAAGGATGGGGTTGTCACGAGTGCCTGACTGCAGACACACACACACCCGGTGTCTGTGTCTATGCCCCTCAGACCCAGTTGAGGAAACCCAGCACTGGTGTGGACTCGTGCCTGAGTGCCCTGTCTGTCAGAATCACACACTCCCCCCTCCCAACATTTACACTTTCATGAAGGGGCCCTTACACCTGCCCATTGATGCAGGGGGGCAAAGTGCACCATTTCTAGAGCCTCCAGAAATTGCACACATCCTCAACCTCTGTTAATGGTGATGACCAGCGAGATGTCCCTGGGCCTGGTGCAGGTGAATTTGCATGACCACCCCTAGCTCAGGATGGATGGACTCACCTCTGTCCACCTCGCACACCAGACCCAGGGGTCTCCCATCATGTGTATGTGCCTCCGGTTTTGCCTCCTTAACTTTACATTTATCGCTGTTGAAATTCCTTTCATTTCCTATGATTTGTTTAGTTTATATCCCACCTTCCCACCAAAAAAATAAACATCACTCACTTTGGCTACCTATAGTAAAATTCCAATAAAAACAGAATCAGTAAAGACATAAAACAAATTAAAAATACAATAAAAAGACATCAGTGAAAGAAATAACACCCTCCAAAAGTTAGGACACTCGCCCTTCAACCCAGCTTACAGGTCAAATGCCTTCCTGAACAAAAATGTCTTCACTTGCTGGCAGAGGGGAAATAGACCCGGAGTCAGATGAGCCTCCCTTGGCAGGGAATTCAAGAGCACAGGTGCAGCCACTGAGAAGGCCTTGTCTTGCATCCTCACTAAACTTGAACTTTTTGGTGGTGAAACTGAGAGGGGGAACCACCACCACCACCCCGCCCAAAGATTTTAAAATGTGAACAGGCTCATATGGGAGATTATTTATTGCATTTTTATACCACCCAATGGCTGAAGGTCTCTGGGTGGTTCACACAAATTAAAACTATTCAAAGTATAAAACAAACAGTATAAAAGCATGATATAAAATACAATATAAGAACACAACCAGGGTTAAATCAGCAGCGGTGCAGAAATACAAATTTAAGATACAAATTTAAAACAGCAAAGTTAAAATTAAGTTTATAGACAGTTAAAGTGCTGTGAGAATAAAAAGGTCTTCACCAGGCATTTAAAAGAGTATAGTGTAGGTGCCAGGTGAACCTCCTTAAGCCACTCCTGGCCCCAAGCCGTTTAGGGCTTTAAATGTTAATACCAGCACTTTGAATCAGGCCTAGGCCTGGACCTGGACCGGCAGCCAATGAAGCTGGAAAAGGACTGGCGTGATGTGGTCTCATCGGCCAGTCCCTGTTAGAAACTGTGCTGCCCTGTTTTGTACCAGCTGAAGTTTCCGGACCGTTTTCAAAGGCAGCCCCACATATAACACATTGCAGTAATCCAAACGAGAGGTTTTCAGAGCATGGATAACTGTAGCTAGGCTATCTCTGCCTAAGCTGATATACAGCCTTTTAGGCCTTGGACCATGCGTATGTAATTGGAGGGGCTAGAATATTAGGGGCACATTAAGGGGAGGGGGCATTTAAAATAATATTAATTGTTGTTGTTGTCCAATGAAAAGCAAGTGTAAATATGTCCCTCACCTGGCTGTCAATCTGGAGCTATTCCTTGGGCCTGGAAAGATACTATAATGATCTGAGGCGTGGGCAGCCGGACTCTAGGGGTAGGCCGCCGGGACCCGGGAGAACTAAAATATAACAGAGCCCCACACAAGTCAGGTACTCTGGGAAGGTCTTACTTTAATAATACTAGCAAGGTGTGGCAGAGTCAGAGGCAAAAGCAAAGTCCAGTCGTGAGCAGGATTCAGAGTCCAGGAGTACACAAAGTCCAAGCAGGACAAGAGGCAAAAGCAGAGTCTAGGGCCCAATCTACACCAAGCAGGATATAACACTTTAAAAACGTTTTGAAAACAGTATATGCAATGTGTCCTGGGCCTGAACAGTTGTCATAACCATGCTGGTATTGACATTTAAAGCCCTAAACAGTTTGGGGCCAGGTTATTTGAAGGAATGCCTCCTCCCATATGTACCTGCCCGGACCTTAAGATCATCTACAGGGGCCCTTCTCCATGAGCCCCTGCCAAAGGAAGTGAGGCAGGTGGCTACTAGGAGGAGGGCTTTCTCCGCTGTGGCACCCCAGTTGTGGAATGAGCTCCCCAGAGAGGTCCGCCTGGCACCTACACTGTACTCCTTTCATCACCAGCTGAAGACCTTTTTATTCTCTCAGTATTTTAACACCTAATTTTAACTTAAATTTCACTGTTTTAACTCTGTATTTTAATCTTATATCAATTTTGCTGCGTGGTTTTTATCCTGGTTGTGCTTTTTATACTGTATTTTGTATTTGTGCTTTTAACCTGTTAGTTGTTTTATGATGGTTTTAATTTTTGTGAACCATCCAGAGAGCTTCAGCTATTGGGCAGTAGAAAAATGTAGTAGATAAATAAATAAAAAATAATAAATAAATAACCATTATAAACTGTTATAAGCAGTAGTGTAGATCCTGCCTAGGAATAGCAGGGTTCTGAGGTACACAAAGTCCAAGCAGGGCCACAGGCAAAGGCAAAGTCCAGAAATAAGCAGGTTTCAGAGGCCAAAGGTAGGGTGACCATATGAAAAGGAGGACAGGGCTCCTGTATCTTTAACAGTTGCATAGAAAAGGGAATTTCAGCAGGTGTCATTTGTATATATGGGGAACCTGGGGAAATTTCCTCTTCATCACAACAGTTAAAGCTGCAGGTGCCCTGCCCTCTTTTAAATCTGGTCACTCTAGTATAGCTCCTGCAGCTTTAACTGTGGTGATGAAGACGGGATTTCATCAGGTTCTCCATATATACAAATAACACCTCCTGAAATTCCCTTTTCTATGCAACTGTTAAAGATACAGGAGCCCTGTCCTCCTTTTCATATGGTCACCCAAGCCAAAGGGAAACCTGAGTTCAAGCAGGGGTCCAGGGCCAGGGCCAGGGCCAGCAGGGCCAGAGACAGGGGATGTGGTCACAACGAAACAGAGGTTCAGGCAAGGCAGGGTCTGCAGTTGCAGGAACAAGCTACAGCAGATTGTGTTGCTGCAGCAAAGACTGAAGCAGACATGCTGGTCTTCTATAGCCCTTACCCAAGCTGCTCCCAGCTGATCCACATCAGCCCCCATGGAGTACTGCTGGCAAAGGGCCTGAGTCCAGCGAGCACTCTACAGCAGAATAGCTCCTGAAAGTGGACCTGTGTCCTGCGAATACTCTGCACTAGCACAGATCCTGACAGATACCAAGTGGGGCTACCATCAGGACCAGCCCTGCTATGAAGCAGGAAGAAGCAATTGCTTCAGGCGGTATCATGAGGTGGTCTTGGGTTAAGGTAGGGACTGGTGTCTGAATACTTTTTTCCCCCCAAGTGTTGGCTCTAACAGGGGTGGAGGCATCATTTCGGCCCTGATTCAAGCAGCAAAATGTCCGCAGCGAGCTCGGATTGCCAATTTTCTATTGTTTGTTTTCTCACTGCAGCTTTCCCCGACACAACTTCAAAAAACATATCTTCTGTAAATTAATTCCTTGCTTAATAAAATGCCGTGAGACCGAGGCGGACAAAAGGAGACCTGGTGAATTGTGCAGGGCTGTAGATTATTGACAAGATGAACGAGACTCTTCGGACCCTAATGCCTCTTGCTCTTCAAGGGCTAGTGGAGTCTTTGCCTCTAATATGTGGGTTTTGGAATGATAGATCATAATAACAGGCCCCGTGTCTGTGGAGGGGGACGGAAAACACTTAATATTTCAGCTGAAGTGCATGCAACTCAAGCCCAATCCCTCTGAAAAATGGACAGCATCAAAACATATAAAGAAAGCAGCTGGCATAAACAAAACAAGACCACAAAGAAAACTTGATAAACTACAGCAGGGATTAGGCAAATATATAACCAGGTTGCATTTGAATAATCTCATCTACGCAGGGATAATGTATGGATACATGCATGTATGGAAGTAAACATCTTTCCAACAGTCCCAAAAGATTTGTTACCCCTGACACTGTGAACTTTATTTATTTATTTTAGTAAAATATGTTTACCCCGCCTCAAACCAGCTAACAATAAATCAATTATTGAAAGAAAACGTAAAGAGAGATTTTTTAAAAAAAACCAAAAGCTATGCATCACCGTCAGAAATAAAAACACCAATCAACACAATTTGAAAAGAGAAGAAGCAGAAACAGAAGAAAATCCCCATGAAAAGAGGAAACAAATACTCAGTTCCTGCCCAGGCCAAAATCAAATGGAAATAATTCACTTGGCACATCGAAGCAGGGGTGGAAGAAACCAGCTGGCTATTCTGGGTCAAAGAATTTCACAAAGTGTTATGATATTTACTTCTTTCATCATTTTTTTTTTGTTTACAGTGAGATCCTATGCATTTGTAGGTAGGGATGTTGCAAGCATCTATTTGGGTCTGCAAGGGCAGTGGTTGCCCCCACAACCAGCCATCATGGGCCCAATGAACTTGTTTTTATTTATCTAATTATTTATTACATTTATAGCCCACCTTTCCTCCATCAGGGAACTCAAGGTGGCTAAATGTGGTCTCCCCCTCCAAGCACTGACAAGACCCAGACCTGCCTTCAGATCATGCCCTGGGCCTTAGTTGTACCCAGTATCTGGAAGGGACCTGTAATGAACCTGAGATGCCGATTTAACTCTCCCCATGGCCTGAGTTCGATCCCAGCGGAAGCTGGTTTCAGGCAGCCAGCTCAGGTTCGACTCAGCCTTCCATCCTCCCGAGGTCGGTAAAATGAGTATCCAGTTAGCTGGGGGAAAGGTAATCATAGCCGGGGAAGGCAACGGCAAACCACCCCGCTAAAAGGCCTGCCAAGAAAACATCAGCGAAAGGTGGTGTCCCTCCAAGAGTCAGTAATGACTCAGTGCTTGCACGAGAGGTTCCTTTCCTTTCCAACTGGAAGGAACACCTCTCAGATGATCTTGCCCACTAGAGATGTTAAGGCTTGGGGAAAAACTGGAAAACCAGAAAAATGGGGGGGAGGAGAAGGTTATCGTTCCCCCCCCCAAAAAAATTCAAACATCCAGAGGGGGGCACAGGAGGAAAAAACTGTGGCCGTTTCTACACCTGCCTTTTTTCCAGGGATCATCCCGGGATGATCGCTGTGCATGCAAATGACACACAGGGGATCCCGGGAGCAGGCAGGGATGATCCCTCCATTTTCCTGGGATGATCCTTAGGTGTAGAAAGGGCCTGTGTCTCATCCCCATTTTTCTGCCCCACCCTTGCCTTCACAACTCGATTTGCCACATCATTTTACAGGTGTGTTTTTTAAAAAAAGAAAATGGGAAAAAAAATATTTTCCTCGAAACAAATCCACTATTGAACAGGTGAGGCTATTTAGCAGCTCAGTTCTAGTTAGTCTTCCGACTGTTAAGCCCAGGATGGTTCAAATCCATATACCCACGTTTGGCGGCCCACTTCCCAGGTGGTACTTTCAGGGTCCAACCTTGCTGCTTTGTGTCAAGTCATGTGAACGTCCACTTCTTCATTTCCTAACCACAAGTCAAGAGACCACACTTTCAGGAGAGTAACCTGAAATCTTAAGATCCCGCCCTGAGATCTTAATGATATAGGGCGGGATACAAATGTTATAAATAAATAAATAAATAAATAAATAAATAAATAAATAAATAAATAAAATAGTCTACCATCACATCAATGCTGCACATTCCCCTCCCCCTTTGTAAGTTTATTGTTGAGGATGACGGAAAAAGTACACAGATGTCTGTATCTGGGGAGGAATGAAGATATAATACGGGGACTTCCTTATATAATTTCCCGATATGATGTCTGTCGGGGGTGGGGTGCGGAAAATGAAACAAAATTATATGATGTCAGAAAATCGTGTTTCAAAATGATTGACAACATTGGAGTGTTTTCCATGGTGAAACGAGGTGGAAAATTTTAATTGCATGATGGAAAGACATAATATTTATTACACTCTTTTAACCTCCGATCAGAAGCAAAAGGACTCTGGTTCTATATATTTTGCATTAATACAGCGGGCAAACTCTCAAATGAGCACGAGAATGTAAAATTCTCCATCCAAAACAGTTCCCCTTTTATGGTGCATGATTAAGTTTTCACTCTCTGATAAGTCAAACAGTGTCAGAGTGATTGACACATCATCATAATGATAAAGAGATTCGCCGATACATATTACTGTTCTGATTTGAGCAATCTGCAAAGACAGCTTTCCTAGGTCAAACGAAGATTAAAACAGAATGCTACTAAAAACTCTGGATGGAACTAAATGCTGCAGAGCAGGAAAGGCTGACACTGAAAGCAGTAAACATCCAGGGACCCTAAAATGCCAAAATGTAGGTTCTTGTAGAGCTCAAGTACACCATCCCATTCCTAGGAGGTGAATTTGAGGGCAAGTATTTTGGTGATTCAGGTGAATTTGAAACCAGTTGCATGGTGGAACCCCTTCTCTTTTCACCCCATATGTTAAAATATAGCAATGGCAGACACCACTTCCCCCACCCCCAGAATGCACTGAAATTATGAAATGTCCAAGGCATTCTGGGGAAAATGGTGGCCACCAGCCAGTGGCTGCCGAGAGGAATTCCACCACCACTGTCATGCAACATACAATTGGGGGGGGGATGGGAGAAAGCCAATATGCCACCAATAGTAAATCTATCCAAACACACACAAACACACATCACATGTACACACTCACCCAAGATAGAATCCCCCACCCCAGTTCCATTAAATGTTCTTGTCTGAGAACTTCCAACTCAGCCTTAGCTCTAGGCATGAGGCATATGGCCTGAAGGAGCAGTTAACTAGGGTGACCATATGAAAAGGAGGACAGGGCTCCTGTATCTTTAACAGTTGTATTGAAAAGGGAATTTCAGCAGTTGTGATTTGTATATGGGGAACCTGGTGAAATTTCCTTCTCATCACAACAGTTAAAGCTGCAGGTGCCCTGCCCTCTTTGAAATCTGGTCACTCTAGTATAGCTCCTGCAGCTGTAACATTAGCGTTGAAGAGGGAACTTCACCAGGTTCTCCATATATACAAATGACACCTGCTGAATTTCCCTTTTCTATGCAACTGTTAAAGATAGAGGAGCCCTGTCCTCCTTTTCATATGGTCACCCTAAGTTAACACACCCACAACAGTGCCACAATGTCCTTCCTGACCAAGATCCCCACATCACTGTTGGTTGAGCACTGCTAGAAACAGGGGAACCCCCAACTGAACTGCACACCAATGTGAATGAAGACTGGGCTGGTAGCCAGACATGCTCAGTGTGCATGTTGCTCCAACAACTGCCAGACCCAGGCTGAGGCCTCAGCTACACCTACGGGTCTAGCGCAACGGAGGGGTGAGGATCTCACGATATTGTTATCGCGAGAACTCCCCCTCTGTTTACATGCAGCACGCAACGACCTCAGAGGAACAGGATGTCGTGCCCACCATTTTGTTTGTTTTCTTAAAGGAGAAGAGCACAGGAGCACTCGTACACAAATTGTACAGGTTTTTTTTAATTTAAAACAATTTCTCCCACTCCCCCCACCCCACCCCCGATACGTGCAGAGCTCCTGAGAAGCTCAGCGCCCCATGCACAGTTCCCAGCTCCTTGTGAGTAACCATGAGGAGCCAAGTCAAACCGTGATGCCCGCCCACACTTTCCGCGGTCTCGGGATCATTCTGAGACCGTGGAAAAAGCAGGCTACAACTGTAAGGCCGTAACCCGGGGAAAGAGAAGGATCCTCCCTCCCTGCTCTTGGGATCCCCTGGGCATCAAGTGGATGCACAGGGACGATCCCGGGGCGATCCCTGGAATATTGCCCCATCTAGCTATGGCTGAGCCTTAAACAGGATAGTGGAAAACATAGTATATGGGCCATAGTGTAAGAGTGCTTATTTGTGTGAGCTTGCTTGTCTCTCTCCTCAGCATAAGTAATCTGGAATCTAGGCTCTACCCCAAATCATGATGGGAGGTGGTTGCCACAGCTGCAGACCTCAGGAGCCTGCACCTGATTGGGCGGAGGCCTCACGAGTACACCGTCAGGAGGTGGGCACACATCTTTGCATGGCTAATAGTGGGTGGGAGCAGGACTCCGCGTCTGGATGAGAAATTTGTAGCACGGCCGATCTTATGGAAGACGTCATGTAAATTTACAGCGCCGTAGAAATGTTTTATGGTAATAATAACCCTGTCTCGATTGAAAGTAGCATGGGGTTTGTTTGAGAATGGATTTTTATTTTGTAATGCTCACGCCTATTAAGGAAGAGGCTTGAAGGACAGCTGAGCAAATATTGTAATTACGAATGAAGAATTGATCTAATGAATTTCGTCTCGTTGTCTCCCCTCCTGGAATAGAAAAGAGCGGGCTGTGATTTGTTTAGCATTCGGCACCTTTCCTGCAAGTTTTCAATGGGGGGGGGGAGGAAAGGAGGAGGAGGAGGAGGAGGAGGAGGAGGAGGGAAGCCCTGGACTTAAATATTGGAAAGGCTGACAGTCAGAGCTGAGGAGATGGACACCAGCTCCACACCTCTCTTGGGGGGACAACTGTGAGGGGCCGAATGGCTGGTGGAGCTGATGCCAGTTCGTTCTGTGCCTCCCAGAATAACAGGCCCTGGTCAGAAGCTTACATATGCAAAACCTCCTCTGGAGGAAGAATGGGCCTTCTGCCTGAGGTGGCCAGGTGTCCTCTCTCATCTCACTCTATTGCCCCGCTCGTGCTCTTCGCTCCTCTGATGCCATGTTTCTCGCCTGCCCAAGGGCCTCTACTTCCCTTGCTCGGCTCCGTCCATTTTCTTCTGCTGCCCCTTACGCCTGGAACGCTCTTCCAGAACATTTGAGAACTACAAGTTCAATCGCAGCTTTTAAAGCTCAACTAAAAACTTTTCTTTTTCCTAAAGCTTTTAAAACTTGATGTTGTGCAGACTTTATACTGTTAGTTTTACCCTACCCTGTGCCTGCTTACCCTACCCTGTGCCTATTTACCCTACCCTGTGCCTGCTTGCATTCTCTTCCCCTCCTTATTGTTTTACTATGATTTTATTAGATTGTAAGCCTATGCGGCAGGGTCTTGCTATTTACAGTTTTACTCTGTACAGCACCATGTACATTGATGGTGCTATATAAATAAATTAATAATAATAATAATAATAATAATAATAATAATAATAATAATTTTAAAGAGGATACCCCTCTGTTTGAAGGATTGCCATTGGGCTGTCCTCTTTGAAGGCGTCCCGTATTTGAAGGTCTGTCCTGTCCAATTTAAAAAATTGTCGTTGTTATTGTTATTGTTGTTGCTGTTTATGGAATTATTTGTATCCCACCTTATATCATTGGGATCTCTGGGAAGCATACAGGTAAAATCACTTAAAACAGTATAAAACAATAACGTACACAAGCAAAAAGATGTATTAAGCAATTAACAAGCTAAAAAAATTAAAACCCTGTGCAGCTTTTAGGCAAATTCAGTCCTCAAAGGCTTTGATAAAAAGTGATGATGATGATGATAATGATGATGATGATGATGATTTATTACATTGATATTCCACTTTCCCCACACACACACACCGGAACCCAAGATAGCTTACATGATCCTCTTCAACTCCATTTATCCTAACAACAACCCTGTGAAGTATGTGAGGCTGAAAGTCTGTGATTGGCCCCCAAGCAAAGCTCTACATTCCTGCTTGTGGGTTCCTGGTTGACAGCTGGTTGACCACTGATCCTTGGTCTGATCCAGCATGGCTCTTCTTCCGTTCTTATAAGCCAAAGAAGACACCACAGGCCTCATCATGTTCACCTCTTCTTTGAAGCGAGTACTACAATCCCCAAAGCTCATGTCTAGACAATGCCAGAACCCAGAGAGTGCTTTCAGTTCAGCCACAGCGTCAACAAGCAATCAGGAAGCCAACCAACAAAACACTTCAAGTTTTTCTTTCCTGTGTCTCTTACAGACACGATAGACAAAGCAGTCAACTTTCTGATCATTAATGTGCACGCGTGTTTTAATAAGGATGTGCCGAGCCATAAAACATCTGGGTGAGTTTGTGCCCAGAGAAGGCTGTCACAATAAAGCAAGGTGAAAATGTTGGGGTGCCTCAAATTGTGAGCCACTGAAGACCCATCTTCCGCTTTCCACCTGCACACACCATTCATTACAGTTTGGTCAGAATGGAAATCACAATCTCTGAACAAGGCAACCGAAGAGCACATCAGAGCACAGCAAAGTAATTATGAGTTTATGACATCATCTTAATATTACAATGGAGAGAGTGAGACGCCCAGGAGAAACTCTCGATTTCCCTTCTGGGAAAGCATTAATGGAGCTTCACAATCTGTTTTCTTTTGTTCGGATGTTACAACCAATAATGCAGCTTTATGTCGATAAATAAAGACTAAAGTTAAATAAATCCAACGGGCTCCCGAGCCTGTACTTCTCCGTCTTGATTCACACTCGTGGCTCAAGATTTATGAGTCGTTCACAGAGAATAAGTTGAAGCTGCAAGTTTCCTGGGCTGAAATTATTCAAAATGGTGATTAGTTTGGGAAGTGATTATGCATGCACACCTGATCAGGGTGTCACCTGTGCCATCAGGATGAGCATGATGAAACATAGCAATTTCCTGTATTCTACATTACTTCCATAAAAAAAAAAAAACACTCTGTGTGTGCGTGCGTGTGTGTGTGTGTGTAGAGAGAGAGAGAGAGAGATGAGAATTCAACTTAGTTCCGTTTTTGAAAAGAATGTTCAAAATCTGCAAATTTCTTTATAAATGAAACAGAAAGTTCATGAGATTTTTTTTAAAAAAATGTGAGAGAAACCAAAATGAAGAAATTTATCCATCTAGACCAGCCTTCCTCAACCTGGGGCGCTCCAGATGTGTTGGACTACAACTCCCAGAATGCCCCAGCCAGCTGGCTGGGGCATTCTGGGAGATGCAGTCCAACACATCTGGAGAGCCCCAGGTTGAGGAAGGCTGATCTAGACCTTTGTGTTAAGCGGGCTTTTAAGGCCCCCATCAGTGTGGGGGACGCTTTCCAGAGATTCTGGAAATGCGGATGGTGATTGTCATTAACTTGGATGGGGAAATTAAACATCCCCCCCCTTGTTAATGGGGGCCTTAAAGGCAGGGGGAGAAAAATGCATGATTTCACCAAGGCTGTCATAAACGCAGTGGGGCAAAGGGTGCAGGGTGCAATCCCAGAAGCCAGGGTGGACCCATGCCCAAGCGCTCTCGGGAGATCACAAGCACTCAGGCATGGGTCTTATCTTCTCACTGGGCGCATCCACTTGGGGCCATGAGGGCCGGATGCGGGGGCATCCGATGCCCTTGTGAACCTAAGTGGACTCTCATCACATCTCCATGGACAGATTTATCCATCCAGACCCAGGGTTTTGAGTGCTGAGCTCTCAAAAGTCTGTGTTTTAATCCCCATGTATTCAACCATGGTTGTGATGCTGAATTAATGTTGCCACTTCTATTTCATGGACAGGTTCCTCATCTTTAACAGCTACATGGCAGGCAAGTACATCACGCTTCTCTCCATGCTGGCAAGAGCTGTACCTATTTGATTTTGCTGGTGCAGGTGGGTGGAAATTAGGGATCTAGCAGTAGTCCAAGGGGAGTGAAGTCCAGCAGATCTCTTCTCAATCATCCCAGAGAGCAGGACGTGGATTAATGGCCTTAAGTGACAGGAAGCCAGATTCCAGCTGGACATCAGGAAAAACTTCCTGGCTGTTAGAGCAGTGTGATGGTGGAATCAGCTACCTAGGGAGGTTGTGGGCTCTCCCACACTAGAGGCATTCAAGAGGCAGCTGGACAACCATCTGTCAGGGATGCTTTAGGGTGGATTCCTGCATTGAGCAGGGGGCTGGACTCGATGGCCTTATAGGCCCCTTCCAACTCTACTATTCTATGATTCTATGATAAATGTGTCCATTCCTCATTGTGTTTGTTGGCACATTTAACATGGCTTATATCCTCCACTGATTTTGTTTCCGCCATAATTTCTGTATTGCCAAGCCCAGTCCAAAGTGTGCTGTTAGCTTAGGAAGTCTTAGGAGCATCCCCAGAACCACCTCCTTCCCTATGAACATGCCTGCTCTTTGAGGACATCTGGGGAAGCTGTTCCTGAGGTCAGGAAGGTAGCGACAGAGAATCGGGTGATGCGATTTCTCTCTAGTGGTGCCCCGGCTTCCCAGGCCTTCCCAGGCCTCTGCACTAACCCTGCTAGGTTTTAGGGACCAAGTGAAAACAGATCTGTCATAGCTCAGTGCCTCTCGCTGGACCCCTGCCAGGTGCCCAACCTTATTCAGCATGAGGGGCAAACTGCTGGACCATCTGCAGGTGCCTAGCAAGTAGTGCATGGCATCCCGCTTACTCGTGAGCCGCCATTTTGCAGAAAATTGGGGATAGGCAATTTACAGAAATCACCATTTGTGGCAGCTGTAAATAACCCCATTCACGCAAATCTGCAGGTGTATGTGCTATAAACTTTAATCAGTGCTAAAGAATGGTTTAAACCTCCAACCCAGGAGCGCATCCACCCTGACCATCCTCCAAGTAACGTCAAATGAGGCTGTTCACACAACAGCTAATGCATACTCAGTGGTTGAGTGTGAGTGGCTGTTGAACCGTGGGTTGTTCGTTGGAACCCATGGGTTTGCATATTCTCTGAACCTAGGATATTTTCTGCAGGTTGGCTTGTTAACCATGCAATGTGGCTTGTTAACCACCCTGAAAAACCCGACAACAAACTGTGGGTTCTCAAGGTGGCTTATTCGAGAAATAGAAGCCATCCTGCATGGTTAACAAGCCACCCTGTGAAAAATGTCTTGGGTTCAGACAACACACTAACCCACGGTTCAACGAACAACCCACACACTCAACTACTGAGTGTGGGTTAGCATGTTGTGTGAACCCAGTCAATCTTTCCCAAAGAAACTTCAGCCCAAAATGTTAGAAAACTAATGGGAGGGGGAAATTCTAGAATACTGAAGCCTTAGTTAGACCAGCGGTTATCCTGGGCTGATACCTGGGATCGCCCCTGTGCATCCAGATGATGCACAGGGGATCCCGGGCTCAGAGAGAGATCATCCCTCTCTGGCCCTTGGGATAAAGCCCTACGCTTTGGACCTGGTTATTCCTGCGGTCTCGGGCTGAGCCCAAGACCGCAAGCATGTAGCCCATTTCCATGGCTTTTCCCAGCTCCACGTGACTACTCGCACGGAGCCGGGAACTGCGCCCATCGGGGCTAGGGTGAGGGGAGTGGGGAAATCATTTTTAAAAAAACAACAACAACAACAACAACAACAACAACCTTTTCACTCCAGCGCTCGTGTGCAACCGGCCCTTTAAGAATTTTTTTTAAAATAGCAGGCAGGACGCCTCTCCTCTTGAGCTCATTGCGCCTTGCGTGTAAACGAGGGTGAGATCGTTCACAACGCGAGGTCTCCCCTGCTCTCCCCCAGTTTTTCAGGTAGGTCTAGCGAAGGCCTGAGACTGCCTTGAATAGACCTAAGACTGTATAATCAACTCTGAGTGAGTGTGAATGTGAATGCCTCTCTATGCCTACCACACTGCTAGTATTATTAAGATAGTACTCTTAACAGAGATTGGTAATGTAAAAGTTTGGTCTCAGCCATCCTGGGCCTAAGAGATATAGGACAAGTTTAGGAGTAAATACATAATTGGCATGCCTTGGGTTTTGAAGCGGTATTATTTTGGAAGCCACCGTGGAGTGCTTATTAGCTTCTGCCCCATTATTCTCAGTGCTTCCATATGAGGGTTTCTTTATAGCATCATTCGAGCTTAATCACGATATCCAGTTTTCCGTGTGCAGCCCTCTCCATGGGTAAAGATCTATGAAGCCATATGCCATAGGAACAAGCGAGGCAATTTAAAAAGGAAAAAAAAAAGAGGAAGGGGGGAAGAATCATTTCTAGTAAGTTCTGACTCTGATTAAAAAACAATCTTTATGAAATAGAAGCTAATAAAATTGCTTTCCTAATTACCCTGAGCTAGTTCATTTCCCAGCAAATATAATAAAACAGAGTTACTTGGCTCCGATTCACAAAATCTGAAACCAAGCTCATTATTAAGGCATTTAGTGATGGGGAGGGGAGGGGAAGAAAGACAGCCGTGTGTGTGTGTGTGCGCACACACACACATAAGTCGCCATCCCACAAAGCAGAATGCAAGAAAAGCTTTTGAAGTTAGACCTTTGAAGTTTGGAGTTATGGCAGTGGTCTTTAATAATAATAATGATGATGATGATGATGCCAGGTAGTTTAGCATTTGGGGTTTTTGGGGGGTTTAAAAGTATTTCCCCCCTCATATTCAGACAAATAGAACAGGGCACCTATTATGCTATAATATTCAGAGGAGATTTGGGTTTTAACAATAGTGAGGCTTAATTTGAGAGAAATATTTAGACCGAATGCATTGTGCTTCCTAATCTTTGGGACCATTACAAAGCTGTGATACATGTACATAATACAGTAGACCATCCAGTCTCCCAAGGCTATCATTGCAATGCCTTGTACCACTCTGAAGTCTCTTTCATGTGAGGAACCTGGGAATCTGGTTATTATAAATGTATGAAGCTACTTTGGTCTGCGGGGTTTCTGTGGATGTTTTATTTATTTTTGTTAATGCTAGGTTAGCTTCCCTCTCTCTCTCTCTCTCTCTCTCTCTCTCTCTCTCTCACACACACACACACACACACACACTTCTTATTTATTTGCACTTTTGCAGGGTTTAAGGATGCTGAGTCAAATGTTTTACCAATTTAGATGCTGCAGAAGAATTGCTTAGAACATCACTGTGACTTGTTTGGTTAAGACTCTGGCTTAAGATCATGAAAACAAGTTTGCTGTATAGCTTTGCCAGAGGTAGAAACTTCCATGAACTCTTGAACACTGAAGTTTGGCAATGACAAATGCAGTAATGGGCAAATCTGTCAGTTTCGCTGTCTCCCACATTCATTTTTTTAAAAAATCTGAAGTTCTTTCCATCCTGAATATGAAGAAATGGGTGGATGTTGATAAGTTCTTATCAAAAGCACGGTGAAACCCAAGTCTCTGCCATCGCTGAATACCCATTGATTATTCCAAGACCATTCTAAGTACTATGAGTGATTCCACATCCTATGGAGTGGTGCAGCCTCTTCCATAAATAATTATTTATTGCTCCTTCATTTATGTTAATGTTATGTTGATATTTTATTTTATTTAAAAATCATTTGACTTTTATTTAAAGTCAAATGATCTACAAGGCAGCTTACAAGAGATTATGACAACACAACATGAAACACTTGCTTTATTTTGTTTTAACAGAGAAAGCAATCCTATGGTCCATGGGGAGGTATCCCAGGAACTACAGGTTGTTTCAGATTCTATCTCCCAAGGCCCAAGACACACCTATGATCTTGGGGGAACATCTGACAATAGATCTTTTCCACCTTCCCTGCCCACTCACAGCTGCCATTGGGGGAGAAATGTGATAGCTGCTTTCCAAGGTTGGAAAAGTGATCTCGGATGACCGCAGAGAAGTCATGGAGGGGTTTTTCTGGTGGGGGGAAGGGCAGAGGAGGCCAAGATTTTAGACCCTCTTTGGTGCCTTTTCAAGGAGTGTACAAATTGACAAAAGCCAAGCTGACCGACTTTCTCCAAATTCCATCTTGAAGCTCTTTGACTTGAGTGCGTATCAGACAGTTAGAATTGTTTTTCTTGTCACATGAAAACCTGTGCATGTTTCCATGCATTTTCCCCCCCAAATGCATCCATCAATTGTGTGCATCTTTGAAATGGGCGCATTCTTCTCTCATTGATTAAAGCGTCTTTGTGTGCATTTTTCAAATGAACACAAGTCAGGGGGTTTGTCCACAAATAACATTGCAAGCTCAGAAATGTACGCAGTTCAACAGCAGATTGCATCTGAGTCTGTGTTTGGTCCAGAAGGTACAAACTGGGTAAATTCTGGTTCCTCTCTATTCGGCCCTGGTTAGGCCTCATCTAGAGTATTGCATCCAGTTCTGGGCTCCACAATTCAAGAAGGATGCAGACAAGCTGGAGCGTGTTCAGAGGAGGGCAACCAGGATGATCAGGGGTCTGGAAACAAAGCCCTATGAAGAGAGACTGAAAGAACTGGGCATGTTTAGCTTGGAGAAGAGAAGATTGAGGGGAGACATGATAGCACTCTTCAAATACTTAAAAGGTTGTCACACAGAGGAGGGCCAGGATCTCTTCTCGATCCTCCCAGAGTGCAGGACACGGAATAATGGGCTCAAGTTAAAGGAAGCCAGATTCCAGCTGGACATCAGGAAAAACTTCCTGACTGTTAGAGCAGTACGACAATGGAATCAGATGCCTGGTGAGGTTGTGGGCTCTCCCACACTAGAGGCCTTCAAGAGGCAGCTGGACAACCATCTGTCAGGGATGCTTTAGGGTGGATTCCTGCATTGAGCAGGGGGTTGGACTCAATGGCCTTGTAGGCCCCTTCCAACTCTGCTATTCTATGATTCTATGATTCTATGGTCAAAACTGAATTGGAACGAATTTCTCATACATCCCTGGTCAACTCCTGCCCATCAATGGTAAATGAGTGAGACTGGCTCAGAAACCTATCTAACTCACTTTTCTTTTTGTTTTCTTTTTTGAGGCAGAGAAGAAGGAGGAATGGGAGGCAAAGTTCTCTCCATCCTCTACCCATTCTGCATCAGTCTGACCTGCAGGGCATAGGAAAGGTGGCGAGTTCCGATCATGCTCTTCAGCCTTTCCCCAAGAACAGATTAGTTGCGTTAAACACCCCCACAATAAAGTAAGTAAAAACAAAAACATGCCAGCCAAACAATAAAAGCGGAGCAAGTTCCCACATGATAAAACAGCATTAAAACCAACCATCTATGGGCCTTACTAGACGAGGCCTTAGCACGCCTTCTCACCCGGTTTCCCTGCTGTGTGTCCAGATGACGCACAGGGGAATCCGGAGGCAGGCCGCGCTGAGGCCTCCTTCAACGTGCCATAAGCGAATGCGCTTATGGTGCGCTTTTTCCCCAGCTCCAGCCTCAGGCCGGAGCTGGGGAACGTCTAGCGACTTCCGCGGCTTTTCGCGGCTCCTTGCTTACTCGTGAGGAGCCGCGAAAATCCGCGGACCTGCCTGGCACAGCACTCATAGGAGCGCTGTGCCCATCGGCGGGGGGGTGAAGAGAGGGGAGGGTGAAGGATGGCAGGGTGGGTGGCATGGGGGAGGGCGGGTGCGCCCTCCCCCATGCCACCCACCCTGCCATCCTTCGCACACACACCCCCGTTTTTTAAAAAAAAGTTTAAAAAAACCCTTACCTTGTAAACAAAAACAAAAAATGGCGGACGACGCAGGGCTTGCGTCCTTCCTGCGTCTCCACCGTCTGGAAGCCCGGGGGAGGCGTGCTAACATTAGCGTGCCTCGGCTCTGCCTCCCTGCCGGCGTAAGCCGGCAGGTCTAGTAAAGCCCTAAAAGAGCCAGCATGGGGTTGTGTGATAAACTGTCAGGCCTAATCTACACCAAGCAGGATATTGCACTATGAAAGCGGTATGAAAGTGGTATATACAGCATGTGTCAATTGGCCCCAACAGTTGTCAGTGCACTTCAGTACCACTATAAAGCAGTAGTGTGGATCCTGCCTTTTATGTACCGCTTTCATACCACTTTCATAGTGGAATATCTTGCTTGGTGTAGAAGAGCCCCTAGATGTCATTCATGGAAATTCCAAAGGACGGCACGGCAACTGGGCTCATTTACAGCAGTTTTGATTTTGTGATGGTTTTCTCCATCTATATTCAACATTACCGTAATGCACTTTTTATGGTTTAATTTCCTCTTTTTTTCCCCCCTCCCTTCTTTTTTTGCGGTTCTGTTTTCCTCAATAATATTTCTCAACTGAAATCAGACTGCCTCTGAAGGAGCCAGACCCATTTCCTTCAGGAGCTCAAACACAATATCATTGTTCCACTGAGATTAACAACTTTGTTAGAGCTGGTTATATATATTTTTTCCTGCTACTTTCCAAATGCTTGTTTTATAAATAAGAGTCTTTTATGGGGCTGAGGAGACGTTAAAGCACACAAGAAGAGCTATGGTGGATGAAACCAAAGGCCTCCCTAGACCAGCATTCTTTTCCCATAGTGGCCAACCAAAAGCCTATGGAAAGACCACAAACAGGACGTGAGTGAAATAGCAATCCTCCCGCTCATGTTGCAAACCATTCTACACCCGCTTTCTTTTGGAGAACTTTTACACTGCCTTTCCTCCAAATTTACAGGGCTGGATTTCCCAATATATTGTCTAGGCAGGTGCCTAGGGCCTCACGTCTTTAGAGGCTACAGACTTCCTAAAGGGAGAAACAGGCATTTTGCAAACTCCGAGCGGAGGCGATCATGTTTAATAAATGTCTGAAATAATACAGTATGGGAGAAACCATTGTTGATGGATAGGTTTTTCAAGTGAAACTGACGTCAGAATAATCCCAGAATAACTGGGAAGGAGGCTTCCTCATCAGAGATGTGAAGGCTTGGAAGAAAAAATGGGGGGGGGAATCAGGGGGGGAACACATTTTCCCTAAATTTCCCAAAAAAATCCAGGGAGGGGGGAGAATGAAAACAGAACAAAACAAGCAAACAGGTTTTTCCCATTTGTCTGGGACCCACCTCCATTTTGGGGGGGGGGGTCTTCCCCAGCCTTCACATTTCTAATCCTGATCATAAGAACACAAGAAGAGCCATGCTGGATCATAGAATCATAGAATAGCAGAGTTGGAAGGGGCCTACAAGGCCATCAAGTCCAACCCCCTGCTCAATGCAGGAATCCACCCTAAAGCATCCCTGACAGGCGGTTGTCCAGCTGCCTCTTGAAGGCCTCTAGTGTGGGAGAGCCCACAACCTCCCTAGGTAACTGATTCCATTGTCGTACTGCTCTAACAGTCAGGAAGTTTTTCCTGATGTCCAGCTGGAATCTGGCTTCCTTTAACTTGAGCCCGTTATTCCGTGTCCTGCACTCTGGGAGGATCGAGAAGAGATCCTGGCCCTCCTCTGTGTGACAACCTTTTAAGTATTTCAAGAGTGCTATCATGTCTCCCCTCAATCTTCTCTTTTCCAGGCTAAACATGCCCAGTTCTTTCAGTCTCTCTTCATAGGGCTTTGTTTCCAGACCAAGGGTCTATCTAGTCCAGCACTCTGTTCACACAGTGGCCAACCAGCTGTCAATCAGGAACCCACAAGCAGGACATGGGTGCAACAGTGTCCTCCCACCCATGTTCCTCAGCAACTGGTGCACGCAGGCTTACTGCCTCGAATACTGGAGGTAGCACATTAGCCATCGGGGCTAGGAGCCATTGAGAGCCTTCTCCTCCATGAATTTGTCCACCCCCCTTTTAAAGCCATCCAAATTGGTGCCCATCACTACATGGTTTACCTATGTGCTGTGTGAAGTAGTCTTTCCTTTTATTTGTCCTGAATCTCCCACCAATGAGCTTCACAGGACAACCATGGCATCCAATCCAGCCAGACCACAGATATCCCCCACCTCCTTTTCCTCCTCTTCATCATCATATAGGCAAGCAAATCCAATTACAATATCTTTAATGAAACTGGGATGATAAATAGATACAGTATAAGTTTAGTCTGGAATGAGGATCTCAATTAGTAAACATCTATACAAATCTAATTCAATCTTCCATCTTTACTGTCCTCCCAACACTTGAGTTATGAATTCCTGACAACACTATGGAGAAATACCAACGACCTGTTAATGAGGAAGTTGAGATACAGGCTGAAAACAAAACATCAGGAATGGCTGAAGACCAAAGAAGCAGCTGGGTTTAGATTTCGCCCAGGCAGTGGGAAAACATGCAACCTTTATACACACCAAGAGATGAAATAGGGGTATTGTGAAACCAGGAGTATTGTGGGCACCTGACTCAGTCCGGAAACCCACAGACTCCCCTACATCCAGCCCCCTGGACCAGCTCTCTGGACTGCGGCACATTTGTGGGCTTGCTTTTTGAATACCCCGTGGCCCGACAAGCACCTGGTAGCCATCTGCCTTTGTCTGAAGCCTCCATTGTTGCATGCTTTGGAGGCTGCTGGGCATTCACGACTTTTATCTTGTATAAATGGGGCTTTTATGGCCACCATTTATGCAAGGTACAAAATAGGTAATGTCCGGATTCTCCATTGTGAACAACAACGGTGGCTACGGACGGGGGCGGACGGGCTCGCAGCTTCGTCGGGCGTTCACCAAGCCACAAAGAAGCTCACAGGGCGCGCAGCAGCAGCTTGAAGAGTGTCTGATAGAGCTGGATGTGGGTGAGTACGACCATTCCTATGTGGAACACAGTATCATCCTGCATGGTAGAGCTGAGCCAAAAGTGCTTTGGAGTATTATTATTATTTTTCATCTTGGGCATGTCTACACCAGGCCTATATCCCGGGGTAGTCCCTGGATCATCCCTGTGCATCCAAATGATGCACAGGGGATCCCGGGGGCAACCCGGAATGACTAGGAACTTCCCCCAGGATATCTGGGACCATGGAAAACCCAAGTTTTCCGTGGTCCTGAGACCATCCAGAGGAGTGTGGGCCATGCGGCCACTGCTCCCAGATCATCCCTTCATCCCTGTGAGTAGCGGGGCTATTAAAATGGACATGGAGCTGCGTGGGGGCAGTCCATGCCCATCGGGGTGGGGAGCATGTCAAGACGCTGGGGGGGGGGGAGATTGTGGAAGCAGGTAAGTCCACCTGCCCCTTGAACCACCTGGGAGAGGTATACTCCCCCTGCCTTACCTTTTTTGAAGCTGACACTATCTTTATGCTTACCTTTAAGAATTTTTAATAGTGCTGGGCTGAAATCTGTCCTCCAATTTCCCAAATGTTTTCCTCCCCCATGAAAAAGAGTTCCTTTGGAAGGGGGCCTCATTCTCAAAGCACTTTAGAATTCCTTTTGATTTTTTCGGATTTTATTTTTTTTTAGCTCACCTTATCAATGCGAAATGACCAAGGTGGGCAATGGTTATAATAATTATTATTTATTTGTTTTATTTGTTTTATTTATTACATTTATATACCGCCCCATAGCCGAAGCTCTCTGGGCGGTTGACTTTTTTCCATAGCTCTGCAGCCTCCCCTGCTGCCCACCTCATGATGACTTCCCCTGGGCTTTAGTTGAAGCGTGGGGAGCCAGGAAGGCAGCAGACGCCTGGAGACATCGGCAGAGATGATTGCCCAATGAGACATCATACACTCAAGCACATATTTGCTCACCTCGTAGCTAAGTGCAAGAACCAAACATCCCAGCCATGGGAATTTCACATAAATTTTCTTCTCCATTGAGAAAAAAAGAAAGAAAGCTAATTCTTTTCTTTGAAATTGAATGTGAATTAGTTGTTTTTTTAAAAAAAAGTGAAACAATTCTATGTTCCTCATGGAAGAAGTGATAGCACCCCCTGTTATGTTTGGCAAGTTTTTCTTCCAGGCTCCTTCCTCCCTACCCAGAAGGTGCCAGAGTGAGGGCAGTAACAACAATCACCTCTCCACCGTGCCTGGGTCCAGCTCCAGCTGAGAGCCCCCTCCCTCCTGCTACCAACTGTCTCTGCAGAGGCCACCAGTGAGGGAGGAAGCAGCAGCCAGGCACCTCTCCACCGTGCCTGGGTCCAGCTCCAGCTGAGAGCCCCCCTCCCTCCTGCTGTCACCTTTAACTGCTGAACTTTCCAACTAAGATTGTAGTGCCTGAATTTGCTTTCCTTTTCCCCCTCCTCCTCCTCCCTCCCAATCCCCTTTCCTTTTGTGTCATGTCTTTTAGATTGTAAGCCTGTGGGCAGGGACTGTCAAGAAATACTTTTGTAAGCCGCCATGAGAGCCTTTTTTGGCTGAATGGCGGCATAAAAATCCTTAAATAAATAAAATAAATAAATAAACAATTGCTTCCTGATCCTGCCCTCGCTCTGATTTGGCTTCATGGGAAGGAACTAGGAAGCGTTGGAGCAACGGTGCACAGCAGCACTTTCTCCTTCTTCATGCACCTCCCTTGAAAACAGGGTGATCTATGTGAGAGATGTTTTGGCTCAGTGTTAATGTAACCCCCATGGAGTAGATGGTTTAGTCCCTTGGGCTGGGCTCTCACTCAGGGCTCATCTACACCAAACAGGATATTCCACTATGAAAGTGGTATATAAAAGGCAGGAGCCACACTACTGTTTTACAGTGGTATTGAAGTGCACTGCAGGATCTACACTACTGCTTTATAGTGGTACTGAAGAGCACTGACAACTGTTGGGGCCCATTGACACATCTACACCAAGCAGGATATAACAATGAAAGTGGTATGAAAGCAGTATATGATATGTGTCAATGGCCCCCAACAGTTGTCAGTGCCCTTCAATGCCGCCACAAAGCAGCGGTGTGGCTCCTGCCTTTTCTTTACCACTTTCATACCGCTTTCATAATGGAATATCCTGCATGGTGTAGATGAGCCCACAGAGGGAGGGCTAGAGAAGAAACAACTAAAAAAGAGAGAACCAGTTGTTCTGCTGAAAGCTGAATGTTAGAAGAATTCTAACTCGTGCTTTTATATTGTATTTTGTATTTGTGTTTTTAAATTGTTGGTTGTTTTATTATGCTCTTCATGGTTTTAATTGTTGTGAACCGCCCAGAGAGCTTCGGCTATTGGGCAGTATAGAAATGAAATGAAATGAAATGAAATAAATAAATAAATAAATAAATAATGGGCTCTTATCACCTGGTATAAGGTAAATTGAATTGCTAATTGTGTACATTAGAATCTCAAGGGGTTATGGGGCATCTTTTTTACTTTCTTTTTTGCATCCGTGATATTTGTCCCAATTATATTATTGCAGGGCTAATATTCTGAACTGTTGTGTTACTGATTGGGGGATTGCCCTGTGAAATAAAAGTTAAGAAAAATCTGCAAAAGGGACTTCTGAAATACTCAGCGCCTGGAAGTATAGAACCATGCAGAATTGGGCTACAAGCAAGAGATCCGTGTGTGTGTGTGTGTGTGTGTGTGTGTGTGTGTGTTTGGACATAGAAGGACTAATTGTGGCATGTTTCTGTAAATTGATGTTTACTAAAGACATATATTGTCAAAGTTATATTTTTTGCAAGTTTATTTTAATTAAGCCCCATAGAACCCACATGAGTAGAAGTCATATTAGCACATAGAAAGAAATGGAAAATGCTCCATATATACTATTTATCCCACTTCCCTCCTAGTTTCAAAGGAAGTCAAGCATGGTTCTTTCCCATTGTAACCCATGTTCCCCAGCAACTGTGTGTACCAGTTGCTGGGGAACATGGGTGGGAGGGTGCTGTTGCGCCGTGTCCTGCTTGTTCATCCCTAGCCGATGGCTGGTTGGCCACTGTGTGAACAGAGTGGACCCTTGGTCTGATCCAGCATGGCACTTCTCATGTTCTTCTGAGGAAGAGTTGCCTGATTGGTCCAACACTACCCAATCAGCTTCATAGTTAAAGTAGGATGTGAACTGAGTTTTTCCTGGCTTACCTGCAACTCTCCCTTCACTGGCTCCACCAATAGTACTGGGTAACATCAGAAGATCCCCTAAGGCAGATTATTCAGAACGAACGATAACATTCAAAGAATTCTGGATTGGCCAAAGAGCTTTAAATCCAACCGATACATCTCATGGCAAGTTTCACTGAGGTGGTGAACCGGAGGGGGGAGGAGGGATCTAAAGGAACCATACTTTAGGGGGTTTTGTGGATGGTTGAAAAATTCCAAGCTTTCGCTTCAAACACAGCAAAGTTTTCTTAATCTCAGTATAGCATTTCAGTGTATTATTAATTAGTCTGCTGGCCCATTTGAAAGAACGGAAGAAAGAAAGGAACGAAGGAAGAAAGAAAACACTGTAATCACTCAAGGTCACAGTTTGACTTATTTGCCATTGATGGATAACTTGCCAAACCGACATTCAGCAACTCGGTACAATGGAAAATACATTGTCATTTGGGTTAACAAAAGGCTCGCAACAATGGCCCTGCAAATGAACATCGGCTGACTAAAATCCTAACCACATTTTCACTCTCATTAACCACAGTAGGGTATCACACAATTTCGCCCGGCTCCTGCGCCCACCACTGTGCACCATTTTACTACCAGCCGTTTGATGGGTTTTATGGCAGCTGATATATGGAGTGGGAGTTTTGGGAGTCGTAAACAGAAGCCACAGTGTATCACAATGTGGTTTAGGGATATAATGACTGTGTTGTAAAGCAAAGGATGACAATGCGGCGCGCGGCGCGCGAGGGAGCAAGCCAAGAGCCCAGACAGCTCGGCGCAACTCAAGCGATGGAAGGGAAGGACCTCGCGGCACGTTTGCATCTGTGTTTCTGTCTTCCTACATCTTCCATGAATTACCTTGCAGGGCGACTAAAGCCAAAATAAATTTAGGTCCTGGAGGGGAAAGGGGAAATTACAGAGCTCTCATTTTTTTTTCCTGAAAGGTGTCCCCTCCCCTTGAATAATTTTTCAGCTAGTTTCAGTCGCTGTGCCCTGGTGCATGCGCACCATGTATATCCTTCAGTTGCCCTGTTGTTTTGTTGTAAGTTGTCTCACCTGGATTGTGAGAAATCCTGAAAAGGATTATTATAAATGTTTGAAATAGGGCTGTGCTCTGCTCTGATTCGGATTGCAAATCCAGAGCGAACCGACCCGATCCACCTCCGCCAAAGGCGGGTCAGGTCGGGGGAGCTGCTGATCAAGGTGAAGTGGGTAAAACACAGGTAAGGGGGGAGGGGGGCTCACCTGGCAGTGGCGGCGCTGTCCATGCAGCAATGGTGGCAGAGCCAGGTAAGGGGGAGGGGGCTTATTCAGCCCCCACTTTGCCCCCCCTTCCCCACTTACCTGCCTCTGCTGTCCGCCACAGAGGCAAGTAAGTAGGAAAGGGGAGCAAAATCTCAATCCACCCCTCTGGATCTCGCTCAGCAGAGCAGAGCGGGAGAGGGTCAGATCAACCCAAAGCGGATCGGCCCAATCCAAAAGATGCAGATCGGGCCACGAAGCGGTTCAGGGGGTCCGTGCACAGCCCTTGTTTGAAATAAATGCATAAGGAAACAGATGGTGGTGGTGATTGAGGTCATTATTATTATTATTATTATGTTGTTGTTGTTGTTGTTGTTGTTGTTGTTGTTGCTTAGTTTTAAAAATGACCATATCTGAGACATTGCAACCAAAGCAATGATGACAGAGACTCAAGAGAAAAGGGCTAAAGAAGACAAAAGAAGGGAGAACCCAAAATGTGAGTTTTCTCTATATTTACTGCCTGCTTTATGACTGTGTGAATCAGTTTCACTGGAATTTGGAAAGCACTGGGTTTGAAGTGATGCCATTAGATATAAAAAGCTCTGTTTGCAGCGCGGAGAATCTTAACGTGCCAGAAATGATAGGGCAGGCTGGCATCTATCCCTCCTGCGAGTGGTATTGTTGCTGTTACCACCAGGCCAAGCGAGTGGAAGGGTCGGGACCAAGGAGTCCTTCTTCAGCTTCGATGATGATCCAATAACGGGCTCAAGTTAAAGGAACCCGGATTCCAGCTGGACATCAGGAAAAACTTCCTGACGGTTAGAGCAGTACGACAATGGAATCAGTTACCTAGGGAGGTTTATTTATTTATTTATTACATTTCTATACTGCCCAATAGCCGAAGCTCTCCCACACTAGAGGCCTTCAAGAGGCAGCTGGACAACCATCTGTCAGGGATGCTTTAGGGTGGATTCCTGCATTGTGCAGGGGGTTGGACTCGATGGCCTTGTAGGCCCCTTCCAACTCTGCTATTCTATGATTCTATGAAGCCAAAAAAGAAGGGGAGATAGAAGAGAGGAGATACCACTAAGCATAGGTGAGAACTTCTGCTTCATAAGGTGATCCTGAGGTCTAGTATTATGAGAGAGGGAGAAAAACATCTCCTTATCCACTTTCTACACACCAGGCACAGTTTTGTATACCTCTACCATGTCTCCTCCTTCCTTGCCTCTTTTCTAAGCTAAACAACCCCAAATGTTGTAGCTTCTCCTCATATGGAAGCAGATCCAGACACTTGGTCATTTGGTTTGCTGTTTTCTGTACCTTTTCCAACTTTACAAACTCCTTTTTGAGATATGATTATCAGACCTGTGCACTACTCCAAGCACGGTCCCATCATAGTTTTGTATCAGGCCATCACAATATTGGCAGGGCTTTCTTTCTTTTCATAGAATCATAGAATCATAGAATAGTAGAGTTGGGCCTATAGGGCCATCAACTCCAACCCCTGGGCGGTTTTGTGAACCGCCCAGAGAGCTTCGGCTATTGGGCGGTATAAAAATGTAATAAATAAATAAATAAATAAATAAAACCCTGCTCAATGCAGGAATCCACCCTAAAGCATCCTTGACAGATTCCCTTTCTAATTCTGATTCCCTTTCTAATTCTGCCCAACATGGAATTTGCAGCTTCCCACCGGGTCGACATTTTCATTACGCTCTCCAGTCTCCACCACAACCCCAAGATCTCTGTCTTGGGCAGTCCCTGCCAGCTTTGATCCTATCGTTGTTAGGGATGCTGCGAGTTCCCGACTGGGTCCAGGAGCCTTGCGGATCCCATGCATCCAGCCCCCTAGACCCAGTTCAGTGTTCCTGACATGATCATGTACCCCTGGCTGAGCAACTGCAAGGCACCAGCAAGCATTGGCAGCCTCCTGCCCGCATGCCAAAATCACACATTCCCCCCTTCCTGTGTCAATAGCGCCCACCATTGGTGCAGGAAGGGGGAGATTTTGGCAGGAGGGTGGGCGACTGCTGAGCGCTCACTGGGCCAATCCGGGCTTCAGAAGAAGCTCGCATGGCCTGGAGAGTGGAGGCATACATCAGCAGTGACTGGGGCAGAGCCTCCCAAGCCTGGTATGGGTGAGTTTGCCCACCCCTAATGGTTGTATAATAAAAGTTAGGAATATTTATTTATTTTCTGAAACGTGCATCATGTTACACTTGCTTACATTGAACTGCCTTTGCCATTTTAATGCCCATTCCCCCAGTTTGGCGAGATCCTTCTGGATCCCTTCACAATCCCTTTCTGCAGGGGAGTGAGTCTAAGATTGGAATTTGACTGACCTGGAGGTGTTATACTGAACAAATCATGTCACACAAGAAGTCTCAAACTGAAACTAATGTTATGCGAGAGGTTCAGCGAAGTGCCTCCCTCTTAGGCAGACATTAGCAGGAGCTGTCTCCCGGAGCGCTGAAATGGCTGAGCGGCGTTTGAACAACCAAGCCCCACTCGGTACCCATAGCGGTTTGCATATTCAAAGTGCTGTACAAACATTAATTAATTAATCCTCATAACTTCCCTGCAAGGTAGGAACGTTTATCTCCACATGGCAGATGGGAGAAAACACAGGAAGGATAACTAAGATGGGGCAGGAGGTAAGAATGGACATGAAGAGGTGTAGTAGTTAATTTGGAATTGCTCTTTGCACTGTTTGTAAAATTAGAAGGTGAACAGTGTGAGTTGCTTTGAGCCATCAAAGATGGGGAATAGCCCCGGAGCGAACATTCGTTCTGCGGCAAAAGAATGTGCAGTGCAAAAAATCTCCTGGAGCTAAGGCAACCTTCTGATGGAGGCCAGCTCATAGAACCTCATCAACAAAGATCACTTGAATCCAGTGCTGGGTTTTGAGATCCATTTCAAGCTGTTTTGCTTAATGTAACCTCAGATGAATAGGGTTGTTTCTGGGGAGGGTGTGTGTGAGAGTAGGCACCAGTACTGCTGGGTGTTGGAGATTGAGTACGAACAGAATAAGCACACCAGAGTAAGTGGAGCTACTCTAGAACCTGGGAGTAGGGGGTGGGGACCTCAATTTTGCACTTTTCCACCAATTTATTTATTTATTTTATTAAAACATTTGTATCCTGCCCTATATCACAGGGATGTCAGGGCGATGTACAGATAAAAACATGCATATAAAATAGAACAATAAATATACAATTCTAAAACAAATTAAACCATTAATAGGTTAAAATCAATATGAATTTTTAAAACAGTAGAAGCCAATTAAAGCAGGACAGTGTGCAGGCTGGTGGATTAAGGTATCAAAGGCTTTCTTCAAAAGCCATGTCTTAACCTGGCGCCAAAATGAGGCCAGTGCTGGTGCCAGTCGGGCCTCCAGGGGGAGCATGTTCCACAGCTGGGGTGCCACAACAGAGGAGGCCCTCTCCCATGTCCTCCCATGTCCTCTCATGTTGGTGGGGCACAGAGAAGGGCTCCTCCGACAGATCTCAAGTCTCGGGCAGGCATATATAGCGAGTATCAAGGTCCAAAGCCGATATACAATATACAAACCCAAACTCAATCATCCTATGAAATGCTCACTTCTCCGAACGTTGCAATGGAGCATTCCGATCAAAAAAAGGCCTAGAAACATGTGCATGCAGAAATGGGCATATTGCTGAAAATAATCTTAAAGGTACATAATATTAGGGAAATTGCTTGGAAAAGGTTAGTGCTTTAGGCGGAATTGCATACAAAAATGCATATCTTAAGAGAAATGTGTGCAATGATGCATACAGATTTTCATTGTGTGTGTTTTTTCAAAAAATGAAAAAAAAATGTCAACATTCTCAAACTTAAGGCTGGAAAAATTCACAAAGCTTGAGATAGGGATGGATGGACCAAGCCGCAGCCACACTTGGCAGGTGCTCGTGGAGCGGCCGCGGCCACCCACCCTCGCTCACTGGGCCACGCAAGCCACAAGATGTCAGCTCCGTAATTTCAGTGTTTTTGATGCTAATAATAATAATAATAATAATAATTTATTTCTTACCCGCCTCTCCAATTGGATCGAGGCGGGGAACAACAGCAAGCATAAAACACATACTAAAATACTGATTAAAAACATGGTATACACTGTTTAAAAACATCCTAAAAGCATCCTAAAAACATGCTAAAAATATCCTAAAATTCTACTGGATAGGCCTGCCAGAAGAGATCAGTCTTGACAGCTCTCTTGAATGCTAGTAGACTGTTGAGTTGACAAGTCTCCTCCGGCAGGCCATTCCACAGTCTGGGAGCAGCAGAAGAGAAGGTCCTCTGGGTAACAGTTGTTAATCTAGTTCTTGCTAGCTGAAGTAGATTCTTCCCAGAGGACCTGACTGTGGGGGGCGGATTGTATTGGAGAAGGTGGTCACGCAGGTAACCTGGACCCAAACCATGTAGGGCTTTAAAGGTGATAACCAACACTTTATACTTCGCCCGGAAACTAATTGGCAGCCAGTGAAGAGATTTTAGGACTGGTGTGATGTGATCACCCCTAGATGTTCCAGTGACCAACCTGGCAAAATGGCGAATGTACAAGGCCATTTCCTCAACTTTAGAGGCGTAGAGGGCTACTTTATATTTCTAATGTTGCTGAAATGGTCCCGAACGGCCACCTTTTTTGCGCAACGTTAAAAATATGAAACTTACAGAACCACCAGCTTGTGTTTATTTATTTATTTATTTATTTATTTATTTATTATTAATTACATTTCTATACCGCCCAATAGTCGGAGCAGCTCGCATCAAGGCGTGTGGGGCACTCTTGAACCATGCGGCACTTGGTGAGTGTATCCGTGAGTGCCCTGAGGATCGGTGAGGGGCATCGGGGGAGGGGGGCAAGTGGGTTGGAAGTCTGTCAGACTCCACCCTTGTGTTGGGCGTTGACAACATCTTTGGCTCAGGAAGAACCAAATTTAAGACAGGAAAAATAACGGAGTAACAGACGCATTCAACCCTACAGATGTTTTGCCAGACTTGACCTATGTCCGAATAGCAAACTCATTTGCATTGGACCATCTACATACAAGATTAATAGGACTTGTTTCTACATACAAGATTAAATGGAACTTATTAAAATTCACATATTTATTTATTATTATTATTATTTATTATTTATTATTTATTTATATAGCACCATTAATGCACATGGTGCTGTACAGAGTAAAACAGTAAATAGCGAGACCCTGCCGCATAGGCTTACATTCTAATAAAATCATAATAAAACAATAAGGAGGGTAAGAGAATGCACCAAACAGGCAGTATAAAAATCAGAACAATTCAAGTTTTAAAAGCTTTAGGAAAAAGAAAAGTTTTTAACTGAGCTTTAAAAGCTGCGATTGAACTTGTAGTTCTCAAATGTTCTGGAAGAGCGTTCCAGGCGTAAGGGGCAGCAGAAGAAAATGGACGAAGCCGAGCAAGGGAAGTGGAGACCCTTGGGCAGGTGAGAAACATGACATCAGAGGAGCGAAGAGCACGAGTGGGGCAATAGTGTGAGATGAGAGAGGAAAGATAGGAAGGAGCTAGACAGTGAAAAGCTTTGTAGGTCAACAGGAGAAGTTTATATTGGCATCATGGATCAGAGGAGCGAAGAGCACGAGCGGGGCAATAGTGTGAGATGAGAGAGGACAGATAGGAAGGAGCTAGAAAGTGAAAAGCTTTGTAGGTCAACAGGAGAAGTTTATATTGGATTCTGAAGTGAATTGGAAGCCAATGAAGAGGCAGAGGGTGTCGAGAGCTAAAAACACTGGGATTGAGTCTTCATATACTCAACCATGTGCTGACATGCTCCTCATCTTTAATAGCTACATGGCAGGCAGGTACAACACGGTCCTTTCCACACTCGGAAGAGTTGTACTTCTTGGATTTGGCTGGTGAACATGGGAGAGGATTTCATCTGGTCTTGCTTTTTTGATAAGAACATACCAACGTTTGCAAATGTCTTCATATATGGGGCAGAAGGAACCTACGATTCAAAAAATATATATGAATGTGTGACAAAGCGAAACTGACAGGTATTAGCAGGCTTGGGATGTTCATAGGCTTTTTTCTCGTACCGCTCACTTGCTTGGAGAGGGCAGGAGAACAGGCAGTGACTGAAAGGAGAATTAGTAGCAGGGGCAGCAGCCCCTGGGGATTAGGAGTGCCCCCCTCCCTGCCAGGGCACAGAGCTCAGCAGATTTCTGTCAAGGCTGGCTCCATTTGGTAGGTGGCCACCATAATCACCTGTGAACACATTCCAAGGAAATACTCACCACACAACACGGATGGGGCAAAATGATCAGATGATTTCTGGATGCAAAAAGTGAGTCAGGTGACGGGAACCTCAGATGCAAGTAGCAGAGCAGTGAGAAAAGTGAGTGAAGTTGCAAGTGGATGTGTGTGTGTGTGTGTGTGTGTGTGTGTGTGTGTGTGTGTGTGTGTTCTGGAAGAAGCATCAGACTCAATAGTGACACATGGAATGATGTTATGAAGCCTTATCAGCTCCATATCTCCGTTGTATTTAAGAGTCGCCCTTGCAATATTATAAGAATGAAAGAGCGGCCCTTTCATAACCGACCAAAGGTCGATCTAGTCCAGGGCTGTTGAACCTTTCTCAGTCAAGGTCCAAATTCAGTTTCAGAATTCAAGGACAGCATTCCAGCCATGCGCAGGTCCCAAGGCAAACTGCAGGGTGCCAAAGGCCCACGGTCAATACCGAAACACCCCAAAGTGCAGCATGTTTAAGCTCTTACCACCAGTAACTAAGCCTTCAGGGAGGAATTTCAGTCTTTAAAATGGGGGAGGGGGAGAGACCATGCAAAACCTGGGAACCGCCAAATGAGTAGTGGGTCAGGGGAAAGGGGTGGGACCAGAGTAAGGGAGTGTGGCCCTAGAGGGACCCGGGGTGGGACCCGGGGGGGGGGGGGTCTGATTTGCCTGTGGTCCTTAGATTCAACACCCTCTGACCTCGTCAAACAAAGTTCATATGCATGACACAAAAGCAGCAGCCCTCCTGTGGATAGGGAGTCCTCTCCCATAATTCTAGAACCCAATAGGGTCATCCCATGAAGCTGGTGGATGGGAGATTCAGGACAGATCAAAGAAAGGACTTCTTCACACAGCGCATAGTTAAACTATAGCTTTAAAAGGGGGTTGGATAAATTCCTGGAGGAGAAGACTCTCAATGGCTACTAGCCCTGATAGCTGTGTGCTACTTCCAGTATAAGCAGTAAGACTATCTGCACCAGTTGCTGAGGAACATGGGTAGGAAGGTGCTGTTGCAATCATGTCCTGCTCATGGGTTCCCATGGGCAGCTGGTTGGCCACTGTGTGAACAGAATGCTGGACTAGATAGAGCCTTAGTTTGATCCAGAAGGGCTCTTCCTATGTTCATATGTTCTGATGTTCTCCTGTCCCTGGCATTTGCATTTGGACCCATACATCCTTGAACATGTAATTCAGAGTTCAAAGGCTAGAATTTATGGCCATTTACATTCCACTGATTAATATGAATCCTGTTCTCTCTCTCTCTCTCTCTCTCTCTCTCTCTCTCTCTCTCTCTCTATATATATATATATATATATATCTCAAGCCCTTTGTGTCTATCATAAAGTCTTTGCTCTGCCTGACCCTGGTTTCACCTACACGCCTGCTGTCTTCAAGCACAAATCCAACTCTGTCCATTTTTTTAAGCCTCATTCCAACTTTTGAATCTTGAAGTGTACGTTACATCGGGGCGGATGATTAAATCTTCCCAGAGTGGGACACTACCCGCTTTCTCTTTGCCCCGCTGCTTTGAATATTTCCTCCTCACTTCTTCAGACAGATGAAAAGGAGCTTTCTGAAACCCATGAGGTGTCTAACATCTTTCGGATCTCTTGAAGCCACGGGGTTTTAAAAATGACCTCAAGAGGACCAATATTACACATGAACCTGTCTTCTGGCCTTTCCAAAGCAGACTCGATATGACATATCTCTAGAAGGAGCTTAAGATCTCCTTGCTTCAAGACCTATGCAGAGAAATATATCATGTCTAAAAATACAGGGGCTGATTCCGTTAGAGTAACTTTTTTCCCCAGGGACATTTTTGAAATCTATGATTCTTGATAAAACACATTTTTCATCCAAATGGAAACTAATTCCAAGTCTGTTGTGAATATGTTTTCTGTATGTATTTATTTAGTGTTTTATATAATTGGTACTATTACATGTGACTAGGGATGTATGAGAAATCCCATTCAGTTTGTTTTTGATCAGGATTCATAGAATCATAGAATAGCAGAGTTGGAAGGAGCCTACAAGGCCATCGAGTCCAACCCCCTGCTCAATGCAGGAATCCACCCTAAAGCATCCCTGACAGATGGTTGTCCAGCTGCCTCTTGAATGCCTCTAGTGTGGGAGAGCCCACCACCTCCCTAGGTAACTGGTTCCATTGTCGTACTGCTCTAACAGTCAGGGAGTTTTTCCTGATGTCCAGCTGGAATCTGGCTTCCTTTAACTTGAGCCCATTATTCCGTGTCCTGCACTCTGGGAGGATCGAGAAGAGATCCTGGCACACATCTGTGTGACAACCTTTTAAGTCGTTGAAGAGTGCTATCATGTCTCCCCTCAATCTTCTCTTCTCCAGGCTAAACATGCCCAATTCTTTCAGTCTCTTCATAAGGCTTTGTTTCCAGACCCCTGATCATCCAGTTCTCATCTCCCAGGCTGAACACGGATTCAGATGCAATCTGCCGCTCACATCTGTACATTTCTGAGGTTGCAATGTGATTCATGGACCAAAAAAATTGTTTGACAGCACGCATACATGTCACAATGCACACAAACATGCTTTAAATAATGGGAGAACACATACATTTCAAAGATGTGAACAGTTGATGCATATGTATAAAAGAATGTGCACGAATTTTCATGCCAAAAAAAAAATATGGACCCAAGAATGAGCTTCAAGCTGAAATTTTGAAAACTTTGATGAGCTAAAGTTTTGCTTCTATACACCTTCAGATATGTGACTAGTAATATTGTTTCTCTCTGTTTTGGAAAAAAAAGTTTAATATTCTATATATATTTTAAAAGTGAAAGTTCCCTGATTTTAATACCAATGTTCTTTTCGCAAATTCCTTTTCATTGATATAGAAATTCACATTGCAGAGAAGAGGTACCTTTGCTCAGTGGTAGAGCAATTGTTACTTTGCATGCAGAAGGTCCCAGGTTTTGGCCTACAGCTCCCATCAGTCCCAGCTAATAGGAGGGGATCATGGGAGTTGCACGCCAAAACAACAGGTGGGTCAGAAGTTGTCCACACACACATCTGCCTTAGAGAACTACTGCTAGCCAGAGTAAACAATACTGGGTCTAGATAAACAAGTCATGTGTCATGGTGTATGGAAAGTTCCTCCATGAGATCTGGGAACAAGCAACTCTCCCTCTAGTTTCAGGATGTGCTGGAATAAGTGCGTGGGAATAAGATGGTGAGAGTAAGGAGTAAGAACTGCTTCTCAGGGCTTCCTGATAAGCACTGAAGTTTCCTTCACATGTACGTCTAGCTGCTCTGTCACTGCTTCTATCAGCAGATCTTCCTGCAAACCTGTCGATTCTTCTGTGGATATGGTTACTACACCAAACAGATGATGATGATGATGATGATGATGACGATGGAATCTATTTCTTACCTGCTTTTCCAGACCATTGTCTTCCCAAGGCGGCTTACAGAATAAGAACACAATATGCACACCATAATTAAACCACATAAACTCTAAAGCATGTTAAATAAAAACAGTTCCAATCAAATGTAATTTTCAAAGACCCATCAGCATCAAATCCCATTCAAACTTTCAATTAAAAGGCAAGAAGAACAGATGAGTTTTTAAAACCCACAGATGGGGCCGGCTGTATGTCTCTCAGGAGGGGCTGTAGCTTAGTGGTAGAGCACATGCATTGCTCTACATGCAAGGCCCCAAATGCAATCTCTGGCTTTTCCAGGTAAGGCTATGAAAGAATCCTGCCTGAAACCCTGGGGGGGGGGGGCTGCCACCAGTCGAAGTTGGCACTACTGGACTAGATGGGCCAATGGTCTGACTCACAGTATAAGGCAGCTTCCTTTGTTGAGGGAATTTCATAGGGCAGGGGCCACCACTGAGAAGGCCTTCTCTCTAGAGCCCACTAACCTTACTGATCTTGGTTGCAAGCCAACAGGTAGGGCCTCCCTAAGTGACAAACTTTCCTGAGATCCTGGAATGCTATCCTGCTGTGGTTTAAATACAGTCCAAAAAAGAAAAGAAACAAGAAACAAGAAACATTGCCATTGCCTCCTCTCAAATAACAGACCCAGATCGTGTATTTGCCAATTAATCAGAGCTGACCTTACACCTCTTCTTCTCCTTCTCCTTCTCCTTCTCCTTCTCCTTCTCCTTCTCCTCCTCCTCCTCCTCCTCCTCCTCCTCCTCCTCATCATCTCTTTTATCACTTATGGCGGTTTTTCTAGACAGAGATGACGGGCTTTGCCAAGTCATGCGGTCTTTTGCTGATTCAGAAATTTCCTGACTATTGAGCATGTTTTAAGTACGACCACTTTCTGGATGTTGCTGTGGGTATATTTTGGTAGGCCCAGTTTCTGGAAGTTTTCTGTATAGTTCTGTTGTTGTTGTTGTTGTTTTCATTTCTATACTTCACCATAGCTGAATCTCTCTGGATAGTTTACTACAATTTATTTTAAAAAATACAATATAATAAAAGTAGTCTGAAATTTCTAACATAGACAAATTTCAACAATGTAAACAGCTAAAAAAAATCCAAATAAACAATGCTTTTCCTAAAAGACCTACTAAGACAGCAGACATAGATGCCTTATCATAAACCTTTAAGTGCCCGAGAGTAGAAGGTAGTCTTTACCTGGCACTGAAAAAATGACAGTGTTGGTGCCAGGCAGGCCTCAGTGGGGAGCTCATACACAGTTGGGGGACCACCACTGAGAAGGCCCTCTTCCTTGTTGCCACCTTCCAAGCCTCCCTTGGAGGTGACACTCAGAGGAGGCCCCAGATGTTCATTGTAGTGTCCAGGTATGTTCAGGTCAGCAGAGGTGCTCTGTCAGGTATTACACTCCCAACCTGTGCAGGCAAGGTGAGGTGGTTGCCTGGGAGGTGGCAGCAAGGTGTTGTGGGAAAGAGCTGTGGGCCACGTGACCTGCACTGCACTTCCAAAGCTAGCCTGCTGCCTTCACTTCTGGTGAAGAATGCTGACTCATTGTTAGTGTTGAAAGATTCAAGTACCGGTCGAATCGGCTTATTTGTCCATGGAATGGGAGGAGCCACTATCCTGACCTCAGGCAGCAAAACGACTTGATCCAGCTTTGCTGTTAATTAAGACAGAAATATCCTGCTTCCTTGTAGCAAGTTCACACTTTCTTTCCCTGAGATATGTGAACCGCCCCTAGGAGTGTCCCAGTGATGATGGTGGAGAATCGCCCTTTGAAAATGGCCCATTAGAATATTCCTGAGGACGTTGCTGCTGCTTTTTAGGGGTTAAACATAATGTCTGGCTATATCCACGTTGATTCCAGCTGAAACAGACATTCAGAACTAACCCAAACATGCCACATTTCCACGTTTTCCATTCAACTTTTGACTGTGAGTGCTCAACCATACAGGCAGGTTGGCCCCTCGGACTCACCTGGCCACCGTCCCTGCCCACCGAGCTGTCCCTGACTTACTGGACATGTTTGTGAGCAGCCGGCAGCTGTCTGTGTCTTCAGCGAGTTTACATAAATGTAAACTTGTGGAAATGGCGGCCTCATATCCACCTCCTGCCTGACAGCACCACTGCCACTGCGATGGCTGCCACATGCAGAGGAAAAGGCCCCACCATCACAGCTGCCTTCTCCTCCTCCAATCCTGGCTACCACAGCCGCAGTGTAGCTGGCAGGGTAGGAGGGGAATGAGAAGCTGCCATTTCTGCAAGTTTACATTTACAAAAGAAAAGAAGAAGAAAAAAGTCACCATTTTTTATGTAAAATGGCGACTCTTTGAGGCAGCAGATGGCTTCTGGACAGACTCGCTGGGCGCAGGGCTGATCATCCAGTGGGTCCGGGCAAGCGCGGATGCCTGTGGAGCGTGTCCGGGCAGCGCAAGCAGGGGTGGAGGCTTGCTGAGCACCTGAGGGGAAGCCAAGCACAGGTGAATTTGTCCCTCTCTACATATAGGTCAAATCCACATTTTGAATGGCTATGGTTATCTTAAAGACCAAGAGATTTCCAACATCATTAGTATCTCTTGTTTGCTTTGTCTTCATCAGGCATCAACTCAGAAAGCTTATCAGCTGCCAAATATATTCAATCGCAAAATGCCATTGCATATTATAACTACCAAATACAGATTAACGGCACGTGTCAAATATTGACACAAATTATCAGCGGAAGTCAGAAGGAGCGACTGTTCCTTCCTCAACTCGGCTCTCTGCAGAAGCGTTGGGACTGCAGTCTCCATAATCCCCAGCTGCACTGGTTGTGGCTGATGGGAACTGTGGTACAGCACATCTGGAGGGGCTGGTTTGGGGGAAGGCAAGAGAATATTCAACATCAAGAGCCATTCCAGAGCCTCCTGAGGGGAATTTTTCACAGCCCGTTCCTTCCGGCTCTACACGTTATCACATTAGCTTGCTGTACTGTATAACAAATGGGCGTTTTCTAGGTCAAGAACTATTGGACCCATTTTTGTTGTGTGTTTTTTTCCAAATGCCTTGAACGAAAATGATGTTGCCTTTTCCAACATACGCCCGGACTTGGAATGGTAAACAGTAACCTATGCAGAATTGAATTACAACCCATTTCCCCCTGGCAATCCATCTTCCCCCGTTTCTGTGCAGGGGCTTGCCACAGCTGCAAAAAGTATTGAGTGCGGCGAGATATACTTAGTTTTCTCCAAAGCGGCGCGCAACTTGTTATAGATGGCCTTGTGTCCAGGTAAAGGTTAAGGGGGTCCTTTGTTGTTCTAGTTTTCACTTGTCCCTGACACTGCAGCCTAATCATTCCACATAATAACAGCCCTGATACACAGGCCTGAGTCAAAGTCACAAGTCAATAAATCCATTCCATCCTCTCTTTCAGGCAGAGTGTTGAATAGCACTGAGTGTGCAGTGTCATAGAGCCCTCCAGTCTATCACCTCAAGGTCATCTGGTTTACAGTGCAAAAAAACTTTCTTGCCTTAAGTGCCTCCCGCGTTCCGAAAAGGAAGATGAGCAGCAGGGCTTCATGGGAGCTCAGCATTAAAAGCCTCCTTTTTCCACGTCAGGCCACCACAGCTCTCCTCACCGTGAAGTACCATGCAAGACTTAGGCACATAGGGAAGCCGTAGGCGTGCGCAGCACATTTCATTAGGGTGTGTACCCAGGGAATTTTATTTTTTTAAAAGGTGAACATTTATTGAATACTCAGGGCCTTGCTAGACCTACCGGATAATCCGGCCGGGAGTTGGGGCAATGGCACACTACAGCTAGCACGCGCCATCGCCCTTTTCCAGATGTAAGACGCGATGGGGCAAAGGGAAGCCCCGTCGCGTCCATTTTTTTTCTTAGTTAAAGGGCCATGTGTGCAGGAGCACACTGCCAGAGAAGGTAGGTTTTTTAAAAAATAAATATAGGGTCCCCTGCTCCCCCTGCCCCTGATTTCCCACACACACACAATGCCTGATGCCCCCCCTGCCAGCTCGCTCACCCGTCCTCCCCCCATCTGCCATGCCCTGTCTCCCGTTCTTCTTTCCCCCCATCCCCGATGCCCTGTCCCCCGTTCTTGTTCCCCTGCCCCATCCCCTGTCCGCCATGCCCATGCCTGTGCCCTTGCCCGTTCTTCTTGCCCTGACCCCCATCCCTCGTCCGCCATGCCCATGCCCATGCCCTTGCCCGTTCTTCTTCCCCCACCCCACATCCCCGATGCCCGTGCCCATTCTTCTCCCCCCCTCTCTCCTGCCAGGTCCGGCCTTTCTCCCGGCCCCTATCTCCCCCCCCCCCCGTGATTACCCCGCCAGCCAGATGGGCACAGCCACCTATGAGTGCTGTGCCCAGTCCATGGCTTCTCCTGGCTACTTGCAAGTAAGCGAGCAGCCGGGAAAAGCCACGGACCCTGCTAGACTTTCCGCAGCCCTGGCCTGAGGCCGGGGCTGCGGAACAACCGGGCCATATGTGAATCCGCTTATCCCGGGTTAAGGGAGGTCTTAGCCTGGCCTGACACCGGAATCCCCTCTGCGTCATCTGGATGCACAGGAGGGAGACCGGGCCTTACACCGCGCTAACACCTCGTCTAGCAATGGCCTCAGTCATAAAGGCATTTTTTAAATTCATTAATTCATTTATTAAACACTGTAGACTCTGATGCCCTACTATGCGTTCGGCTTGCCTGACTGTGAGAAGGCCATTGCAGGTAAGGGGAGGTTTGAGGAGAGGATTATTGCTTGAGGCATTAGGATGTGCCTGGGCACACCCGGCACACCCTTTGCGCACACCTATGAGGGAAGCAAATTTCCCTTAGAGATGGGAGGGGGGTGTTTCATTTTGCACTTTCGAAGCAATCTGCAAACCGAAACTCAGTCATCCTTGGAAATCCCGATTTTTACCAATTTGGTGGTGGAGTTCGCCGATCAAGAAAACCCATACGAAAGTGGGTATGTTTATGAAAATCACAAATGGCATTATCTTATTTATTTATTTATTTATTTATTTATTTATTTATTTAAGCATTTTTATGCTGCCATTCAGCCAAAAAAGGCTCTCACGGCGGCTTACAAAAGTATTTCTTGACAGAAATATCTTGGGGAAGTTGCTTGCACGCACACACACGCACACAAATGCGTACATCAAATGTGTGCATGAGTGGAAGTGCATGCCAAAATGTGTATGGATTTCCATGCAAACTTTTAAAATAAAATGCTCAAAGTTTGGGATGACTTGAATTTAAGTTGGGGAAAATGAGAAACTGAGAGAAACTGAAATTGACAAATTCATCCATTCCTAATTTTGCTGCCTTTGGTGACTCAGGGGCATGGCTAGACGAGGCGGGTTGAGGGGGATGATCTCGCAATTTTCTGATCGCGAGATCATCCCCCGCATCTACACGCAGCTTGTGATGTCTCATGAGGAAGAGGATGTCACAGCCGCCATTTTGTTTTGTTTTTTAATCGGAGAAGAACGCAGGAGCGCTCCTGCGCAAAATGTGAGTTTTTAAAACAAAACTAAAAACTTCCCGCTTCCTGCACCCCAGCCTGATGGGCACAGAGCTTCTGAGTACCCAAGACAAAACCACAACAGCGGGCCACATGTCCCACGATCTCGGGATCATCTCAAGACTGTGGGAAAAATTGAAATGGAAGGGTAAGGCGATATCCCAGGGAAAGGGAGGGATCGTCCCTCCCTGCTCCCAGGACACCCTGTGCGTTATGTGGATGAGCCAGTGCCTGGGCACGGTAATGGACTGGATGAGGGCTAATAAACTGAAACTCAATCCAGACAAGACGGAGGTACTGTTAGCGGGTGGTTCTTCTGTCCGGCTAGGTGATGTTTGCCCTGTCCCGGACGGGGTTGCACTCCCCCTAAAGGATCGGGTCCGTAGTTTGGGGGTGCTCTTGGATCCAGAACTGTCACTTGAGGCACAGGTGAACTCAGTGGCAAAGAGCACCTTTTATCAGCTCAGGCTGATATACCAGCTGCGCCCTTATCTGGACAGAGATAGCTTAGCTACAGTTATCCATGCTCTGATAACCTCTCGCTTGGATTACTGCAATGTGTTATACGTGGGGCTGCCTTTGAAAACGGTCCGGAAACTTCAACTGGTGCAAAACAGGGCAGCAAGGTTATTAACAGGGACTGGCCAGCAAGATCACATTACGCCAGTCCTTTTACAACTTCATTGGCTGCCAGTCCAGGTCCGGGCCCAATTCAAAGTGCTGGTATTGACATTTAAAGCCCTAAACGGTTTGGGGCCAGGTTATCTGAAGGAACGCCTCCTCCCATATGTACCTGCCCGGACCTTAAGATCATCTACAGGGGCCCTTCTCCGTGAGCCCCTGCCAAAGGAAGTGAGGCAGGTGGCTACTAGGAGGAGGGCTTCCTCCGCTGTGGCACCCCGGTTGTGGAACGAGCTCCCCAGAGAGGTCCGCCTGGCGCCTACACTGTACTGCTTTCATCGCCAGCTGAAGACCTTTTTATTCACTCAGTATTTTAACACTTAATTTTAACTTAAATTTAAATTGTACTGTTTTAACTCTGTATTTTAATCTTATATCAACTTTGCTGTGTGGTTTTATCCTGGTTGCGCTTTTTATACTGTATTTCGTAATTGTGTTTTAAACTGTGGTTTTAATTTTTGTGAACCGCCCAGAGAGCTTCGGCTATTGGGCGGTATAAAAATGTAATAAATAAATAAATAAATAAAAATATCACCCCATCTAGACATGCCTCAAGTATATCAGAGACTAGAGTCAAACAGTGGCTGGAGAGAAACTATTGCTCAGTGGTGGAGCTCCTGCTTTGCATACAGAAGGATCTAGGTTCAACCATTGGCATCTCCAGATAGGGTTGGGAAAACTTCTGCCAGAAACCCTAGGGAGCTGCTATCAGTGGAGGAGAGTGATTCCATCCAGAACTCCAATGGAGATATCCAAGGTGCTGAACCCATTTGGGGGTATGGTTCAGCACTTGGGATAGATCCTTTAGAGTTCTGGCCACTTCTGACTGAAAGCTATAAGGGATTTACAGCTCCACCAAAATCGGAGCCATGGGCAAACTCACCGGAGCCCACCTCGCGTGTCACTCGTGGAACCCCGCCAGCCATCCAACCCTGTCCTGCCTGCCATGTTGCCTAAATGGTGCTGTTTACAACTGCCATTCTACGCAAGTGGTGATCCATGTAATCAGCTGAGCTGCCATTCTTACACAAAATGGCGGCTCACAAACAAGCAGGGATCCCCATGCTTGCCTAACTCACCGCAGGAGCGTGGGGATCCACGGACTGACATCCGCGAGGCCGAGCCGGAGAGAAATTGCAGAACCCGGAGCCCAAACTGGACTCTTGTGACATCTTGTGATGTGTTAATTTAGGCTGCAATCCTCTACTGCAGACCTAGGAGTAATCCTCAAAGAACTTAATGAATCTTACTTCTGAGAAGACGTGTGTTGGGTTGGGCTGTTAGGCAGCCTGTTCTGGGTATTTAAATTGCACTTCTGTTGTGGAACTGCTACTGTAACTGCTCATGTTGTCCTGGAATCTTAGATTTTTCTCCCATTATATTGGTAATTACGTACTTCTTCTTGCTTTCATTTTGGGTTCATATTTATTTATTTATTTATTTATTTTGGTGTTTTCATCAATTGGGGTAAACAGCATATTTGGCAATCTTACTGCTGTAACGTACTCTCCCACCAGTCATTAATCTTGCGGCATCGTTATTGGTGTGTTGAAGCATCAGTAAACTTTGTTAAATTATAAATTTATAATTTGCATTGGTGGGGTGTGATTGTAGACCTGGGGATTGCTACAACATAAAAGAAAATACAATTAAGACTTTATATGCAGCAGGAAGGGGGGGAAGTGAGGCAATAATACTTGCATTTTTTTTTCCAAACAACTTTGTGAATGTTTATCCTACCATAGTAGATTGAGGAACAGGTGTTTTTTTCCAAGTGTACCCTTCCACATACAAACACTAGTGACAGGTAGAATTACATTGAATGCCCAACTGCTGCAAGGGCAGCAGACCCCGTCGGACCCGCTCAGACCTAGGACAGGCCCACTGTCATGTCTAGCTCTGCTCTTCTTGTTTTGGAAGAAGGTGTTTCAAGTAATCAATCAGAATCAGACTCTGAAGTAGAGGAGTCGGCTCCAGACACAGGCCAGCCTGTACCAGTGGGGGACAGAGCTCTCGCACTTTCTCCTCCAGCTGGTCCTGATCTCTCTCCAGAGCTTATCTCGTTAAGGACAAATCATAAAGAGGCAGTGGGAAGCTAACGTTCTTCCGAAGGAGAGGCCACCGACAGGGTAACTGATCCTAGGGTCCAGCGCAGGCTAAAACACATGGAGTGGAAGGAAGGTGAGAGAAAGTCAGCCTGGCTCGCACCGTGTCTGAAGCCGCCTCAAAACTAACCTCTCTGAAGTTAAAGTCTTTTGGGAAAAGGCTTTCTGTTCTCCTTGAAACGACAATTGTCTCACTTAGTTTGCATAGTTTTGCATAGGGAGAAGTTTCTAAGAGATTAGACCCTCTTTAGGCGGGAAGAGATGTTTATTGCTTAAATAAAGCTTTGGAGATTACTTAGCAGGTCTTGTCTTTTGTCTCCTAAGAAGGCAGGAGGTTTTTTAAGAAACATGACGCCCTCACCCGACTGCTCTTGAGCCTTCAAGAGGGGTCAGGCATGGGTCTACCATGACCTACACCCTTTGCCCATTTGACCTGCTGTGTTAATGGCAGCTGCCATTAATGCAGCAGGGAGAAATACATAATTTCCCCCAGGTTGTAGAAATTGCATATTTCCCCCGTCGAGGGAGAAAACACTCAATTTCCTCAGACTTGGGGAAATTGTGTGTTTTTCCCTTCCCACCAATGGGGGCCTTAAACAGCCTATTAACCCCCATTGGTGGGGCAGGTAAAAACACTATTTCTCCAAGGTTGGGGAAATGGCATATTTTCCCCCTACACTCTAACGGCGTTGGCCGCCATTAAAGCGGAGGAGACAAACATGCCTTGGGGAAATTGTATGTTTCTCCCTCCCTGCCCCTAGCCAATTGGGATGCTAAAGGCAGGCTACAGAATCATAGAATCATAGAATAGCAGAGTTGGAAGGGGCCTAAAAGGCCATTGAGTCCAACCCCTGTTCCATGCAGGAATCTACCCTAAAGCATCCCTGACAGATGGTTTTCCAGCTGCCTCTTGAAGGCCTCTAGTGTGGGAGAGCCCACAACCTCCATAGAGAACTAGTTCCATTGTCGTACTGCTCTAACAGTCAGGAAGTTTTTCCTGATGTCCAGCTGGAATCTGGCTTCCTTTAACTTGAGCCCGTTATTCCGTGTCCTGCACTCTGGGAGGATCGAGAAGAGATCCTGGCCCTCCTCATTGTGACAACCTTTTAAGTATTTGAAGAGTGCTATCATGTCCCCCCTCAATCTTCTCTTCTCCAGGCTAAACATGCCCAGTTCTTTCAGTCTCTCTTCATAGGGCTTTGTTTCCAGACCCCTGATCATCCTGGTTGCCCTCCTCTGAACACGCTCCAGCTTATCTGCATCCTTCTTGAACTGTGGAACCCAGAACTGGATGCAATACTCTAGATGAGGCCTAACCAGGGCCGAATAGAGAGGAACCAGTACCTCACGTGATTTGGAAGCTATACTTTTTTAATGCAGCCCAAAATAGCATTTGCCTTTCTTGTAGCCATATCGCACTGGCTGCAAAAAAGGGACAGCAAAGCGCACTTCCCGGAGGCCCTGAAAAGTGTGCATTTCCCCTGGCTACGCTAGTGGAGGCCCCGGAAAGGCTCACGTGGCCTGCCTCCTTGAAGCTTTCCAAAGCTTAGGGATGGGTGAAATTTTTCATTTCCGTTTGGTTTTGAGAAGAATTTACCCAAAATCACAATATTCTCCATATTTGTTACAAAAAGGACTTCAGCCATCTTTTTTCTTTTTTTTAACTGAATATAGAAGAAATCAAAACAGACAAGATTTGCCTCTCCAGGCCCAGGACTTTGAGCGCTTTGTTCTTAAACATCTGGGTTTGCATCCCTGTCAATTCAGCCATGCTCGTGTTTAATTAGGGCTGCCACCTCTTTTTTTCTGACCAGCTCTTCCTCTTTAACTCCATGGCAGATACAACACGGCCCTCTTCATGCTGTACCAATTGAACTTGACTGACGCAAAGGGGTGAGCATTTCATGTTTTATTTAAATCGGAATTTCTTAATATTAGGGAAAAGACAAGAAAAATAGGAAAAACACAAGAAAAACAGCAAGAGCAGTAAAAACACAAGAAAAACAGCCAACGCCAGCATAAAACAAAATCTACTGTATACAACTGCACCCACCATCCCGTCCAATAAAACATAATTGGGGAAGGCCAAAGTAAAGTAGTATGTTTTCTGGGCCTTCTTAAAAGCCTGCAGTGATGGGGCCTGGCAGACCTCCAATGGCAACTTATTCCGGAGGTGTGGGGCCACTGCAGAAAAGGCCCTGTCTCAGGTGATTACTTGTCTAACTGGACTCACAGGTGGGCAAGTAATCTTAAAGTGTGGGCAGGCTGATATGGGTGAAGGCGGTCTTTCAATATGGCTTTTGAACATGACTGGCCAACTTGTGGCCCAGCTGTCATAAGCAGCGCAGGAAGTGGGGCCAAGTGGGGGCGGGGTGCAGGGCAGGGGATTGCTGCATATATATATACTTTTGCATGGACTACAGCGGAGCCAAACTACCTTATACCTAGGGATGTCCGTCGTTTGAAAATCTAACCCTTTGGGGGTCTGATGGATTCCTGCTGCCCTCCTCACTTGGCTTGCACTCACAAACTGAGCTGAGGGTTTCCTGGGCAAATCTGGGCAACTTTTTCAGGGGGAGGGGTACTTCTTATAAATAGAAAGTTATGCAAACCATGCAAATTCTAGCCCGGATCTGTGCAAATTAGGGCTGGAATTTGTGCACATTAGGGCTGGAATTTGCGCAAATTATGCAATTTGCACAACATTCTATTTATGGGGGCGGGGACAGAAAATCTGAATTGAGTTGGACTAGCTCATGCAGAAGTGAGCCAAAGTCCAGGGTGGGGGGCAAGTTGATGAAATCTTGGTGAACTCCATTACCCAGATGGATTTATCAAACTTATACCAAGTCAGAACATGGTCTGCTTCTGCTTTCTCCATCAAAAGTCTTTTCCAGCCCTATGACCTGAGATCTTTTTCATCAGAGATGCCAGAGTTTGGATGTGGGTCCTTGGAGGGTCCTTCACTTCCCCGGAGGCCACCCATTGCTAATTCCAAAGCACACGCCTTACAACGTTTGGGAGCCTCCATCAATGTCAAGGTCTGGAAGTTGGGAGCCAGACGAATGCAGTCAGATCAGATGTTTGCAGAGTGGCTGGATTCGAGCTTGGCCAGCGGATGGGGCCCTGTTGCTTTTCTCCGTCTCCGTTGCTCCGTGGTTTCTTATTTAGCCGACAGAGCGCTGACTCGGAAACTCTTTGGATGACTCAGCAAGGCCTCCACCAGGGCCGTCTTCTCGGATGCATGGCCGGGATGCCAAGCTGCCTCTTCTGTGAATGTGATCCGTCTCCTCAACGGTCCTCGCCAGAAGCCGTTTCCGCAACAATAGATCTTGGATCCGGTTCAAGCTGCCAGCCAAGGAGCATCGAAAGCTGAGCCTGATCCATTTCTCTGCAAATCCATCCTTTTTTCTTTCTTTCCTTTTTTTTGTCCCCTGCTCTGGCAATGTGCAGTGACCCTGCGGCAATTCTTTCATGTTTATAGCCCTCACTCCCCTTCCTTGTTTTTTTCAAACAAAGTCAGCAATAAAAAATATAAGGTCCCGCCTGTATTTGCTGCGGTGCATGGATGTAAATCAATGGCTGCTGCTCCTTGACATGACTGTGTCTTGTAGACTTGAAACAACACACATAAAATACAAGAGAGCATCAGAAATACATACCCTGAGGCTGATGCACACTGTCCACTTCACCTGTTGGTGGCTGCACCGAAAGCCAACCGCTGCATTTGTCTTCATCATCATCATATGAGAAGAGCAGCTAAATCAGTTCATCCTGGCCAGCAAGGGGCCATTCAGACATTCCTCAGAAACAGGGATGGGCAAACCTGTTAATTTCGGTTTCTCTCAGTTTCTAATTTTTCCAGTCCTAAGTTTGCTTTGCCTGAAACTTCAATAATTGCTCCAGTCTTAAGTTTGGTTCATCCAGAAGTCTGAGGGTTTTTTAAAAGTTCACTTAAAAATTCATAAGCATTTCTGTGCAGATTTTTTTTCAAGTACATACATTTTTGTACACTTTTTGCTCGATAGGCGCACTTTTGCCAGTGATTTCCCCAATATAAATGCATTTTTGAACATTATGTTCTCTGATACACAATTTTTGCACTGTTAGTAAAATGGAGACTGGAAAATTCAGGGAGGTGTGAATTTCAAAGGAAAACTGAGGGCATGTCTAGATGGGGCGATATCCAGGGGATCATCCCAGGATCATCCCTGTGTGTGCACATGACACACAGGGTATATCCTGGGAGCAGGCAGGAAAGATCCCTGCCTTTCCCCAGGATATCGCCCTACCCTTCCATTTTGATCTTTCCTGCAGTCTCAGGATGATCCCTAGACCACAGAATGTGTGGCCCACTGTTGCGGTTTTGTCCTAGCTCCTCGTGAGTAAATGCAAGGAGCCAAGAACTGCACACAGGGCACAGAGCTCCTCAGGAGCTTTGTGCCCATTGGGGGTGGGGTGGGGGAGCGGGAGGGGGGGTTGTTTTAAAAACTTACATTTTGCACAGGAGCGCTCCTGTGCTCTTGTCCGATTAAAAAACAAAAACAAAATGGCGGCTGTAACAGCCTCTTCCTCCTGTGATGTCGTGAGCCACATGTATATGAGGGGGATGATCTCGCAATCATAAAATTGCAAGATTATCCCCCTGAACCCCCTTTGTTTAGCTGTGCCTTGAGTTTCAGTTCATATAGTGGTAGGCATGTGTGCACTAGCGACATTTGAGATGGCCAGGATTTGGTGCATCATGTCACCCTGTGCCTAACTCCTGTTCACAACTAGGGAGGTGGTGGGCTCTCCCACACTAGAGGCCTTCAAGAGGCAGCTGGACAACCCTCTGTCAGGGATGCTTTAGGGTGGATTCCTGCATTGAGCAGGGGGTTGGACTTGATGGCCTGGTAGGCCCCTTCCAACTCTGCTATTCTATGATTGTATGATTCTATGTTTGTGATCACTGCTCACTCTGCATGAACTGGAAACTAGCACAAAATGAGCAGGGATAAAACAGGAGATTTGTGCAAGTTTCCCCAAATTTGCACAAGGTTCTCCACATTTGCACAACTTCCTTAATTTGAGCAAGTTCCCTCAACAGACTAAAGCAAAGTTGAATCAGCCCACCGAAGACATTTACCCAGATTAGGAAATGTGCACAAATCAAACAGGGAATCGGAAACGAGGTGAGTGAGAGCACTTGGCTGACCATTTATGAATATTTTCGGTAGACACATGCTTGCGGTCACATTTGTAGCTTCTAAGAGGGCATGCTTGCAAGTTTTGCAAGCAAAAATGAATTTCTCATAATCCCTATATTGCAGTTCAAAAATGCAAGGTTAAATAAGTCTGCATTAAAATGGAAACTAAATTAATTCCTCACCCTCTCCTCTTATTAGGGAGGAAGAGATCCAGAAGAAGAAGCCAGACTGGGCCAACTCACCAATGCCACACCATAGGGGGAATGTTGTGTGAGTAAACCGTCAAACCCACACATGCAGCACACCCACACCGTTTCTGAACAGGCAATAAAACAACCCCTTCAAATAGGAAAGATTGCACACACACTCAGGTGCACTTTGCCTTTCAGTTTTCTACTAGCAAGAAAAAGAAAAGAAAAGAGATATGTGTACTTAAAACCCAGCAGTAAAACCATGCTTTTCGTGTAGGAAGTCCCAAGTTCAATCCTAGGGATCGATGAGAAATTTGTTGGTAGCACGTTTTCATTCAAACGTACCAAATTTGCACTTCCCAAACCTGCGAACAAATGAAATTGCTATTATGCAGTGATATGCACACTTTTCAGAATGTACCACTCAGTTTTGAAAGCAAAAAAAAAAAAAGTACCGTTAGGAAAGAGTGTACACGAACTGTGTATATTAGGGAATAGTGCACACAAAAACACAATTTATTAGAGGAAATGGCTTGGGAAAAATGGGTACATTTGGACACATGTGTACAATAGGTAAAATAAGAACATAAGAACATAAGAAGTGTCATGCTGGATCAGACCAAGGGTCCATCTAGCCCAGCACTCTGTTCACACAGTGGCCAACCAGCCATCAGCCAGGGAACAACAAGGGAACAACCCTCCCACCCACGTTCCCCAACAACTGGTGCACACAGGCTTACTGGAGATAGCACGCAACCATCAGGGCTAGTAGCCCTTGATAGCCTTCGCCTCCAGGAATTTATCCAACCCCCTTTTAAAGCCATCCCAATTGATGGCCATCACTACATCTTGTGGTAGTGAGTTCCATAATTTAACTATGCGCTGTGTGAAGAAGTCCTTCCTTTTATTTGCCCTGGATCTCCCACCAATCAGCTTCGTGGGATGACCCCTGGATTCTTATAGTTACAGTGCTAGTGCAAACCAATGCTATTGCAACTGATTAGCTCTTGTTAACCACAAGGAAAAAGTAACAGCAATTTGCCACCAAATTTGGGTGGCAAACCAAACTGCTAAATTTTGGTAGCAAACCATGCCACTGACATTGGGTAGCAAATCACCACTTCCCTCCTTTTATTTAGCAAGCACTAATGATGTTCCACTAGCATTGGTTTATGCTTTTGCAATCTCATTAGTGCTGACGCCATGACAGTATTGGGTACTACTCAATAAACACCCACATTTGGAACACTGCTTACAAAACAACCCACAAAAATGCATACATTCTGAGCGATCCACATGAAAATACATATTTTTTGTGCGGGCCTTCTTGAAAAAGAGTCACAACGGATGCCGTAACATGACAGAACAAATTCCACGTTGGAAAGTGGAAAGAGCAGAATTGGGATTGATGAATTTGTCCATCCCTGTTCAGGCCATGACTCTCCACATGGTACCGCAGAAGACCCCTGTCTGAAAACCTTTTGCAGTACCATGTGGCGAGGTCAAGGCCTGAACATTAGGGATGTGCTCCGCTTCTCCTCGAACCGGAGAAGCAGGAGCGGAGCGGGGGGCTTCGCCTACCCTTAAGGCGGAGGTGAAGAGGATTGGGGGGCCAGCAGATCCAGGCGAAGAGGATCGCCTCAATCCGGAGCTTCGCCTGAAGGTCAGTGGGGGGGGAGGGGGACTAATCTGGCACTGCCGGCGCCACCATCCTTGCGGCAGCGGCGGCGGCAGCACCAGGTAAGGGAGGAGGGAGGAGGGACGCTTACCTTCCTCCATCGCGGGCTTCAATTGAGGCCCTGGTTGAAGGCGGAAGTGAAGGCCGAGGCCTCTTCCGGCTTCAACCGGGGCCTCAATTGAAGCCCACGATGGAGGAAGGTAAGGGGGTCGGGGAAGGGGCCTGGCCTACCTGGCGGCACTGGCGCCAGGTAAGGGAGCAGGGAGGAAGGACGCTTACCTTCCTCCGTCGCCGGCTTCAATTGAGGCCCCGGTTGAAGCCGGAAGTGAAGGCCGAGGCCTCTTCCGGCTTCAACCGGGGCCTCAATTGAATCTCGCGATGGAGGAAGGTAAGGGGGCGGGGTGGGTGGGTGGTTTCTCTTGCGCTGCCGCCGCCACCGAATCCAGATCTCGCTCCGCGGAGCGGAGCGGGAGACGGGCGGAGCGGCGCAAAGAGGATCGGGCCCTATCCAGATTTTCCGGATCGGGCCACGAAGCAGATTGGGGGGTCCGTGCACACCCCTACTGAACAGGGATGGATTGGATGAACTGATTAACCTCAATCCTGCTCAACCAGTCAATAAGGGCAATACTGAACCAGATAGAATAATGTTCTGACTTTCAGTAAAGAAAATTCCTGTATTTCTTAACATCATTTTGGGGGAAACCTCCTTCCTACTGAAGAATAGGAAGGGATTTTGCACATGCTCAGAGGCACTATTAAGAACATTTCCCAATTGAATTCTTCCTTCTAAGCAGAGAACTGTCTCATTACAGTCAAAGAAACAAGAACACCTAGCAGAAAAGCAACGCATGCTTTTCCCCGAAAGTTGTGGTTCTGCAGCCCATCGGAAAGTGCACAAAAAAACTATCACCATTATTCATATTAATTTACCTTTGTACTTCATACCAGTGCAGGGAATTTACAGACCTCTAAGAGCACTGAGTCCCTTAACAAAGTAAACAAACTGTAACTCATATTGCTGTATTCTTCCTCTGAATCTAACGCAGAAAATAGAAGGTGTATAAGATGCCTCTTTGCATCTGAGGACTAAGAAAAAATGATGAGTTGATGAGCCCATTCCATGGTAGCTGTGGTTGGGCTGGAAGTGGAGGATCCAATATTTGCAGGCTTTCAAGATTCAAAACAAAATATTTCCCTTCATATTCAGACAAATACGAAATCCCTGGCACATCAGGGAGAAGGCTGCAACATACCTTGTCCAAGTATTTCTTCCTCGAACCACTGGTTTTCGCCTCTAAGGCCTTAGCTAGACCTAAGGTTTATCCCGGGATCGTCCCGGGGTCATCCCTACCTGCTCGTGGGATCCCCTGTGCGTCAACAGGGATGACCCCGGGACAATCCCAGGATAAACCTTAAGTCTAGCTAAGGCCAAAGGAGTTTGTCCAAGATCTTACATTAGGAATGGAGTAATCTGTGTTTTTCAATTTCTAGAACATGGACTTTTATCAAGCACATGTTTGTTCCATCCCCTACATCAGTCTACAAATGTTGTTTTTAAAGTCCACATGAAAATTCATAAACATTTTTGTATGCAATTTCCCCAACAAACATTTTTTCACAAGTATTTTCCCCTAATATATGCATTTGCACACCCAATTCCCCCTAATGTACACATTTTTGTATGCATTCTTTTATCAGAGAATCCCCCGAAACCAACGGATTATTCTGGTTCATATATTAGTTTGAGACATGTCAATTAGGTCTAAAACGCAATCCTATTATATTATTATTGTTGTTGTTGTTGTTGTTGTTGTTGTAGTACAAAACAGGGCAGCACGGTTACCATCTGTCAGGAATGCTTTAGGGTGGATTCCTGCATTGAGCAGGGGGTTGGACTCGATGGCCTTGTAGGCCCCTTCCAACTCTGCTATTCTATGATTCTATGCTATCAGGGACTGGCCGACGAGACCACATCACGCCAGTCCTTTTCCAGCTTCATTGACTGCCAGTCCAGGTCCGGGCCCGATTCAAGGTACTGGTATTAACATTTAAAGCTCTAAACGGTTTGGGGCCAGGCTATCTGAAGGAACGCCTCTTCCCTTATGTACCTCAAGGTCATCCTCAGGGGTCCTTATCCCTGAGCCCCTGCCAAAGGAAGTGAGGCAGGTGGCTACCAGGAGGAGGGCCTTCTCTGCTGTGGCACCCCGGCTGTGGAATGAGCTCCCTAAGGAGGTTTGTTTGGCACCTACATTATATGCTTTTAGATGCCAGGTGAAGAAGACCTTTTTATTCTCCCAGCATTTTAACAGTCTATAAATAAATTTTAACTTGGTGTTTTAAATTTGTAATTTTGCATTGCTGCTGTTTTTATCTGGTTGAGCTTTTATATTGTATTTTATATTATGGTTTTATATTGTTGTTTTACACTTTGAATGGTTTTAATTTTTGTGAACCGCCCAGAGAGCTCTGGCTATTGGGTGGTATAGAAATGTAATAAATAAATAAATAAATAAATAAATAAATAAATATCATTATATTTATTTGTATCCCGTCTTTCTCCCAATACTGGGATTCAAGGCGGCTTTACAAAATTAAAACATATACAATTAAAACATATAAACAGAAATATATGAAAGTCAAAAAATATACTGGCTGCAATACGAAAACATTTAGTACTTTTAAAATACAAATAGCAATTTTTTATAAAAAAAAATCCAATGCAGACTACTCCCCAAAGGCCTGCCAGAACAAAAAAAAGTTCTGGGCTGCCTCCAGAAACATAACAAAAAGGTTATGCTTCTAGCTTCCCTGGGAAGGGATTTCCGGAGCCCTAGAGCAACCACCGAGAAGGCCCTCTCCCACATTCCCACCAGGCGTGTCTGTGGTGGTGGTGGGACTGAGAGAAGGGCTCCCCCTGAAGAACTCAAAGCATGGACAGGCTTGTAAAAGAGAATACGGTCTTTCAGATAACCTGGACTCAAGCTTTATAGTAATGGACCGGAAGCCAGTGGAGCTGTTTTAACGGGGGAGTTGTGTGCACCATGTATTTGTTCCCCACCTTGCATATCCAGCCATCAATATTTATATTTTATTCTGTTGGAAAGCAGATCAGATGCAATCCGACATAAGGGGATAATTGTCCACACTAGCAGAACAACAATGTCCATTTCAGAAACTCAACCTGTTGGATAACTCTGGCATCTCTAGGCTGACAGCCTCGTTACAGAAACCCAACAAGTTCTAACAGGCTGTGCCTGCTACAACTCCCCTCATTAGAGAGAATAAATTATCACTGCAGGTGGACGGAAGAAAATGAATCCACTCTCAAAAGAGTGAAGGATGGGGGGAAAAACATATATCCAAAGTATAATATATTAGACCAGCATGTAAAATATCCAGCTGAGGAACAATTTTAATGTAGTGGTGATTTCTGAATCCATGCTGAACAAGCCCAGAGTGGGAAGGTTCTTATTTTCAGAGCCTTAGGTAATATAGAAGGCTCTGACTTATACTGTTAACAAACTCCTGGAGACCATAAATCAAGAAAAGAGATGATACGAGTATTTTCATCAGGAGCAGAAATGTATGCCAGACAGTGAAATCCAGCTGACGCTGGATTTTTCTTCTTCTTCTTTTTCTTCATCTACATAAGGGTGGGGGAAGAAATTTCTTCAGCTTCCATTTTAATTTTAATGAAAATGGACCTAATTGTGCACTTTTGAAACAATGCACAAACTGAAACTCAGTAATCCTTCGAAATTTGCACTGCTCCAAATTTTGCAGTCGATTTTTCCAATCAGAAAATGCATGCACAGATTAGGGGGTGGGGTTGATATTCATTTAAAAAAAAACTAAAATAATGTTCAATGCATTATATTCGGGAAAAGGCTGGCAAAAAAAAAATGTACGTATTACACAAAAATGCATACAACAATGCATGCATTAGGAGATGCGTACAAAGTTTTGAGCAAACTTTTTAAAAAAAATATCAAACTTTTGGGACAAACTGAACTTAAAACTGGGAAGAAGTTGCACTTTTATAAGGAAACAAGCAGAATTCTGGGAGGCTTCTGGGAGTGTGATTCTGCTTCTGTCTTCCAAAAAACACTGGAGATATATATATATATATATATATATATATATATATATATATATTGCCATGGTAGCAGTTGTGGAGGCAGGGGGTTAGCAAAACACCTTGGATGGGGGTGCATGCCCCTAATGTAAGAGGTGCACTGTCAAGTTGACACACATGTTTGAAATGAGACAAGAAGATCTTTTGGGATGCCACACAGGTGAGGCAGGAAATCACCTGCCCCCCATTTCCCCACAATATCCCAAATGCATCCAGTATTTCACAACATGTGCAGCAGCATTGCCATGTACTGAAAGAACAGAATTCTCAAGCCCACATCTGGCCAGGTAATGATGAAAAGGGTGTGAGGCTGGGGAAAAGACAGAGGCCAATGAGTAACATAGTCCTCTTCTAAACCAGGAGTCATGCCTCGCTATGGCCAGATCTATACCAAGCAGTAGGGCTGTGCTCCGCTTCGCTTCACTTCGTAGAAGCGATATCGGAACGGTCTGATTCGCCTCCACCAAAGGTGGAGGCGGATCGGGTCAGGGGTGAGATGAACCGTCACAAAGCGGGTAGCCCATTAGCAGAGCGATCCGCTTAGTCGTGAGGCTCCGGCTGCCATTTTGGAACCTTTTTCACATAGGATTACATTGGGTGAAATAACACCTATAACTTCTTTGTCTTTAAAGCTACTTCTCTGAAACTTACTGTGCTTAGAGAGTGATGATTGGGGGTCATTTGTGTCAATTTTCAGAACTTTTCATCATGCGGTTTGCTTGCAGATCGGGATCCAGAGCGGATCAGGGGTGTCTGTGCATAGCCCTACCAAGCAGGATTTGATACCATGAAAGCAGTTTGAAAATGGGATATGAAATGTGTCATTGGCCCCAACAATTGTCAGTGCACTGAGTAGATCCTGCCTATGTGACTTGAACTGTACCTGCCCATGTGACTCCTTTGTTTTTATTTATTTTTTATTTATTTATTACATTTTTATACCGCCCAATAGCCGAAGCTCTCTGGGCGGTTCACAAAAATTAAAACCATCATAAAACAACCAACAAGTTAAAAATACAAATACAAAATACAATATAAAAAGCACAACCAGGATAAAACCACGCAGCAAAATTGATATAAGGTTAAAATACAGAGTTAAAACAGTATAATTTAAATTTGAGTTAAAATTAAGTGTTAAAATACTGAGTGAATAAAAAGGTCTTCAGCTGGTGACGAAAGGAGTTGGCTCAGTTGCTCCTCCTGAAGCAAAAGCTTCAGAGCTTGGTGGTGGGGAAAAGGCTATTTGTTTGGGATCCACTGTGCAGTTCAGTTCAGGCACAGCTGCTGTGCTGCATCCGTCCACTCTCAGTTCAAACCTTAAGAACATAAGACGTGCCATGCTGGATCAGACCAAGGGTCCATCTAGTCCAGCACTCTGTTCACACAGGGGCCAACCAGCCATCGGCCAGGGATGAACAAGCAGGACATGGTGCAACAGCACCCTCCCACCCATGTTCCCCAGCAACTGGTGCACACAGTCTTACTGCCTCGAATTGTGGAGATAGCACACAACCATCAGGTCTAGGAGCCATGGATAGCCTTCGCCTCCAGGAATTTATCCAACCCCCTTTTAAAGCTATCCCAATTGGTGGCCATTACTACATCTTGTGGTAGTGAGTTCCATAATTTAGCTATGCGCTGTGTGAATTTTACTTGTCCTTTTATTTGTCGTTTTATTTGTCCTGAATCTCCCACCAATCAGCTTCATGGGATGACCCCTTTGGGTTCTAGTATTTTGAGAGAAGGAGAGAAATGTCTCCCTATCCACATTCTCCACACCATGCATAATTTTGTACACCTCTATCATGTCTCCCCTTAGCCTCCTTTTTTCCAAGCTAAACAAACCTTCTACTGACGCTGTGAGATGCCAAAATCTCTGGTCTTGCAGTGAGCCCTGCAGCTTTTGGCCATAGGAAGGGACTTAAGAAATTGCCTTATGCCAAGCAAACCATTATTCTATCTAACTCAGTATTATCTGAGATTGTCCATGGATTAAAGACAGGACACTACTTGGAGATGCAGGCATTGAAACTAGGACCTTCTAGATGCAGAATCATAGAATCATAGAATAGCAGAGTTGGAAGGGGCCTACAAGGCCATCGAGTCCAACCCTCCGCTCAATGCAGGAATCCACCCTAAAGCATCCCTGACAGATGGTTGTCCAGCTGCCTCTTGAAGGCCTCTAGTGTGGGAGAGCCCACAACCTCCCTAGGTAACTGATTCCATTGTCGTATTGCTCTAACAGTCAGGAAGTTTTTCCAGATGTCCAGCTGGAATCTGGCTTCCTTTAACTTGAGCCTGTTATTCCGTGTCCTGCACTCTGGGAGGATCGAGAAGAGCTCCTGGCCCTCCTCTATGTGACAACCTTTTAAGTATTTGAGGGGAGACATGCTATCATGTCTGCCCTCAATCTTCTCTTCTCCAGGCTAAACATGCCCAGTTCTTTCAGTCTCTCTTCATAGGGCTTTGTTTCCAGATTTTCTGGAAACATGGGCACTGGGCTACAGTTCTTAGCAAGGTTCTTATCAAGGTGGCACCACGGATATGATTAGTACAGTTTGCATTTTGTTTTGATGTGCTATGCTCACATTGGCTCATTTGATCCATGCACAAATAGATCTTCAGACCATATTAGATCTCTAGACCTTTGCAGCAAAGTTGGTGTCCGTGAAGAGGCCACCTTTGAAACCAGAGCTGCGTGTCTCTTCAGCCCATGCCAATCATCAGATACAATTCCAATTTCTGCAGCATGACTCTTTCCTCTGAGCAAGAAGCATAGAAATAGGAGGTTGGGAGGGTTTTTTTTTCTTACTTACTTACTTTTGCTCTGGGATGAAACAGTTTGAATATTGCAACTGCAACACGCAGGGGGTAACATCTCGAAAATCTAATTCTTGCAAGGTAGCCACAATCAACCTGAATTAGCGACACTGTAAGGAAATGAAAAGTCAAACTGCTAACCATGAGTATTTTACGGTATTTAATTAAAAGTAGATAAGGCGGTGGGAATGAATCACAAATCAGATAAACGGAGTGGCAGTAGATTCTCATATTTAACACAGAGTTGACTTGTGACTGCTTGACAGTATACAAGAACAGGACTAGGGTGATCTCCATATATGAAATTTCGAGAATAATTAAAAAGTACTCTGGAGGAGAAGAGGCCTGAACTGTGCTATGCTCAATCACAGCTTGTTTACTTGTATTTCTTTTAACAAGGATGCCATCTCTAGGATGTGTAGCCCACACACACACACACACACACACCAGCTGATTAATCTGATAAGCTCTCTTTTTTGCTTTCTTCAATATTCTCCAGATGTTTCTCCTCCTAAATCCAAACGTTTCATTTGGATCAGGGGTGAGGAATCTCTATCCCCTTGGGCCCAGGGCTGGTGCTACCATAGGGGCCACTCAGGCGGCTGCCTAGAGCGCCAAGCTAAGAGGGGCGCCGGGCACAGTACAGCACTCATGCGCGTTGGCTGTGAGCTGGCCCGGCCCGAGGATTAAGCTGGGCCTGGAAGGGCGAGATGGTGCCCTGCGCCCGCCCAGCTGAAGCAAAGCCAGGGACGCTGGGGTGGGGGTGGGGCGGCTCTACGTTCGGACTTCCGGAATGCGCCCAGAAGAGAGAGAAAGAGAATGTATGGGTGAATGGGGTGCATGGGGTCTTTGAATGAATGCATGTGTTCATGCGTGTGTTTGTTTGGAGTGAGCAATGCGGAGTGTGTGTGTGCGCGCGCACGCGTGTGAGTTGGGGGGATGATTTGGAGGTGATATTCCTATTAAATAATGCATTTTAGACCCATAGACGTTCCTTTCCAATTTGTTTGCTATAATTGGCATGACGTGTTTCTTGCACGTTAAAATAAATTTAGCAGTTTTAAGTTATTGCTTCTTATTTTTTCCAGGAAACATATGTTCTTAAAAATCAAAGGTGGCTTTTTGGGGAGGGGGGTGAAAGTAGCTCACCTTGCCTAGGGCGCAAAATAGTCTGGCACCGGCCCTGCTTGGGCCTAATCCAGACCGTGGACCTAATCCGCTCACAGAGGTTCCCCATCCAACCCACCGAGACATGGATGGGGTGATGAAACCAGCAGGGCATGGAGACACCCACTGATGTTGTTCAGCCCACAGGGAGCCTTTGGAGAGGGGGGCAATTTCCCTGTTAAAACCTGTTCCCCACCCCTGTGTTTAGGGGAAATCCATTGCCAATTCTAGACCGAGGTTTTTTTAACTTTGCTCACTCATTCCATGGGGAGTTTCTTCACTAACCCTGGACAAGACGATGTCCAAAGCTCTTGAGAAGCAGATGACCATGGCGTTTGGGGGCCATTTTGCAGGTGGGGCTGAAAGCTGGGCAGGGGACCCACCATTCCCAGCTTCGCTCTGCCTTCTAAGCATTTATTAAGGGTTCACCTTTCAGCAGAAGTGCTAGCCTAGAACCCTCCGGAACCAAACCCCATCTTCCCCCTCCCCTGACAAATGTCCAGTGGACGTTCGTGAGAATGAGTTCTCCATGTGTAGTGATGTACGTAGTAGGGACAGCTCCTACCCTTGAAGAATCACCTTGCCCACTCAGGGCAGTTTATTTATATATTTAGAGTGGAGAAATGAGCAACTGAGAGAAACTGAAATTGACAGATTTGTTCCTGTGCGCTGCTTCAACTGAGCCAGTAAACAAGGCCAGATCTACACCAAGCAGGATACAGCACTATGAAAGTGGGATGAAAGCGGTTTATGGTATATGCCAATGGGCCCCAACAGTTGTCAGTGCACTTCAATATGGCTATAAAGCAGTAGTGTGGCTCCTGCCTTTTATATACTGCTTTCTTAGTGCAATATCCTGCTTGGTGTAGATCTGTCCCAAGACCAAGCTCATGTTTACTGAAACAATCATGTCTCCTTTCCCTGTGAACCCTTGCCTCCATTTCCATCCCCTCCCCCTGTTGTTCCCCCCGTGTCACATATTAGGGCCTTGTTAGACCTGCCGGATATTCTGGCCGGGAGTCGGGGCGATGGCACACTGCAACTAGTGCACGCCATCGCCCTTTCCCACACGTAAGACGCGACGGGGCAAGGGGAAGCCCCGTCGTGTCCGCCATTTTCTTTAAACCTTAAAGGGCCATGTGCGCAGGAGCGCACCGCCGTAACAGGTAAGTTTTTTAAAAAATAAATATAGGGTCCCCTGCTCCCCCTGCCCCTGATTTCCCCCACACACAATGCCTGATGCCCCCCTGCCAGCTCACTCGCCCATCCTCCCCCTTCCCCGATGCCCTGTCCCCCGCCCTTCTTTCCCCCATCCCCTATCCGCGATGCCCGATGCCCGTGCACGTCCTTCTTCCCCCCATCCCCCATCTGCCATGCCCAATGCCCATGCCCATCCTTCTTTCCCCCCCTCTCCTGCCGGGTCCGGCCTTTCCCCGGCCCTACCTCCCCCCCATGATTTCCCCCCCCCCGGCCCAATGGGCACAACACTCCTATGAGTGCTGTGCCCAGTCTGTGGCTTCTCCCGGCTACTCGTGAGTAAGCGAGCAGCCGAGAAAAGCCATGGACCCTGCTAGACCTTCCGCAGCCCCGGCCTGAGGCCAGGGCTGCGGAAAAACTGGGCCATAAGTGAATCCGCTTATCCCGGCTTAAAGGAGGCGTTAGCCCGGCCTGACCCCGGAATCCCCTGTGCATCATCTGTATGCACAGGAGGGAAACTGGGCCTCACACCACGCTAACACCTGGTCTAGCAACGGCCTTAGATTGTAAGCTCCTTGGGACGGGGACCTTTCCTGCTGTGCCCTGTAAATCACCATGCACACTGATGTGGTGCTATGAAATAAATCAGGCTATCACAACTGGGTGCCCTAGCTACTTTTTAGGATTCCCCTAGAAAGCCTCATGGGGTGGGTGTGGGGGTGGGTGTAACTTTTCAAGGCCATAGTTTCTGCTTCTTTGGTGGTGGCCATTCCCCCAGCTGCTGCTTCTTTCTGTTTTGTGAGATCGTCACAGGGTGATCCCAACCAAACAGTGATCATATAGTGAATGGGCTGAGGGCACAAGATGATGCCCGAGATGATGACATCATCTGATGTCCATGTATAAAAAGTAAAGTGACACCACTGATCAGATTTGGCCAAAAGATGCTTCCTTTAAATGAACAAGTAAGGAGTGTCTACACAAACACACACACACACACACACACAATCACTGAACACATGTTTGTGGGAAAACAGCACATGATCTCAGCTTGGTAGATCCAGTTCATGAGCCTTTTCACGGTCCTCCTTCACACTCTCAGCTTTCAGATCGAAACCCCGATTCTCCTCCCAGTTTCCATGCCAAGATCTCCTTCTGCACCATAACAAGCAAAGCTCATTAATGCCCATGGTTCAAGCCTCCCACAGAAAATATGAAGTGTGCATGCATTTAAGAAGCAGAAGACATGGCAACAATGGGGACCAATTACTGTTTTGTCTATCAAGGCACCATTTATTAACGCAAAATAGCTGCCACCAGCCCACTTCCCCCTGGAGCTGTGTAATTCCGGCGGATTTTTCCCCCTATGTAGCATATGGCATAATGCAATATTTCATGCCTGTTGTCTTGTGAAGCCAGCGATAGCTCTTATTAAATCGGGAGCAGAGGCATTGCTTATCGCTCGCTGGGATCTGACTCTTCCCCCCCCCTTTTTTTTTCTTTTTCTTTTTTGCTTATGCCTGACTTTGCCGCCTCTCTGCCTGAGAAAGTGCATCGAAACACAATGGACTCGGAGGTAATCGATAAAAAGCTTTGGAGGTCAGAGCCATTCTTTGACAAACTTTAAGTTCATGATTAAATATTCTCCAGCAGGAACTGCTGCTGGTATTTAAAAGTCAGGCTGCCCCTGTAGTCCTGGAGTTGGTTATCTGGGATACCCTGTCCAAGTACAGTGTGCTTGGGATGGTTGGCGAGAGTCCCTGAAGCTCAGAGAGAAAGAGAGACAGCATGTAGAAGAAGATCCCATGTTCAACTTCAGCTATCATTGGTTAAAGGGCGTTTAGGTGGAAGGCCTCAGAGCAACCTGATAGCTTCCACATGTGTTGACCTACAACTCCCAGCATCCCCCTGGCCAGTGGCTGGGAGAAAGGGGGTAAGACCAGAGGAAGGAGGAATGGCCAACTCAGAAACCCCAGAGGGATGGATTGAGATCCTAGTTATGCCAGGTTTGGCTTGCAGGCCATCTAGAGGGCTCCAGGTTGGGAAGGCATCCTTAGAGGGATGCTATTGTCAAGATTGGAGGATTGGGCCTGGTCTCCCTGGTGTGTATCCCAAATCAGACTTGGAGCCAGAAGAAGAAGAAGAAGAAGAAGAAGAAGAAGAAGAAGAAGAAGAGGAGGAGGAGGAGGAGGAGGAGGAGGAGGAGGAGGAGGAGGAGGAGGAGGAGGAGGAGGAGGAGGAGGAGAGAGAAGAAGAAGAAGAAGAAGAAGAAGAAGAAGAAGAAGAAGAAGAAGAAGAAGAAGAAGAAGAAGAAGAAGAAGAAGAAGAAGAAGAAGAAGAAGAAGAAGAAGAAGAGAAAGTGAGGGAGGAAATTTTCCAAGACACTTCAGGAGTCAAGGAGGAATCTTCCTAGGACCTTGTTTGACAAGAGGCCCCAGCTCATGGATTGTCATCCCAGCCCCTGGGAACTTAGTCTTTGATGGAGGGGGAGGGTGCATCGGAACTAACAGATCCCAGAGTCCTCTGCACAGTCAAATGGGCAGAGTTGAGAGGAGGTCTGCTAGGTTAGACACTCACCAGAGGTTAAAACTTGAAGACCCTCCCTGAAGGAGGGGTTTGGTTAAAGGAAACAGCAGGAAACTCTCCACTTAAGCAACTTCCTTGCTTTGTTAGGCTAATTAAGCTTAGAGGATAGCGCCTAACCTCCACACTCCCATCAGGTATGAAGGGATGTCTACTTACTGAATAAAGCCCTGTGGATTGCACAGCTGTGGAATGAGCTCCCTAAGGAGGTTCGCTTGGCACCTACACTATATTCTTTTAGATTCCGGATGAAGACCTTTTGATTCTCCCAGTATTTTAACAGTCTATACATTAATTTTAACTTTGCTATTTTCAATTTGTGTTTTCCATTTGTATTTTTACATTGCTGCTGATTTTATCTTGGTTGTGCTCTTATATTGTATTTTATGTTATGGTTTTATACTGTTTGTTTTATACTTTGAATGGTCTTAATTTTGTGAACCACCCAGAGAGCTTCGGCTGTTGGGCGGTATAGAAATGCAATAAATAAATAAATAAATAAATTTGTGCAATTATACAAATTTTGGCCACATTTTACCCAAAGGTCTATTTACACATTATTATTATTATTATTATTATTATTATTATTATTATTATTATTTTAAAAAATACAGAAAATCAAGAGAGAACAGAGTCGGGAGTGCCAAGCTGATGAAAACTCATGCAGTTCCACCCCTCGGCTGAAGTTCTCCGACAGCCCTGTGTGACCACCTTGTATGTTCACGGCAGAGTGAGATTCAAACTGGGGACTTCCTGGTTTTCAGCCTCGTGTGGCGCAGAGCGGTAAAGCAGCAGTTTCTGCAGTCGAAACTCTTCCCATGGCCTGAGTTCGATCCCAGCGGAAGCTGGTTTCAAGCAGCCGGCTCGGGTCGACTCAGCCTTCCATCCTCCTGAGGTCAGTAAAATGAGTACCCAGCTTGCTGGGGGAAAGGTAATAATGGCCGGGGAAGGCAACGGCAAACCACCCCACTATAAGGCCTGCCAAGAAAACGGCAGCGAAAGCTGGCGTCCCTCCAAGAGTCAGCAATGCCTCAGTGCTTGCACGAGAGGTTATTTTCCTTCCCTTCCTCTTCTCCATTATGCTGCAGCAGATGGTTCCCTTACCTTGCTTGGAGTCTGCAATACCTCCAGGGCAATTACAGGCAGCTTTGAAGTGAGGAAAAGAGGGAAAGAGAGGCTAGCCAGAGCTGTACATTCATCCTCGGTGGTGAAAGACATGAAATGTTCCTCTTGGAAGGAGTTGCGCTCACACACACCCCTCCCGAATGCACAAGAGTGTGCGCGCGCGCGCAAACCCTCCCTACCCTGCACAGCCGCGTGCTCTCTGAGCAGCGAGAGTAGGCCCGGCCTGTACATGTTCAGAGAGGAGATGGCCTTGTTGGTCGGGGCCGGCTTCAGGGGTCACTTCGAAATTATGTCAGCCGGGATGCCTTCCCCCGCTCAGCTCTAATGAAACTTTCATGCCTGCTTTGATTCTCTTTGCCTCGGATTCGGCATGCCTGGCTGCTTGTGACTGGGCTGTCCACTCAAGAAGGGAAAGACGTACACTCTGTCTCCCCCCTCTTTCCTCCTGACCAGCTAAATAATTTACCCTGGTAACAATTATATAACCCTACAAACTGTACTTTATTGAGACACTCTCTCCCGGCAGTTCAGGGGAAGTGCCACAGACTGTATCTCCTTGGGAAATGGAGAATGCTTTTTTTCCCCTCCTTCCCTTGCGATGATTATTTTTAATTAATAACAGTTTGTACTGGGCCAGTGTGTGTGTGTGTGTGTGTGTGTGTGTGTGTGTGTGTGTGTGTTTAAAAAAGGCCCCGTCTCTCTTAGTAGCGCATCACGGCTACGCCAAACCTGCATTGTTTAAAGGGGCTATTTAAAGAAAACGTTAATGAACGGAATCCAAAGCTGTCCTTAGTCCGGCAGGGAAACAACAAATGGTTTAACAGACGGAAAGTGAAGCGTTATTAAACGTCGGACATTTATTATGCTGGCGACCGCTTTGCCAGAGGCTTTGAGGTGATAAGGGGCCTTCAAACCTCTTGGATTCCATTTCCGGCTGAGGGTGAGCAGAGGGGGGAAAGGGGGCAGGCAGAGAAGACGGGAGGAAATAGGATTTTGTTCTTTTCTTTCACATAGAAAAGCTTGGATTTAAAGAGAGAGAAAATGATGAATCCGAATTCAAACAGGGTATGGATTGTGGAAAGGGAAAAGAGCAGGATTAGCGTTTCACCCATTAGAGCCCGATCCTCTTTCCTCAAAAGTGAGCCAGGCCAGGTTTATCAAACCTTACTTCTGAGTAAGGATGACTGCACAGTGGAATGGAGGAGAGGTTATGGCATAATCTAGGGTGACCCTATGAAAAGGAGGACAGGGCTCCTGTATCTTTAACAGTTGTATTGAAAAGGGAATTTCAGCAGGTGTCATTTGTATATATGAAGAAGGAAAAGGAAAGGAACCTCTCGTGCAAGCACTGAGTCATTACTGACTCTTGGAGGGACGCCAGCTTTCGCTGACGTTTTCTTGGCAGGCCTTATAGCGGGTGGTTTGCTGTTACCTTTCCCGAACGTTATTACCTTTCCCCCAGCTAACTGGGTACTCGTTTTACCGACCTCGGGAGGATGGAAGGCTGAGTCGACCCGAGCCGGCTGCCTGAAACCAGCTTCCGCTGGGATCGAACTCAGGCCGTGGGGAGAGTTTCAGCTGCAGAAACTGCTGCTTTACAGCTCTGCGCCACACGAGGCGAAATTTCCTCTTCATCACAACAGTTAAAGCTGCAGGTGCCCTGCCCTCTTTTAAATCTGGCCACTCTAGTATAGCTCCTGCAGCTTTAACTGTTGTGATGAAGAGGGGATTTCACCAGGTTCTCCATATATACAAATGACACCTGCTGAAATTCCCTTTTCAATACAACTGTTAAAGATACAGGAGCCCAGTCCTCCTTTTCATATGGTCACCCTACATTATCTACTCCTGCCATTTATCCCGGGGTGGACTCGAGGTCATCCCTGTGGGTCCAAATGACCTGCAGCTAATCCCGGGTTGAACCAGGGACGACCACACAGTTCCCCCAGGATATCTGGGCCTGCTTTGGTCACATTTTTTTCTCCAGTCTCGGGACAATCCTGAGGTCCACAGGCAGTGTGGCTCTCCCTCCCATGGTCCTCACTCTTCCCCACAAGTAATGGGGCTCAGGAAACAGGCAAGGAGCTGTATGGGGAGAGTCCATGGACATCAGGGGTGAGGGGGAGAGCATTTTCACCATGTTTGTGATGGCTCTCGGCGCCTTCCAGCGCTGAGTTTTTTTCTCTCAAAGCTAGGGGTGATAGCCACAGGGAGAGGTTTCATCTCTCTAATGAATGTAATGTGTCAAGGGTTAAAGATGGCTTCTCTGCCAAAGGGTGGCTAAATGTGGCTACATGCCAGATTTGCATTCCTTAATGGTGGACATCATGTCCTAGCAGACAAAGGGAAAAACTTTCGACCAATAAAGCATCCAATGTAACCTATGACTCGTTGAGATTGTGCACCTTAACTTGAAAATTGAATGTAACTTAACTTGCTAAGTCCAGAACTGACCAATAGAAGGGTTAGAAAGAGACTAACACCCTCTTGTAGTCAGGGCCTATATATACTGTGAGATTCCTTTGTTCTGGGATGCTTCCATTTTACGGAACTGGAGAGCACCCCCATACTGCAGTATCGGAAGTAAATGGATTAAGTGTATTCTCCAGCCTCGTGTGTTTGATTGGCTATTAACGCGCTGGAGAAGTGGGCCTTTAAATCCCTGATTGAGGGACAACAGGGGGAAGGTTTTATTTAACCCTCCCTCAGGTTTTCAGGTGGTGCGCTTGGCCTGAGAAGGGTTTATGCGACAGGCCTAGTGAAAGGGCTGGTGACATCGCAGGTACCACTGGGCTACCTTACAGGGCTGTTCTGAAGATTACTGAAACAAAGCATGGGCCATACTTTATTTATTTATTTATTTATTTATTTATTAAATTTATATACTGCCCCATAGCTGAAGCTCTCTGGGCGGTTTACAAAATATGGCCCCATTTATTATTGCTCCCTCCTTTCCTGGCCCCTGGAGTAAAATCAATGCCAAAGTAAAAGCAGCAGAAGAGAGGGTGGGAGCAAAGTGGTGGATAATTCATGAGCTGAGTGGCCATGAAATGGGTATCATTTTAAAATATTTACTATTCATGCAACACCGCATGCCTTTAATGACGGCACATTTCAAGTCTCCACTTGATTCTTTCGGCAACAGCATCCTCTGTATCTGTGGCATTTTTCAATTTTTTTTAATTTATTTTTTTAAAACACCTAATCCGGGACATCAAAGCCACTCTTAATAGGATTCAGGAGGTCAGAAACAAACTACAAATAAACATTGCCTTTTTTATTAGTAGTAGTATTTATTGACTTCCCTAAGAATTCTGCCTTCTATCTTTGCGCCTGGGTTCGCTCGCAGTTTAACATCTTCCTACCAAAATTATCTCCTGGACCCGTGAAATCATTATACCTGTCGCTCTGCTGAAAAGGAAATATATTTAGCACTCAGCAGCCGTACCTAATTTCCCTTCAAGGCAAGGAACAAACAGATAGAACTAAACAAATATCTCAGCAGTTCAGTCCTTCCAACTAATTCTCAGGACGGTTTAATTGTGTATAACCCCCAATTTTGATTCAGCATTTTAAATAAGTTTCCCTCCTCAGCCTCCGCCTTGACACTTCACTTTAATATGAATCTTCTTTTTCTTTTCTTTTCTTTTTCTACGAGGAAAGCTCAGTGGATCACATTTATTACCCAAGGTACTAGATTTTTGTGACGTCTGATCTAATTAAAGTGTTAACTTTCAGCTGAGAATCTACTATTTGCTCAGAAGTCATGTAAAGTCATCGTCTTTGCCAATATCATTTTTGTTTGTATTGCATTTGGGGAGTATTTTCATTTGTACAAATGTTTGAATCCTCTCTTATTCTGCATAATAAAAAACACACACAACTAGATTAGCTTCTTGGTAGCCTAGAAAGTAATATGCCTCAACAGAAAATTAGTAATGCACTGCAACAGTATATAAATTAGTTAAAATAGGGGGGATTGGAGGAAGGAGGCAGCCAGTCAATGGCCATCTGAGTTCAATTCTTGGTGTGTGTGTAAAGTATTCTTCCTCCAACAGCCCAGAAAGAAGCCCAGACACAAAACTGTTGAGAATATTGCAACTCCATCTGCAATTTACCGGAAGGTGGCAATGTTGCAGTTACTTAATTTATGGGGATTTTGCCCTTAGCTAGCCTTAGGGTCTCTATAGCCGACAATGTGATTTCCTGGGATTTCTTACTTTTACTCCTCCCCTTCCTTCCCCCCACCCCTCTGACTTCCTCCATTGTTGAGAGCATGTTTGCTCTCTCACTCATGCTGGTGTAACGGAACACAAAAAATGGACTGATCAGACTCTGAAAATTTGTGATGTGCCTGCATTGTATATGCAAGAATATTTGTGAGTAAAACTGTCTGCTTTCTTTCACTGAAGAATGGTGTGCTTTCCTTTATTATTCTAAGACAGCCTGTGTGCATGTGGGACTGGCAAATAGAGGGAGAAAACGTGGAGACAGTGACAGACTTTGTATTTCTGGGTGCAAAGATTACTGCAGACGCTGACTGCAGCCAGGAAATCAGAAGATGTTTACTTCTTGGGAGGAGAGCAATGACAAATCTTGATAAAATAGTTAAGAGCAGAGACACCACACTGACAACAAAGGTCCACATAGTTAAAGCAATGGTATTCCCCGTAGTAACCTATGGCTGCGAGAGCTGGACCATAAGGAAGGCTGAGCGAAGGAAGATAGATGCTTTTGAACTGTGGTGATGGAGGAAAATTCTGAGAGTGCCTTGGACTGCAAGAAGATCAAACCAGTCCATATTCCAGGAAATAAAGCCAGACTGCTCACTTGAGGGAATGGTATTAAAGGCAAAACTGATGTACATTGGCCACATAATGAGAAGACAGGATACCCTGGAGAAGAGGCTGATGCTAGGGAAAGTGGAAGGCAAAAGGAAGAGGGGCCGACCAAGGGCAAGATGGAGGGATGATATTCTGGAGGTGACAGACTTGACCTTGGGGGAGCTAGGGGTGGCAACGGCCGACAGAAAGCTCTGGTGTGGGCTGGTCCATGAAGCCACGAAGAGTCGGAAACAACTGAACGAATAAACAACAAAATATGAGACTGGTAAAATGCTCATTCTGCTTTGCCCTTTTTGTGGTTTTTTCTCTACTAATTGCCTTTCTTACAGGAGGCATTATCTACCCTATTTCTTCGATTCTAAGATGCACTTTTTTCCCCATATGAACATCTCTAAAAATGGGGTGCGTCTTAGAATCGTGGGTGTGTCTTAGGGTTTTTGGTTTTTTTTCTGTTGGTGGTACTGAAATTAGTGTGCATCTTACAATCGATGGCGTCTTACAATTGAAGAAATACGGTATATATATAAAAGCCCAGAGGCCTCCTCCAAGCCACTTATTCAAATAGGAGAGACGGCAGAGGCAGTGGACTGGCCTACTGGTTGGCGATCGCCAACCAGTAGGCCAGTCCACTGCCTCTGCATTCTCTCCTATTTGCATGTTTAAAAATTCTGAGCTCACAGGGCCTTCTATGGAAGTTCCAAGAAAAATAACTGCCATCTAGGGAAGTTCCAAGATAGAAAGCCAGAGGGCGCCTCCAAGCCGCTTCTAGGTTTTGCCCTCTGGCGCCATCTAGCGATGTTTCTCGGAACTGCGGCCTACTATGGAAGTTCCAAGTTCCGAAGAAAGAGAACTGCCAGGAGCTTCCAGCATAGCAGAAGGGCCAAAACCCACGAACCTCCTCACCAGACTGCTTCTCTACACCTGTCGTATGACGGGCTTTTTTGCTAGTTACTAAATAATACCTTTTTAAAAATCCAACACATTTTCCCATTGAAGTCCTGGACATAGAATAGACTGTGAATGATGAGTGTGGCTTGACCTGTGCCTGCCCATGTGACTCCTTTGTTGGCTCAGTTGCTCCTCCTGAAGCAAAAGCTTCAGAGCTTAGTGGTGGGGAAGAGGCCCTTCGTTTGGGATCCACTGTTCAGTGCAGTTCAGACACAGCTGCTGTGCTGCATCCGTCCACTCTCAGTTCAAACCTTAAGAACATAAGAAACATAGAATCATAGAATCATAGAATAGCAGAGTTGGAAGGGGCCGACAAGGCCATCGAGTCCAACCCCCTGCTCAATGCAGGAATCCACCCTAAAGCATCCCTGACAGATGGTTGTCCAGCTGCCTCTTGAAGGCCTCTAGTGTGGGAGAGCTGAAGTGCCATGCTGGATCAGACCAAGGGTCCATCTAGCCCAGCATTCTGTTCACACAGGGGCCAATCGGCCAGGGATGAACAAGCAGGACATGGTGTAACAGTGCCCTCCCACCCATGTTCCCCAGCAGCTGGTGCACACAGGCTTACTGCCTCGAATACTGGAGATAGCACACAACCATCAGGGCTAGTAGCCATTGATAGCCTTCTCCTCCAGGAATTTATCCAACCCCCTTTTAAAGCCATCCAAATTGGTGGCCATCACTACATCTTGTGTTAGTGAGTTCCATAATTTAACTAATCGCTGTGTGAAGAAGTCCTTCCTTTTATTTGTCCTGGATCTCCTACCCATCAGCTTCATGGGATGACCCAGGGTTCTAGTATTTTGAGAGAGGGAGAAAAGTGTCTACCTATCCATGTTCTCCATACCATGCATAATGTTGTACACCTCTACCATGTCTCCCCTTAGCCTCCTTTTTTCCAAATTAAACATAGACAGATGGAGCTGAAAACTACCCAGTCAGAAAACTATTCAGATCTGACAGGTTCCAGGAGACAACCATTTTGACTGGTCCACCACCCCTGGAGAGGTTTAGGCCAGCAACTAGTCTAAAACTAGCAAAAGACTGATGCAGCCATCAGTGGAGGCTGGTGGCTCCGATTCCAGTGGGGCTGTGAATCCATTCTGGGCTTTAGTCAGAACCAGCCAGAACTCCAAAGGAGGTATTGAAGTTGTTGAACATACTTTGGAGATGGGCTTCAGGACCTTGGATAGCTTCTTTAGAATTCTGGTTAGTTCTGACTAAATCCCAGAACGTATTCACAGACCCACCAAATTTGCAGCCACCAGCCTCCCCTGGCAGCCATGACATTGGAGTCATATATTGCTTCTCCACCTATGAAGCACCAACTGTATCCAAAGAGAATACTAAATTAAAAGGTCCATGGTTGTCATGGCAGACATGAAATTCTGAGCCCCCACCAACTGAGGGACCTCTGCATGAATGTTGGGGGGGGGGGGGGAACCACAGCATAAGAAGACTGGTACTAATTGCATCATCATCACCACCATCATCACCATCATCATCAATCATCTTCTATTCCACACTTGGAATAACACTTGGAATAATCTGTACAGCACCATGTACATTGATGGTGCTATATAAATTAATAATAATAATAATAATAACTGTCTTCTCTATTCTCTGTCTTCTAGAGCAGGGGTCCCCAACCCCGGGCCACGGACAAGGACCGGTCCATGGCCTGTTAGGAACCGGACCGGGCAGGTGAGCTGCTTTCACCCACCCATCCCCACCCCAGCATACCTGGGCATGGGGCGCCATCTTGCCTGCCCAGCTGAAGCGAAGCCAGGACGCTAGGGTGGGGTGAGCAGCTTTGGAACGGCGCACCCTGCCGGAAGTCGCTCAGGGAGAGTGACTTCTGGGCGCGCCGTTCCGAAGCCGCCCGCCTGCCAGCCCCAGCATCCTGGCTTTGCTTCAGCTGGGCGTCCACCCAGCCAAAGCAAAGCCAGGACGCTGTAGTGGGAGGGGTGTTCCCAAAACCATCACTTCACACACACACCACCGGTCCGTGGAAAAATTGTCTTCCGCGAAACTGGTCCCTGGTGCCAAAAAGGTTGGGGACCGCTGTTCTAGAGAGTCACCCAGGGACCTTGAGTGTATTTCCCCATGCAAAGTGACTTACACAGCTAGGGCCAGAGTTAAGATCACAATGTGGGCTGAATTGTGCACAACTTTTCCGTAATCAAGTCAACTTATTTCCTATGGTTGTAGTTATTTCGGAAATGTTGACCATGACTGGTTCTTCTTAAGATTTCAAGATTCCTAGTAAGAAATGTCAGAAGTATTTGTGTCATGAGGGCTGCTTTTATACCCATGGCTTGAAAAAGTCTTCTACCAGTAAATGAGGACTGATTGACTGGTTTATCTATCACATCCGCACTCTAGGAATTGTCTGAGTGGACATATAATAATAATAATAATAATAATAATAATAATAATAATAATAATAATAAGTATAAGAATAAGAATCAGAAGAAGAAGAAGAAGAAGAAGAAGAAGAAGAAGAAGAAGAAGAAGAAGAAGAAGAAGAAGAAATTGTTTATTTTATTTATTCTTTATTTTATTACATTTATATACTGCCCCATAGCCGAAGCTCTCTGGGCAGTTTACAGAAATCAAGATTTGGCCAGGAAGCCAGTTTCTAAAATAAGACTTCCCTAAGCTCGTCCCCTCCAAACGTTTTGGACAACAGTTCCCATCAACCAGTATGTCCACTATTGTCAGGGATGATATCAGCCATCATCATCTTGGAGACACAAGGATGGGCAAGAATCTAATTTATTTCCTGTAAGAACAGCTGCACATGAACCCTTAAAGGAAATGTTCATGCACCCAAGCAACGTGTGTATCAGTTATGTTATCAGCAATCCTAGTTGCTCTGCACTCAAAAAGAGGATGGCGTGTGACCATTTAGTGAAGGCACTCCTTTGGCTCTGGCATTTATTGAAAAATGTCAGAATTTCCCCAAGTTTCACTCGGAGCCTCTTCAGTATTACTGATAAGTGTCACGAAATTTCTGACACCTGCCATTACGCGTACAATGTATAAATAAATTTTAACTCAGTGTTTTAAATTTGTAATTTTGCATTGCTGCTGTTTTTATCTGGTTGAGCTTTTATACTGTATTTTATATTACGGTTTTATACTGTTGTTTTATACTTTGAATGTTTTTAATTTTTGTGAACCGCCCAGAGAGCTCCGGCTATTGGGTGGTATAGAAATGTAATACTTAAATAAATAAATAAATAAATAATGTTTTCTTTTCTTTATTCATTGGCAGGGGAGCTGTGGATAGGGAGTAAATAGGTTTCACATTTTACAGGTTGTTTTTTTTTAAAAAAAATGAAATTGAAAGAGGAAGGAAAGAGAGGCAGAAGAGAGAGAGGAAGGAATAGAGAAGAGGAAAGAAGAAATGGGAGGAAAACAAAGGAAAGAAGAAATGAGAGGAGAAGAAAGAAAAGGAAAAGAAAGGGAGGGAGGAAGGAAGGAAGAGAGAGAGAGAGAGAGAGACAGAGAAGCCATAGCTAGACCTAAGGTTTATCCCAGGATTGTCCTGGGGTCAAACCTGTTCATCTAAGTGCCACACAGGGCATTCAGCGCTCAGGCAGGGACGAACCCGGGATGATCCTGGGATAAACCTTAGGTCTAGCTACGGCCAGAGAGAGAGAAAGAGAGAGAGAGAGAGAGAGAGAGAGAGAGAGAGAGAGAGAGAGAGAGAGAGTCCTTTTATCCCGCGACGGAGGAGGGAAGATCTCGCATTGGGTTTAACGCAAGATCCCTCCTCCATTTACATGCGACCAGGGCCAGTGCTACCATAGAGGCTCTTCAGGCGGCCGCCTAGAGCGCCAAGGTAAGGGGGTGCCGTAAGTCGCTCTCCCAGACCAGCTTCCAGCCAGGTGCGCCATCCTGGCTTCGCTTCGGCTCGGTGGGCCTGCAACTGAAGCGAAGCCAGAACGCTGGGGGGGGGGGGCGCAGGCAGGTGGGCGGCTTCGGAACAGCCACCCAGAAGTCGCTTTCCCAGAGCGGCTTCTGGCTGGGCCCGCCATTCCGAAGCCGCCCACCCCACCCAGCATCCTGGCTTCACCTCGGCTGGGCGGGCAAGATGGCGCCCCACACCCAGGTACGCTGGGGTGGGGGTGGGGGGTGGTGAAAGCAGCTCACCTGCCTAGGGCGCAAAATAGTCTGGTACCAACCCTGCACATGACTCATGATGACCTCAGCAGGACAGGCTTCGTGCCTGCTTTTTTTTTTTTTTAAAGGGAGAGCAGTGCACGAACGCTCATGTGCAAAACGTAAGTGTTTTTTTTTTATTTAACTTATTCTCCCTGCTCCCCCCCCCCCATCCCTGATGGGCACAGTGCTCCTGGCTCCACCTGAGGAATCGCACGGAGCCAGGTCAACCCGCGGCAAAAGGCCACACATTCCGCGGTCTTGGGTTAAGCCTGAGACCGCGGAAAAACGGGGCCAAAGCAGAGGGCGAGATCCTGGGCCAAGGGAGGGATGATCCCTCCCTGATCTCGGGATCCCCTGTTCATCATGTGGATGCACAGGGACGATCCTGGGGTTCGCCCCAGAATAAAGCCCCGTCTAGCTAAGGCCAGAGAGAGAGGGGGGGGAACGATGTTTGTGGCTACACTATGAAGACTTCCATTCATCTTCTTTTGTGCTTCTCTGTCCTTCGTGCCTGTTGATCCCCCTTTGCAGGTGTACAGCTGGTCTGCAGCCGAGCCTCAGAAATGCTGACTGGGAACCCAAACTGCACACATCAATTATAAATTGTCAAAAGTGGATGAATATGTTGTTTTGTGGCGTTGTTAATATTTCAGCAGGATAATTCGAAGTCTGTTGTCAGCTTTGAATACTCCATTTTTCTTTCTCATTTCTAAGAAAGGTTTATTTATTTTATTTTTAGGGGTGTGCGTGTGTGTGTGTGTGTGTGTTTTTAACAAAGCAAAAAATAAACCATATTGTATCCCTCCGGTTCTGCATTCTCCGGCTGTGCTCAGTGGTGCTGGCTTTCGAGCTGTCAAGCCAAGTGGTTTTCAGACCCCTCATTAACAAAACAGACAACCAATCTCAATATGCATTATCAAAATTAGATCTTTTCGGAACAGTTGACAATTATGTATTATACAGTTACATGCATATAAATCTAGGACCCGGCTTTGTTAGATTTTGCTGCTGACTTTTAACAAAGTGCTACCTAATTACGTTTCGCATTGTACCAGCTCTCTATGGGGCACTTTTTTTTATTTTGGGAGGGGCACTTTACTCTGCAATTTGTTTCACACTGAATGTAAAATCATACAAAACCCCCAAATCATACAGTGTAAAGGGTTTTTATTACTGTCACATAGCTGTTCTGCTAGGATGCAAAGCCCCAGTTTATGCAAGAGCTGAAGTTTCTTGAGTTGTGTTAACTTTTCACATGCAAGTGCAAATACTCAGATGTGACATGCATTCACATTCAGGCTTGAAGCCCTGGTGTTTGAATGTTTGCTGCCAATCAAATATCTTCACTTCTTCTCCCTACTCCGTCCTCTCCTGGGCTTCATCCCCTCTCAACCCCTGGCCAGCTCTAGGGATGGGTGCAAAATCCATTCCACTAAGGTGTTGATTTTAAAACAGATTTACCGGGTTATTCATACCCCCTGAGCCTATAAGCAAGGTGAGAAAAGTTGCATACCCAAATCCACATTTTGACGATCTTTGTAATGCAGCTCATCTCAGGAATAAGGCGTGCAAAATGTGTATTTTAGGGGAAAGTGTGTACAACTTGCATATATTTGAGAAAAAGTGTGCACAAAACCGCATTAGGGCAATTGAAGGTACTCAGCAGAAATCCATACATTTTAAAACTGCATGCAAAAATGCATCCATCAGGGGAAATGCAACCCTCCTCCTAAATGTATGAATTTCTATATCGAGACATATATATATACATGACAGAATGAGCTTGACCTTAAAAAACCAACCATCTTGGTGAGGACGAGATTGACAGATCTGTCCATCCCTAGCTTACACATGCATCAAAAGAAAATAGTAAAGTTCAGCAGTCCTACAACGGACTGGACCACTTCAGACAGCATGTGGGGGGGATCAGAATTTTAAATCTTCCCCTGCCTATAATTTGTCCGTGGGTTTTGTTTTTGTTTCTCTATTTTCAGAGATTTGGTTTTACTATTAATTTTTATTTATTTATTTATTTATTTTAGATCCAGAAAGAAATCAAAGGCACAATTTTAGACCCATTTCTGTCGTTGGAGGCTCAAGTAGCCGCCACGGCTCAGAGTGTCTTTTACCATCTTTGGTTGGTTCACCAGCTACGGCCTCTCCTGGACAGGGATAGCTTGACCACAGTGGTACAGGCATTGGTAACCTCAAGATTGGATTACTGCAATGCGCTCTATGTGGGGCTGCCCTTGAAGCTGCTCCGGAAGCTGGAGCTAGTGCAGAATGCTGCAGCTCGGCTGTTGTCTGGAACTGCCCCTTTCCAGCATGTAACTCCTCTGCTGAGGGAACTGCACTGGCTGCCTATTCGCTACCGGGCCAGGTTTAAGGTTCTTGTACTTTTGTACAAAGCCCTAAACAACTTGGGACCAGGATACCTGAGAGAGCGCCTTCTCCCTTACCAACCTGCCCGGTCACTGAGGTCATCCAAGGGCCTGCTCCTGGTGGTTCCACCTAGATCCATCCTCTGATTGCAATCCACCAGGGGAAGAGCCTTCAGCGTGGTGGCCCCCTCCTGTGGAACTCCCTGCCTCTGGAGGTCAGGCAGGCGCCAACCTTGTACTCCTTTCGGCGCCTCCTGAAAACATCTTTATTCCAAGAAGCCTTTCTTTAACATGCAGCCTTGGATTTCTGTTTTTGCTTCTTTTTCAATTTTGTTTTAAACTGTTTTATTCTGTTTTTATTTTCATTTTACCTTGTACACCGCTCCGAAATTTTTCAATGGGGAGCAGTATGTAAATATTCTAAATAAATAAATAAATAAATAAATAATAAATAAATCTGCAACCTGAAGTGGTACAGTCCAACCCAGCACATCAGCAGTCTAGAGAGCCAGTGTGGAGTAGTGGTGAGATCTGGGCTCAGATCTCTGCTGAGCTATGATGTTCACTGGGTGAGTTTGTCACTACCCTACCTTGCAGGGCTGTTGTGAGGACATAATTGACGGAACCATGCGTATTGCCCATAGAAGAATATAAATGTAATCTATAATAATTCTGTCACCTCATTCTGCTCCATGTGTAAGCCAGTTCGCCTCTTCTTCCTTCTCTTCCTCCTCTTCCTCCTTCCCCTCCTCCTCCTCCTCCTCTTCTCTGTCCTTGTCCTCTTCTCATTGTTCAGGATCATTCCTTCTTCGGTACTCTTTTGCCAGACACTCCTGGCTTCCCCTGGTCTGTACTTCCTCAGTTTGCTAATTTTTATGTGGTCAGCACCATCATTTGATTCAATCCAATAAAAACATACTCATGTAAGTCCTATACATAGGATGGGAGTAACTGAGGTTTCACAGTAAAGGACATTGGGTAAACCCAACATCACACTAGCGGAATTCAGCTCGTGCACCGGACTTTCTCCTTTTCTCCTCCCTGCTCCAGCCCTCCACACCACCTGAACATCCACTCTGGTGTGTTTCCCATCCCTCTGGAGCAGATTTTACAGGTGTGGGGGGCAACTGGAGGAGAAGGGGGAATCGCCCCCTCCCAGTTCCATTGACAGAAGCAGATCTCCAGAAGCAGTTTCATTACCTGAATGACTCCAGTGAGCAGTGGTTCCAGCAGGCTGCATGGAGGAAGATGAGAAGGATCTCCACACCCATTCCACCAGCCCGGCTGAAAAAAAATGTTGTTTTATTTCTGCAAGAGAAGCTCGTGCTGCACTGCAAATGGCGGCTGGGTGAGCCTCCGACCAATTGGACCCGGGTAACTTTGCCAGGATAACTTTGACAGGACACCCTGGAGAAGAGGCTGATGCTAGGGATAGTGGAAGGCAAAAGGAAGAGGGGCCGACCAAGGGCAAGATGGAGGGATGATATTCTGGAGGTGACAGACTTGACCTTGGGGGAGCTAAGGGTGGCGACAACCAACAGAAAGCTCTGGCGTGGGCTGGTCCATGAAGTCACGAAGAGTCGGAAGCAACTGAACGAATAAACAACAACAACCTTTGCCCATCCCTTCTGACGCTACTCATGGGTAGGGCCAAACGATATTGAGTTCTCTCTTCATACATCCACCAAAACACTAAATCCTGTCCCCCATTCAAAATCCTGCGTTGTCAGGCTGGACTCCAGAATCAAGAGACCTAGCAACTTGCCCCATCTATAAATAAAAACGGGTGTAGCCAAGGTTCAGCAGGAATGAACAGCGTCCTCATTATTTCCCCCTCTCATGCGGTCACGTGGTCTCCTATATCCCTCATCTGCAGCTCTGCGATGTGCCAGCTGCACCTAGGACTAGGAATGAATTCAAAACACTTCCCAGATTAATAAATATTTCATATTTGATCGTGAAATACCCAAGCCTTTGACACTGTGCCATGAAATATGTGATGTTTGTTACTGTGAGAAAACAATATTTTACCATAAACCTTTCAGCCCTAGCTGTAACCCTTTAATTTAAGGTTCCTTATTGCCCATAAGGACATAGGGTTTAACAAGATTGTTAGGAAAACGCTTTATGCTGAATTTGGCAGGGAAAATCGCACGTCAGCAAGATACCCAGGCAAAATACTGTACCCCTGGCTGAACGACCATATTGCCCTTCTCTCGCGGCTATTCTTCTGTTGCAACAATGAAAAAGTGGGATTTTGCTGACTGAAAGTAGGGAGGGAAATGGGGAAGGTATAAGCTGCATTATTGACCATCGGCTGTCCTTCAGTGATACCCCCAAATCTGTGATTCCTCTCAAAACTGCCCAAGGCCTCCTTTTCTTACAAAGCCGGCATGATGCTTTTAAACATGATATCCATATAAAAAGATCTAGACATTGCCAGTTCTGTCTGTCATATATTTTTATAGGCTTTTTCAGGACGCTGTTGTGTTTGACAGAGTAACTGACTGCAGCTTGAAATGAAGTGTAAGTCAATTCCATGCTTCCATAACTCACTGCCCAGCATTGTTGGAAGGGGGGGGAGAGATTTAGTGATGGTGGTGATAGACAGCAAGCCTCTTGAAGTTTTCATTTTCACTTAGTGGTTGTAATACCTCAAACTTGCTGACCCCCAGACAACAGAACGGGAAAGAACTCCAGAAGTTCCCTGAAGGTGTTCACACACCAGAACATTTGCTTCTGCCTCCAATACTCTTAGCAATGAACTGCAAATTGGTTTGGGCCGGGGGTGGGGTGAGAGTTGGAGGTGAAGAAGGATATGTTTATTATGTTTTTCACAGTCAATGCGTTGTGTAGAGATCCTGGCCCCCTATAATGGTCCATAGCCCACTTCTTCAACATTCCCTCCAGTGGTCAACACAGTGTGGGAGATTCAGGACAGATAAAAGGAAGGACTTCTTGACACAGCCCATGGTTACACTACGGAATTCACTACTACAAGATGGAGTGTTGGCCACGAATTTGGATGGCTTTAAAAGGGGGGTGGATAAGGAGAAAGCTATCAATGGCTACTACACCTGATGGCTATATGCTATCCACTATCGGAGCCAATAAGCCTATATACACCAGTTGCTGGGGAACATGGGTAAAAGGGTGCTGTTGCACCCTGTCCTGCTTGTGGGTCCCTGGTCAACAGCTGGTTGCCCATTGTGTGAACAGAGTGCTGGACTAGATGGACCCTTGGTCTGATCCAGCAGGGCTCTTCTTATGTTCTTACGTGATAAATTGTATAAATAGTCACCTTTTTAAAAAGGGTTGTTGTTGTTGTTGTTTTAATGTTCCCTAGGCTGTATGAACACTGAGCCAAAGATAATAACATCATTCTTTGTTTTCAAGTCAAAAGAGTTCCTTCCATTTTTTAATAGTTTTGGCATCACAGAATAGATAACGTGATACGTCAGTGGTATTCTTTGCACCCTTTTGTTTTGTCTTCCTTGCCCTCACAGCCCTTGGGTTAATTCCACACCCCCATAATCATTTAATTCAGTAAAGAGTCCAGATGGTGAAGTGATCAGCATGCCAGACTAGATCTGGGTAGACTTCAGTTCAAGTCTCCGCCCAACCATGAAGCTCACTGGGTGACTTTGGACCAGTTGTTCTCTCTCTCTCTCTCTTTCATCCTAACCGAACTTGTGGGGTTCTTGTGATGTTCAAATGGAGAGACAGAGTCATGAGTTCCAGGGGTGGAGAACCTCTGACCCTGTAGAAGTTGTTAGACCCCAACTTCCATCTGCTTCAACCAGCATGGCCAATGGTTAAGTATGACCGTTCTTCACACAACTATGGTACGTGTTACTACAAGATGTGGCGATGGACAGCAACTTGGAGGATAGGGCTTTCAATGGATCCTACTCAAGCTGGCTAGTGTCAGATGCAGTGTGCCTATGCAAACCAGTCACTAGAGTACACAAGCAAGAGGGTGCAGCTACACACAAGTCTTCTTTCTGGGCTTCCCTTAGGCATCTAGTTGGCTGCTGTAGGAACACAATGTTGGACTAGATAGACCTTTGCTCTGATCCACCATGGCTCTTCTTATGTTCTTATCTTAGGTGCTATAGTTGAACAATCCCTGGAGGCTCACAGATGTTCCCCACCCCTGATGCATGTTGCTCTATCTTTCCATTTGAGCCTCACAAGAGCCCTGAGAGACAGGCAGTGTCGTGTCTCTCAGTTGCTCATGCTTTCAACGGGAGGAGAAATGAGGAAACTTGTTAAGTGATCCACAAAGCTTTATTTCATGCAACAAACGTTTCTTTAACCTGTATAGAGGCCACCGCTGTGAAATGACTCCCTAGGCAAAACTATGCAAACTAAGCAAGACAATTGTCCATTTAAAAAGAAAAGAAATAGTGTCTCAAATGTCCATAACTTCAAAGCGGCTGGTGGTTTCTGGCGTAACCTCTCCGACTTTCTCATGGCCTCTTGTCCGTGCTGAGGGTTTTAGCTTCCGGCGGACTCTAGCATCAGTTAGCATGTCAGAATGCTCGCCCCTGGAAGCTCCCTCCCTTTCCACTGAGCTTGTAGGATTTGGCCTTGAAGAGATAAGCTCTGGAGGGGGGCGACTTCCAGCTGAGGCCTCTCCTGTGAGAGCTTCCTCTCCCACTGGTATAGGCTGGCTGGTGTCTGGCACTGCGTCTTCTAGTTCGGAATCTGATTCTGATTGATTACCTGAAACACCTTCTCCTGACACAGGGGCATTAGGGTTAGACATGACACCCAGCAAAAGTTTGCCAGGGAATTTCCCCAGCTGTGGCTGCATCAAATAGTAGAAGACCTAGTATGACAAGAACATCAAAGTCCACGTATATTTGATGTATGGAATTCCGGTCGTTCATAGGGGATGTCACATGTACTATAGGCCCTTTTGCTATGCAGCAAAAGCATGCCAAGCCACTACTAAAATGGTGTAGCCGGGTCTCAGATTGGATCTTGGACACCCAAAGTACAAACACGAGATTCCAAAGGGAGTAAAATCCCAGCACTTTAAAACTAAGCTTAGAGACAAATAGGTAATCAGTGAAGCTGGAACAAGGTCAGAATAACATGCTCTGATGATCTCCTGGCAACAGATAACACTAACATGGCTGCATCTTCAGCTAGTGTGGCCACTTATAAATTTCCAAAAAAGAGGGAGGGGAAGAGCTCTGATTTGCATAAAATTTGCATGTGCTGATTTATACGTATGGATGCAAATTTAGAAATAAGGATTATAATTTAAATAGAAATACCATTGTGTGGAAGACTGTGATGAAGCAACCTGTTTGCCTTGCTCAGTCTGCTGTCCAGGGGCTAAGAGTTGATGGGCAATTTTGAGGTCCAGCTCTTTCTTCTGATGCTTTTTTTTAATCTATAAACCACATTTGGACTGGATGGAAGCCTTCAAAGGAGGGAAGCCTCCCCCCCCCCCAGTAGCTCTTCCTACAGAGGCGTATCCTCTGTAAAAGAGGAGACACAGCTACCCTATTTTCAGTCATGTTGGTTTATTTACTGCGAAATATCAGGCCTCCTAGGTTTAAAGAAACAGGAAGGACAAGTGTGGTGTAGTGGCTAAAGTGTTGGATTGGGGCCCTTTGTACACCTAATGTTTATCCCAGGAAAATGTAAGGATTGTCCCTGCCTGCTCCTGGGATCCCCTGTGTGGCATTTGGATGCACAGGGATGATCCCAGGATGATCCCGGGATATAGGGCTGATGTAGACATGCCCTGGGAGTCAGGAGATCTGGGTTCTAGTCCCCACTCAGCCATGGAAACCCACTGGGTGACTTTGAGCCAGTCACACACTCTCAGCCCAACCCACCTCACAGGGTTGTTGTTGTGAGGATAAAATGGAGAGGAGGAGGAGGATTATGTATGCCGCCTTGGGTTCCTTGGAGGAAAAAAGGTGGAATATAAATGCAATAAGAAGAAGATAAAGATGATCATAGAATCATAGAATAGCAGAGTTGGAAGGGGCCTACAAGGCCATCGAGTCCAACCCCCTGCTCAATGCAGGATGATGATGATGATGATGATGATGATGATGATGATGATGAAGAAGAAGAAGAAGAAGAAGAAGAAGAAGTCACCCCAATCAAATTGCAAAATACTTTGAGAAATTGAGCCACAGGCACTGAATGTACCATTTGTTTTAGAAAAGAAAACTTGAACATGAAACAATATGAGCAAATTTGCACCATCTCTTATTTTGAGACTTTCTTTTGGTCCGTTTTCAATTTCCTGCATCACTAAGAACTCCCTCTATTCATCATGGTCATCAGCGTGTTCGTTATTGGTATTATTTGATTCCATTATTATTAAGGTATAGATTGGGAGGAAACTATTTTCTCCAATTGTCTATTTCGTTCCAAAGTCTACTAATGGTTTTATTATTTTTGATGATCTCAAGCAAGGATCATTTAATCTGTGAAGAATGGAATACTAGACACCAGTATATTGTCAGTTATTATCTTTTATTTTCAAATGGAGTGTTTTCGGCAGAAAATAACGTTGATTTAATGGGTTTGTTTAGTAAAGTCTCGGCACCAAGGGAGATAGCAAAAGAGGGGGGGGGGCAGAAGCCAAGTGCAGTGAGAGATATCCCAGTTAGAATGTCCCATGCTCCCCACTACCCCATTAGTTGGAAGGATCAGCCTTTTACAGGATGAGAGTTCAGAGGGAGAGTTTCTTTGTAAAGAGTACTTTAGTTTATGGTCTTTTTTGATGATTTTTGTTCATTTCCTAATATTCAAGCTGACCATGTGGGAGCAGGCAAGCTCTCAGATGGTGCTAAAATTAAAACTAGAATTAGTTCCTGTGGCGTTACACCCCACAAGTCAATTCCCAAAGGTATGCCTGCAGTTTGTAAGTCTGTGGTTTGTAGAATGTTGGCCTGAGTGGGCGGAGTTAGAATGTCTTGGGAGGGGGGAGGAGTGATATATAAGGGAAGGACTGAGGGGATTGTGAGTTCTTTCCAGGGAGACTTGTTAGAGACTCTTAGAGTCTGTAGTGCTCTCTGTATTTATGGTACTTAAGTTCTGGGAAATTTGAGAGTCAGGGTAGTGAGTGGTGTCTTTAGAGTGTGGTGTGCACGTAGATAATAAAGAAAGTTCAAGAGTGATTGTGTGAGAAAAAGGAAAGCGTGAATGTGAGAGTGACAGGATTGTATGGAAGGTTTCAAAAAGGTTTTTAAATGTTGTTATTTGAAACAAAGCTTATGAACTTTTAAAAATAAATTTTGATTGTTTGTTTTAAAACTACCACAAAAATCCCACGTGTCTGTTTGGCATTTATCATCTTAAGTTTACACATATAACACCCACTCTGACAATCATTCACCTAAGCAGATATAACTCACAGCGCATTATTATATATATTAAATCCTTCTCCATTTTAAACCCCTTTCTCCACATAGTTTGGAGGAAGGTGGGCTTTATCCCTTGCCTCAGATGTACCAAGTGGTGGTGCTTGGCTTGAGCAGGGAGTAGCCTCGGCCGGGTCTGGTGTTCAGAGCCTGTGTCGCCCCATAAGAAGTGGTGGCAGACGTGAGGTCTGGTGTTCAGAGCCTGTGTCGTGGCATAATAAGTGGTGGCAGCATTGGGATCCGAAGTAGACTCTGTTCATTTATAGTGACAGAAGTCAAAAAGGATTTATTTGTGAACAGGACAGAGGGTGGTTACTGTAAAGCACCTCTGAGGTCCTTAGCTGTGAAAGTTACATATTACCTAAGTCAGAGGTTGCGCTGATACAATTCTCTGACAGGATATTTTTGTCTGTGGTGAGGTACATATTATAAAATATTAAGTTTACCACTCCTGACCTCAATTGAAAACTCCCAGTACCATTTTATTTATTAAGGTTAAGTCTCTGTCTGATAAAAATGGATATCTTAGCGTTGAAGAAAGATGCCCTTTCAGACAGATGTAAGCGTTTAAATTTGCCAACTGAAAGAAAGTCAGTTGATGAAATGAAATGGGCTCTTATAGAATATTACAGAGTTCATGCTGCAGGTGAAACTGAAGTAAATCCTCTGAGGCAAGTGCCTGTAGAAATGTCTCCTCAATACATTCAGCTAGAAATGGAGAAATTAAAACAGCAAAGAGAACTTGAATTGGAAAGAATAAAGCAAAGAGATAGAGAATTAAAACAGCAAGAGGCTGATAGAGAATTGAAGAGAGCTGAGTTGGAACAGCAAGAAAGGCTGAGGGAAAAAGATAGATTGCTGGAGCTAGAACGAATTGCTTTAGAAAAGAGAAAATTTGAGCAGGAAGATCAGAGGAGAATAGAGGAAGAGGCTAGACCTCCCAAATTATCTCCTAAAGACTTTACCCCTTATGTTGAGGGGCAAGATCCCCAAATTTTCTTCAATACCTTTGAAAAGGCAGCCATAATGTGGGAAGTAAAGCCACAAGATTACATGAAGTTTATCCCTAACTTGATCAAGGGAGACCTGGCTGAAATTTATAACAGTTTTCCTGTGGGGGAAGCTTTAGATTTTGCCTCATTTAAAACAGCAGTTTATAAAAGATTTCGCTATGGGCCTGAGTATTTCCGGAAGAAATTTAGAAGCCTTAATGCTGTGTCATCCAAATCTTTTGTGGAGTTGGGACACAAATTAGCGGATCATTTTGAAAAATGGATCACCTGCGCTGAGGTGAAAACCAAGCAAGATTTAGTTGATCTGATGATTAAAGATCAATTAATTTTTCAAATCCTTCAAGATATAAGATTGCTGGTGAGAGATAGAGACCCAAAAACATATCAAGATGCAGCTTCCCTGGTTGATCAATTTTCCTTAAACTGGGGCTATCATATGACCAGCAAGTCTACTAAAGAAAATAATATTAAACCAGAGTATAAACCTAATTGGGGTAAAAAGGAAGCTGAGGTAAATAAAAATCAGTTGCCAACAGAAAAGGTGGGAAACACCACCAAACCTATGTTTGGAAATACAGACCTCACATGCCATCATTGTGGGTTGGTGGGGCATATTAGACCACAATGTCCCAGGCTGAGAGAAGAGAAAGATAAAAGTACCTCAGTAAGGAGAGTGGATATAAATAAAGATGCTGAACATCTCCAAAGTTCCCAGTGTTACACATTAGTGTGGGAAAATGTTTTAATAAATGGGAAAAAAGCATAAAGCTATTCTAGATACTGGAGCTTGTTTATCTCTGATTAGAGCAGACCTTGTGAGGAGGGAGGAGATTATTCCTCACAGAAAAATTAACATCAAACTTGTGACAGGGCCCATAATTGAAATTCCTGTAGCCGAGATGGAAGTTACATGGAGGGAAGTCACAGGGAAATGTATTTTAGGTGTTAATTCCTGTCAGGAGGAACCTCTAATCCTAGGTACTGATATCATGGGGTTAGAAGGTAGAAAAGTTTTTATTATTACACGATCACAAGCAGCAGTGGAAGGCTTGTCAGAGAATTGTAGCGAATCTGGAGAGGCTGAAGGCATGCCTCTGCAGTTGCCTAGCAACCCAGCTGAAGGAACTGCTGTGCTAGGAAACATCGTTGCAAAAACTGATACCACGTTTGCTTTAAACACAGGAAATGATCCGAGCTTGGAGGTTTTCAGATCCAAAGCTGAGGCACAAGAAACCTCTTTTAGTGACACTCAGAAAGAGCAGGTTTTCTGGGATCGGGGACTCCTATACCAAAAGTGGTTGCCCAAGAAGAAACAAGGAAGTTGGGGGGGCTGAAAAGCAGCTTGTGGTACCAATACCAGATAGGGACCAGCTGCTGAAATCAGATCACGACTCCTTTTTGGCAGGCCACATGGGGATAGGAAAAACCCGGAAAAGGTTGATGACTAATTATTACTAGCCTAATATTGCTAGGGAAGCCACAGAGTTTTTCAAGTCCTGTGAGAGTTACCAGAGGGTGGGGAAAAGTAGGGACAAGGTCAAGGCTCCCCTAAATCCCCTACCACTTACCAACCAACCCTTTTTAAAAATAAGACTGGACCTGGTAGGACCCTTCCCTAGACCTACACAGACAATAAAAACGTTTCAATTAACCAGTATAGACTTTGCCACAAGGTTCCCAAATGCTGAAGCCCTTCAAAATGTTGATGCCTTGTCAGTAGCAAAAGCCCTATTAAAAATCTTTTGTTGCTGGGGTTTCCTCCATAAAATTTGGAGTGATCAAAGCTCAGTTTTGTTCTCTAATGAAATGAGATGTTTGTGGAGGTGTTGCGGTGTCAAGCATATAACATCCACTGCTTCCCACCCCCAAACAAATGGGCTAGTTGAAAAATTGAATGACAAGAAAGAAGTTATAGAGCTGGCACACACAGGTTTGGCTGGAGCCCAAACCAGGCAGAAAACTTGGTGTGATGAAGAGGCTAGAGACCGGAACTTTGGAATAGGAGTTGAAGTCGTGGTCTTCTTTCCCAAGAAGAATAGTCAGTTCGATGCTGTTTGGGAGGGACCTTACCTTATTCAAGATAAGACTGGAACCCATCCCCCTATTAAGTCATCTGCTTATAGGGTGGATAGAAGAGTACCAAAGGCAGTAAAAGAGAAGTTTGTTCTGACCTCAGACGCTTCGGAGGTCAGAATTGGAGCAAGGCTGGTGCAGACAGTGGACGATGTGGGACATCTCGTGGCCTATTCCAGCAGAGAATTGACACAGAGAGAGAGGGACTGTTCCGCCGTCCAAGAGAAGTGTCTGGCCATCGCTTGGGCTATGCACAAGGTCAAGGCATGCATGTGGAGATGGTGGTTCATCTGGCTAGCGGGTCATCGGGCGCTGTTGTGGCTGCAACCCATGGAAAGCCACAACCAACTTTTGCAGCAGTGGTCGTGGCGGATCCGGAGCTTCAACATGGAGATCCAGCATGTGACAGGTCGGGAGAACATCATCGCGGACGGACTGTCTCGCCAGGAATCGTCCAGTTCACCAGTAAAGTGAGACTTTGTTGTGGACATTGTGATGCTCCAGGACTTTAAAATTGGAGCCAAAAAGTGGACTAATAAAAATGTGGTTCATTTAACTTGTTGATTTTCCAAAAGGTTTGTATGTGTATATATATTGTTATTGATATTAATTGTATATATAAATGTTTAACCATTTTATTTCCCCAAACCCTATGTACAGGTCCAGGTATTAAACCAGCCCCATACTCGGGTTTTTTTAAAAAGGGGGAAATATGGGGCGTTACACCCCACAAGTCAATTCCCAAAAGTATGTCTGCAGTTTGTAAGTCTGTGGTTTTTAGAATGTTGGCCTGAGTGGGCGGAGTTAGAATGTCTTGGGAGGGGGGAGGAGTGATATATAAGGGAAGGACTGAGGGGATTGTGAGTTCTTTTCAGAGGTTCTTTGAAAACTCCACCCACTCAGGCCAACATTCTAAAAACCACAGACTTACAAACTGCAGACATACCTTTGGAAATTGACTTGTGGGGTGTAATGCCACACAAAGGTCAAACTGTGTTTCTACCTCCATGCCCACCTTGATCAAGGAGACCACGCCAAATCATTTCTACAGCTGGTAACCAACAGTTGAAATATCCAAAGAGAGCAAAAAGAGTATTAATAAAGCGAGAAGCTCCTTATACTCCTGGTCTGGCAACACAGCTCACGTGAAGCATAATTTCGGGCAAACACCTAAGAAATTTCACTAGGATGAGCAAAAATGCTCAGGGAAGTTCTATAGGCATCCTATTTCTCCTCCTCCTCCTCCTCCTCCTCCGCCTCCTCCTCCTCCTCCTCCTCCTCTTTCTCTTTGCTCCCTATAATGAACATCCCCTATAATGACTTCTCATTGAGTAACATGAAAATGCAATAATTATTAAGGAAAAGTCAACAATTCTCTATGGTGTGACCACACTTAGAATACTGTGTACACAAGATTTGTTTTTGGTCACCACACTTAAAAAAGAAAAAAAAAAGATATTGTAGAGCTGGAAAAAGGGCAGAAAAGGGCAACTAAAATGGTCAAGGGACTGAAACATCTCCCCTATGGGGAAAGGTTACAACAGCTGGGATTGATTAATTTATACAAAAAGGAGGGTAAGGGGAGACATGATAGAGGTGTTCAAAAATATGCATGGTGTGGAGAATGTGGATGGGGAGACATTTTTTCTCCCATAATACTAGAACCTGGGCTCATCCCATGAACATGATTGGAGGGAGATTCAGAACAGCTAAAAGGAAGGATTTCTTCACATCGTTCATAGATTTATTTATTACATTTATATCTCACCTTTTTTCCTCCAAGGAACCCAAGGTGGCGTACATAATCCCCCTACTCTCCATGTTGTCCTCACAACAACAACCCTGTCAGGTAGGTTGGGCTGAGAGTCTGTGACTGGCCCAAAGTCACCCAGTGGGTTTCCATGGCTGAGTGGGGACTAGAACCCGGATCTCCCAACTCCTAGTCCGACACTTTAGCCACTACACCACACTATGGAATTCACTACTACGAGATGGAATTCACTACCAGAATTTGGATGGCTTTAAAAGGGGGTTGGATAAATTCCTGGAGGAGAAAGCTATCAATGGCTACTAGCGCTGAAAGTTATGTGGTAACATCAGTGTCTGAGGCAGTAAGCCTGTGTGCACCAGTTGCTGGGGGATATGGGTGGGAGGGTGCTGTTGCACCATGACCTGTTTGTGGGTCCCTGGTCGACAGCTGGTTGGCCACTGTATTAATAGAATGCTGGACTAGATGGACCCTTGGTCTGATCCAGTATGGCACTTCTTATTTTCTTGGAAAGGAAAGGAAAGGAAAGGAAAGGAAAGGAAAGGAAAGGAAAGGAAAGGAAAGGAAAGGTCGGGGTGAAAATTCCTATGGATGGAATCCAAGAGGGGTACTTTATTTAAAGGTTGCCTCCACAGCCAGCAACCTAGGTCTCCTAGGCGTCCTAGCTCCCCTACGTGGTATTATTTTGGTGCATTATGGGGGGAAATGGCAGCTGGCACAAAGCATACTAGGAGGAGTGGCGGGGAAAGGAAAAATAGAATCACTACCCTGCAATTGTAAAGGCTCCCCCAATGAATGATTGAATACACACATCCTCTCCTCATTTTAAGACAAATGTTCTCAATGGAGAAAAGAAGAAGAGCCATGCTGGATCAGACCAAGGGTCCATCTAGTCTGTTCACACAGGGGCCAACCAGCTGTCAACCAGGGAACCACAAGCAGGACATGGTTCAACAGCACCCTCCCAACCATGTTTCCCAACATCTAGTGTATACAGGCTTACTGCCTCTGATACTGCAGGTTGAACATAGCCATTATGACTAGTAGCCATTGACAGCCTTCTCCTCCAGGAATTTATCTTGTGGTAGTGAATTCCATAGTTTAACTATGCACTGTGTGAAGAAGTCCTTCCTTTTAGCTGTCCTGAATCTCCTACCCATCAGCTTCATGGGATGACCCCGAGTTCTAGTATTATGGGAGAGGGAGAAAAAAGTTTCCCTGTCCTCATTCTAAACGTCATGCATATTTCTGTACACCTCTATCACGTTTCCCCTTAGCCTCCTTTTTCCAGGCTGAACAAACCCAGCTGTTGTAAGCTTCCCTCATACAGGAGATGCTCCAGCCCCTAGATCATTTTAATTGCCCTTTTCTGCACTTTTGCCAGCTCCTTTCTGGAGCTCTTTCTTTCCATTCCTTCTTTCCTACCTTTTCTGTTCTTTCCTCTTCGTTTCTTTTTTATATTGCAAACTGATGTGGAAAACAAATGGAACAAACTTAAGATAGAAAAAAAAATAAGATACTAAAAGAAACTGAAATTAACTGATGGCAGTCTCCCAGAAATCCAGCCCTTTAGGGGATTGCTGGACTTATTTATTTATTTATTTATTTATTACATTTTTATACCGCCCAATAGCCGAAGCTTTCCTGCATTCTGGAGAATTTTCATGTGTTTTTTGCCTCTGCCGTAATTTGTGCAGATTTGCAGAATTTGCACAAATTATGACCTTAAATTGCATGGTTTGCACAAATTGAGGCCGTAACTTGCTTAAATTACGCAATTTACAACCAAAAATTGTTCAAGTGTCTTTTTACACAAAATTGCATAATTCATGGAAATTCGGCCAGCTGGCCTGAATTGTAGTGCACTCTGAGCTTTATCACACCAGCGTTATACTGTGCAATCACTGCGGATTTCGTGCAAAGGACTCCGAAGTTTTCCAACTTATAATCTGCTTTTATTGTGAAGTACTCCAAAGTTTTCCAGTTTATAATCTGCTTTGACTGTGAAGTACTCCCATGAATCCTACTTTAATTGTGCTTCAAAGGCAAAAGACACGACCTATTTTGGTACTACTTTTGGAGCAAATAATTTGTTGTTTTCCGAGTGGCCACTGGGGGCGCAAGAGCAGGATTTGATAAGCTTCAAATTAAACAACTGCTTACATCTGCATAAGTTTTAAAGATAAAGACATCAAAATTGGCACAGTAATAGATATTAAGGAGAGCTTTAAGCATACCAAATTTGAATCGGATTGGGTGATCCGTTGATTTTTTATGATTTTTTTACATTTCCCCCCTTAAACCCTTTTCCTGGTATGCAAAGGATCTTAGAAGTGCTGCCGTCCGGGGTGTGATTTAGCTAGCAACAACAGCAGCAACAGCTTAGCTCTGTAGGGGATAATTCGAGGGAAACAGGTACAGGGGATGAAGCTACAAGTCAGGCCAGCTGCTTGAAGAAGGAACAGATTGGGGGGGGGGGCTGATCAAAGCTTGTGGAGCTCCACCTCCCAGTTGGATTCCTCCACTATCCTTAGACATGTCTGTCCCTAGACTTACAACATTCTGAATCAGCCAGCTTCTATTCCTCGCTGCCTTTGAACTCTGAGATATTTAAATCCAGATGAATGTCGCTGTCTGTACAGCACCTAGCACAGCCAAACTCCAGCTCTGGTTCCTTAATGCTCCAGGCATCTCAGCAGCACTATTAAGTATTTGCATTTGCGCCTGCTGGAAATCAGAGCTGGCAATATTTATTCTGAGGCTCTTTTTCGTATTTTAACCCCCCCACACTCCTTTCCAAATGTCATTATTATTTAATTTTTCTTCCAATGCGTGCCAAGGTCTTAATCTGTATTGCACCGGCAGTGGGAATGTTTGAAAGGATCATTTCCCAAGGCACGCTTAATACATTTCCAGTAAATTGTACCTAAACCTGTCCAGCTGGCTGTGGGTCATTTAGCAAGTGACACACCCACTCAGTGTTTGTTTGACGCCACCTGAGAGTTACCTCAGTGCTTTCAAAACAAAACAAAAACCAAAAAGCCATATATGATGATGAGATAAAGCTTTGCTAATATGCAAGTGTGACGGGGGAATACAATGATAACTGCCCACAGGGGAGCAAAAAGATCTTTTTAAGTTTTGTTATGGGAAAGCTTACAACACGGAATTAGACAACAGGTTTTGGAAGATCAGTGCTGAAATTACACCAGCTTTAAAGGAAAGCAGCAATGAGAAGCCACGTGATTATTTAAAACCATTTTTCTTGGCTTCTTCTTTCCTTTTCTTTTTTTCTCTCTTTTTTTTTTAAGACAACCAGACACTAAAGTTTATCAAGTGTTTTTCAGCAAAGGCATTTGAAAACCCCTCTTCTAGATGTCAACAACGTTATAGGTGATAAAGGCTGCATTTTCTTTGCACAGGGGAAAAAAGAAGAATGACTCTTTTCCTAATAACTAGTGAAAAGGTGACAGGGTATTCATAGCTTTTATCTACCCCCCCCCCTTCACACATACACCACAAAAACAAACACAAGGGCATTTTTCGGGCCAAGCCCACATATTCTCAAGGCTGTGCTCACATTTGAAATACATTCATTAGAAAAAATTAGGCATGTTAAAATGTGCATTTTGGGAGGCGGGGGGGTACACATGTTCATGCATTAGAGAGCAACCCTATAGAGCCGTTCTGTTGCCACATGGAACGTGGCACAATCAACAAGGCCTCCCCTGGGGAATATAGTAGTCTAACAGGTCTATAGAGGGGGAGATGATCTTTCAGGCAACCTCATCTTGAGATGTCTAAGATAGAATCATAGAACAGTTGAGTTGGAAGGGGGCTATAAGGCCATCTAGTCCAACCCCCGCTCAATGCAGGAAGCCACCTTAAAGCACACCTGACAGCTGCCTCTTGAAGGCCTCTAGTATGTGAGATCTCACAATGTCCCTAGGTAATTGGTTCCATTGTCGTACTGCTCTAACAGTCAGGAAGTTTTTCCTGATGTCCAGCCGGAATCTGGCTTCCTGTAACTCAAGCCCATTAGTCTGTGTCCTGCACTCTGGGATGATCAAGAAGAGATCTTGGCACTCCTTTGTGTGACAACCTTTCAAATATTTGAAGAGTGCTATCATGTCTCCCCTCAATCTTCTCTTCTCCAGGCTAGACATGCCCAATTCTTTCTGTATCTCCTAATAGGGCTTTGTTTCCAGACCCCTGATCATCCTGGTTGCCCTCCTCCGAACACGCTCCAACTTGTCTGCATTCTTCTTGAAGTGTGGTGCCCAGAAATGGATGCAATACTCAGGATGAGGCCTAACCAGGGCCGAATAAAGGGGAACCAGTACCTCGTGTGATTTGGAAGCTATACTTCTGTTAATGCATCCCAAAACAGCATTTGCTTTTTTTTGCAGCCACGTCACACCGTCGGCTCATATTCAGCTTGTGATCTACAACAATTCCAAGATCCTTCTCGCTTGCAGTATTGCTGAGCCAAGTATCCCCCATCTTGTAACTGTGTATTTGGTTTTGTGCTCCCCTCCCCCTCCTAGCCAACAGTGACAGAGCCAAGCTGGCAAAGGCGACCTCAGAGAGGTCAAGGAGGGGAGGGGACAGGGGAAGCCGGGATATGATGTACTGCAAGGCCTCTCCGTCCTCCTTCCCTCCCACTACGACATGCCCCAGCTAAACGGGCGAAAACACCCATCTAGCCAAAATGCAGAGTGGGAGGAGCTTGAGGGACGTGATTGACTCCATTGCTCCTCCTGCTCTGCACTGGATGCCCACAAGCCTCCAAGCATTGGCATAGAATTGCAAGCATCAGTATAGGATGGTGCCTTCAGTCAAGGACTAAGGGGGCTTATATCCTCCTCCTCCTCTCCATTTTATCCTTCTTGTGTAGTAGGTTAGGCTGACAGTCAAGGACTGGCCCAAGGTCACCCAGTGAGCTTCATGGGGAGGTGAGGACCAAGACCTGGGTCTCCCAAGTCTATATATAACCACTATACCACTATTTTGTCTTTATTTCAGCTGGGGATAGGCACAAACCTATGTCCCTTACACAGAATCTGGGGAACATAGGATTTTTTCCCCCATTTCTGGGGAACTGAAGCCGGAACCAGGGCTCTGACTTTGGAGGCCACAAACTGTCCTCCCCTCCCCTCCCCTCCCCTCTCAAAGCTGAGATGTTTTTCCCCCATCTCTGCATCCAGAAAAGAACAGCGTAAAGGGGATGGTCCCAGGGGCGGGGAGGACAACGCAGAAGCTGCTTTACACATCTTCCTAAGTGCTGTACAGCCTCCAGTTCAAAACTCCCCAACTAGACAGGCAAAATTGCAGGTCTAGCCAAAAATGTATGGCAGCCAGAACCACTTGGCATTGGATAGCCGTCAGACCTGGTTTAGCATGTCCAAATTCAGACCTGAAGACTATTTTCATAGGATTGCACCTTTAGCCAATGTCTTCAAGGAAAACGTAGGTTTGAAGAGAAGAATGTGTGTACTTCACTTACAGTCACACTGCATCATGGCTGTTGTAGTGATAAAGTTACATATATCATACTTCACCACAACTGTTTCTTGCAGGATTCGGCAAGGGAATGAAAAAAGCTGAAGAAACTGAAATGTCAGAAGAGGTAGGAGTGTGGCAACGAGGGACAGGGCCTTTTCGGTGGTGGCCCCCAGGCTATGAAATGATCTCCCTGACGAGGCTCGACTGGCACCAATGCTGCTACCTTTCTGGTGCCAGGTTAAGACTTTCCTCTTTGCCCAGGCATATGGCAGCACATCTTAATCACCCACATGTTTAGTGGTTTTTTTAACAGTTTTTTTAATGCTTTATGTATGTATGTTCTGTGTTTTAGAATTTTAAATTTTGTATATTCGTTTTTATCTTAATTTTAGAATTTCTGTAAACCGCCCAGAGAGCCCTGGCTATGGGAGCAGTATATAAGTGCAATAAATAAATAAATAAATAAATAAATAAATAAATAATGTAGCTGATTTGGCATAAAAGTGTGAACAAATTGCAATAATATAGACAGGCTGAGAATATACAATACTTACTGATACAAACAAGAAAAGCTTCCCAGTACAGACGTAGCAGATATTTTTGGAAATATGGTAGGTAGAAGTTTACCCCAATTACAATTACCTAACTTATTCTGGAAGAAGGGTTGTCTAACCAAGCAAACAAAAAAACCTGAAATATCCACATAGCAGGCACATGTTAAAGACAGTGCCCACCCCCTCATTCTACACGCACACGGTTCGCGATATGCCTGGAGGGCGGAGCACATTGCGGCCGCCATTTTGAATGGATTTTTGGGGCCAGACACAGAACAGGAGCGCTCCTCCAAGTGAGTACTTTCTTTAAAAAAAAAAAGCGCCCTCCCCCGAGTCCAGCCACATACACACCAATAGGCACTTAAAAAAAACAACACCATGGCTAAGGATTCCCTTAACCACTTTGTGGTTAAGCAGCATGGTTTAGCATGTCATCTGAACCGGGCCATTGTATGCAGCCACCATTTGTAATACGCAACCCACACACAGCGAATGGGGGTCATGGTATATCATGCGAACCTGACCATCATGCATTATTCGAAGGCTAAACAACCTTTGTATAACACGAATACTAATTGAGAATTATGTGAAGGTTGTTTAACCCTCAAATAACCCACAATGGTTGAGTTCCGACCACACACCACAGCCCCAGAGCACAAGATGCATAATCAAAATGGCTTCCACACATACCAGGAACATGCCACAGCTCATTATGGGTTACACAATCCATAAATGCCGAGCCTTATCATGTGATGAACCTGGTCATTGGCTGAACTGCTGTGATCCCAAAGATCTCTGGCTATAATTGGCCAAGCTGCTAGGCAAGAAGGCCCATGTATGTGTTGGATAAAGCAGGGGAGGGAGGTTGAAACAGCATGTTCCTAGTAAAGACGTATAGGCCAAGGGAATCAAGGGGCTTAGGAAAAGCAAGATGGAAGATTCAGTATCCAGAGAAATATAAGAAACTGAAAGAGGCTGAAAGCAGAATTTTGAGAGAAAGAAAAAAGGGGGAGAAAATAGTGTGAGAGGAGATGTACAGAAGACCTGCCCCTGCAAAGGCGAGGAACCCCATGTTGATTCAGATTAACCAGCCAAGGCTCCAGGTGTAGGCCACCACTTATTGTGGGTAGCGGCATCTTTGCCTTTGCCCATCACCACCGATTAAGTTAGTTTCATAAAAATTATTTCCCCCAAAAAATGTTTTAGATGCCATATCTCCAAGCCATAAAATTTATTATACCTTTATGTGGAATTATACTGGAGTTGAACATATAAATCAATTTATAAGGTCTAATGACACACAAACGCTTAAAAACGAAAGGTGATGTAGTAAATTCAAATTACCATTACAAATGTAAGCTTTGTAGTCAGTGTGTGACCCGCTAAGGATTATATTTAACTCCCCTGAGAGTGGTTTATCATAAAACTTTATACTTTTATTACAGTGAATTATTAACTCCTCCATGATGTGAGTCATTCCATGCTCTGACTATAGCTTTTTTAATGACACTATAATAGACATCTTGCTAATAGCAGTGGGATTGCTACCTCTGAGGTAAAAAGGGGGGAGAATAAAACTAAAAGAAGAAGAAAAGAAATGGAGGGGACAAATAGCATATTTCCCAAGGGAATAAAAACAACTGTTCATACGAAGAACGGTTTGAGACCGAGGAAGGCTGAACCCACTACCTTTTACTCTTGTTGTAAAACAATAGCTTAACAGGGTGACATCTGAAAAGAACTAAATTTAAATGTCATACCTTTGGAGGGGGAGAAAGCGGGGTCATTATGAGCTCTTTTGCCGAAGGAAAAGGGAACAAAAGCTGTTCTTCACAGCAGTGAAACCTATCTGAATGAATGAATATCAGGAGTGGAAAAACTCTTTCAGCCCAAGGGGTGAACTGAATTTCCGAGAAGCTCCCAGGGGCCACATTCAAGGGGTGGGATGAGCAAAGGGGAAAGGTCCAAGGGTGAAAATACGAAAACTACCACCATATTGACCATGTTCAGATTTATTTATTTATTTATTTATTTACCGTATTTCTTTGATTCTAAGACACACTTTTCCCCATATAAACATCTCTAAAAACGGGGTGCGTCTTAGAATCGTGGGTGCGTTTATTATTTCTTAGAATCAAAGCTTTTTTTTCTGTTGGTGGTACTGAAATTAGTGTGCATCTTACAATCGATGGCATCTTAGAATCGAAGAAATGCGGTATTGCATTTTTGTACTGCCCCATAGCCGAAGCTCTCTGGGCAGTTTACAAAAATGAAAACTATAGAAACCATTCAAAATATAAAACAAAACAGTATGAAAGCATAATGTAAAAACAATATTTTTTTAAAAAAAAAAAGCCAGGTTAAAATCAAGCAGCAATGTAGAAATTAATACCAATTTAAAATATAAATTTCAAACAGCAAAGTTAAAATTTAGTTGCTAGACTGTTAAAACTAGACTTAGTTTTTGTGAACCGCCCAGGGAGCTTCTGCTATTGGGTGGTATAAAAATACAATTAAGAAGAAGAAGAAGAAGAAGAAGAAGAAGAAGAAGAAGAAGAAGAAGAAGAAGAAGAAGAAGAATCTGAGAAAATAAAAACACTTTCACCTGGCACCTAAAAGAGTATAGTGTAGGTGCCAGGCGAACCTCTTTAGGGAGCTCATTCCACAGCCGGGGTGCCACAGCAGAGAAGGACTGACACACTGAGCCATGGTGGTTAAGCATTTAAAACATTATGGCTTAGTGTGTCATGTGAACCATTACTTAGTGTGTCACATGAAGCATTCCTAACTATGGTGGCTACATAACCAAGATTTAAACACACTCACTAAGGATTTGCTGCAAAACGGCTAGCGGACTAACCATGGCTTAGAGTGTTGTCTGAACAGGCCCATTGAAACTTAAGTGCCAATCTTTTAGAAGGGGAGGCTATTAGTGGTCAGGATAAAGGAGGTGTGGCCATCGGGGAACCCCTGGGGGGTCACACTGGTTGTCAAGGAATCCCTTTTTCCCTTTCCCATGATCTTCCCAATGAGGCTCGCCTGGCGCCAACATTGTTATCTTTTCGGCACCAGGTCAAGACTTTTCTCTTCTCCCAGGCGTTTTAACAGCATTTAACAACGTTAAGTTTGTTTTTAATGGACCCCAGAATTGTTGTTTTTAAATGGATACTGTTGTTTTATACTGTTTTTATGTTTTTTTAAATTTTTGAATACTTTCAATGTTTACTATTTTTAATTGTTGTAAACCGCCCAGAGAGCTTCGACTGTGGGGCGGTATATAAATGTAATAAAATAAATAATAAATAAATAAATAACTTTCCTAGGGCCGATCTACACCAAGCAGGATATAACACTTTTAAAACGGTGTGAAAATGGTATATGTAATGTGTCCTGGGCCTGAACAGTTGTCATAACCCTTATAAACCGTTATAAGCAGTAGTGTAGATCCTGCCCTGGTCTCAAATGGTTTGCCTAAACTTCCTCTCCTTTTGCACTTACGGCCTCCCACCTGTTTTTTGGACAGGGTCCATGTGCTTGTAAAGAACAGCACACCAGGCAGAATTGTAACCACCTCTGTTTCTTTAACTGATGTCACAATGGCCCGAATATGTAAAATTAAGCAATGGAAAAGGATTGGCCTACTGGCTGCTGATGTCACAACATCCCATTATCTTGACAAAGCACCTGCTCCTGGTGGAGATGAAAACGGCAAGACCTGGTTTGTCAGGTAGGGTGGCCATCTGAAAAGGAGGACAGGGCTCCTGTATCTTTAACAGTTGTATTAAAAAGGAAATTTCAGCAAGTGTCATTTGTATATATGGGGAATCTGGTGAAATTCCCTCTTCATCACAACAGTTAAGGCTGCAGGTGCCCTGCCATCTTTTAAATCTGGTCACTCTAGTATAGCTTCTTCACCTTTAACTGTTGTGATAAAGAGGGAATTTCACCAGGTTCTCAATGTATACAAATGACACCTGATGAAATTCCATTTTCTATGCAACTGTTAAAGATACGGCAGCCCTGTCCTCCTTTGCTTATTTATTTATTTATTTATTTATTTATTTATTTATAATATTTATATCCCGCCCTATATCACTAAGATCTCAGGGTGGCGTACATATGGTCATCTTAGGTTTGTGGATAGGGATCCGTACAGCTGCCTGGATTTTTGGACTCTCCTTTGGGGACTGTGCTGTTTTACTGCATGTAGCTATGTTGTTAGGTGTAATGCGAAAGTTTATTAAGGTTTGCTGAGTATAAAGAAGGCACTCACTGTGACATAGGGTGACCATATGAAAAGGAGGACAGGGCTCCTGTATGTTTAATAGTAGTATTGAAAAGTAAATTTCAGCAGGTGTCATTTGTATATATGGGGAACCTGGTGAAATTCCCTCTTCATCACACCTGTTAAAGCTGCAGGTGCCCTGCCCTCTTTTAAATCTGGTCACTCTAGTATAGCTCCTGCACCTTTAACTGTTGTGATGAAGAGGGGATTTCACCAGGTTCTCCATATATACCAATGACACCTGATGAAATTCCATTTTCTATGCAACTGTTAAAGATACAGCAGCCCTGTCCTCCTTTTCATATGGTCACCCTATCACTGTGTGTTTGTAGCAGAAAGGTAAATATGAAGCCATAGAGGGACGAGCGAGTGCTGGATGGAAGGAGAGTGCTGATTGGATATTTGTGTGGAGCATCGGGATTGGCTGTGAGAAGGGGAGGAGTCAGAGGATTGTGGGATATATTTATTTATTTATTTATTTATTTAAGGATTTTTATGCCGCCATTCAGCCAAAAAAGGCTCTCATGGCGGCTTACAAAAGTATTTCTTGACAGTCCCTGCCCACAGGCTTACAATCTAAAAGACATGACACAAAAGGAAAGGGGATTGGGAGGGAGGAGGAGGAGGGGGAAAAGGAAAGCAAACTCAGGCACTACAATCTTAGTTGGAAAGTTCAGCAGTTACAGGTGACAGCAGGAGGGAGGGGGCTCTCAGCTGGAGCTGGACCCAGGCACGGTGGAGAAGTGCCTGGCTGCTGCTTCCTCCCTCACTGGTGGCCTCTGCAGAGACAGTTGGTAGCAGGAGGGAGGGGGCTCTCAGCTGGAGCTGGACCCAGGCACGGTGGAGAAGTGCCTGGCTGCTGCTTCCTCCCTCACTGGTGGCCTCTGCAGAGACAGTTGGTAGCAGGAGGGAGGGGGCTCTCAGCTGGAGCTGGACCCAGGCACGGTGGAGAAGTGCCTGGCTGCTGCTTCCTCCCTCACTGGTGGCCTCTGCATATATATGCTGCTGCTAGGTATGCAGAGAGAGATGATATGAGGGTATAGGAGAGAGGTTTGGAATAGAGATAGGAAGGGTCTGTGTGCTTTGTTTTTAAGGTGGATTAGAGTGTGGGAGAGAGAATAGTGCGGTTTAGAAGGTAGGAGTACGTATAAAGTTATATTGTGAAACATTGAAGAGAAATTACCATCTGAAATCATTACTCATTGTACTTTGAAACCATACGCTTGTGAACTGAGAGAAACCATTAAGCTTTTGAACCTGTATTTATGTCTTGTTAATAAATTACATTCATTTACACCTGGTGTGGTCATTAGAGTACAGGTCGATCTATGGTGGCAGCGGAAGGGAGAAGTTTGGGTCGAGGGTGCAGATCTGTGTAGCTGTGGGGCCTAAGCAGAAGTAGGGGCACCACAGAGATGGATTTAGCATCTCAAACCCCTGACAAAGGCACCTGAGCTGGGTCCTTTGGGTTCAAAAAAGAATAAAGGTGATCCAGAGTAAACCCAGTGAAGAGTGGGCATCACAGGGACCTCACCATGATTTGCTACACCAGTGTGGAGCAGCACAGGGTAACACTGCACTGACACTAGTTCAGGACGAACCATCTGTAAAAATAGGGAGCTGCCATATACTAAGTTGAACCATTGGTCCAGATAGCCTGGTATCGCATGCTCTGACTAGCGCTGTATCAAAACTGTCTTCCATTTCCCCCCCACCCCCCAAAACATTCCCATCTGGTTGGACAGAAAGTACATTGCTCCTGAAAAGTAGGGGTGTGCCCGGACCCACCCACCCCCAATCAGCCCCATGGGCCGATCCGAAAATTTCGGATCGGCCCACTCCTCTCCGCGCCGCTCCGCCCATAGTCTGCTCCTCTTTGCCGCGGAGCTCCGGCTCCAAATCGGAGCTACGCAGTGGAGGGGAGTGGCGCCAGGTAAGGCCCCCCTTCCTCCTCTCCCTTACCTACATCCGTCTGCGGTCCCTCGGCTTCTTCAATTGAGCCCGTGGCTCAACCAGGAAGTCTAGGCCGTGCGGCCTAGACTTCCTGGTTGAGCCACGGGCTCAATTGAAGAAGCCGAGGGACTGCGGACGGACGCAAGTAAGGGAGAAGAGGGAGGGGGGTTTACCGGGCCCTGCCGCTGTCACCGCATGGGCAACGCGACAGCGGCAGGGCCCGGTAAACCCCACTTACCTTTCTTGCGGAGCTCCGGATTTAGGTGAAGGATCCGCCTTCACCTCGATCCTCTTCACAACGCTCCGCCGGCCCCCCAGTCCTCTTCGCCTCCGCTTTAAGGGGAGGCAAAGCACCCCGCTCCACTTCTAATTTGCCGGTCCGATTAGAAGTGGAGCACATCCCTGCTGAAAAGGAATTCAAGGGAGAAGAAAGCTTCAGGGGAAATTTTCATGGGCTGAGCTCAGATTTCTTGTTTTTACTTTGCCTTTGAGGTGGCCGAGGAGGGTATGCAAGTGTCCTGTCTTTTTCCTTGTACAATAATATCTCTGGCAACCGGCAGCCTCCTTGGCTTCCTGCACTTCAGTAAAAGCCCAGAGGAAGACACTATGAGGTAATACCTCCTACAGGGCTTTTTTCAGGTCAGGAAACCATGGGCAGCTTGGGATGCTGCAGAATAGGGTGACCCTATGAAAAGGAGGACAGGGCTCCTGTATCTTTAACGTATTCAAAAGGAAATTTCAGCAGGTGTCATTTGTATATATGGGGAACCTGGGGAAAATTCCTCTTCATCACAATAGTTAAAGCTGCAGTTGCCCTGCCCTCTTTTAAATCTTGTCACTCTAGTATAGCTCCTGCAGCTTTAACTGTTGTGATGAAGAAGGAATTTCATCAGGTTCCCCATATATACAAATGACAGCTGCTGAAATGTCCTTTTCTATGCAACTGTTAAAGATACAGGAGCCCTGTCCTCCTTTTCATATGGGCACCCTATGCACTGCAGAACAACAGAGGCACGTAATAGAGAAAGAGAGAGAAACACATACATAGCATTCTCTCTGAGTTTAAAACAGCTGTAAAGACTAGTCTCTTCCAGCAGACCTACCCAGATGAATTTTAAACCTAAGAATTTTAAGATACTGTGAGGGTTATTTTAATATTGTATTGATTTTATATGCTCTTTTAACTAATTTTATGTATTATATTGTGCTTGGTGTTGTTCCCTGCCTCGATCCAGAGGGAGAGGCAGATAATAAATTTATTATTGTTGTTGCTGTTGTTGTTGTTTGTGACACTCTCAGTGAATTCTCATTATTATTATTATTATTATTATTATTATTATTATTATTATTATCTTGCAGTGATTAGGTAAGCTCAATAGAAATTCAAAAGAAATTACAGAATGCCTTGAGAAAAATCAAAGTCTCTTTCGTAGAGGAAGAAAACTTCCAGGAAATTGAAGGACAGATTTTGGTCAATGGTGAGCCCTACCTGTGCCAATTTCTCTCCCCCCACCCCACCTTGGAGAAAGTGGGAGAAATCCACCCCCCTTCTACCCCAGTTTCCCTGCTGCCAAATAGGCTCGATAATTTCAAGAGGATATTTTCACAGTGAAGACTCTGATGTCAGTGGGAGTGAGGAATCCGCTCCGGGTTTCAGTCAGAACCAGACACAACTCTAAAGGAGATATCCAAGGTGCTGAACCAAATCCCCAAAATAGATTCAGCACCTTGGGTAGCTTCTTTAGAGCTCTGGCTGAAACCCAGGCCTCAGCTAGACCTACTGATCTAGCACGACAGAGGGGTGAGAATCTCACAATATTATGATTGCGAGTACATGCCCCTGTGTTTACACACGGCGTGCGATATCCAGGAAGAAAGAGGATGTCACGCCCACCATTTTGTTTTGGTTTTTCATCGGAGCAGAGCGCACGAGCACTGAACTGTGAGTTATTAAAAAAAAAAAATCCCCACTCCCTGTGCATGGTTCCTGGCTCCTGTGCCCTGTGCATGGTTCCCAGCTCCTTGTGGTTACTCGCAAGGAGCCGGCACAAACCGTGATGCAGTCCCACACATTCCACGGTCTCAGGATCATCCCAAGACCACTGAAAAAGCATGCTTAAAGGGTACAGCGAGATCCCGAGAAAAGGGAGGGATCATCCCTCCCTGCTCCCAGGATCCCCTGTGCATCATGTGGATGCACAGGGACAATCCCGGGGATCACCCCGGGATATCGCCCCATCTAGCTATGGCCCCAGAGCGGATTCACCAACCTACTACCATCAAAGCCACCAGCCTCCCAAGCATTTGCACCCAGCTGTAGTTCTGACCATCTTTCTGCAGTTCTGGGCAGAAAGCTGGTTTCCCAGCCAAGATCTTTCAGGATGCCAAGAATGACCTTAGGTCCATCTGCATAACAACCTCTCCCCACTCTGATAGTCTGGGCTTGGCTCAGTCCTGCAAGGAGCTGGATATTAGATGGAGTAGAACTATGTTAGAGATATGAATAAAGTACTTCTAAGATCAACCAGGCATTGCTTCCCGTGTATTGAAGGAGCTTTGCATGTATGTGGCGCACACGACTGCCAATTTCCTGGGATCGATAGTTTTCACAGCAGGCCCTCTTTGTTCTTCTCAGGGACCTTTTATTTATGAAATCTTCAGTCCCTATTGCCTGCTGAATTTGCTGCACAACTGAACACATCAAGTCTGACTCAAAACAACCTTCCAATAAGGGTGTCTAGAGATTTAAGAAGGATCAAGGCTTGCTGTGTACAGGGCAGGAAACTGTTGGCTTTGGAATACATCAGCAACATGACTGGATAGAGTCCCTTGCAAAGTGGAGGATCTCCCAATGCTGAGAGTCTTCATATTTTATAGATACAAACTGACTACACAATGATCATGGCCTCTCTGGGAGCCAACGTTAGCCATTGGATGACCTCTTGTGATGTCACAGAATGTCTGCAAGGAGCTAGGAAAGGGAGAGTCAGTGTGCGGCAAATGGGTGGGGAGGAATTGGGCTAGGGAGGCAGGAGGCAAGGAGGAAGGAGGGGGACTGGTGGAACGCAGTTCTCCAAGAGCTAGATGCTGTGATGGGTTAACGAGATGGGCATTGAGAGCTAGGAAGAGCCAAGAAGGCAAGAGGGAATGGAGAAACATCTTTGTCATAGAGACACCAATTGTGTGTTGCAATAGGGAAGGGACCAGGGATTAGGAGGCAAGGCGGTCCTGAGCTATGGAGCCAAATGAGTGGGAGGGGCAAAGAGGAAGGACAAACGTAATGCAGATCTCAGAAACCAGGAAAGTCCACAAAACATACGTATCTCAGAGGTGGCTCTCTTTAAGGATCTCAGAACCAAAGTAGACTTAACGTTTAAAACATCTTAATTGACCATATTATTATTATTATTATTATTATTATTATTATTATTATTATTTATTTATTTATTTATTTATATAGCACCATCAATGTACATGGTGCTGTACAGAGTAAAACAGTAAATAGCAAGACCCTGCCGCATAGGCTTACATTCTAATAAAATCATAATAAAACAATAAGGAGGGGAAGAGAATGCAAACAGGCACAGGGTAGGGTAAACAGGCACTGGGTAGGGTAAAACTAACAGTATAAAGTCAGAACAAAATCAAGTTTTAAAAGCTTTAGGAAAAAGAAAAGTTTTTAGCTGAGCTTTAAAAGCTGCGATTGAACTTGTAGTTCTCCAATGTTCTGGAAGAGCGTTCCAGGCGTAAGGGGCAGCAGAAGAAAATGGACGAAGCCGAGCAAGGGAAGTAGAGACCCTTGGGCAGGCGAGAAACATGGCGTCAGAGGAGCGAAGAGCACGAGCGGGGCAATAGTGTGAGATGAGAGAGGAGAGATAGGATCAGGTTTTGGAGGAGGAGAAGGAGAAGGAGATCAGGACAATTTTCAACACATCTGCAGCACACAGGGAGGAGGATTTAACTCTTTCCTACCCCACCAGGATCCCAATGGAAATCAAATCCCTTAAATTGGTATTAGCCCCTGAAAGGAAAGCTCCCACTCAGAACTTCCCTTCCAAATCTAATAACAATGTAGCCATTTTCATTTGTGGGGTCAGAAAGGGTCCAATTCCCTTCCTCTTGCACAGTGAACCCAGAGAAAAGCATGTCCCATGTGTTGTTGTTTTTTTAAAAAAACTGTATATAATTTATAAAGATATGTTTAGCACCACATCTTGTTTGGCCCACGGCTTACCTCCTTCTGAACTACCTGGACCCAGTGCCAATCTTTGATGTAAATACCATTCTCCTTTCCCCCTTTTAATCCAGCTACAGAAGACGGTGAGCCTGCTAGAGAGAAACTGTGTCTATTATCTGTTTGTCTTTCCTTTTTTTCTGTGCAGCTACTAGTTTGCTGCTGTTGGTCAGATGCAAGAGGAGGAGGAGGAGGAGGAGGAGGAGGAGGAGGAGGAGGAGGAGCAGGCCGGGCTCCTGTGCTTTTTAGGGTCATAGGAAGAGGAATTTCATTTTTCTTTCACCACTTGACAAACGGCACCTGCCAAAATCCCCTCTTCTCCTAGTCAAGGTACAAGAGCTTTATCCTCCCTTGCGCCTGGCAATCCTAGCCCCTGACTCTCCATAAATTTTAATCATTCATTGTAGGGTGAGATGGGCATATTCTGACATATTTCCTTCCCCTAAAGGGGCTCAGTAGAAATATTCTGCACCCTTGGCCATCACACCAAAAGGTTGGAAGGTGCCCCGTCCTCATTTTTTGGGTCTCCGGGGCCATTGCCTCCCCTCCCCTCTGTGTATCTCCCTGTCCTGTCGAGGTCTTTGCATCCCTTGGAGTCTCGAAGCAGTTAAACTTCCTTTCACCTCTGTTGCAGTTCCTTGAAGAGAAATAGAGATCTTCAAAAAGGTTGGAAGGTTGGCAGGCCAGCAACGTAAAGTGTGTGCAATCACTCAGTTACAAGTGGCACCACTAAAAATTGCCTTCATATATCTGCTTATGGTTTATACACTGTGGCAGAAAGGACGCGAAAAGGTCAGCAGGATATATATATATATATATATATATATATATATATATATATCCATCCCTGAGCTGTAACTCCAAAGATCTTGGAGAGAGATGTGATCCAAGAGGGTTCTAGCAGGATTGGATAAACACTTGATATGGCAGGTTTGCTTTCCTTTTTATATATATAAAAAATAAAATAAAAAAATACATGCTTTTTAAAGGAATCTGCGTGCAAACGTCAGCAATCGAGCGCAAGGTATATGCTTGCGCTAACCTCTTCTTATGACCCCGTGGTGACAAGACAGATCGTTCTCGTCAACTATGGGTGAGCGGTGGGAACAACTCCCTGCATTTTTTATTTTTAGTTTTCAGAACTTGGCATCGTTGGATGAATTTCTTTTCAGGGAAGTGTGTCACTGGTCGCAATGTCCTGATCAGTCATGGGCCCGTAGTGAAGACTCGGGGATAGAAGGGGAAACTGGTTTTTTTAAAAAAGAACAGCCAATGTGAGTCTCAGGGGGGCTCATAGCCAGCAAACCATCTCCCACTCAGTGCTAATGGAGAATGTGACTTCCAAACAGAGAGATCAGCAAATATGCTCTAAATTAATAATGTGCCCTTTTAGTAGCAATTGCCTCGCGAAAATTGCTGGGTCTGGTTTTTTTTGGTTCTGTTTTGTTTATTGTTTTCTTTCTCTGTGCTCCCTTCTCCTTCTTTTCTTCCCCGTGCAGACGGGACTGAGAAATAAGTGGGTCTCGCTGGAGTTTTTGTTGTTGTTGTTGTTTAAAACGGACCACCCTATTTTATTAACCTTGTAACATTTTTAAGGTAGTTTCTTCCTCCGTGTCTCCTCCAGCAAAGTCTCTATTGATCACTGTTTACTGTTATAATCCCTTTCAAATTTATCATCCATGACTAACACCCCGTGTATTGATTAACACTGACAGATGTCCCTGTATAGTATATACCCACAGAGATAGTGCAGTGGCCAGTAAAATACAGTGTGTTTGTGTGTGTGTGTGTGTGTGTGTGTGTGTGTGTGTGTGTGTGTGTGTGTGTAGATATACTTTTTATAGCTCTTTGCTTGTCCCCCACCTGCTTTTGTTCTCAAAGTGCCCTAACCTGTTTCAGGCAAACACACTCAAACACAAAGAGAGAAACAGAAAGAGAGAGAAAGAGAAGAATTAGCATCTCTAAATGTGGGGCCTTTTTTGTTATTGAAGAAAGGTTATGGTATCTATAGCTATATCACCTGTAGATAGGGTGGTAGATGAAAGATAGATAGATAGATAGATAGATAGATAGATAGATAGATAGATATTAGATATAGGTAAAAAGGTAATTTTGCTTGGTTTTCTTCTAAATAGGAAGCTACCCTGCAGGGGTCGAATTTATGGGAGGCAACTACAAGTCTTAACCTGAGCCCTAAAGTAACAAAGATGTAAGGGCTAGGGGTTTATTTATTTATATGGTGGAGGGACAAATTGGATGTCATTGGTGACTAAGGACAAGGTATCCAAAATCTGGACTGTAAATGGACTCATTTGTCAACCCTGCATTTTTTGCTTGCTGGCTGCAACATTCTTTCCACCTCTTGCAGGCCAGAAATAGAGTTTAAGGTTAATCTCTGTTGGGCCTTTTTTCTTTTCTTTTTGACGCAGCTGCATTTCTGTTATTTATTTATTTTTATTGCCTCAAATGACCTTAGTTATAACGTTTGATGTAGCACCACCACGCAGCGCTGCACTTAGCAGCTATGGCATGGGCGAGAGTCGGTCAGATCGCCTAGTGAATTAAAACGACGACAACAGGGCACGATCCAATTAAAATGAAGCATCTTTAGGGCTGCAATCCTAAACGAACTTACTGGGAGTAAATCCTACTGAACTCAAGAGGATTTACTTCTGAGCAAAGGTGCACAGGATTGTGCAAGACATTCTACTGACTTTCTCTTCTCCATTGAAATCAATGGGACCGAAAAGTGCTTCACTTTACCTGGATCGTGTCCGCTATTAAGCCCTCCTCAGGTGTTATTCTCCTCATGTAGTTAGAATAGAGCAGGTTCCCTACAGTAAAGGTTTTGCTCTCTAACATGCTGAAGGCAGAACAGCAGGCAAGTGGGACGCAACACAAGGGGCAGAGCTAGTTAGGATTAGGGATGTGCTCCGCTCCGATTAGAATCGGAGAATCAGAAGCGAATTGGCCTGCTCTGCCTTGCCCAGAGATGGAGTAGAAGCGGACCGCATGACTTTACTGCTGGCTTTGAAACAAACCATCCTTGCCACACTTCCTTATGCCCCCAGAAATGTCTGCTGCCTGCCTGCCTTCCCTCCCTCCTCCCCTGCCCGCCTCGCAGGGATGGTTTGTGTGTGTCTTGCTTTGACTCAGGGGATAAGTCCTTCCTGCGCTCACTTAGACTTTTTGAAGTTCCAAATCAATTTTTCAAGTGTGGAAGAAGATTCATATAGGTTTATCTCTACTCCCCAATTCATGGCATGTTGGGATTGCCTTTGAAATGGCCCCATTGAGCTGTCTGCAGCTTTAAATCCCTGAGATACTGGGGTGTCCGATTTTCAAAAATTCCCCAAAAATCAGGTGATGATGGGATTTGCTTGAGTCTTGGCATGCATGTGTATACATACATGAGGTGTCATGGTGCCTAATTTGACGTTTCTAATGTGAAAATTGACGTAGTTCTAGCATGGGACTTGATTTGGGGTGAGAAAAGGTTAAAGCCCTGCCAAAAATCAGGGGATGATGGGTTTGCTTGAAACTTGCCATGAATGTGGATCTGGATGGCATCTGTGAGGGTGCTGACTTCAAATTTTTTTATCTGTCAAAATGTTGGAGAACAGTCCATGTCTAAAAATGGGGTGTCCAATTTTCATAAATTCCCCAAAAATCAGAGGAGGCTTGGATTGGCTTGAGTCTTGGCGTGCATGTGTATACATGGATAAGCTATCATGGTGCCAAGTTTGAGGTTTCTAATGTGAAAATTGACAGAGATATCGAAAAGGGTGTGAATTGGGGTTATGGTTGGTGCGTTAGAGGTTAAAGACCCGCCAAAAATCAGGGGATAATGGGATTTGCTTGAAACTTGCCATAAATGTGGACCTAGATGGCATCTGTGAGGGTGCCTGCTTCCAAGTTTTTATCTGTTAAAATGTCAGAGTAAATCCCATGTCTGAAAATGGGGTGTCCGATTTTCAAAAATTCCCTGAAAATCAGGGGATGCTTAGATTTGCTTGAGTCTTGGCGTGCGTGTGTATATGTCCATGAGGTGTCGCAGTGCCAAACTTGAGGTTTCTAACTTTCACAGAAAAAAAGTTGTAGGGTTTTTTGGATTCCAATGCAAGCCTATGGGGGGGAAAGCGGAGCTCCGATCCGGATCCGGAGCTCCGCAGCGGAGCGGAGCGGACTATAGGTGGAGCGGAGCAGAGCAGAGCGGACCGATTGGATCTGCAATTTGTGGATCTGGAAGAGAAGCAGATCGGCGGGTCCGTGCACACCCCTAGTTAGGATGTCCCCAATTTCCCCTCACACAATGTGTGAGGAGAACACTTGAACACACACTGGAGTTTTTCATTGGCAGACTTCCACAACTGACCCTGGAGTTCTGACAGAGTGGAATGGCCCAGCTCCAAAGGTATTTCCTTGTTTTCCCTCTCCAAACCATGCATAATTTTGTACACCACTATCATGTCTGCCCTCAGCCTCCTTTTTTCCAAGCTAAACAATCCCAGTTGATGTAACCTTCCCTCATAGGGGGAGATGTTCCAGCCCCTTGACCATTTTAGTTGCCCTTTTCTTCCCTTTTTCCAGCTATATAATATCCTTTTGTAGGTGTGGTGACCAGAAATGTACACAGTATTCTAAGTGTGGTCGCACCATAGATTTGTATAATAGCAATATGATACTGGCAGTTTTATTCTCAATTCCTTTTCTTATAATGCCTAACATGGAGTCTGCCTTCTTTGCAGCAGCCACACACTGGGTTAACATTTTAATCAAGCTGTCCACCACAACCCCAAGATCTCTTTCTTGTTTGGTCATTGCCAGCAACCAGTGGTGCAGTAGGCCAGGGCCTTTTGATTAGCAGGGACAATGATGTAACCTACTAGCCTGCCAAACACACACCTCAAGTTTCCATATTCCCTCTGAACTTATGTGCATTCTCGGGATGTCTGTCACCAGGAAAACCAGCCCTCCTTGGGCTCTCCAGATTTCTGCATTGCCCCCAACATGGCTTGCATTTGCAAGCTGAGCCATGGATTTCTTCCCGAAATCTAGGAATGTCTTTCCCGGGGTGGTGTGAGGGGGGGGATTTGTGTAAATAGCAATTTTTGCAAATTTCAGCTGCATAATTTGGACAAATTTGCATAATTTTACAAAGTGTGGATAAAGCTGTGAATGAGCTGAGATTAGCGAGGGATGCTAAAAGCAATAAAAAGGCCTTCTTCAGATACGTGAATAGTAAAAGACAGAGGAAAGAAATGGTGGTTCAACTGCTTAACGAGGATGGCAAATTGATAACAGATGACAAAGAAAAGGCTGAAGTGCTCAATTCCTACTTTGGGTCAGTCTTCTCCCAAAAGCGGGTCTACGACACCCCTGGAAAAAGTGAAGCACAAGTTGAGGGGGCAGGATTGCAGTTTGAGATTGATAAACAAATGGTCAAGGAACACCTAATTTCTTTGAATGAGTTCAAATCTCCAGGGCCCAGTGAACTGCATCCTAGAGTAAAGAAGGAGCTAGCAAAAGAATTCTCAGAACCACTGTCTGTTATCTTTGTGAAATCATGGAAGATTTTAGCAGATTATAAATAAGTCAATCTGCAAGCACCTTGAAAAAAATGCAGTGATTACTAGAAGCCAACATGGATTTGTCAAGAACAAATCCTGTCAGACTAATCTTAGGTGTTCCTTGACCACTCTTCAAATACTTAAAAGGTTGTCACACGGAGGAGGGCCAGGATCTCTTCTCGATCATCCCAGAGTGCAGGACATGGAATAACGGGTTCAAGGTACAGGAAGCCAGATTCCAGCTGGACATCAGAAAAAAAATCCTGACTGTTAGAGCAGTACGACAATGGAATCAGTTACCTAGGGAGGTTGTGGGCTCTCCCACACTAGAGGCCTTCAAGAGGCAGCTGGACAGCCATCTGTTGGGTATGGTTTGAGGTGGATTCCTGCATTGAGCAGGGGGTTGGATTCGATGGCCTTCCAACTCTACTATTCTATGATTCTATGAGTCACAGAAAAGTGACAAAAGGAGGTGCTCCAAAATGTGTTCATTTGAAAAATGTACATTAAAAAATGCATAGTTTTGAAAAATGCAAACAAACGTGTTAGCTGATGAAAGTGCACACAATTGATGCATTCATTGGGGTGGGAGGGCAGGACGTGAACAAAAATACACATGGAATTTTATGTGAAAGGAAAAGAAAAGAAAAGCCCTCAATGTAGTATGGATGCAAAACTGAATGAGAATCAAGGTAGAATTCAGAGCATCTCAACATACTGGAGTTTTGATGATTTACACATCCCTAGCAAGCAAGGCAAAGTGACCTGATTCTGGGGGTGGGACTGGGAGAAAAAGGTACAGCAAGTCTAAAGGCCATTTAGACTTACTGCCAAGTCTAAAGGCCATTATTCCGTTCTTATTCTCCTTGATCTAACTGCAGCCTTTGACACGGTTGATCATGATCTTCTTTTAGATTCCCTTCATGACCTTGGATTTTGTGGCTCTGTCTATAACTGGTTTGCCTCCTATCTAGCGGGTCGCTCTTTCAGCGTGTTGACTAATGGCAGCTCGTCTTCCTCCTTTCCCCTTTCAGTAGGGGTTCCGCAAGGCTCGGTGCTTGGCCCGTTGTTGTTTTCCTTATACATGTTGCCCTTGGGCAAGCTTATTCAATCTCATGGCCTCCAATATCATCTGTACGCCGATGATACACAACTATATCTGTCATCTCCGGAACTTTCTCCTGATGTTCACGATCGTATCTCGGCATGTCTTTCAGATATCTCAGCTTGGCTGCTTCATCGTCGCTTGAAACTTAATATGGCAAAGACTGAATTGCTTGTTTTTCCTCCTAAACCTTCTCCTCATCTCTCATTCTCTCTTACTGTCAATGATGTTACGCTTACTCCGGTCAAGGAAGCTCGTAGCCTTGGCTTTATATTCGACTCCTCGCTCTCCTTTATTCCTCATATTGAGGCAGTAGCTAAATCTTGTCGATTTTTCCTGTATAATATTGCCAGGATTCGATCATTTTTGTCTGTCTCTTCTGCCAAAACGCTTGTTCATGCGCTGGTTATTTCACGGTTGGACTACTGCAACCTTCTTCTCTCTGGCCTTCCTTCTTCCCTCATCAGTCCGTTGGTTTCTGTTCACCACTCTGCTGCTAAGATCATCTTCTTGGCTCGCCACTCTGACCATGTAACTCCACTTCTGAAATCTCTTCACGGGCTTCCAATTCACTTCAGAATCCAATATAAACTTCTCCTGTTGACCTACAAAGCTTTTCACTGTCTAGCTCCTTCCTATCTCTCCTCTCTCATCTCACACTATTGCCCCGCTCGTGCTCTTCGCTCCTCTGATGCCATGTTTCTCGCCTGCCCAAGGGTCTCTACTTCCCTTGCTCGGCTTCGTCCATTTCTTCTGCTGCCCCTTATGCCTGGAACGCTCTTCCAGAACATTTGAGAACTACAAGTTCAACCACAGCTTTTGAAGCTCAGCTAAAAACTTTTCTTTTTCCTAAAGCTTTTAAAACTTGATTTTGTTCTGACTTTATACTGTTAGTTTTACCCTACCCAGTGCCTGTTTGCATTCTCTTCCCCTCCTTATTGTTTTATTATGAATTTATTAGCATGTCTATGCGGCAGGGTCTTGCTATTTACTGTTTTACTCTGTACAGCACCATGTACATTGATGGTGCTATATAAATAAATAAATAATAATAATAATAATAATAATAAGCAAGAATTTTTAAAGCTGTGGTTTTAGGGGGGTGTAGTTGGACTCCACTTCAGGGAGCAAAACGCCTAGGCCAGTACTGATCATCACCTGCGAAAGCTTTCTGGATTGGAGCAATGATTGTTTTATCAGAAAATGCCATTTCTTACAAAGGGAGTTCCATGAAGTTAGGACAAAGATGCTTATTTACTGTTGAGGTAGTCAAGCTATTCATCACCAGAAATGGGTCACACCCACCCTGGTTCAATGTTTCATTATTCATTGGATTGGGTCTTGTATTTGTTTGTGACACGCCTCTTACTGTCTCTTGCTCTGCTTGGCTATTCAGCCTTAGTTTGGTTCGGTTTGAAAATAATGCACACATATTTTCCCATTCTCTCTGTATTCTGGTTGTATATATAGTCAGATTGGCGACCACTTCATGCATGTGACAAAGTTGGCTCTGACCCACAAAGGTGTCTGCTACAACCAAAGCACAGGACCATGAAACGTACGGTTGTGCCCGATACGTCTGTCCATAAAGCATGCTGGACTTTCAAAGGGCTTCTCAACCACAACAACTTTTCTCACATTTTGCTGCCATTTTAACCAACTCTCAGGTGCACAGAGCTGAAGGTGGGAAGTACCTGATGTGGGGTGATACAGGGAAGGAGACACTGCATGCTAAAAAGGACCCTGTTCTTCAGTGTTGTGGGAGAATGTGTTAATGTTGCTCTGCCAGGAAGTGAGCAGGGGCCATGTATGAACAAATGTGTTGCATGCAGAAGGTCCTAAGTTCAGCCCTGGCACCTCCAGTTCAAAGGAGCAGGGAACAGTTGATGGGGAAAAACCCTGCCTGCAACCTTGAGGAACCACTACGAGTCAGAGTACACCAGTGGGTGGGGAACCAAAACCAGTCTGGGGGATGGATTCTCACAACGATAGCCCCCATGGGCCACACATTGTCACAGGGGCTGGCCATGATGTCCAGACTCGAGTCTCTATCTGAAGCTCCTGATGGAGCATTTCCTGATGATCCTTTGGCCAGAGAACCAGGTTTGCCCATCCTTTACCTTGCCCACATGGGCAAGGCAAAGGACAACTGAAGCACAGTCAGATAGCCTGACTGGCTCCTGGAAGTGCCTGTTGAGTACACCGTGACTGTCACTCGGCCCTTGCTGCCCTCACTCTGGGAAAGGGAAGGATTAGTGAAGCCCACTTGGACAATGCTTCGAGAAGCTGGCTGAGCCCCAACCTCAGGACTCAGCCAGCTCCCAGAAGCACCGTCCGAGCGCAAAGTGACTCAGTCGCTCTCCCGTCCCTGCTTGAAGGCAGCTTCTGGCAGGGGGAGGAGCCTTGCCTGTGGACCTATGGGCCAGAGAAGCTGGACTGGTGGGCCAAACTGGCCTGAAGGCTGGAGGTAGTAGACTACCTACTGAAATACATGGACAAAGGGTCTGACCTGATATGCTCAAACTGAAGCAACAGATGAACTTTGTAGCCTTAAGTGCCCTAGGATTGGCCTTCTGCTGTCACCTGATTCATCAGCTAAGAAGATTCCGGGCTGCTGTGCAGGGATCCCAGCTTCAAAGGCCCCAAATTTCTCTCTCTCTCGACAGCAGCTCCGGAGATGACTGGACCAGAGAAAAACAGTTCCTGGTTCTCAGAGCCCTTGGTCCGAGTCCCACAGGTTTTCTGAGCCAATGGCCGAGACGCTCCTCCCTGACACAATTTCCCTCCCTCTTCTGATGCATGACAAACTTTATGAATCATCCCCAAATGACAATTCATTAAAGCGTTAGCAAAGGTGCGGGGAGTTTTAGCTGACTATTGTTGTGCGACGCATTCGCTTTCCTTCACATCTGTTGAGACTGTGTTTTTAAAAAGATTCCTGCTTCAGTTACACAAGCTGCCAAATTGCCTTTGTTACTCCTTCCCTTTTTAATACAATATTTGAAAGGATCACTTTCAATGCTCCTGCAGCTTTTAGCCGTCCATTTGTAACATCTCCCCCCTCCTCACCAGGGTTTGGAGGTTTTGTTTTTCACAGGTTTTTTTGTTCCATCCTGCTTGTCACACGTGCATTTTTATTCAGGTGTAATAAGGTGGCAACAACTGCATGAAATAGTTGTTAATCCTCTGTATAAAAAGATTCTTAATAATCACTTGGCATTTATTTGATATACAAGCCCTGTCTTATTAAATCAAACTCTTTAGATTTAATAGGATAGTTTATTGTATTATATAGCTTTGCAGCTGCAACGCCACAGTTCTGCTTGAAGAAGCATTTTCATTATAAACTGCTTGTTGCAAGTGTATAGAAGTTTCCCAAGTAACGCTTTTACTTAACTGCATTTTCCGTACTCAGGGTGGGGGGGAGGTGTCCGCTGTCTCGTTTCCTTTCATTTTCTTTTTATTAAATGCAAGGGTATTCAAATTCCAAAAAAACCCTACAGTTTCATTAATGCTATATTCACGCAGGGTGGACAAAGTGTGCCAAAGTTAACATGTGGTAACACCCTCTGAGGCCGTTGCTAGACCAGGCGTTAGCACGGTGTGAGGCCCAGTCTCCCTCCTGTGCATCCAGATGACGCACAGGGGATTCCGGGGTCAGGCCGGGCTAACGCCTCCCTTAAGCTGGGATAAGCAGATTCGCTTATGGCCTGGCTTTTCCGCAGCCCCGGCCTGAGACCGGGGCTGCGGAAAGTTTATCATGGTCCATGGCTTTTCCCGGCTGCTCACTTACTCATGAGTAGCCGGGACAAGCCACGGACTGGGCACAGCGCTCATAGGAGTGCTGTGCCCATCGGGCTGGGGGGGGAATCACAGGGGGAGATAGGGGCTGGGGGAAAGGCCGGACCCAGGAGGAGGGGGGGAGAAGAACGGGCACGGCTATCGGGGAAGGGGGATGGGGGGAAAGAAGGACAGGGCATTGGGCATCGGGGAAGAGGGAGGATGGGCGAGCGAGCGGGCAAGTGGGGCATCAGGAATTGCAGGGGGGAAATCAGGGGCAGGGGGAGCGGGGGACCCTATATTTATTTTTAAAAAAACTTACCTTGTTCGGCGGTGGTGTGCTCCTGCGCACATGGCCCTTTAAGGTTTAAATAAAAACCCCTTGCCCCGTCGCGTCTTACGTGTGGAAAAGGGCGATGGCGTACGCTAGTTGCAGCGCGCCATCGCCCCGACTCCCGGCCGGATTATCTGGCAGGTCAAGCAAGGCCCTGACACTCACTCACAATATCCTGCATTTTATCAGCATGTATTTGGACTGCCCAATTTTATCCGCCCAACAACCCTGCAATGTAGGTTGAGAGATGGTGACTTCACCCAATAAACTTTAGGCCTGAACAAAGGTTTGGAACTGAGTTTCCCCTGCCTAAATCCAACACAATACACTTCATCAAAATCGGTGCCACCATCCTCCAGTTGCTGGGGAACATGGGTGGGAGGGTGTTGTTGCACTATGTCCTGCTTGTTCATCCCTGGCCGATGGCTGGTTGGCCATTGTGTGAACGAAGTGCTGGACTAGATGGACCCTTGGTCTGATCCAGCAGGGTTCTTCTTATGTTCTTAAATCCAATACAATCTACTGTGCATTGCTGTCTCTCCATTAAGTGAAATTGTTGAGTTAGGTAACCTTATAATGCTTTTGGATACTGCACACACTTTTATTTTGACAGTTACCATTCATTCGATCAGTACATTTCTATACTGCCCAATAGACAAAGCTCTCTCGGCAGTTTACAAAGTTGTGGGGGGGAATACATTATACAAAGTGTAAAAACCATTTACATACTAACATATAGACAGAAAACAAGAGAAAAACATAACTAAAACAATATTAAACAACAGCAAGACTAGTCCAGGGCCTGATTAAATCCTCATCCTATGCTGCCAAATGCCTGAAAGAAGAGAGGGGTCTTAACCTGGCACTGAAAAAATAACAATGTTGGTGCCAGGAAGGCCTTGTCGGGAAGATCATTCCAAAATTGGGGGGCCACCACTAAGAAGGCCCTCTCCTTTGTTCACACCTTCTGACCCTTAGTGTACTGTATGGGTAGGTTGATGCTGGGAGGTAGTGCAATCCTGAGCCATGTAAGGCTTTATAGGTTAAAACCAGCACTTTGAATCGGGCTTGGAAACGTACAGGCAGCCAGTGCAAACGAGCCAGGTTTGGTGTTATATGTGTGTAGGGTGACCATATGAAAAGGAGGACAGGGCTCCTGTATCTTTAACAGTTGTATTGAAAAGGGAATTTCAGCAGGTGTCATTTGTATATATGGAGAACCTGGTGAAATTCCCTCTTCATCACAACAGTTAAAGCTGCAGGTGCCCTGTCTTCTTTTAAATCTGGTCACTCTACTATAGTTCCTGCAGCTTTAACTGTGGTGATGAAGAGAGAATTTCACCAGGTTCTCCACATATACAAATGACACCTACTGAAATTCCCTTTTCTATGCAACTATTAAAGATATAGGAGCCCTGTCCTCCTTTTCATATGGTCACCCTATATGTGTGGTCCTTCTTACCACCCTACTTCACTATTGAGACCTGTATTTATTTTATTTTATCTTGTACACCACTCCGAAATTTTGAATGGGGAGCTGTATATAAATATTGTAAATAAATAAATACCAGGCTGACATAAGGAGGTTGCTGACTTTCCACAACACCTCCAGAGGAAGGCCGCATCAAAGCTAGGGAAGGCCATATCAAAGCAAGGCCGTATCACCATGGCTCCCTACATATCCTTGCCATTTAGCCTTGATGGTCACCAGCAATGGATTGCCCAGTTGATCGTAAAGATGGTATACCGAGAAGCAAGGTTGGTTCCAGGTTCTATGGGGCTCATGGGCAAAATGCCCTCAGTTGTTCCACCACCACCACACTTCATCATTGGGACCAGGATACCTGTAAAACCACCTTCTCCCATACAAGCCTGTTTAGGTTTTAACATCATTTGGAAAAGCTATCAGAGGCACAGTTGGCAGGGACGTGAGAGGGCCTTCTCAAAGGCCACTCCCAGGCTCTGAAAATCCCTGACGAGGATGGCTAGGATGGCCCTTTCTCGGGTATCCTTCAGCCAGCAAGCAAAGACGTTTTTATTCAGGCATATAAGCTGGTTGTTGCTAAAGGGGGGAGGGCTGAATGGGCTGGGTACTGCTATTTCTTTTTGCTGCTGTGTTTTTAATTTATTTTAGTTTTTATCTTGTGATTTAATTGAGATTTTGTTTTCAGTCTGTATTTTATCGTTAGCCACTTTAGCACCACCATCATCATCATCATCCTAGTTGCTGCTGCTAATTCATTTGCCCTAACCATCTGGGCCCAATCCACGCCACCCCCCAGAGGGAGAGGGCCTGGGCATCAGTAGGCACCTGTAAATGCCTCCTCCTGATGCCAGCACTGCAGAGAATGAAAAAGACTGAAGGTATGCATAGGACCCATTTTAAACTCTCTTAAGTTCTATCAAAGCCTGTATTGGGCTTGGAGATCTATACACAAAGCTGCATTCACTGAATCTAGTACTAGGGTAGCTACTTATGTAACAGCACGGAAAAAAAGGACAAAAGAGGATGCTAATTTGCACATACCAATTTGTATGTATACATGCAAATGTAGAAAGAGTGGCTGTGTTTTAAACAGAAATACAACAAGACATGTCACCATTCCAGGGAAGACTGAAACAACTGGGCATGTTTAGCCTGGAGAAGAGAAGATTGAAAGGAGACATGATAGCACTCTTCAAATACTTGAAAAGTTGTCACACAGAGGAGGGCCAGGATCTCTTCTCGTTCCTCCCAGAGTGCAGGACACGGAATAACGGGCTCAAGTTAAAGGAAGCCAGATTCCGGCTGGACATCAGAAAAAACTTCCTGACTGTTAGAGCAGTAGGACAATGGAACCAGTTACCTTGGGAGGTTGTGGTCTCTCCCACATTAGAGGCATTCAAGAGGCAGCTGGACATCTGTCAGGGATGCTTTAGGGTGGATTCCTGCACTGAGCAGGGGGTTGGACTCGATGGCCTTATAGTCCCCTTCCAACTCTACTATTCTATGATTCTATGACTTGACCAGATTACCTGTCTGCCTGCCCCATCTGCCATCCAGGTGCTAAGTGCTGATAGGCAACTTCAAGCCCCCTCCACTCCCTTTTTATGGTCCTTTCTTTTTTAAACTTGAGCTGAGCTGGAAAGCTCTTGAAATACAGGACCGTCCTCTGTTCAGTAGAGCACATTGGGCAGTATCCAAACACCACCCTTGTGCTAGCAGGTATGACTGCTAACACAACAGGAAGCTAGCATTTGATAGCACAACCAGAACCTAGCTCAAACCAGCTCTTCCAGAGTGGGACACGTCAACAGAGTAATGAAGGGCTAACTTCCTGTTGTGCTAGTGGTCATTCCCACCAGTGCCATTGGCGCTGGTTGACTGCCAGTGTTGGTTACTGCCCATGGTGACCTGAGAACCTACTCTATGGAACTCCCTGCCCAAGGATTTTTGGGTTGGCTATATCAGACTTGGTGCTCTTAAAGGCGTTGAAGACCTAGCTCTTCCAAGTAGTTTTTAATTGATAGGATTTTATTAGATAGGCTGGTAATTTTATTCTTGATTGCTGTGGTTTGTGAGCATTTTTTTTTAGGCTGGCTGTTTTCTATTTCAAAACACTACTTTTTTTGTAATCTTAAATATTTTAAGAATGTTACATTTTAGCTTTAAGTTTAAATTGTCGTGTGACCCCTAGGGATATCGAAGGATTCCGATTACGGGAGTGTGTGCTCCCGTACAACCATCTGTCAGGGATGCTTTAGGGTGGATTCCTGCATTGAGCAGGGGGTTGGACTCGATGGCCTTGTAGGCCCCTTCCAACTCTGCTATTCTATGATTCTATGATTCTATGAATGAGCTTTGCTCAGCTCAGGCTCCTGGACTCCATTTCGACTGCCCACCAGCTGGACTGACTTGATGCTTACTGAGTTGGACCATCTAGCGGGCATTCGGGGGTTTTTTCATTTTCTCCCAATTTTGCTCAAATCATAGTCATGATTTGCACAAAACTGCAGCAGTAACTGCACAAAATTGCAGACATAGAATAGCAGAGTTGGAAGGGGCCTACAAGGCCATCGAGTCCAGCCCCCTGCTCAATGCAGGAATCCACCCTAAAGCATCCCTGACAGATGGTTGTCCAGCTGCCTCTTGAAGGCCTCTAGTGTGGGAGAGCCCACAACCTCACCAGGCAACTGATTCCATTGTCGTACTGCTCTAACAGTCAGGAAGTTTTTCCTGATGTCCAGCTGGAATCTGGCTTCCTTTAACTTGAGCCCGTTATTCCGTGTCTGGAAGGATCGAGAAGAGATCCTGGCCCTCCTCTGTGTGACAACCTTTGAAGTATTTGAAGAGTGCTATCATGTCTCCCCTCAATCATCTCTTCTCCAGGCTAAACATAAGATATATGACGTCCACAGCGTTCCCACAGTCCACAAGGGAGGTTACCCGATCAAAAAATGAGATCAAATTAGTCTGACAGGATTTGTTCCTGACAAATCCATGTTGGCTTCTAGTAATCACTGCATTGATTTCAAGGTGTTTACAGATTGACCCACACAAGGTTCCCAGTTATGGACAAGATCCACATCCTTAAATTGGTCTAAAATATGCAGTGTGGTGTAGTGGCTAAGATGTTGGACTGGGAGTCGGGAGTTCTAGTCCCCACCCGGCCATGGAAACCCACTGAGTGACTTTGGGCCAGTCACAGACTCTCAGCCCAGCCTACCTCACAGAGTTGTTGTGAGGATAAAATGGAGAGGAGGAGGATTATGTACACCACCTTGGGTTCCTTGGAGGAAAAAAGCCAGGATATAAATGCAATAATAAATTAATAAATAAAATTGGATGAAAGTTGAGACTCTCCAGGAGCTGTCTTCTGCACCCACTGCTGTGCCGGCCCTCCACTGGTTCCCTGCTCCTGTGAATCGTGGCATGCGCCAAGCCCTGGTTGACCAACACCAGCATTTCATTTCACTCATTTCTGTACTGCCCAACAGTCAACACTCTCTACAGTTCACACACACACAAAAACTCACAATACAACAAAATAAATATACATCTATAACATAAAATCTTTAACATACACACATTTACAACTATTGAATACCGTCTAAACCCAGTCACAATAAAATGCCAGGACCCAATTAAAGAACTGGCATTCAAAAGCTCCTTCGTAAGCCCTCAAATGCTTGGGAGGGAAGCCTTAACTTGCCACTGAAAAGATGACAACGTTGGTGCCAAGCAGGCCTCGTTGCCTGGGCCATCCTGGGAGGTTGTAGGCACTTTTTCTGTCTAAACTTGCATAGGATTGTGCCCTGAATATCTATACGCAGTTCTGAATTTGGGAAAGAGGGCAGATAGTGGGAGGGTGGGAAAAAGGAGGCAATTGGAGGAAAAGGAAGAAAGGCTCTTAGCCCTTCCAGACAGACAACATCCCTTCCTCCGTCTGAGATATCCTGGACCAGAGGGAAGGCGAGCACAAGGGTAAACTCTCTGGGGGTGGGGGGATCTCAGCAGGAGAGAGATTCTGCCCGTGCTGAAGGTTGTAAGAGCCGCACCAGTGGTCTACTGACCCTGACGATATTGATGACAATTAGTCGACAGAGATTAAAATGGAAATGAGGGAAGGCTTGCGTCTGTCACTTTATCCATCAGCTGTAGCTTGCCCCAGGCAACGGACGCACGCTGGGCTTTCTGTTTTGTTGTTATTCCCTTGTTTCAGGCTCACTTGGTTTCGCTTCTTGCTGTCGCTAAATTCCCTCTCAAAGCCGCTCTTTAAGAGAGAGAGGGAGAGAGGTTTGTCAAATCCCCCTTGCCCACATTTCACGGCGCATCACAGCGGCAAATCACCAACTTGACAGGACGTTCAGCCTCCTGCAGGTTGGCTAGGTGCATCCCACACACACACACCGCCCGGCCACCACTGCCACCGCAATCATAGGCGTGTTTCATTTCCCTTTGTTAACTGAGGAAATTGTTGGCAACAATGAGTGGGATCACTCCGGAAAGGAAGGGCTGAATGAGACATTATACAAAATGGCAGCCATATGACTTCTTCACGGTTCCCCCACCATAATGTCTAGGTCAACCTAGCCCTCGTCTTGATGTCCTGGTGTTTTGTCCCCACAAGGCATATTTAGCTGCTGTTTCGGAGAGGGGGGTTAACATGGAAAGTCACGACATTGAGACTTAAGCTGAGTTGTATTAGTAGATGGCAGGAGTACTAGTTATGCAACTGACATTTTCAGAGGCTGCTGTGTGTTTAGTGTAATGACTAGTTTGGTCCTGAATGGCTTCATCCTGTGACACAAGGCCTTAGCCAGATGGGGCTTTATCCCAGGGCGAACCCCGGGATCGTCCCTGTGCATGCACATGATGCACTGGGGATCCCGGGATCAGGGAGGGATGATTCCTCCCTTGCCCCGGGATACAGCCCTCCCCTTCGGGCCCGCTTTTTCCACAGTTTCAAGACTGCGGAACACGTGGCCAATATCAATGAGGAAACTCACCCAGGTCCAGTTGGTTGGATGTTCCCACTGCCCCCATTTGTCCCAGTTCATGGTGTTGTGGTTCTTTTGTGGTTCGGCGAGTGTCAAAAAATGCCATGAGCCCATCTGTGTACAACAATGGAGGCTCTGAAAATTACATAAGTTCCCCATTGTGTAAATGGTGGCCATAAAGGCCCCATTTATACAATGGGAAAATAAATTACATAATTTCTGGGGCCTCCATTGTCGCACACAATGGAGGCACTGGATGAGGGTGGATGGCTACTGGAGCCCGACTTGGGTCCAAGGGAGCTGACACGGAAAAGTCTGTTGGACTCCTGGAGCCACCCATGACATCCCTAATTATCAAGCCCCAGACCTCATTCCTGGGCCTGAGCCCAGCAAATCTCAGAAACATACTGACCCTATTCAGCTGACACACTAAGCCACAGTAGTTAAGCATTTTGAGTTAAACATTTTGGTTTAGCACGTCATGTGAACCATGACTTTGCATTTTTGTGAACCATTTCTAACCATGGTGGCTGTGTAACCATGGTTTCAATATGCTCACTAACCATTCGCTGCAAACAGGTCAGCAGCTTAACCATGGCTTAGCATGTTGTCTTTCTTGGCTGGTGACATTGCACTGGCCAAGAGAATTCCTGGATGGGCAATGGGAGGGGCTGGAGGCCACATTTCCAGAAATGTGGCACGATGACTTTTCTGGACATGTAATAAAATAATGAAATTTTCCCCCGGATTCCCACCCACCCACCCCCGCCATTTCCGGACTTGTCCGGAGAAAACCAGGCATTTGGTCACCCAAGTGTTTTCTGAATAGGCCCATCGATTCTATAGTATAAAGCAGCTTTTCTGTATCCCTGCGGCTTGAGTGTCTAGCCTCACACGTCCAAACACAAAAACGTGAATGCTTTTCCTAGATCCATTTAGTTTTTAAGGTCAACTATCTGGAGCCAAATTTCATTAGAGGTTAAACCTGATTTTAAAACGAATGTGAAACTTTCCACATGATTAAGTCTAAAATTATCTGGTTCTTTCCCCCCGCTTTTTTTTTCCCTTCTCTTTTCTGCTGCCGATAATGTACATCTGACTAATCAAGGGGTCAGGAGTGCAAATCTCCAAGCTTGGCTACCAGCCAGGGTTGCAAACAAAAGGCCTCCAAGCGGCTCGATCGGATACAGTGAGACAGTTTTTTTCTGCACAGGCCATCCTCAGCCAGCAGTGAACCTCACCCAGACAGAGCCTGCGATGTCAGCATAATGACCCCCAAAATTCACTTGCCCCAGTTGTAGCCATCCTGGCGACTGTGATACAAAGGAAGGCGCACATATAAAATCATGCCATTGGAAAGTTAAGACTGAACACTGCCAGGGAAGAGGAAAAGAGGGGTGGGGAGTGAAACAACAGGATGAAAATAATTTCTCCAAACTTCCTTAATGGCAACCAGGTTCATCTTGACTGAATTTCCATGTATGGCAGAATGGAAATAGACATGAGGAACCCAGAGCTGCTGCTGAGTAGAACTATCCCAGTGTCCTAACCCTTCCCCACCCCACCACACCCACCGCCAAATCTAGCAGAAAAGGGCAATTAAAATGATCAAGGGGCTGGAGCATCTCCCCTATGAGGGAAGGTTACAACAGCTGGGATTGTTTAGCTTGGAAAAAAGGAAGCGAAGAGGAGACATGACAGAGGTGTACAAAATTATGCATGGGATGGAAAATGTAGATAGGGAGACACTTTTCTCCCTCTCTCAAAATATTAGAACCCAATGGGGTCATCCCATGAAACTGATTGGTGGGAGATTTAGGGCAGATACAAGGAAGGGCTTCTTCACACAGTGCATAGTTAAACTATGGAATTCACTACTGCAAGGTGTGGTGGGGGCCACCAATTTGGGTGGCTTTAAAAGGGAGCTGGACTCTCTGGGTTGGGATAAAATCTGGTATTTGGGGGGGGGGGCGTTCAGATCTGGATCAACGCCCCAGGACCTACTCTAGGGAGGGTGACAATGTAGCTGCTTAGACAAAGATTTAAAGTAAAGGTTCTTTGGCTTTAAGTCACTTATTTAGAAGATATTTACAGGAAAGGGTGTTGGCCTCATCAGAGCTTTGGGAGCTAAATTATTATTTATTATTATTTAATTTGTTACATTTATATCTTGTCTTTCCTCCAAGGAGCCCAAGGTGGCATACATGATCTTCCCCTTTCCCATTTTATCCTCACAACAAGCCTGTGAGGGAGGTTAGCCTGAGAGTCAGTGACTGGTCCAAAGTCACCCAGTGAGCTGCATGGCTGAGTGGCAACTAGAACCCGGGTCTGCCAAGGCCCAGTCTAACCACTACACCATGCTGGCTTTTGGTTCTATACATTCCAAACCCACCCAGTCCATCTCCAAGGCCCATTGGAGGGCAGACCTTGTCCTCTGCCATGGCTCGGCTGCTGCTTGTCCGGACACAAACCGCTGAAACAGCAGTGCTCCAAATACCCTGGAAGGCATTTGTCATTGCTGTTATTAAAATGCAAGCTTACTGCAATTTGCAGCAACCAGGCCTCGGTTTTACAAGCCTGGGGAGGAGGACAGCAACACCATTCCTCCCCATTGAACAAAGTTTAATATGGCCTTTTAAAAACTGCTCCTTCTTCTGTGATGTCAGTTTTATAGGGCAGGTGTCACATCTTTATATGTCTGAACTGTTGCACGTCTAGCGTGCCAAATCTTTGCACATGATTATACTTCAACAGAATCTCTGGGAATTAAAGGTCAAAATTGTCTTCATCGTCATCCTCATCTTCCTCATGTCAGGGAAGGGATCCCAGAGTAAAACCAGCACTGGTACTCTCAGATCCTATATGGCAACTCAGGCCGTAGCTAGACCTAAGGTTTATCCCAGGATCATCCCAGGTTCATCCCTGCCTGAGCGCTGGATGCCCTGTGTGGCACTTAGATGAACAGGATTGACCCCAGGACAATCCTGGGATAAACCTTAGGTCTAGCTACGGCCACAGGAGTACAGTATGGATAAGTGGCAAACAGCAGGGTGGGAGGAACCCAGCAAAGACACAATCCTATGCAAGTTTAGATAGAAAAAAAAAGTCTGGCTTGGGGATGCTGGAAGTTGTGGGACCTTTTTCTGTCTAAATATGCACAGGATTGCACCCTAAGCTATTGTATCTAGCATGCCAAATTTGAACCATGGAGATTTGGGATGAATCCATAGGGAGCTGCTTCCATGGCTTCCACCTCACTCAGTATTGTCTAAACCAGTCATGGGTAACACGGGGCTAACAGAGGTAGCACATACTGTAGCTATCAGAACTCGTAGCCATTGACAGCCTTCTCCTCCAGGAATTTATCCAACCCACTTTTAAAGCCGTCCAAACTGGGGGGCATCACTACATCTTGTGGTAGTGAATTCTATAGTTTAACTATGTGTTGTGTGAAGAAGTCCTTCCTTTTATCTTGCACCCATCAGCTTCATGCGATGACCCCATTGGGTTCTACTATTATGGGAGAGGGAGCAAAATGTCTCCTTATCTACACCTTGATGCAAAGTTTTGTACATCTCTATCCTGTCTCCCTTAAGCCTCCTTTTTTCCAAGCTAAACAATCCCAGCTGTTGTAACCTTCCCTCATAGGGGAGATGCTCCAGCCCCTTGATCATTTTAGTTGCCCTTTTCTGCACTTTTTTCCAGCTCTGCGATGTATGTGTAAGTGTGTGTGTGTAGTGATGAACTTTAGGGTGAGATGTGTTGTATTTCTATTTAAATGATAGTAACTCAGAATGAAATTTAATAGGGATAAATGCCAAGTTCTACATCTAGGAAACAGAAACCAAATGCACAGTTACAAGATGGGGGATACTTGACTCAGCAATACTACAAACGAGAAGCACCTTGGAATTGTTGTAGATCACAAGCTGAATATGAGCCAACAGTGTGATATGGCTGCAAGAAAGGCAAATGCTATTTTGGGCTGCATTAATACAAGTACAGCTTCCAAATCCCGGGAGGTACTGGTTCCTCTGTATTCGGCCTGGTTAGGCCCCATCTAGAGTATTGCGTCCAGTTCTGGGCTCCACAATTCAAGAAGGATGCAGACAAGCTGGAGCGTGTTCAGAGGAGGGCAACCAGGACGATAAGGGGTCTGGAAACAAAGCCCTATGAAGAGAGACTGAAAGAACTGGGCATGTTTAGCCTGGAGAAGAGAAGACGGAGGGGAGACATGATAGCATTCTTCAAATACTTAAAAGGTTGTCACACAGAGGAGGGCCAGGATCTCTTCTCGATCCTCCCAGATTGCAGGACACAGAATAACGGGCTCAAGTTACAGGAAGTCAGATTCAGAAAAACTTCCTGACTGTTAGAGCAGTACGACAATGGAACCAGTTACCTAGGGAGGTTGTGGGCTCTCCCACACTAGAGGCCTTCAAGAGGCAGCTGGACAACCATCTGTCAGGGATGCTTTAGGGTGGATTCCTGCACTGAGCAGGGGGTTGGATGCGATGGCCTTGTAGGTCCCTTCCAACTCTGCTGTTCTATGATTCTATGAAATAGCACTTTTCCCACCCACATTCCCCAGCAACTGGTGCACACAGGCTTACTGCCTCTGATAATGGAGGTAGCACATAGCCATCAGGACTAGTAGCCATTGATAGCCTTCTCCTCCAGGGATTTATCCAACCCCTTTTTAAAGCCATCCAAATTGGTAGCCATCAACACATCTTGTGGTTATGGATTCCATGGTTTACCTATGTACTATGTGAAGAAGTACTTCCTTTTATTTTTTCTGTATCTCCCACCAATCAGCTTCATGCTGACCCCCAATGGGTTCCAGTATTTTGAGAAAGGGACAAAAGTGTCTCCCTATTCACATTCTCCACACCATGCATAATGTTGTACACTCCTATCATGTCCCCCCTTTGCTCACCTTCTTTCCAAGCTAAGCAGTCCTGTCTTCCATTGTACAATAATATCACCAGTAACCTATTAGCCCCACTGGCTTCCTGCACTTCGAGTAAAGACCATGATGAGTTAATTCCTCCTACAGGACGTCTTCCGATCAGGAAGCGCAGGGCAGCTTCCCATTTCAAGATAAATGGGGAGATGTGTAATAGAAAGAAAACACACAGAGAACCCTCGGCTACCTTGCAGTGATTAGCAAAGCTCAAAAACGCCACAGAAATAAATGATAAAACACCTTGAGAATGAGGCAGAACAACGGAAGCCTCTTTCGTGGGGAAAGAAACCCCTCAGGAGCTTGGAGGACATATTTTGGCTCCACTTCTTCACTGAAGCTACACACGACATTGCCTGCCCACACACCTGTATGATGGAGAATGCAAAATGGGGGCCCAGCCTGCCATCACAGCTGATGATGTTCCAGCAGGGGAGGAACCTTACCAAAATAAGAGAGAAAGTAGGCATATTTCAACTCCTGCTGGTGAAAAGCCCTACATGTGAGAAACCTAGATGGAATCTACACGTCGTTGTGAGGGCGCTTACATGCGCCCCCAGTGCGCCCCCACAACGACTGTGTAGACCAAGAAAGAAGAGACGGAGGAAGAGGAGGAGGAGGAGGAGGAGGCTGGGGAACCGGCCGCGTCCTTGCCGCCGCCACCGCCTCCCCGCCGGCCTCCTGCTGCCGGGGTAAGAGCCACCCGGGTCGGAGAGCTTGGCTTCCGCTTCCGCCGAGCTCTCTGACCTGGGTGGCTCTTAGCCCGGCAGCAGGAGGCCGGCGGGGAGGTGGCAGCGGCAAGGACGCGGCTGTTCCCCAGCCGCCGCCACCTCCCCCTCTTCCTCGGTCTCTTCTTTCTCGGTCTACACAGTCGTTGTGGGGGCGCACTGGGGGCGCATGTAAGCGCCCTCACAACGACATGTAGATTCCCTCCTAGAGAAATTCAGTGAAATTATCCCCTCAGTTTCTCTGGCCACAGAGAAGAACTCCAAGAGGCCATTTGTGCACAGCTCTAGCTAAAACATGCCACACCAAAGCACTACTCAACTACTGGAAGTTAAATTAAAGTGGAGGTTCCAATCAGCATTTGATAGACCAGCAATGCCCTTCCCTGCAGTGAAGATCCTTCTGGACCGTCTACTCATGAGTTTCACTCAGCAAAGGTCCTTTCTTAGAGTGGGCAACCCAAAGGCATACCAGCCCCAGAAAAGCCATGAACGTTCCTTTACCTGTCCACACTGGATAGGCTGCTATGGCAGTTGCATTTTATCCCAGCAACAACAAAATCATGCCAGATCTGGAAAACTAAAGGGGCTGGACGTTTCCTCAGAAAACACAGGAGTGTAACAGGCTAACAGTGACATCATGGGGATGTTCCTATCATGCCTGACCAAGACCCAGGCCAGGATGACTCTTCAGATGAAGAACCTGTGTATGCAGAGTCTGAAGGCCATGTGGACTCATCTGAAGCTAGTGCTACCCTAGGGTGACCCTAAGAAAAGGAGGACAGGGCTCCTGTATCTTTAACAGTTGTATTGCAAAGGGAATTTCAGCAGGTGTCATTTGTATATATGGGGAACCTGGTGAAATTTCCTCTTCATCACAACAGTTAAAGCTGCAGGTGCCCTGCCCTCTTTTAAATCTGGTCACAGTATAGCTGCAGTATAGCTCCTGCAGCTTTAACTGTTGCGATGAAGAGGAAATTTCACTAGGTGTGACATGCATACAAATGACACCTGCTGAAATTCCCTTTTCTATGCAACTGTTAAAGATACAGGAGCCCTGTCCTCCTTTTCATATGGTCACCCTAGCGACCCCCCATCCCCCTGCAGGAGGAGGAGGAGGAGGAGGAGGAAGAAAAAGAAGAAGAAGAAGAAGAAGAAGAAGAAGAAGAAGAAGAAGAAGAAGAAGAAGAAGAAGAAGAAGAAGAAGAAGAAGAAGAAGTTTGTTTATTTATTTCTTACCCACCTCTCCCTCTGGATCAAGGCGGGGAACAACATCAAATACAAAAATTCTATAAAATACATAAAACTGATTAAAAACATATAAAACTAATACATTATTAAAATAACAGCCAGACATGTTAAAATTCTACTCAGTAGACCTGACGGAAGAGATCAGTCTTTATAGCTTTTTTTAAATTCGGGAAGACTGTTAAGTTAGCGAATCTCTACCAGCAGTCCATTCCAGTCTGGGAGCAGCAGAAGGGAAGGTCCTCTCGGTAATGGTTGTCAGCCTAGTTTTTGCTGACTGAAGTAAATTCTTCCCAGAGAACCTGAGTGTGCAGGGCAGAATGTATGGGAGAAGGTGATCCCGCAGGTGACCTGGGCCCGAACCATGTAGGGCTTTAAAGGTAATAACCAACACTTTATACTTCGCCCTATAGGGAAGCTACACTGGCCCCTCAATAGTGATGGACCCTGAGGAGCCCATGGCCAGGTGCCCTGAGGAACATGCCTCACCTGTGGTGTCAGAGGAAGAAACTGAGCAACCACCCAGCTTGAGATAAAGCCAGTGCCAGAAGGTGCAGGCACAGGCTGCTACTCAGAAGTGAAGCACAGGCCCCAAGGCCCAAAACAACTGAACTTCTTGAGAATAAATGTCTACTCAAGAGCAATGGTCTCCTCAGAAATAGGGAGGCTCTCAAGCTTTGACTAATGGCTTGCAGCTGAGATACTGGGCTATACAGGCCTTCATTTGAGACTGGCTAGCTGCTGGAACAACGCCCTTATTTTAGCTCCCAATACCTTGAAACATCTTGGACTGAACTCTTGTGCTGCTGATCACCCGATCCCTGGTAAAACCTGCTTTTGGACTGTGCTTTTGCTTCACTAATAAATCAGTGGTCTGGCCTTTTGCCTGCCTGCTGATGTTGCTAAATGGATTTGCCCCATATTTGGCCCCAGGCTGGAGCCTGATCTAGCTATAGCAAGACAGCTCCATAGAAAGTGAGTGACCAGTAGATGGCAACACCAGAGAAAATACTACTGCAGAAGCAACGCTGAGTTCAAATCCCCCTCCAGCCATAATCCTCACTGGTTTGAGTCACTAGGGGCCTTGCTAGACCTACCGTAGAATCCGGGCCTGTAGAGGGGCCAGGCCGCACTAGAAGTAGCGCGGTCTGTCGGCCCCGTCTACACGGCAGATGCGACAGGGTCTAGGAAAGCCCCGTTGTGTCCACCATATTTAAGTGCAGTTAAGGCAGCTGGATAACCATCTGTCAGGGATGCTTTAGGGTGGATTCCTGCATTGAGCAAGGGATTGGACTCGATGGCCTTGTAGGCCCCTTCCAACTCTGCTTTTCTATGATTCTAAGATTCTAAAGGGGCTGCGTGGGCAGGAGCGCATCACAGCTCCAGGTAGGGTTTTTTGAAACAAAATTGGGTCCCCTGCTCCCCCTTCCCCCGATTTCCTCCCCCCATGACCTCCCCTGGCCTCCGATCCCCCCCTCAATGTCCGCAGGCACGATTTCCTGCTTCCGCCGATGTCCCCAGCCACCATTTCCCCCCGCCGCCGATGTCCCCAGCCGCCATTTCCTGCCACCACTGATGTCCCCAGCCACATCAAAGGCCGGAGGACATGGCGACGGTGGGAAACAGCGGCTGGGGACATCAGTGGCAGCGGGAGCACTGCGCCCCATCCGCAGCTTTCCCCAGCTACTCACGTGTAAATGCGGTAGCTGTGAAAAGCGGCAGAATGGTCTCCATGCCCGCGGTCTTGGGCTGAGCCCGAGACCGCGGGAAAAACCGGGCCAAAAGTGGTGCCAGTTAGCCCGGGGCCAGGGCAGTTTGAGCCTTGCCTGAACCCAGGATCCTCTGTGCGTCATTTGGACACAAAGGAACAAACCTGCCGTCTAGCAAAGCCCTAGCTCTCAATTTAAGCTCCCGTAAGGGTGGTAGAGAGGATAGAATGGGGCTAGACCCATAGATGGTGCCTGGAGCTACTTTTAAATGGGCAGTTGGAGCCCTATTAGCTTGTGGCAAAGATGGCTGATTAAACTATGCTCCTCAAAATGACCCCCGTTCACTCCCAGAAGTGAGGCTCTGGGCACGTCTTGCAGGCCCAGGTTCCAGGCTGAGGTGCGCTGTTTCCATCCCGCAGAAGGACAGGCCAGAGGCCTGGAAGGGTTTCTTTGCTGAGGAACGTGGAAGAGGAGGGGAGGAGGGGGAACCCTAGCAGCACAGAAATGTCACTTCAAGCTTGAACAAGTTTATACTACTGGCTGCAGAACTTGTCAGAACACAGTGAGGGAGAAGCTGACAGCCATAAATCAAGTTCAAGACCTCAGAATATGCCACTAAACAAGGGCCTAGTCACAGTTGCTTTATAGGGGTACATTGCCCCCGTGACAACAACCATCTAACACCCCACAATTCTCAGTAGGCAGCAGAGCATGTCCTTGCTTTACCCTTTATTCTCTTCCATTCCCTTTTCAAAGTCAGACTAAGTCCAGTATACTTTCTTTCTTGTCTTCCTTTCCATATGAAAAAGCCTCCATTTTTACTTCCTCTTGTCCTCTGTTGAAGAAACCAGCCGAGAAGTACTTGCTATTGATTTTCTGATTAAATAGTTCTACTAAACATTTCGACTAGCTGGGCTAACCTAATACAGGATATCCTTTCCAGCAGAGCACTGTGAATAGGTGACAACAGTGTCTAAAAAGCAGAGTGCCCGAACTAAGACGAAGGTGGAGAATCGTCTCTTCAGAACGTGAGAGCGCTGCTTGATCGGACCGAGAGTTGCCTAATCTGGCAATGTGAAGTGCTCCCCCTCTGAAATGAACTACTTGGCTTAGGAATTCTCTTCCCCACCACAACTCCATTTCCAATCACCATGGAGGAGGGCCTTCTCTGCTGTGGCACCCCGGCTGTGGAATGAGCTCCCTAGAGAGGTTTGCCTGACACCAACACTATACTCTTTTAGATGCCAGGTGAACAGCTTTTTATTTTCTCAGCATTTTCACAGTCTAGCAACTTAATTTTAACTTTGCTGTTTTAAATTTATATTTTAAATTCGTATTAATTTCTGCGTTGCTGCTTGATTTTATGCTGGCTGTGTTTGTATATTGTATTTTACATTATGCTTTTATACTGTTTGTTTTCTATTTTGAATGGTTTCTATGGTTTAAATTTTTGTAAACCGCCCAGAGAGCTTCGGCTACTGGAAGGTATAAAAATGCAATAAATAAATAAATAAATCACCATTCTTCTTTCCCTTTTATTTATTTACTTACTTACTTATTGCATCATACATAATCCTCCTCCTCTCCATTTTATCCTCACAACAACAACCCTGTGAGGTGTGTCGGTCTGAGAGTCTGTGACTGGCCCAAAGTCACCCAGTGAGCTTCCGTGGCTGAGTGAACCCAGAACCCAGATCTCCCGACTCCCAGTCCAACACTTTAGCCACTACGCCACACTGGCTCTCACTACGCCACACTTAGGCATGGACAGACTCACCTCTATCTATGCTCCCTAAACTGCTACTGGACAGCCCAGAGAGTGCCCGGATGATCAAAGTCCACTTAGACCTCTTCTTTACAATTTCCTGGGTCCCTGAAGAATCGTACTCCATCCATCTATGACATCAGGGTCTCCAGGTGCCAGAGCACAAGTGCCCCCCTCCCGCGGGCGTGTGCTTCCCAGCAGTTATTGGGCTACACTGGCTGCTGACACCATGCCCGATGGTTTTGTGTTTCCAAAAGTCGGTGGTTTCGTAGAACATGAAACATTCTGAAGAGTTCTGAGGGGAGTGAGAAGAGTCTTAATAACCCAAGTGACATTTCTCAGGGCTTTTTGCACATCTGCAGCCCAAGGCCACCCTATGATCTTGGCGGCTGAACAGGGAATTTGAACTGGGGCTTCCATTAAACATGCCTGACACGCTTGGCCCTGCGCCACAGAGTCTCTTTCATGTCCACGTTCATTGTTTTTTACCTTGTTCAGAAAGATTTTTTGCAGAGACAAGGGCAAAGTTCATGCTCCCCATCGTTTAGGAAGGAGAGGGGAAACTGCCACGTCTCTAGTGTCCCTCGCAATGAGAAAGACGAGGGCTCAGGTCTATAAACCCTTGGGAGGTCTCCAATCCCAATTTGGGAATCCCTGTTTTACAGTCTCTAATCCAGGCAATCTCCGGGATTCCAAAGATGGGCCTCAGTTTAGAACAACCTGAACCAGATCTGCAAGTCAAAACAAGACAACTGACGCGTCCCTGTTTCTCACACACCACCTGGCCCGAACTACGCCCACCAGGCTGCCAAAGAACACAGCAGCAAGCCTCGGCCTGTGACCAACCGGCGAAGTATCTCGTCGGCGTAAATGACAGGAGCATACTTTGAGAAAGGCGTGAGCAAATGCAGCAGGGCTGCAAGAAAGCGAGGCAGAGGACCAAGGAAGGATAGGGTCAGGGTTGCCAAATTCCACCTAAAAGTAAAATAAAATAAAAATGGAGCCAAATCCAAATGTTCCCGCTCAGGCAAAATATACGTACGACTTTTTAAAAAATATAAAATATGGTATAAGGTGCTTCCTATGTTCTTGATTATCCTGAAAATTCTCAGTGGCTCACGTCCAGGTGCATTGCCAGGCTTGGGGTCCATGAGCTCTGAATATATTTTCCAATGCCCTGAGTGTCCAATGGAAGAGGTTTTTTTCTCTGTTTAATTGCCATGCAGGGGATGATTTTCAAGGGGGACTGGAGCTGGGAAGGGGAAGGTTTAACACACACACACACACACACACACACACAGGAAAAATCCATCACTACATGTAGGGTGACCATATGACCGGATTTGACTGGATTTGCCCGGGTTTTTTATGGCAAATCCGGGAGGGGGAGGGGAAATCCAGTTTTTTTTTCCCAAAGAGCAGCTCTAATGGGAATTAACAAAAATGCTTATAACTCCGTCATTTTTTAAGATAAAGACATGAAACTTGGCACAATGGTAGCTCTTAGGAAGTGCTTTAGTCATCCCAAATTTGAAATAGATCCGTTCATCCATTGATTTTTTAGGATTTTTTTTAAAAAATTGAGGTTTTAAAATTATTATTTTTTAAATCATCATTTTTAAAGATAACAAGATGAAACTTTGCGCCATGAAAGGATTTAGGTAGCGCATTAGCCACACCCAATTTGAAACAGATCTGTCCATTCATTGATTTTTTAGGATTTTTTTAAAAATTGAGGTTTTAAAATTATTATTTTTTTAAATCATCATTTTTAAAGATAAAGAGATGAAACTTTGCGCCATGAAAGGATTTAGGTAGAGCTTTAGCCACACCAAATTTGAAACAGATCTGTTCATCCATTGATTTTTTAGGATTTTTTTTAAAAATGAGGTTTTAAAATTATTATTTTTTAAACTGTCATTTTTAAAGATAAAGAGCTGAAAGTTGGCACTATGAAAGCTTTTAGGTAGTTCTTTAGCTGTACCAAATTTGAAACAGATCTGGGGGCAGTAGCAAACCCTGTTAACAACAACAGCAGCTTGCAATGAGTGAAGATACAGTCAGAAAAGATATTTGAGGGAAGGGGAGAATGTAACACACAGAGTATAGCAAAAGCTTCAAAGTACAGCAAAACCTACAAAAGTAGGAGTGAGTGAAGTTAATTTCAGATACATTGAATCTCTCACTTGTTCTTTATTTCAGTGATTTTAACATTAAGATGTTAGGTAGAACAGATTTGTCTTAAATGTGTGCTGTAAAATCAGACATGTGACCAAGGCTATGTTCGGGTGGGCATGCCCCCTTGGTGCTGGACACGCCCCCTTGGGGGCGACCATGTTGTCCTCCTTTTTGGTTTCCAAAATATGGTCACCCTACTACATGGCAATTAAGCTGGGTGGGAAATGCTTCCATTGGTTGTCTGAATCCTAGTAACAAGGGAGCCAAGGAAAACCTCTCTCCAGAGGAACTGTAGCGGTCTGATGTAGCCGCTTACACATCAGATGGCAGTAATGCATGAAGCAAGGCCTCTGATGAGACCACATCACGCCAGTCCTTTTCCAGCTTCATTGGCTGCCAGTCCAGGTCCAGGCCCGATTCAAAGTTCTGGTATTAACTTTTAAAGCCCTAAACGGCTTGGAGCCAGGCTATATGAAGGAATGCCTCCTCCTGTATGTACCTACCCGGACCCTAAGGTCATCCTCAGGGGTCCTTCTCCGCGAGCCCCTGCCGAAGGAAGTGAGGCAGGGGGCTACCAGGAGGAGCAAGGCCTTCTCTGCTGTGAGAGGTCATTCCGGCTGTGGAATGACCTCTCTAAGGAGGTTCGCTTGGCACCTACATTATATGCCTTTAGACGCCAGGTGAAGACCTTTTTATTCTCCCAGCATTTTAACAGTCTATAAATAAATTTTAACTTGGTGTTTTAGATTTGTAATTTTGCATTGCTGCTGTTTTTATCTGGTTGAGCTTTTATATTTTATATTATGGTTTTATACTGTTGTTTTATACTTTGAATGTTTTCAATTTTTGTGAACTGCCCAGAGAGCTCCGGCTATTGGGCGGTATAGAAATGTAATAAATAAATAAATAAATAAATAAATAAATGTAATGAGATGGATGAAAGACAGAAGTTCTCCAAGAAAGGGACAATCGGAGCCGAAATGTCTCGACAGAACATCCAAGATGTTTTGGCACCTGACGTGGAATAGCCAAACGGTACCCAACTCCCTTGTCATAAACATTTGAGGCCTCGTGGTGCCTGGGGAAGAGCCGTGGCTCAATGGTTCCTTCTTCCTGCAAATCATGGGCTCCGTCAAGTTCAGTCCCCGGCATCTCCTGGTGGGGCTGGAAAAATGCCTGTCTCTGCTGCCAATCAGAGTCAACAATACTGAACTAGACAGACCAATGGCTTTGACTCCATATAAGGCAGCTTCCTATGTCCGCTCTGAGTAATCCACTGCACTCAGCCTAAAGATTGAACTTACCCTGCAAGAATCATAGAATCATAGAACAGCAGAGTTGGAAGGGGCCTACAAGGCCATCGAGTCTAACCCCCTGCTCAATGCAGGAATCCACCCTAAAGCATCCCTGACAGATGCTTGTCCAGCTGCCTCTTGAAGGCCTCTAGTGTGGGAGAGCCCACCACCTCCCTAGGGAATGCCCCTTTCCCAATATGCCATAAATTCTTGCAAGCCACACTCATACCTGCCAGTTTTCAGGTCATAAAGGACACAAAGAGCACTCTTTGCATAGGAGGTAGAGATGGCATGATCTATTTCTGGTGCTCTCTGCCTGAGACTATGGCCTTAGCAAGACCTACCTTCTATCCCACGACGGAGGAGGGAAGATCTCGCGTTGTGATAAACGTGAGATCCCTCCTCTGTTTACACGTAAGGCGCGACGACCTCAGGAGGAGAGGCGTCGCGCCCACCATTTTTTTATTTTTAAAAGAAGACAGAGCGTACGAACGGTCTTATGCAAAGGTAAGGGGTTTTTTTATTTTAAATTAATTTCCCCACTCCCCCCACCCTACCCCTGATGGACGCAGCTCCCGGCTCTGAGCGAGTAACTCTGAGCGAGTTGCTCTGAGCAACTCCCGGCTCTGAGCTAGGTCAAGCCGCGGCAATGGGCCACACGTTCCGCGGTCTTGGGCTCAGTCCGTGACCGCAGAAAAAGCAGGCCCAAAGTGGAGGGCAAGATCCTGGGGCAAGGGAGGGATGATCCCTCCCTGATCCCGTGACCCCCTGTGTGATCCAGGGACAATCTAAGGCCTATATCCTCCTCCTTCTCCTCCTCCTTCTCTTCCTCCTCCTCCAAGTTATAAGGCTCGTAGGATTTGTTTTACCTCTATTTGTGATGGTTTTAAGCCATAATGAAAATGTTGACCACCAACTTGAATCCAAAAGTGATAAATTAAATTTCTTTAAAGATTTACTACTTCAGTACAGTTTGATCGATTTCAGTCAAACTTCACATCATGATTCAGCTCTGCAGCGAACAGTTTCTAACCATACAACAGTCATATTTTTCAGACATTTTAAAAAAATAATCAAGCTTTAAATATGGGGGTGGGGGTGGAAACCAATGTTTAAAAAAAATAAAGTTTGAAGCCAGGGAAGATTAGCAGGCCAAGTTTTAGGCCGTCTCCTCCCTTTGGACATGAGACAGCTCCATCTAAGTTGGATGGAGTGGACAGATCCTTCCCTCCGGTGGCTATAGGGGTGGACCATGGCAGGGGTCATGCCTAGCGGTGCCAGCAGGCATGCCTTTACTCAGGTGGGGTGGGAACAATGTATCCAACTCTGACTATATAAGTTTGCTTGAAGTGCGTATATATCAGTCTGGCCCTGGAAGATGGCAGGCTCTTCTTCTTCTTCTTCTTCTTCTTCTTCTTCTTCTTCTTCTTCTTCTTCTTCTTCTTCTTGGCCGTGACATTCCACAGTGGGATGCAGAGGTTCACCTTTGCTTCATAGGTTAAATGAATATTCTGAGGATATTGATTGTTAAATTCTTCTAGCAGCTGATAAGATGTGATTGGCATCAATAATCAGGGATGGGGAGGGCCACATATATCACACAACCACTTCTCATATAAATATGTCAACCTTTCCACACCTACCCATCATGCCATTTCCTGTGGGAAAATCTGTGGAATTGAAACTTAATACAGTCAGTGAATGCATTTCTATATCCATCTATGCCTACCAGTACATAAATATACATATATTTTAGTAGATGATTCTAAAATTAGCCATTGACAAATCACATACTCATGTAAAATTAGACAGGATATTTTTGTTTTCTTCATTTTATCTTGGAAATAGAGATTTATGTTGATATAACACAGTAGTCAAGAGATGGAGATGAGGGCCACTAGGACAACCTCACCTCAGTTATGAATTGTTTAGGAGGCTTTAGGTTGTCTCTGAGCGTAAGGCCTCAATGTATAATATGGGGACAATAATTAGGGCTGTGCTCCACTCCATTTTGGGTTGTAGAAGTGGGAGCGGAGCGGCTCGATTCGCCTCTGCCAAAGGCAGATCCGAATCAGGTCGGAACTGCGGTTCGAGGCGAAGCAGTTCGCCTCCATCTGAAGCTCTGAACGCCGGTAAGTGGGGGGGGCTCACCTGGTGCCGCTGTGCAGTCTGTGCGGCGGTGGCGGCAGAGCCAGGTAAGGGGTCGGGGGCCGGGGGCTTACCTGTGTCCATCGCAGTCCGGTTTAGGCTTCAACTGAGGCCCAGGACTGAAAATGGAAGCAGGCTGTGGCCTGCTTCCACTTTGAGGCCGGCACCAGACAAGTAAGGCAAGTAAGGGGGAGGGGGAGGGTGCAGGCAAGTAAGGGGGAGGGGTGGGTGCTTACCTGGCTCCGCCACCACAGTCCATGCAGCGATGGCAGAGGAGCCAGGTAAGAGGGGGCTTATTCAGCCCCCATTTTGTCCACCCTTCCCCACTTACCTGCCTCCGCCATCCACCGCAGAGGCAAGTAAGTAGGGAAGGGGGCAAAATATCGATCCGCCCCTCTGGATCTTGTTCCACCGAGTGGAGCGGGGGAGGGTCGGATCGACCTGAAGCGGTTCCGGCCTGATCCAGAAGTTCTGGATCGGGCCACAAAGCAGTTCGGGTGGTCCGTGCACAGCCCTAACAATAATACTGGTCTACCTTACAGGACTGTCATATATGAATGTGTATTGTTAGTGTTGATATAAGTATTCAGGTTGAGCAAATCATTGCTCAGATTCACATTTTACCAATACTAAATTTGTTTCGTCTTGGTAATGCATCAGATTGCAATGTGCTTTTTTTTCATTCCCATGAAAATCTGTTCATGTCTGCTCAGAAAAAATAACTATTTCATATGCTTCCCACACACACACACTAATGTATGCATTTTGTGTGCCCATTTTCAAATATACACAATTTTCAAAGCGCTTTTACTGAATAACATGGAGTGGGGGGGTGTTAAAAAAGATACGTGTTTTTGTTCCCACTGTTTCAAATGTACTCATTCTTTGTGAGCATTTTCTTCTTCTTCTTGCGGACTGCATTACAAACTTGAGAAATGTACAGATTTCAGTGTCAAACTGTATATTTCAGTTCAGGAATTGTGAATTTTATTAAAATGTGAACTGAACACATTTCTTAAACATCCCTACTATTGAAAGCAAATTATGTTACGTACCACCTGCACATACAACTCCACCTATATCAAATATACTGCTGCAAATGCATTATTGCAGTGTGACTGGTGTGCTTTGTCCACTCTGATAAGCATCATTGTGATAAGGATACAGGTATGGTTCTAACTTGGGGCCTAAACACCAATTTCATTTGCCAGGTGGATGGAAGCTCCCAGCAACCCTCTTAAAAATAATAATAATAAAACCCACTGATATGTAAAAGGCCTCTCTTCAGCCATTTGTAAACATCTGTTGCCATTTGGCTCCTGTGTGAAGCATTCTGGAGAGCTCCTTTAGAGTTCCTGACTCTAAAGGAGACAGAAACCCAGAGTGGATTCACCACCCCACTGACACCTGAGCCACCAGCCTCCACTGATCAAAAGGCTGTACAAGCACAAAAACATAGAATCAAACATCTCCATAGGTTAACAGTGCAGTCCTAGCATGTCTACTAAAAAGAAAGTCCCATTGAGTTCAACAGCAAATCTCTACAAGACATAACCAGTTACCTAGGGAGGTGGTGGACTCTCCCACACTAGAGGACTTCAAGAGGCAGCTGGACAAGCATCTGTCAGGCATGCTTTAGGTTGGATTCCTGCATTGAGCAAGGGTTGGACTTGATGGCCTTTTAGGCCCCTTCCAACTCTACTATTCTATGGTGTCAAGGAAATCAAGCTGGATGATTCTTTTCTATGCCCATAAGTATAGGAAAATAGCTCTATAAATCATTAGCTATATAAACCATAAAGTTCATGGCTTCCTGCTTCTTTAAAACATAGTTTTAATGCTGAAATTGCTTTCACGATTAAGCTGATGCTGAAACCATGTCACAAGACAGGCGGTGTCCACTCCAGCAGTTGGAGGGTGGAGTAAAATGACTGCAAGGCAAGATAACCGGAAAAAAGAAACAGATGGAGATGTATTTCCTGTAGCTGTTGCAATACCCATATATCTAGTCAGAGAAGTACTTAAACTCTGTACATGCCTAAATGCTTTGCTTCTCATTGGTTCTTGTATTACAGAGCTGTATTATGATTGGTGGGAAAGTTCTGCCATTGTATCTAAGGGGAACTGACCCTATAAATATGTTAGCCTTTCCTAAAATTCTTGGGCAGTTCATCAGGTCTTCTGAGACTGTCACCCTGCAGCGCTGCTTGTAATAAACCTTCTAAAGAGAGAGAAATTGTGTCTTGAGAGTCTGTGACCACCACTCAGCGAACCACAGGGACCCATGGTTTCGGGTCCCTCCACAATAGTTCTATAAAACACAAGCTGTATTATAAGAAGAGTTAAAAGCTGGAGTGAAGAGTTAAAAGCCTGGTGAAATAAAATGGTCTCCTGGTGCCCAAACTTCTGAGGAGAGCATTCCAGAGTCCAGGTACAATCCTGAAAAGGCCTTTTCCCCAGGACCCACCTGCCACACCTCTGATGGCAGGGAAACCCTGGGAAGAACCCGATGGTCCCATTCAGAAGACACCTTAAACCATGGCTTTAACTATGGTGGTTAAGCTACAAAGCCAGGCTGTGTTCAGAAGACACCTTAAACCATTGCTTTAACTATGGTGGATAAAGCAAAAAAAAGCCTTATTCACCATGGTTAAAGCCATGGTTTAAGGTGTCTTCTGAACACGGCCTGACTTTCTGGCTTAACCACCATGTTTAACACCATGGGGAATCTTCTGAATGGGCCCATAGTAGCATCTGTCATGAAAAAGCCAAAGAAGAGATGGAGGCACTCAAGGATGTTGGTCCATTGAGGTCATCTTGGTCATACCCCCACATACACACAAAAATCTGGAGATAGCACTGTCCCAGGACTGGACCTTTTTTGGGTCCATACCCCAAAGAGGACCCACTGATAAGAGCCTCTTTGGCCACAGCTAGATGGTGCGATATCCTGGGGATCACCCCGGGATCATCCCATGATGCAGAGGGGATCCCAGGGGCAGAGAGGAATGATCCCTCCCTTTCCCCAGGATAACCGGGACAGCTTTAATCCTGACTTTCCACACGGTCTCAGGATCATCCCGAGACCACAGGAGGTGTGGGCTACCATCCTGGTTTTCTCCCGGCTCCTCGCGAGTAACCACGAGAAGCCGAGAACCAAGCATCGGAGGGAAGGGGGGAAGCGGGACGTTTTTTTTAAAAAACAAACACTATTTTTGCTCAAGCGCTCATGCACTCTTTTCCTGTAAAAAAACAAAATGGCAGGCACAATGTCCCCTTTCTCCCGGCACATTGCATGCCATGTGTACACTGAGGGGGGGAGGATCTTGCAATCACCATATCGTGAGATCCTCCCCCTCCAGGCCCTGGTCTAGCCATGCCCCTGAAGTCACTCCAGCTCTTCATCCATGCAACCTACCGCTAACCGCGGCCCCACCCCTGAAAAACTGGGAGAGTTTTTCCTCCCCTTGGAGAAATGTAGTGAAATGTTCTCTCCACTGTAGTGAAATGTTCTAACAAGAAACAGGGTGGGGGAATTTCAAGTGGGCATCTGCACATATCGCTCCACATTTTTAACAGACTCCATCCTTTCACTCCGGTAATTTGTTTTGCCCATTTGATCGCATCGTGAGATTTCGACGCTCGGAGGTGGTAAGGATTAACAATGCTCCCGAATTAATTAAATAAATGGATAAAATATTCAAACGAAAGAGAGTGCTAATGCACCATATTGCGTGGGTCTTTTCTCTGGTTTTGTATCAGGAGGAGTCAGTGAACAATAAATAGACATTTTCAAGAGAGGTTCCCTAAGCTGATATGCATGTAAGGTATTATCTTTGGCTCAGTATTCGCTTCTGGGTAGAAGGGGGAGGGAAAATAATTGCACTTCCATTCAAAAATCAACCGTGGGAATAAGGAATCCTACTCATTTTATGCACAGCTGCCTGAAGACTTTCTCCTTAAAACAAATTACAGCAACTTCTATGCAACTCACACTCAAAAGCTAATTCTAACCCTACAGCTAAACTCTAAAATTAAACTTTAATCTAGGATATAAACAATTTTGTGCTTGTGCTCGGTTTTCGTAAGTTTCTCCTGCCTTTTCTTTTTCTTGTTGTTGGTGTTTTCTCTCCCATCTCAAATACAAAATTGAAAAAGGACAGACAGGTTTAATTTGTGCCAGCGCTCGATGCTGGAACAGAGGATGGATGGGGAAAATGCAAGTGCCCTAGAGCAGGTGCAGAGTGCATTCCTCTGATCACTGAGCTAAGCAACTGATTTTGGCATGTAAATAATAGCAATTCGCCTGTGGTGAGTTAAGCATCTGTCCAGACAACTAGGAAGGAAAGTTTTGCTAAAGTTTTTTTTGGGGGGGGGCTGTTTTGTTTTTGTTTCTTGGGGGAAAATATTTAGGTGCCAAATGATTGATATGAGATAAGTGAGTGATCCACACCATGACAGTCTTTGGCCTCAGTCAAATAAAGGGGATTCCTCACATTGCTTCTTCTCTAGCTAGATGTCTGGCGCAAATACAGCATGTCAAATCTAGGAATGTCCCAGAGATCCATCTGGGGGGGTGAGGTTGGCTAGGATTTCAGCAGCTCATCCCCCTAAACGCCCGCCCATGGATTTGGGGGGAGGGGAGGTTGTTGTTGTTTTCTTAAATTGCCATAATTCAAGAAATTTAAATCTTAAATCAAGAAATTGAAGTCATAACTGAAATCTTAAATTCCAGCCATAATTTGCTTAATTTACGAAAATTGTGCCCACACAAATTAAAGTAATTATGGCCATAATTGTACAAACTGGAACCGCAATTTGCACAAATTGCTATTAAAGGGGGGTGGGCAGAAAATCAATGAGCTGGCCCAACTCAATGCACACTTCAGATTATGGGGTACAATATTTTCAATGTTCCCCCCCCCATGTGAACTCATTTTAAATTGTAGGCCTGCAGAACAGGAGGAGGAGGATTATTAATGAATTTACTAAATTTCCTGCCTGTAGTAAGCTAGCCTATCAAGGTTATGATAAATCTTTCTGTTTGCTGTGCTAGTAAGAACATAAGAAGTGCCATGTTGAATCAGACCAAGGCCGTAGCTAGACCTAAGGTTTATCCCTGGATCGTCCAGGGGTCAAACCTGTTCATCTAGGTGACACACAGGGGATCCAGTGCTCAGGCAGGGGCGAACCCTGGATGATCCCAGGATAAACCTTAGGTCTAGCTGTGGCCTAGGTGACACACAGGGGATCCAGTGCTCAGGCAGGGGTGAACCCTGGATGATCCCAGGATAAACCTTAGGTCTAGCTGTGGCCTAGGTGACACACAGGGGATCCAGTGCTCAGGCAGGGGTGAACCCTGGATGATCCCAGGATAAACCTTAGGTCTAGCTATGGCCCAAGGCTCCATCTAGCCCAGCACTCTGTCCACACAGTGGCCGACCAGCCATCGGCCAGGGACCAACAAGGCAGGACATGGTTCAACAGCACCCTCCCACCCACGTTCCCCAGCAACTGGTGCACACAGGCTTACTGCCTCGAATACTGGAGATAGCCCACAACCATCAGGGCTAGTAGCCATTGATAGCCTTTGCCTCCAGGAATTTATCCAACCCCCTTTTAAAGCCATCCAAATGGGTGGCCATCACTACACCTTGTGGTAGTGAGTTCCATAATTTAACTATATGCATGGAGATTTTACTGTGAGCTACAATTCCGCCATTTCTGTCAAGGGCCTGATTCTGAGCAATATATACACCAGGTTTAAGAAATAAACAAAGGCTCTACAGCAGCAATGCATACCCGGAAAGCCATACCCTACATTCAATGAACCAAGATACAAACAAACTATTACACACAGTGAGGAGGATGCTCACGCAATCGTAAATTATCAAAATCTGCAATGGAAAGATTGTTTTAATAATAATAATAACAACAACAACAACAACCAACAACAACAATCACCCACAGAAAGTCACCTTTTCTGTTCTTTTCAGAAATCCATTTGCAAATTCCAAATGTGAGAAACTCAAAGAGCCTTTCCACATGCACATCTGAGAGCCCTTGTCCCTTGCCTAAACCCCCAGAGTTTCATCTGGAGTTGCTTTCCCACTGGGAGCTACGGCTCCACCACACGGATCACATTTGCTGTGTACCGCCGGAGAAATGGGCAGGCTGCCATACCATTAAAGCAATTATTCCTACTCTCTTCGATATGAAAGCATTAGATTCTGTCCCTTGGAATGGCATCCCTCAGGGGATTGGAATATAACTGCTCTAACCAGAGAGAGAGAGAGAGAGAGAGAGAGAGTACAGGGTCGGGTGGAGGGAGAAGAGAATGCAGCAGAAAGGCACCAGGCTGCGAAGAGTTAAAAGAGTTCAAAGTGCGCAGAACTGTCTCTTCCAAAGTTGATGCGGCAATTCGCCATCCTGCAAAAACCTGCTCAAGATGCTCTGATAAGTCAGACAGAATTCACGGGAGATTACCATGCAGTTCCTGCCAAGCTGAGCTGCAGCGCGGGTAATAGATACGCTCCAGTACTAAATCCTAAAAGGCCTCTGCTACATCTGTCAAGCATGCCCTGGAAAAGCACCTTCAGTTCAGATGTTATCACTGCTCTGCCTGCATCAGAAGATTTAGTGTCCACCCTGGAGGTTGCTTTCGCTGTACAGTTTTCAGGGGCAAAACAACAAGGAAGAAAGATGAGAGAGAGAGAGAAGGAGAGAGAGAAGGAGAGAGAGAGAGAGAAGGAGAGAGGGAAAGGGAGGGAGGGAGGGATGAAAATTATTCCTGCTTAAAGCAAATGGAATAAAGTGAAGCGTTAGCACACAAATTCAGTTCCCTTGCCTTCCATCGAGAAAATTCCCAAGCCCCGCATTACGGCGGTGCTGATGTTCTAAGATGATTAGCTAGGACATCTCTCAATTCCCCAGACTGTGACACCAGGAAGATGATCGTCTGTTGAGTGACTCTTTCTCCCAAAGAGAAGCAGAAACGACAAACCCAGCAGGAGAGCTGCAGAATGAGGGATGGAAGATGCCGGGCCTTGATAATTAACTGGGGGACCATTCTGGAAACGGCCGTTTTGTCAGGAAACAAACGGAGCGGCAGAGCAGAGGTGAACGGAGAGGAGAAAGTAAAGGTGGGCAAGATCAGCTTGAGAACGGCAAAGTGAAGAGGCAAGTTTTGATCAGGGGCTTAAACATACCAACACAGAAGGCGTTGGGTGGATGCCAGGACCCGGGCACGGGTTCAAGCGGAGAGAAGCAAGATACAGAATGACAACGCCATCATTTCATTAGTTTCACTCATTCGCTTTGTGACTGGACGTCATTCCTCTGCCATTCAAAGCAGATTTATTTCCCACTCGGTTTTGAGTATTCTGCACGAAGCTGCCTTTGGAAATGGACTGTTTTACTTTTTCTCCGCAAGATTTTTGCAAGGAAGCGTCTCCTATTCTTGGCATCTATGCTTATGCACACCTTGGCTTATGTCCTAATCATGCATGCTGCAAATAAGAATATAAGAACATGAGAACATAAGATGTGCCATGCTGCATCACACTAAGGGTCCATCTTGTCCAGCACTCTACTCACACAGTGGCCAACCAGCTGTCAACCACCCAGAAGCAAGACACGGTACAACAGCACCCTCCCACCCATGTTCCCCAGCAACTGGTACATATAGGCTTACTCCTTCTGTTTCTAGAGGTAGCATATAGTCATCAAAACCATAGGGTCAGCAGCCATGGTAGAGTCCATTGAGTAGAAATATGCACAGAAACAACTCAGCACATTATAACTCACTCCAAATCACTCCCTTTAGTTCACTCCCTTTAGTGAACGTAGGCGGTGAGTGCCAACAGGATTGTCGCCAAAACAGGAGCCATTGGAAAATAAGAGGGAGGTTTCAGTGTGTTCAGAAGCAGCCCAAGATTTGCAGAAGTTTTCTCCTCCACCCCTCTTCCATATAGGAAGGAAACAGCCAAATAAACACTGAGCATGCTCAATAGCCACAAAATATTGCAAGTCAGTTGGAAAATAAAAATGCAAAAACTGGGGAGACTGATTAGATGAAAAATACAATGAAAACCAACATGCAATAGCACGGAATTCAGCAGACATTCTCAATGTGGTGCCGTCCAGTTGTAGTGGACCATTGCTCCCATTGGACCTAACCTGCATGGCCAATGGTCAGACATGATGGGAGTTGCAGTCCGAAACATTTGCAGTTATAGTTCAAAACATATTCCATTCTTACCCCAGGTTGCTTAAAGCTGGAATATACAAAAGGCGGGCAAGATTAGCTATGTCAGTAGATCAAGGAGCCATTAGGGATAAACTGATAAGAAACAAAAAGGAATCAAAGGCTATACAGGGGGTGGGGGTGAGAATGACAAAGTTAATATAGGGCGACTGTCCATCATGACAGCCCTGTCCACCAGTATCCCATCCTTAGACTGTTTTCACACACAAAAAGTCTGTTCTTTAAAAGGAATGGGTTGTACAGTTATGTTTTCCCAGTGTTCATCCATGACTCAAAATGCATGAGAGGTTCGCACCTACCCTGAAAAAGTTGTGATTGGCCAAGAAAAAAACACTGGGTACAAGCCCAGTGCAGGAGCTCAATAAGTATATTATATTTGCTGTCTTCCTGTTACCACAAAAATAGCAAGGAAGGAATTGTCAAGTACTTGTAGGTACCAATATAATGAGCAGTGACACAGGGTTGTGTTCAGATTAATGTGTTACAAGGGGAGGGCACAGCTACCTTGCAATAGGCATTTTGGATTGGGAAGAGAAGGGAAATAGACCACACAGCTGCCATTTTCAGTGGCAGACCTGTATATTGCCAAATTAGGCTGCTTTATACTCAGTTGGCCCACTAGGTCAGGTTTGCCTACATCAGTGGTGGTCAGAAGGCAGATCTTCAGATGTTTTGGTCTTCAGCTCCCAGAATCCTCTCCAAGAATAGCCAGTGGTCAGGAGTGCTGGAAGTTAAGGTCAAAAACATCTGGAGGACTATTTTCTTTTTTCTTTTTTCCATGAAATTTTATTTTATTTCAAAATGAAGTTAACAAAATAAAGGGAAGAAGAAGAAGAAGAAGAAGAAGAAGAAGAAGAAGAAGAAGAAGAAGAAGAAGAAGAAGAAGAAGAAGAAATCAAGATCACAGAAGAAACAAAGGAATTCACTAATTATAATTCTTAGTCTGTAAGTGATATGCTTATGGAACATCTACAGTAAGACAGTCTGAGTAGGAGCTCAATACCTAATGAGAAAGTAAAAAATACAATTTTTACTGCATATAGAAAGGGCATGTGTGAGTTAAGGATGTATAAGAATTTAGTTTTTGCTAACAAAATGTGAACATACAGCGACGTTTGAAGCTCCAAACGCAAGTACCAGCACCGTCACGTCTCTGCTGAAAATATTTGCAAGTTGTGAAACACATGCTCACATTCAACTTTCCCAATTCCCAGCTCAATTTGGGCAAATCTCCCATTTGATCATGGCAAAACTTTTGCAATTGTTGCAAAGCATGCAGCGATCGCAAACATGAACATGAGTCAGGGATGAGAAGACTAGCAAGACTGTGTTTGGCGAAACACAGTGATCATGAACCTCACTCATCCACCCATCCCTAGAAGTGAGTATATGTTATTTTGTGTGCATGTGTGTATTAGTCAGAAAAAATATTGGCAACTATACTTGGGCCGTTGCTAGACGAGGCGTTACCGCGGTGTGAGGCCCGGTCTCCCTCCTGTGCATCCAGATGACGCACAGGGGATTCCGGGGTCAGGCTGGGCTAACGCCTCCCTTAACCCGGGATAAGCGGATTCGCTTATGGTCCAGTTTTTCCACAGCCCCGGCCTCAGGCCGGGGCTGCGGAAAGTCTAGCAACTTCTGTGGCTTTTCCCGGCTACTCGAGAAGCCACAGACTGGGCACAGCACTCCATAGATGCGCTCTGCCCATCGGGCCGGGGGGGAATCACGGGGGGTACGGAGGGGGCATCGGACATGACGGACGGGGACGGGCATGGTGGAAGGGGGGAGAAGAAGAACAGGGATGGGGGACAGGCATGACGAGCGGGGACGGGGACAGGGCATGCCGGACGGGGGGAGGACGGGGGAGCGAGTGGGCAGGGGGGGCATCACACATCGGGGGAAATCAGGGGGAGCGGGGAACCCTTTATTTTTTTAAAAAAAAGCACTTACCTTTTCCGGTGGTGCGCTCCTGTGCATGTGGCCCTTTAAGGGGCGAAAACCCGGAGCACGCGACGGGGCTTTCCCTTGCCCCGTCGTGTGTTTACATCTGGAAAAGGGTGACGGTGCGCGCTAGCTGTAGCACGCCGTCGCCCCTCCTCCCACACAGATTTTCTAGTAGGTCTACCAAGGCCCTTGGTAAGAATTGGATGAAAAGATTGAAGAGCGTCAACATAAACGGAAACCATGGTGCCATCATATTTTTCTTAAAGTTAGGGCTCCTTGCTTGCTGCACAGTCTCCCAAATTTTATCACCGTATTCCCCTTGAGCTGGTTGCTTTGGGGACTTCCAATTACACACTACACATGGCTTTGCAGCTGTATACAATATCTGTATTGCAGATAGGGATGTCTGTGGTGAGGAAAACTGGTTCCTTTTCAGTTTGATAGAGTTCTATGGTGGGTATAACTCCCTTTCCATCTGCAAGCTGTGGTGTGGGCTATTCTCCGAAGTCTGGGAACTTTTTTCACATTTCTGGTGGAATTGCAATTGGTGGAAATTTCAAAGCAATTTCTGCAAATTACAGGAAAATTTGCACAGATTATGCAAATTAAGCCATGATTTGCTCAAATTTGGCCGTCATTTCTGCAAATTTGGCCACAATTTGCACAAATTACTCAGAAAGACTGATATTACAACATTGTGAGGATAAATGTTCACCTCCCATAATGCAATGGACTGAGGGCCTAACAACGATATGTACATTGAACGGGTGCTTTATTGGCACCACTTGCGAAAAAGATAAATATAAAACTATCTAGTCTGCTTTTCTTGAAACTTACGCATAATCTCTCCTGCCCCCTTCTTCTTCTTCTTTTTTTTTTTAGAATGTTGTACTTGATGGAATATTGATATTTCTATGCATGTAATTTCTTGTTCTTTTTGTCATATTTCTTCACGAATTGTTTTCTGTTTTGTTTTCTTAAATTGTTAAAATTTGTTAAATTCACAATAAAAAAGATTAATAATAAATTGCTCAAAACTTGTGCAAATTGAAGAACCATACAATGCGCAAATTTCCTGTAATACCTGCGAACTGGCCCAACGTGCTGCAGAATGCGGCCTAAATTACACCAAGCAGGATATAGCACTATGAAAGCGGTATGAAAGGAGTATATAAAGGGCAGGAGTCACAGTACTGCTTTATAGCAGCATGGAAGTGCACTGAGAACTGTTGGGGCCCATCGACACATCCCAGATACCGCTATATCCTGCTTAATGCGACTCCTACCTTTTATATACCACTTTCATACCACTTTCATAGTGCTATATCCCGCTTGGTACAGATTAGGCCTGAGTTGGGTGCTGTAGCAGGATCTGAAACAAAGTCCGGAGTGAGTGAGCTAGGTAACGCCCTCACATTTCATCCCCCAAATGAATTTCTCTGACAGCCCTAATTGCAAATCTACTTTCTGCCCACCTCTGGTTAATGTGACTGGCAACATCTCTCCAAGGTGTCAGGTCAAGGTCTTGCCAGACCTTAGCTGTGGTTTACCACTGAGCTGCAGCCCCTGCCAGCCCCTGTACTGGAAATAATATATTTACTACTGAACCTCCAAGAAGCAAACATTAATTAAAAAAAAAACAAGAATTCATAACAAGATTTGAAAATATACATCTGAAGTAAACCTCAGCCGTGTGTCTTCAAAAATTGCTCTGCGCATAAAGGAGCCATTTCCCCTCATGGCCCTCTCGCCCTTGCGTTCATAAGTGATTTCTGCATGTTTGCTCGGCTTGATGCTGACATAAATCTTCAACTAGTTCAAAAAAGAAAGGACTTTTGATTCTGACCTTCTGCTGTCAAAAACAGCTACTGTCAAGAATAATCTAAAACAGCTTCATAAGGGCTGTTTTAACTGATTAATCTGTGAAGGTCACACAATCTGTTTAGACGATCACACATCGGTGCCACTTGCAGAATATCTAAAGTTGTCAAGTCCTCGCTGGCTTCGTGCTGGGAAGCCAAACTCTGGAGGGCAGCTATAAATAATTAGCACAGTTAAAAGTTCAGTTACTTTAGGTAGCTCTGCCTTTCTGCGTCTTCTGAGGATGAGCAGGGAAGGCAGGGATATGTAGCAATCATATCTCCTGAATAATCTAAAAGTAGTGGCCATGGTAACTATGACTCAAAACAGGGAAGACGAACCACACTTGCTTTCCTCCCCAACTATACTGAGCTGTCTCTATAGGCCATAAAGGACTTACCACATCGTGCCGCCTTTGACGTTTCCATAAGGGGAGTCCATACGAGAAGGGCTGAGTTTTCTGGACAATTCCACTTGGTCGGCATTTGGGGGAAATGGGCCCAAATCATATGCCCCATATTGGAATGCACTTATCCGTCAGACTGCACACTTCTCCGAAACAACCACAACCACAACAACAACGAAATTGATCATTAGTCAGAAATCCTTGATGGTTTGATGGGTACCGCCATTGTAAAAACTACCAAGGGGGTGTACAACAGAGCAAGCACCATTTAAAAGATGTAAAAATATTAAAAACAACAATAAACCTTCATTAAAACATTCCAAACAACCACACTACTCAAAACAATTTAAAAGGTGCACTACGCTCCTACCCACCTTCCAAAATACTCCACGAGTTCTGTAGCCAAGTTACATGGGAGTCACTTTTGATGGGAATTATTTGGTAACGATGCCTCCTGTCAGAAAGGCAATTAGCAGAGAAAAAACAAAAGACAAAAGACAGAACAGAATGAGTGTTAACCAGTCCCACATGCACACAAAACTAAAAAGGAGCCCATACCCTTCTTTAGCGAAGAAAAGGTAAAATAGTTAACTCACAATATTCTTGCATAAAAATGCAGGTATAGCCTATAGTTTCAAACAGAATTTGTTCAGTCCATTTTGTGTTCTACAACGCCCGCAGGAGCAAGAGGGGGTGGGGTGGAGTGAGCGGGGGAAATAATTTAAAAAAACACCAAAAAAAACCCACAACACTAGCCTTCTGCGCACGAGTGCTGGTGCGCTCCGTCCCCTTTAACAACAACAAAAATTGACATGTCCCATGCCATGTGTAAACCAGGGCGATGATCTTGCAATCATAAAATCGATTTCAGTGGGAGGGCTTGGAATCATGTCAGAGGGCTGGACTAGAAACCCAAGTGGTCCAGATTGGGACCCCAGGCCAGTGGGTCTGGTAGAAATGATGTGATATCCCACTGGAAATTCTGGGGATTTTAATCGCTGTACTACCCCACAATGGGGAAAGTATGGGTGTGAAATTGCCTGATGCCACCTCCCTCTACATCGAGGAAAGTTTCCTCTCCCCAAGGCAACTCTTCTTTTTTTATTATTTTATTCTCTTTTTCTTTTAACATGTTAAGAAATAACGTTCTGCTATAGTGGAAGGTTTTTATTACCGTATTTCTTCGATTCTAAGACGCCATCGATTGTAAGATGCACACTAATTTCAGTACCACCAACAGAAAAAAAGCTTTGATTCTAAGAAATAAGAAACGCACCCGCGATTCTAAGACGCACCCTGTTTTTAGAGATGTTTATATGGGGGGAAAAGTGTGTCTTAGAATCGAAGAAATACGGTATTATTATTTTTACAGTTAAAAATGCCGCCTGTCATTCCAAAGAAGCATTCTAGAGGAGCGGGGAGGAAACAAGGCAGATGACCTTGTGCCAAACAGCTTTTTAAACTATATATAAAACAGGAGCCGCTGCAACAAGAGACTGTATTGCTTAAAACGTTCCTGTCAAGGAGGGGAGTAAAGAAAAAGTGCAGTCATGGTGGTAAGTGTGCTTCCAATGAAATATTCCAGGGCCCCAACCATGCCTGAAATCATGGGTATGTCTACACCTCCCAGCAATCCGGGAAGGAGGGGGGAGGATCTCGTGGTATGATGATCACAAGATTCTCCCCCTCAGTCTACATGCGGTGCGCGACGTCCCAGGAGGACGGAGGACGTTGCACCTGCCATTTTGGGTTTTTTGGAAGATGAGCACTCTCACACCACACCACCCCCGATGGGCATAGATCTGTGCCTGGGTCCTGGATCCTCGCAATTACTCACAAGGAGTAAGGACAAAAATGGGATGGCGGCCCACACCTCCCGCGGTCTCGGGATCTTCCCAAGACCATGGGAAAACCTGTGAAAAAGGGGTAGGGCGATATCCCGGGGCAAAAGAGGGATCTTCCCCTCTGCCCCCGGGATCTCCTGTACATCATGTGGATGCACAAGGGTGATCCCAGGGTGATCCCTGGGATATCATCCCATCTATACTTGCCCCATGTCTCCTATGAGAGGGGTCTATGCAAAATGGCGGTACTGTGTGTAGTTGTTTAAGCTTTAAACTGGAGTTGTCGGATGGCACTCCATAAAGGTCAATCTAGGGTCAGAGACCATTTGTAGGCTGGGATCTGAATTGAATAATCTATGCAAAACTATGCAAAACTGTCCGCTGCTTTCTCCCAGATTTGAAAAGTTTAAATTTTATACTCTTTCCATCTCGAACATGAAGAAATCTGTGAATTCTGATAAATTCAAGGAAAACAGAACTGCCTCCTTAAATGAGCCATGTTACAGCTTTGAAATCATGTGGGGCCTCGAGGTGATCATAAAACCTCATTTTATCAAAAAGTATTTTTAAAAAATATTTGATTCCTTCAATCATAGCTTTTTTATTTTTTTAAGTTAGTTTCATGTTTTAAAATTCATGTATTGTTTGCTTTTAATGGGTGCTTAATGTAGACTTATTCAATAAAATTTGATTGATGGATTTGATTAAATTCTTATCAAAAATCAACTGAAATGAAATCCTCATTCAGCTCAGGCTTGGTACAGATCAAGAGAAGTAACAGAGCAATCCTATGCTTGTTTAGACATAAAAAAATCCTACAACTCCCAGCATTCCTCAGCCAATCCTTCTGGCTGGAGAATGCTGGGAGTTGTAAGACTATGGCCGTTGCTAGACGAGGGTTTAGCCCGGTGCGAGGCCCGGGCTCCCTGCTGTGCGTGCAAATGATGCTCAGGGGATCCCGGGGTCAGGCCGGGCTAAACCCTCCCTTGGCCAGGGATAACCGGATCCACTTTTGGGCCCTTTTTTCCATATCCCCGGGCTGAGAATAGGGCTGCGGAAAGTCTAGCAGGTTCCGCGGCTTTTCCCGGCTGCTCGCTTACTCGCAAGTAGCCGAGAGAAGCCGAGCGCTGTGCCCATCTGGCTGGGGTTGAGGGAATCGCAGGGGGGAGAGATGGGGGCCGGGGGGCAAGTGGGGGGTGAGCAAGGGGTGAGCGGGGGCGAGCGAGGGGTGAGTGGGGGGCGAGCAAGCGGGCGAGCGGGGGGGCGAGTGGACGGGCGAGCAAGTGGGCGAGGGGGGCCAGCAAGCGGGCTAGTGGACAGGCGAGCGAGCGGGCGAGCGAGGGGGCGTGGACTGGTGAGAGGGGGGGCATCAGACATTGGGGGAAATCGGGGGCAGGGGAAGTGGGGAACCCTTTATTTTTTTTAAAAAAAAAGGCTTACCTTCTCGTTGGTGCGCTCCTGCGCACATGGCCCTTTAATTTTTTAAAAAATGGCTGACGCGAAGGGGCTTTCCCTTACCCTGTCGCATATTACATCTAGCTAGGGGCGACAGCCCGCGCTAGCTGCAGCGTGGCCTCACCCCTACTCCCCACCGGATTACCAGGTAGGTCTAGCAAGGCCCTATATCTAAATATGCATGGGATTGCATATTTAACCCACTGACCCTTAAACCTACTGACAGACTGAGCACTCGGAGCAGAAGAACAGAGCCACAAGGATAGAGTCTGGAAGCTGACCAGGCCTGACCTGGAAATGCTTATTGTGAAACCAAAAGAGGCGGAACTAATGGGATATTTAGAAATGGAGCATTAGGGCTAATCTATACCTGCAGCCCTTTGGAGAATGGGGAGGGATAATTGTGTGGTTTCCAGCTTCCAAAAAACATCCCTCAGGGGCCACACATCAGCAAGTTCTCCTGGAAGTAAAGGAGAGCTGTCCCGGGCGCAAAAAAAATGTTTTACTGTTCCTAACGCTTGCGCAAGAGCAGAGATGTGTTCCTGTGCTAAGCTGTGTTTTGTTTTCGTTTTTTCAAAAAAAGGTGCTGGAAGACACCGAGATCCCTCTGAAATGTGGTGAAAACTCTCTCTCCCTCACCAGCCCATACCCACGGGGGGCACACAGCCCGCGAACCTCTGGATTGTCCCGAGAGAGAGGGGAAACCAGGGGAAAAGCAGGCACTGATATCCAAGAAAACAGAGTGGTCGTCCCTGGATCACCATGGGAGTAGGTGAACATCATGTGGCGTGGTAGGGACACCCTCGATACTATATAAACGGCGAATGCAGATTAGGCCATAGTAAGCCTTTGGGTAATGATTTTGCCCCTTCTTCCTCTCCTCTATAGTGTTTGAATGACCACAATGGGCCCCAGTATGCATAGCATGTTCTCATTACCTTTGTACCTAGTCTGGAAACTTCAACTAGTTCAAAATATGGCAGCCAGGTTGGTCACCGGTACACCTAGGGGTGACCACATCACACCAGTCTTAAAATCTCTTCACTGACTGCCAATTAGTTTCCGGGCGAAGTATAAAGTGTTGTTTATCACCTTTAAAGCCCTACATGGTTTGGGTCCAGGCTACCTGCGGGATCGCCTTCTCCCATACAATCCGCCCCACACACTAAGGTTAGGGTGACCATATGAAAAGGAGGACAGGGCTCCTGTATCTTTAACAGTTCTATTGAAAAGGGAATTTCAGCAGGTGTCATTTGTATATATGGAGAACCTGGTGAAATTCCCTCTTCATCACAACGGTTAAAGCTGCAGGTGCCCAGTCTTCTTTTAAATCTGGTCACTCTAGTATAGCTCCTGCAGCTTTAACTGCTGTGATGAAGAGGGAATTTCACCAGGTTCTCCATATATACAAATGACACCTGCTGAAATTCCCCTTTCTGTGCAACTTTTAAAGATACAGGAGCCCTGTCCTCCTTTTCATATGGTCACCCTAACTAAGGTCCTCTGGGAAGAATTTACTCCAGCCAACAAAAACAAGGCTGACAACTATTACCCAGAGGACCTTTTCTTCTGCCGCTCCCAGTTTGTGGAATGGCTTGCCGGGAGAGATTCGTCAACTTACCAGTCTTCCAGAATTTAAGAAAGCCATAAAGACTGATCTCTTCCATCAGGCCTACCCAGCTGAATTTTAAGATGCCATTTTTTAATGGTGTGCTGCTTTTAATGATGCACTGCTTTTAAATGTTTGAATTAGTTTTATAGTGTTTTTATTTGTGTTGTACCCCGCCTCGATCCAGAGGGAGATGATGGATGATGATGATGATGATGATGATGAATACTAGGTAGCCCTATCAATTTATTAGCTGTCGTGTGACCTTTCCATGCAACAGAACATGCCATGTGCTTCCTCTTGAAAGCAACCCTTTGGTTCCTCTTGAACTAACTTGGCTATAAATACTTTCCAGTCATACCTAGGCCGCAGCCAGCCTGTAGCAGCCACTTGCAATGAGTGTGATTCTGAGGTAGTCTAATTTTGCACTTTCCATGACAGCTTTTAGTTATTTAGAATTCCAAGAAGAGGAAATAGAAAATGGACGTCCGAAAAGAGGAAACAGAAAAACCGGCTATCTAAAAATGGCATAAAATTTGAAGCGGCATTTAAGGAATGGGAGGAGGGACCCATTGACTACCACCCTGGCATATTAACAACATTAAAAGCTTTTGTCTGCATGACAGGCAAATGAACATATAGCGTTGTGGACTGGAACAGTTATATTGTAATGGCTTACAATACCCCCCTGTGAGTAGAGAATACGCCGTTTTTTAGAACTATTTGATTCACTTAATATATACAGGCTGATGCAAACTGTATATTAAAAACATGTAAAATAGCTTAAATAAATTTCAAAGCAAAACTGCTGTTTCCCCCACCCCTCCCTGTGTGTGTGTGTGTGTGAGAGAGAGAGAGAGAGAGAGAGAGTGTGTGTGTTAACTTGTCTTCTATGAAAGACTGGTTTTAAAAAATGAGCTATGTTAATGACACGTGTAAGCTTGGTGCATACAAAATATTTTTTTTCTTTCTCTATTTTTTTTTTAATGGCCTGCAGAATACATTTTAGCATCCGCACAATGCTTCACAGGCTTAACGCTGCTCGGTTGCTATGAATCATCATTGCTAATATATTCACAACAGACGCGGACCAACTGCTGCTATCAAAGGGCCTGCTTGAATAACTGTAATAACTGGAAAATTATTTTGATAGCCTGAAACAATCTTATATATCACAGAACTTTATTAAAATAATATCAAATCAAATTAGCCTGTATCCCCATAATGAATTAAGTAACAGGTTATGCTGATATTAATCTCAGCTAGCTTGCAGGCATTGTAGCTGAAACACTTAATAAGTTGGTCCCCGTTGCTCAGAATGGGAAGAAATCCTCGAATACCCTGTGCTTATTCAGAGAAAAATACATCAAAAGGCTCTCTCTAAATAATGTGCCCATTTTGTGCCTTTGGTAAAATTATTCATAAGGCAAAAAAAAAAAAATCTTTGGCAAATCTCCTGAGAATTCTGATTAGCTGTTGACCTGTAGAGGAAACTGTTTTTCATAATCCCCTAAACACTGCCTAATTCTTGCCTCAATCAGCTCTAGAAATGCTGGATTTACCTTAAAATAATGTGATAATATTTCCTTATCATCTTTAAGTGAAACAGGCAGTTACAAGATGGTTCTGTCTCTTATTTTGCTATATCCCATCGCCTAGCTCAGTTTTAAGCCCCCCGATCTTTGATCCACCAGCAATTTACAGATGTGCTGGTATGCGGCATATGCAGAACATATTCTTCTGTGCACTAGGGTGTGGGTATATGTGACGGTGTCTTAATGAAAAGCTCTTTTAGGGGGTGGTATTCAACAGTACTGAATACTCAAGATGAGGCCTAATGGAACTGGTTAGGCCTCATCTTGAGTATTGCGTCCAGTTCTGGGCACCACACTTCAAGAAGGATGCAGACAAGCTGGAGCGTGTTCCGAGGAGGGCATCCAGGATGATCAGGGCTCTGGAAACAAAGCCCTATGAGGAGAGGCTGAAAGAACTGGCCAGGATCTACACTACTGCTTATAACAGTTTATAATGGTTATGACAACTGTTCAGGCCTAGGACACATTACTTGTCCGTTTTCATAACGTTTTTAAAGTGCTTGGTGTAGATCAGGCCCGTTTAGCCTGGAGAAGAGAAGATTGAGGGGAGACATGAGAGCACTCTTCAAATACTTGAAAGGTTGTCACACAGAGGAGAGCCAGGATCTCTTCTCGATCCTCCCAGAGTGCAGGACACCGAATAATGGGCTCTGGCTGAACATCAGGAAAAACTTCCCGAATGTTAGAGCAGTACAACAATAGAACAAGTTACCTAGGGAGGTTGTGGGCTCTCCCACACTAGAGGCCTTCAAGAGGCAGCTGGACAACCCTCTGTCAGGGATGCTTTAAGGTGAATTCCTGCAATGAGCAGGGGGTTGGACTCGATGGCCTTATAGGCCCCTTCCAACTCTACTATTCTATTAATTCTATGGTTCTATGTGCTGTTGTTTCCCCCTGAGCTCAGGAACATGGAACACAATGCCTTTCTCTTCTTCATTTCTTTTTTTCATTCTAGCCTGCCTTATCCCATAGGCTTATGGTGGGTTATAGCAGTTTCTGTCATGGTTCCCAAAGAGCTCACAAGTTGAACAACGAATATGGTAATGAACGTGATAACATGGGCTATAGAGAGGAAAGAAGGAATCATCAACTTAATGTAACAATTTGCTTAAGTCAATTGGTAGGGAAGCAGAGGAGAACGGTTGAAGATACAAATTCTGATCATGTCTGCTGCATGGACAGATTTGAGAAACAAATTGGGCCTGTTCAGACAACACACTAAGCCATCGTTAGTGAGAACCCTTTTGCAGTAAATGGTTAGTGAGCATGTTTAAACTATTGTTAGGAATGGTTCACACAACATGCTAAGTCAAGGTTCACACGACATGCTAAGCCATAATGTTTAACTGAAAATGCTTAACCATTATGGCTCAGCGTGTCGTCTGAACAGGGTCATTATGAAATGATCATGTGGGAGATAAATAGATACACACCTTAATTACTGCCATTACTGTCTTGCCTGCCATAACTTGTGCTTTGTCCCCATCAAAGTTTGATAGTTTCCATCTCTCCTTAACTCCCAGAAATGTCCTGTGGTGTTTTAGCCTCACAATAACCCTGTAAGGTAGAATAGGTAGGCTGAGCGACAAGGAATTGCCCAATGACCTTTACAGCAGGAGGCTGGACTGTGGGTGGGGATTTGAGCCTGCATTTTCCATATACAGGCCCAACCTGACATCGGAACTGTACCCTTTATGTTAATAGTTTGGTCTGTATTCAAGGACAAGCTATGGTCACGACCTCTTGTGTCCTCCAGAGCATCCAAAATTTCTAGAAGCTTAGAAGAAGCCACAGTGGACTTTCCTTTATTGATCTCCAATCCAAGTGCGAGAGAATATGACAGATTAGACTAAAGTTTATCCAGGGGAGACTGTAGCTAATATATCAAATTAAAGCCCAACAGCCAGCTCATTCAGCTGGGACTTGTCAGAACACAAGCAGAGAGAGTTTGGGATGGATGGTTAAAAAGCAACAAAAAGAGTGTCCACAAATGGAGGTCAATGGAAGCTAAATTGTGCAAATGTACATAATCTGCATGCTGTTGACATTGCTGAAGTCATCACAAATACTTTGTCCAACATGGTGGTTGCAAACGATGCCATGTATCAAACCCACAACTTTGCACGAAGTCTAAAGGAGAATAATTGTGAGGTAGAGGTACCTTACCCTCCGTACTAGCATGGTACCTTGTCTGAGGTGAGGGCTGATGCTGGCTTACTCACAGCTAAGCGTAGGTACCACCACTGTACATGGTTAGAAAGCAGTAGTGCAGCTACTAGCTCATCAGTGGTCAGCTGACACAACGGACAAATAGGATTCCACCATATCTTATAAAATAGAGGTGTCAAAACTCTTTCTGCTCAAGGGCTGAATACCATTTTGGAGAAGTTCTTGAAGCTTGCATTGCAGTGGTGGGAGAGGCCAAAGGAGAGGGACCAGCATATTTTAGCTCAGTGGGGGCTGGTGTAGGGTGACCATATGAAAAGGAGGACAGGGCTCCTGAATCTTTAACAGTTGTATAGAAAAGGGAATTTCAGCAGGTGCCATTTGTATGCATTCAGCACCTGGTGAAATTCCTTCTTCATCAGAACAGTTAAAGCTCTTTGGTATCTGGTCAAGAGGGCAGGGATCCTGCAGCTTTAACTGTTGTGCTGAAGAGGGAATTTCATCAGGTGCTTCATGCATGAAAATGATACCTGCTGAAATTCTCTTTTCTATTCAACTGTTAAAGATACAGGAGCCCTGTCCTCCTTTCATATGCTCACCCTAGGCTGCTGGCTCTGATTTTGATCAGGTAGTGCATCAGTCAAAACCAGCCAAAACTGTAAAGTACCTATCTTAGGTGCTGAACCCTATCCCCAAAATAGGTCCAGTACCATAAATAGCTCCTTTAGAGTTCTGGGTGGTTCTGTCTGAGTGGATTCGTCACCCAACCAAAATCAGAGCCACCGGCCCCACTGTAGGCTCTTACTCCTAGTAACTAAGGGCTCATCGACACCAAGCAGATATTCCACTCTGAAAGTGGTATGAAAGCGGTATATAAAATGTAGGAGCCACACTGCTGCTTTGTAGTGGTATTGAAGTGCACTGACAGCTGTTGGGGCCCATTGACACCTACTATATACTGCTTTCATACCGCTATATCCTGCTTGGTGTGGCTCTTGCCTTTTATATACTGCCTTTCATACCACTTTCATAGTGGAATATCCTGCTTGATGTAGATGAGCCGTAAGCCTTAGGAGAGGAACTGCAACCTTTTACTTTGGGGAGCCAGGGGGTGGGGGATGTGGTAAAGCCAAGGAACTACCAAACCAGGAAAGGAGATAGGGCCAGAAGAAGGGGGTGTTGTCATCTGAGGATCCCCAATGGGCTAATTTGGCCCACATAGGCCTAACGTTCAACTGCCTGCTGTAAAACATCAGATCTGGACTCCTCATCCTGAGGAATGAAACCCAAGATGCTGTCCGAATGGCTTTCCAGGTTTGGCCTCCGGCCTGTTTTTTCTGCATTCTTGGTCCTTGACACGGATGCTTCCATGTCATCTCCACCTTCTCAGTGTACTTAGATGACAGTCTCTGTTTTGCCTCACATACGTCTGAGTCACTCACAGGCTGCGAACCTCCACTCTAGATACTGAGGTATTTGCGACAGCAGCCTTGAGCATCTCCCAATACTGCTTGCCAAGGGTGAGGAAAAAAGACTAATCCAGAAGGCCGAGGCCTCATTTTGCTTGCCTTCCATCGTTTGGCTTCACTTCGCCACTCTGTGACTCATCCCCATATCTCAAGGCCAACCCTGCCGTTAGGAGCAGTGGAGGACTCTACACCAGCCATTTATTGCAGGGTTGTATCTCAGTCGTCACTAACAGGTGACATGATGTTCACCTGCTCCCACGGTGATCTCGTCTCCACTTCTCAGTTGTCCCAGAATATCCCTGACTGCTTTTGTCGCGTTTTTTCCATCTCCCTCGCTTCCATTGTGAAGAACGTTTGTGGTGTGCGCCCCCCTTTGCAAGGTTATTGCTGTTTGCTGCAAGTTCCAGGCTCAGTGAACAGCCAATCAGCTGTGAGGGACGTGTGCATGGGTCTTGGCGTGTTTTACCATTGAGTATGTGTTGTTGCTTCTTATACAAACAGCTGGACAACCATCTGTCAGGGATGCTTTAGGGTGAATTCCTGCAATGAGCAGGGGGTTGGACACGATGGCCTTATAGGCCCCTTCCATCTCTACTATTCTATGATTCTATGATCTCTGTGCAGGAGCGCATATTCGACAGAGTTCATAGCTCCCCCATGTGTTGCTGCGCATCTGCACTCATCCGCATCCCTCACAAGTCATTAAAAAGAAAATCCTGTACCCCATATCCATCTGCCTAGCCCTGCCCAATTCTATCGATACACATGCGGAGCCACTGTAACGGGGTGTACGTGGTCCCACAACAGCAGTCCTGTAATTGCGGTACAGATCAGTCGCGTGTGCCCCATGAGAGGCGATCGCGGAAGCAGGGAGCATTCGGGAGCATGCCTCTTCCGTTGAGAAAAGGCTGCAGGTGTAGATTAGCCCAGTATCAAGCCAACCTCCTCCAGTGGCAAAGTTTGGACTCGAATCTCAGGTTAGTTTGATTTATTATAATAGCAGCCAACATTTTCTGTCTCAGATACCAAAATGCCATGCTATATGCTTAATGTCTTCTATGGGATCTGGGGGACCTCTCTCTGTCAGGTGTTTATTTATTTCATTTTCATAGAATCATAGAATAGCAGAGTTGGAAGGGGCCTACAAGGCCATCGAGTCCAACCCCCTGCTCAATGCAGGAATCCACCCTAAAGCATCCCTGACAGATGGTTGTCAGATGGTTTTTATCTCCCTCTTCCTCCATGGAGCCCTGGACAACACAGAAGATTCTCACTCTCCCTATTTTTTTTCCTCACAACAACCCTGCAAGGTGGGTCAGGTTGAGAGGTAATGACTGGCCCTGGGGTCACCAAGTCAGCTTCATGGCTGCGTGGCGGTTTGAACTTTAGTCTCCCCAACCTTAGCCTGACACGTGTCTTTGCCAGAAACTGGATAATTTCAGGGGAAGGTGCCCCTGTTATCATCCAGCCTCCATAGGTCTGTGTGGGCCATCAGCCCGCCACGTAATTTAATTTCCCCATCCTTGCTGTCTCCACTACACCACGCTGTCTTTGTATTAGGACAGCACCTTATGCATTGCCAAAAAAAAAGAGGATATGCATCCCTCAAAAGAGGATACAGCTTTGCGGGAAATGTGCATATGCTCAATTATGCCCATAGAGATGCAACTTTAGAAATAATGACTATAATTTAAATATCAATATGATTCATTTCTTCATAGTGGGGGAGAACTGCAAGGGGACCTGTGCTGCCCAGGTGTTAAGTGTTGATAGGCAACTCTGAGGCCTATACCTGCACTCGCTTATTAGAGCTCTTTATCTTTAAACCAGACTTGAACAAGACACCAGTCCCAATAGAGGACTGTCCTCACACAGCTGTTCAAACAGAGGACTGTGCTTTTCAAATCATGGCCTTGCTTCTTTCTACTGGCGATATTGAGGATTGCACCTGGGGCCCTTCAACATGCAAACGTCCTTTTCCTTCATGTAAGACATTAATCTATGGCCCCTGCCTCGACCTATGGCTTGCCCCAACATTGAAATGAATGGAGCTCCTCCCTCTTTATACGGAGCTACGTGCGTTATGACTTCACGGGTATGTGGGGCTGAGTTTGAGGGAGGTAGCAGACATTTAAAACACACACACACACACACACAACCCAAATGAATAAATGACAAAAATAAATCTGTCTTGAATGTACTAATCTACAACTTGAGATTGTTGCTGAAATGTAGGTTTGCTTGTTTTAATTTAGCCCCTTCAGTCCTTTTGTTATGTATGATGCTTGGGCCTTCATTAATTCACTCTGTGCGCGTGTGTGTGTGGTGAATTAGAGAACCTTATGAATTACTGAAGAAAATATTAAAGGGTTGTGATTCGCAGCCGGTGCCGTGCTTGTCTCTACCATGTAGCTTATACAGCTTCAATGACAACAATATTTCCTCCTCTACATTATAACCACCGTACCGTGTACATAATGTACATCATTTTTTGTGATAAGTGCCATGTAGAAAGAGGGGGGGGGGAATAGATCCATCCAGAGTCTAATTATAGTGTAACAACAGCGCAGCGTTTCCCTGTATGAGGATGGTGAACCCCAGGGTGAATCGGAATTTCAGCCTATTCGAGTGGGTTCAAAATTAAGTAAAATGAGTTTAGCCATCGCTGTTTCTCTAATAATACTTAGCACTTAGCAGTTTTCATCTTCAAAGCACTTTACAAACATTAACTAATTAACTATTAATTGGCAAATTCGAAAAGGTCCGTAGGTGAGGGGAGAGTCGAGGAAGCCCCAGAAGGAAAGCTGTTTCATTTATCTGCAAATTGCCTAATCATCGGAGAATCATCGAAATTAGAAATGGAAGAGACCCAAAGGTTATCCTGTCCACCCTTTTTCCATGACAGGATTCTCCCCCATATGTGTGTGTGTGTGTGTGTGTGTGTGTGTGTGTGTGTGTGTGTGTTCATTAAAGTTCTTTGTCTAGTTTAATTATGCATCATCCATGTATTTTTTCGTTGGCTCCCAAGGGAGGAAGGATTAAACGGGATTGAATGTAACTCTTGAGGCCTAGCTAGAAGTTTGGAAGGGTGTGTGGCTGTCACCGACCCCATAATACTAGGTGACCCCATATTACTAGAACCCAACGAGGTCATCCCAGGAAGCTGATTGGTGGGAGATTCAAGACAGATAAAAGGAAGTCCTTTTTCACACAGTGCATAGTTAAACAATGGAATTCACTACCACAAGGTGTGGGGGTGACCACCGATTTGGATGGCTTTAAAAGGGGGGTGGATAAATTCCTGGAGGAGAAGGCTATCAATGGCTACTAGTTGAGATGGCTATGTGCTACCTCCTGAGGCAGTAAGCCAACGTGCACCAGTTGCTGGGGAACATGGGTGAGAGGGTGCTGTTGCACTGTGTCCTGCTTTGTCGATCCCTGGCTGACGTCTGGTCAGCCACTGTGGGAACAGAGTGCTGGACTAGATGGAGCCTTGGGGCCTTGCTAGACCAGGTGTTAGTGCGGTGCGAGGCCCATGCTCGTCCCTGTGCGTCCAGATGACGCACAGGGGATTTCAGCCTCAGCCAGGCCTCAAGCCACCCTGGCACCGCGCTAATGGGAACCACTTGTAGCACGGTTCTTCCCACGGTCCTGGCCTCAGGTCGGGCTGAGGCCGGGACCGCGAGCATGTAGCCAGGTCCACCGCTTTTCCTGGCTACCAGATTTACTCCTGAGTAGCCGGGAAAAGTGGCGGATGGGCCGCAGTGCTCCACAGGAGCGCTGCGGCCATCAGGGCTATTTTGGGGACATGGGGGGGCGGAAAACAGATGCCAGGGAGATCGGGGGAATTGTGGCCCAGGGGACATTGGGTGGGAGAATTGCTGGGGGTGGGGGGGATTGGACATCGTGGGTGTGTGGGGGAAGGAGAACGGGGCCAGGGGGGGAGATCGCGGATGGGGTGGAAGGAGAATTAAAAAAAACAACCCTACTTACCTTTCCTGCCTTCTGCCGCTTTAAAAATTAAAAAATGGCGGCCGCAACAGCTCGCAAGGTCTCCCCTCCTCTCCCCCGGATTCTCACTTAGGTCTAGCAAGGCCCTGAGTCTGACACAGTATGGTTCTTCTTATGATCTTATGTTTGTAAACGGGATTGAATGGAACTCTCAAAGCCTAGCTAGAAGTTTGGAGGGGGGGATGACCATCACTGACCCATGGCTCCTCCCATACATCTCCTTGATAATGCCTGCTAAGAGAAATGTGTGGCTGGTCATTACTGCATTAGATTGAACCGGAGCTGTCAAAATGGATGATATTTCTTCCAGCTGCAAAACAGGGCTGGCTCCAGGTTAGGGTGGCCAGGTGTGTCCAAATTAACAGAGGATAGTCCTCTAGTTTGGAGAGCCAGCGGAAGACAGAAGAGGTGGCCAGTCCAAAAGTCTGGCTTAAAGTCAAAGAGGTATCAGGTGGTTGAAAGGGGTGTGAGGAAGCTGGAAGCTGCCTTAGGGTCAGACCAACTATCTAGCTCATTCTTTTCTATTTTGACTGACAGCAACTCTCCAAGGTTAAAGACAAGAAGCTCACTGGGTGACTTTGGGCCAGTCACTGACCTTCAGCCTAACCTACCTCACAGGGTTGTTGTTAGGATAAAATGGAGAGGGGGAGTATCACATACTCCATCTTGGGCTCCTTGGAGGAAAGGCAGGATGTAAATGTAACAAATAAATAAATGCACAGCGAGTCTATTAATTTATTTATTTATAAAAGGGAAGAATAAGCTCTGCAATGGGAACAAGCACCCCTGAGACATGGTACAACCTTGATCCACCCCTGAAAACACCCTCATTTCCCCTCCCAAATTCTAAGCCGTATAGCCTGTCACCTAATAATAATAATAAGAGTTATCTATCTCCATTTTTAAGGAAATTGCCAATTTAACTTCCAACGAAGGTTTATTTTGTAAATGAACCGTTCAGAAGGCAACGAAAGCATTGAGCTTTAACTGAAGATGTAAAAGCCATAAAAATGGCATAGGAGATTCTTCCAGGCCTACACGAATTTACAAATACGAATGTCACCCTCCCAAAAAAATCACGTCCGATTAGATCTTGGGGAAACTAAGATTGGTGACTTTGGAACCGTCTTCAGAGTCCAAAATCCCTCTTTCCCTGACCGGAGATATTTAAACAGCTCTTCGGACTCACAGCCTGTACCAGACGTGAGCACAGACAAGAAGACCTTTTAATGGAATCTTGTAAAACCGTTCATTAGTTTTTTTTTATTGGGTCATAACATAATTAAGGTGACCTGACCTGACCTCTCCGAGGCATGCCTTGGGTCAAGTGTATTTACTTCTGTCTATGTGAATTGAAGACTTTAAATACTCTGCTGTACTCATCCCAATAAAACTGGCCAGAAGTGAACATCTTAGACTCACGTTGGGTCGTGGCTGTGCCAGCTGGTTTCCTTTATACATTAAATCGCTGGGGCTTATTTAAACGCTGAAGCTATAAAGCTCTTGGAATAAGAGGGGAGATCGGTCCAAAACCTCAGCCCAACCTCTCCATGTTTGGATGACTTTGGACAACCTATCATGTTCTCTTGCCCCCAGAGCTGCAGTATTAAATCACGGCTGGAACATAAACAGTCTGACAGTTTGGCTACATCCAGAGAAGAAAGAGGCCAAAAGCTCTACCCGGAGACAGATTCTATCGGAATTGGAGAACCTTTGCTTTGCTGCAGCTTTGCTTCACACTTTGCTTTGCTTCACACTTGGCTTTGATGGGGTCCCTTCTGATAGCTTTTCAGTGAAGACAAAACCACCAGATGAAATTCATAAACATGGATGGCGGCCATGCATAGGGAGTGTTGGGTGAGGGCTGGGAGTGTAAAGCAGGGCTCAGCAAACTTCTTGGGCCATGGGCACATTAGGCCATTTGAGAGACTGTCGTGGGCACCACCACAAAATGGCTCTGTGGGAGGCATGGCAAAGGACATGTAACCTGCCCGGAAGACTGAGTACAAGACAGAGGTGGGATCTGAACCCCCAACACTAACAAATCCTTGGAACCCATAGTTTTCAGCACCAAAAGAAACATATTTCACAGCAATCCCAGCTGCTGGTTAGAAAATCTGTTAATTAAAAAAGAAAAGAGGGAAACATAGGGCATCTTGTCTAGGGTGACCATATGGAAAAGAGGACAGGGCTCCTGTGCCTTTAACAGTTGTATAGAAAAGGGAATTTCAGCGGGTGTCATTTGTATGCATGCAGCAGCGTGTGAAATTCCCTCTTCATCACAACAGTTAAAGCTGCAGAAGCTATACTAGAGTGACCAGGTAAGAAAGAGGGTAGGGCTCCTGCAGCTTTAAGTGTTGTGATGAAGAGGGAATTTCACCAGAAGCTGCATGCATACAAATGACACCTGCTGAAATTCCCTTTTCTATACAACTGTTAAAGATACAGGAGTCCGATCCTCCTTTCCTTATGGACACCATAACCTTGTCAGATGCCAAGGAAGGTGTCTGGGGATTGCCTACCCCTGGTGTAAAGATTTTGAGACTCACTGGTCCTCATGGCAAGTCATTGGCTACTGTTAGTTTCACTGTTCAGTTCAAGGGGTGTGTTTCGATCTTGAACCAAAAGCACCAAGATCAAAACACAATTGATCTTGTGCAGGAACATTGCAAGCAGGTTTTGATCTGGTCAGTGGCTGAAAAATCCCCTGAGAGGCAGATAAAGGCCATCTTGAGTTCCCTGGAGGAAATGCGGCATATCACTGGAACGAATGAAAAAATGAATGAAGCCTTTAGTGCAGCAATGGAGAAATTGTTTCAGCCCAAGCGCTGAATTCAGTTTCAGAGACAAGCAATTGGGAGTAGGGTAACCAGATGGAAAAGATGACAGGGCTCCTGTACCTTTAACAGTTGCGATGAAAAGGGAATTTCAGCAGGTGCCTTTTGTATGCATGCAGCACCTGGTGAAATTCCCTCTTCGTCGCAATAATTAAAGCTGAAAGTGTGCTGTCCTCCTTTTCATATTTCACCAGGTGCTGCATGCTTACAAATGACACTTGCTGAAATCCCTTTTTTCTATACAACTCTTAAAGATACAGGAGCCCTGTCCTCTTTTCCATATGGTCACCTTAGTTGGGAGGCACATTCCCATGGTGGGTGTGGCCAAATACATGGGGTGTGGCCAAAGATATAAGAATGGGATGAAAGGGTGGGGCCCAAAATAGCAAAAAATAAATAAATGCCAGCATATTTTAGTTCAAAGCTGTTTCTGCTAGTAATTAAGCCTTAACAGAGAGGCTGCAGCCTTTTAGAATGGGGATAAAACTATTAGAAGCCAGAAAACCACCACTAGGTAAAGCTTAGCATATTGGGACTCCAAGCCTGAGGTTCACCACCTCTAAGGTAAGTCATAGTTTTGTTCCCAGATGCATTTCAACACTGGAGTTCTGCATGACCCTGTGAACAACAAGGCTCCTGGGCCGAATACTCTTCAAAGGCAGTCCTAGGTAGACCACATTGCAATAAACCAGATGTGATGTAACTAAGGCCGTTGCTAGACGAGGCATTAGCGCGGTGTGAGGCCCGATCTCCCTCCTGTGCATCCAGATGACGCACAGGGGATTCCGAGGTCAGGCCGGGCTAAGACCTCCCTTAACCCAGGATAAGCAGATTCGCTTATGGCCCGGCTTTTCCGCAGCCCCGGCCTGAGGCTGGGGCTGTGGAAGGTCTAGCAGGGTCCGTGGCTTTTCCCGGCTGCTCGCGAGTAGCCAGGAGAAGCCACGGACTGGGCAAAGCTTTCCATAGGAGCGCTGTGCCCATCGGGCCAGGGGGGGAATCACAGGGGGGGAGATGGGGGCCGGGGGAAAGAGCTGACCCGGCAGGAGAAATTGGGGGGAGAGCGGAGCCAGGGCATGGCAAGCGGGCACGGGTGAGCGGACGGGGGACAAGTCATGGCAAGTGGGCACGGGCGAGCGGACGGGGACAAGTCATGGCGGAGGGGGTGGGGAGAAGAACGGGGGACAAGGCATGGCGGACGGGGGAAGGACGAGCGAGCGAGCGGGCAGGGGAGGCATCAGACATTGGGGGGGAATCAGGGGCAGGGGGAGTGGGGAACACTTTATTTTTTTAAAAAAAGACTTCTCAGCGGTGCGCTCCTGCACACATGGCCCTTTAAGGGGGGGAAACGCGGAGCACGCGACGGGGCTTTCCCTTGCCCCATCGCGTGCTGACGTCTGGAAAAGGGCGACGGCGTGTGCTAGCTGTAGCGCGTCGTCACCCCGACTCCCGGCCAGATTATCCGCTAGGTCTAGCAAGGCCCTAAGGCCATAGCTAGACCTAAGGTTTATCCCTGGATTGTCCAGGGGTCAAACCTGTTCACCTAGGTGACACACAGGGGATCCAGTGCTCAGGCAGGGGCAAACCCTGGATGATCCCAGGATAAACCTTAGGTCTAGCTGCGGCCTAAGTTATGTGTGATCCTACCCAGAGCTGCATTTTATCAATGCACTTGAGCATAGCAGAAATGTGAAAGCTGGGAGGGAAGGTACAAACAAACTAGAGGAACTGAAAGTTATGCCAAACCAGGTATCCTCTGATCTTAGGATTATTATTATTTTTTAACCTTCTGACTGAGAGTGTCATCACACGGGAGGAAATCACGTTTCCTTACTGTCACTTCTCCACCCCCGCTTTTGTACCCCATTACTTCCTCTTTTTCCAGGAGGGGAAAGAGGAAGTAAACAAAGACCACGTGGCCCATTCAGGTGGGCATTTATATTGTGCTGCTTTTCCTGCACACAGCAGGAGTTTGCGGTACATTCCATATATATATATATATATATATATATATATATATATATATATATATATAGTTTGATTAAAAGGGTCTGTTTTGCGATGGGAAAATGAGCAGATTACATGGTCCAAAGGACGCATGCATGTCCATAAGTGGGCAGGAGTGGGCGTGTGATAAAACACTCATCTGATGAACCACTTAAGCTAGAATTTAGGAGGATTGTAATGCAGGACACAGCAAACCAGAAGAATAATGACACACCAGGATGGATCTGGGGGTGGGGGTGGGGTCCGATCCATAGCGGTAGGGCAAAAAGAGAGACACAGCTTGTGAGAATATTACCAGCATCTTCAATTCATAAGGACTTTGTAAACCACCCAGAGAGCTTCAGCTATGGGGCGGTACATTAATCATCATCATCATCATCATCATAGAGCCCTGCTGGATCAAACCAAGGGTCCATCTAGTCCACCATTCTGCTTGCACAGTGGCTAACCAGCTGCCCACGGAAAAGCCGTATGTGAAACCCTCCTGGTGGTACCACATAGACTCATCCTCCGACTGGAGTCCACCATGGGAAGAGCCTTCAGTGTGGTGGCCCCCCTCCTATGGAATTCCCTGCCTCTGGAGGTCAGGCAGGCGCCAACTTTGTATTCCTTTCGGCGCCTCTTGAAAACGTCATTGTTCCAGGAAGCCCTTCCTTAATGACCACCCATGGTTCACTGTACATTTTGCTTCTTTTAAAATATATTTTAAAGTATTGTATCCTGTTGTTGTTTTTTATTTTGTACACCGCTCTGAAATTTTCAATGGGGAGCGGTATATAATTATTGTAAATAAAATAAATAAATAAATAAATAAGCAGGGCATGAGTGCAACAGCACCCTCCCACCCATGTTCCCCAGCAACTGAGGCCGTAGCTAGACCTAAGGTTTATCCCAGGATCATCCCGGGTTCGTCCTTGCCTGAGCGCCGGATGCCCTGTGTGGCACTTAGCTGAACAGGTTTGACCCCAGGATAAACCTGGGTTAAACCTTAGGCCTAGCTACGGTCAGAGTATGCATAGGCATACTGCCTCTGATACTGGAGGTACAATACCCATCAGGACTGGTAGCAGTTGATAACCTTCTTCTGCATGAATTTGTTCAATCCTTTTATAGCCATCCAAATTGGTGGCTCTCACTGTGGGCCTTGCTAGACCTACCTGATAATCCGGTGGGGAATCGGGGCGAGGCCGTGCTACAGCTAGCGTGGGCCATCGCCCTTTTCTACACGTAACACACGACGGGAAAAGGGAAAGCCTTGTCGTGTCCTCCTTTTTTTTTAATTAAAGGGCCATGTGCGCAGGAGCGCACCAACGGAAAGGTAAAGGGTTTTTTTTAAAAAAAATAAAGGGTTCCCCGCTCCCCCGCCCCTGATTTCCCCCCCACAATGTCTGATGACCCCCCCGCCCGCTCGCTTGCCCGTCCTCCCCCGCTCTCCATGTCCGCCCCCCCGCTCAATCGCCCGTCCCCTCTCGCCATGCCCACCCGATCACCCGCCTGCCATGTCCGATGCCCCCTCTGCGCCCTCCCGTCCATGATCTCCCCACCCTGGCTCCGCTCTTCCCCCCCCCTCTCTCCTGCCGGGTCCGCTCTTTCCCCCGGCCCCCATCTCCACACACACCCCCGTGATTTCCCCACGGCCCGATGGGCACAGCGCTCCTATGGAGCACTGTGCCCAGTGCGGTGCTTCTCCCAGCTACTCGCGAGTAAGCAAGCAGCCGGGAAAAGCCACGGAAGTAGCTAGACATTCCGCAGCCCCGGCCTCAGCAGGGAGCCCGGACCTCACACTGGGCTAAGTCCTCATCTAGCAACGGCCTGTATCTTGTAGAAGTGAATTCCATAGTTTAACAATGTACTGCATGAAGAAGTATTTCCTTTTACCTGTCCCAAATCTCCCACCAATCAGCTTCATGGGAAGATCCCTTTTGGGTTCTAGAACGATGAGAGCGGGAGAAAAAATGTCTCCCTGTCCACTTCCTCCACGCCATACGTCATTCTGTACACCACCACCATGTCTCTCCTGACTTGCCTTTCTTCTAAACTAAACAGTCCCAGTCATGACTTTTCCAAATAGTGGAGATGCGCCCTTGATCATTTTAGTTGCCCTTTTTCCATTCCTATAATATCCTTTTCTTAGGTGCAGTGATCAGAACTGGACACAGTATTCCAAGTGTGTTCGCAGCACCATGGGTTTGTGTAAGGGCAGTATGATCTTGGCAGCTTTAATGTTGATTCCTTTCCTGAGTACACCTAACAGGGAATTTGCCAGTGGTCACACACTGGGTGGACATTTTCAGGAAGCAGAAACTGACGCCTGCTACATGCGTGGATGGCTGGATTAGGATTAAAGCTTAATAAAGAGCTTGAACGTGCAAAAACAATTTAGCAGCCCCCTATCCTGGGACCCGTCTGAAATTCCAGGGCTCCCCGCGGCTTTTCCTCTCCTCCCACCCAACCCTGAAAATCAAAATAGTAGGTCACGAGTAAGTTGGGAGCCAGCAAAAAATGAATAGTCATGAGCCAATTTCAATAGAAATGGGCTCATTACCATGCCAGCGGCTGATCAAACCAAATGCTCGCTGTTCTCTCTCCAGCAAACGAGGCGCTGCAGGCTGCGTCCATCCGTCTGCCTGTAGGAAATAACTCACAGTTTCAGAAATAAAAGAATCAAAATACAACTTTGGGTTGGCTCTTGCGCACACGTTGGCACCCACGCTCCCGCTCGGTGCCATCTTCCACCTGATGTGGAAAGCACTTGGAGTAATTAAAATTTAAGCGAGGGAGGGTGGGGGGGAGTCTGCCTCCTGGGGGGATTCCACACGTCGTACTGAGGGTGCTTCCATGCGCCCCCAGTGCGCCCCCAAAGCGATCGTGTGGCTTGCCTGTTCAAAGAGACGAGGAAGAGCCTCTTCCTCGTCTCTTCGAACAGGCAAGCTACACGATCGCTTTGGGGGCGCACTGGGGGCGCATGGAAGCACCCTCAGTACGACGTGTGGAATCCCCCCTGGTCGCTCGTTCAGCGGGAACGTGAAATTAGGCCTAAATACCTGAAGAGGAGCAAACGACGCCGTCCATGACTAGAGCCGACAGGTATTATTATTATTATTATTATTATTATTATTATTATTATTATTATTATTATTATTATTTATATAGCACCATCAATGTACATGGTGTTGCTCCCCATGCAACAAAGCCCTTTCCCCCCTGCCCCATCTTTTTCTTTTCTTTTCTTTTTAAGTGCAAAACCGGTTAGGAGGCATCTTTTACGCAGCATTGATTTCTTAGTAGGCTACATGCAAGCTTACTGACTTACACAGATCCATTTCACAGAATTGGTTTGCAATTAGTTAGCTGACGGTCATGGGAGGCAAATCATAGAAGGCTTGTTTAAACCGAGATGGAAATTTCGTCCATCGCCACCACGCGGCCTCTTTGCCCTCACAGCACCATCGGTTTCCTGGCCAAGAATCCTCCAAACTTCAAACTTCTGTTTCTAAACTCTGCGTGAGGTTTTTCCACAGTATCTTCCTCATTGCCCTTTCTTCAGAGTGACCATATAAAAAGGAGGACAGGGCCCTTGTAACTTTAACAGTTGTAGAGAAAAGCGGGTTTCAGCAGATGTCACTTGTATGCATGCAGCACCTGCTGAAATGCCCTCTCCGTCACAACAGTTAAAGATACAGGAGCCCTGCCCTCTTTTGTATCTGGTCACTCTGGGAAGGGGTCCTGCAGCTTTAACTGTTGTGATGAAGAGGGCATTTCACCAGGTGCTGCAGGCATACAAATGACACCTGTCCCTTTTCTTATACAACTGTTAAAGATACAGGAGCCCTGCCCTCTTTTGTATCTGGTCACTCTGGGAAGGGGTCCTGCAGCTTTAACTGTTGTGATGAAGAGGGCATTTCACCAAGTGCTGCAGGCATACAAATGACACCTGTCCCTTTTCTTATACAACTGTTAAAGATACAGGAGCCCTGCCCTCTTTTGTATCTGGTCACTCTGGGAAGGGGTCCTGCAGCTTTAACTGTTGTGATGAAGAGGGCATTTCACCAGGTGCTGCAGGCATACAAATGACACCTGTCCCTTTTCTTATACAACTGTTAAAGATACAGGAGCCCTGCCCTCTTTTGTATCTGGTCACTCTGGGAAGGGGTCCTGCAGCTTTAACTGTTGTGATGAAGAGGGCATTTCACCAGGTGCTGCAGGCATACAAATGACACCTGTCCCTTTTCTTATACAACAGTTAAAGATACAGGAGCCCTGCCCTCTTTTGTATCTGGTCACTCTGGGAAGGGGTCCTGCAGCTTTAACTGTTGTGACGAAGAGGGCATTTCACCAGGTGCTGCAGGCATACAAATGACACCTGTCCCTTTTCTTATACAACTGTTAAAGATACAGGAGCCCTGCCCTCTTTTGTATCTGGTCACTCTGGGAAGGGGTCCTGCAGCTTTAACTGTTGTGACTGTTAAATACATTTTTAAAAGAAACAAAAGTGCAAAATAAACCACAGCTGGCCATTAAGGGAAGGCTTCCTGGAACAACAATGTTATCAGGAGGCGCTGGAAGGAATACAAAGTTGGTGCCTGCCTGACCTCCAGAGGCAGGGAATTCCATAGCATGGGGGCCACCACAATAAAGGCTCCTCCCCTGGTGGACTCCAATTGGACAGTGGTTCTATGTGGGACCACCAGGAGCATGCCTTCCAATGACTTCAGTGACTGGGCAGGTTGGAAAGGGAGAATTCGCTCTCTCAGGTATCCTGGTCCCAAGTTGTTTAAGGCTTTGTACACTAGTGCATAAACCTGGCCCGGTAGTGAATAGGCAGCCAGTGCAGTTCCCTCAGCAAAGGGGTTACATGCTGAAAAGGGGCGTCTCCCGACAAAAGCCAAGCTGCTGTATAGAAAAGGGAATTTCAGCAGGTGTCATTGTTATTCATGCAGCACCTGGTGAAAGTCCTTCTTCATCGCCACAGTTAAAGCTGCAGGAGCTCTGCCCTCTTTTGTATATTGTCACTCTAATATAGCTCCTGCAGCTTTAACTGCTGTGATGAAGAGGGAATTTCACCAGGTGCTGCAGGCATACAAATGACCCCTGCTGAAATTCCCATTTCTATGCAACTGTTCAAGATACAGGAGCCCAGTACTCTGTTTCCTATGGTCACCCTATCTTCAGCCACATTGCAACTAAGGCTATTTCCCCAATCAGAATTGCATCCTTTCTCCTCTTACCTGCCAGAACTTTTCAGACTGTCTCTTTTTCTGCCAATGGCACACACAGAAGCTACGCTGCCACTTCCGAGCCAACTCCAAAGGACAGGACAGGGAATGGGGGAGCAGTTAGTGGACTGACCTAATTTCTGACTTCTGGACCGGTCTGTGGACCAAAACTCAGTTATCCTTCAAAATGAGCACTTCATGTGACAATCACCTAATCTACACCAAGCAGGATATTCCACTATGAAAGCAGTATATAAAAGGCAGGAGCCACACTACTGCTTTATAGCAGTATTCAAGTGCACTGACAACTGTTGGGGCCCTTTGACACATACCAGATACTGCTCTTATACCGCTTTCACACTGCTTTCATAGTGCAATATCCTGCTTGGTGTAGATCTGGCCTTTTTTAAAAAAAAAAAATCTAAAAATTTGGGACAAGTTTACTTTAAGATCAGAAAAAGAAATCTCCAAGTTAACCAAACCTAAGACTGAAAAAGTGAAAAATGTAGAGAAGCTGAACTGGATCTGTGTTAGCTTCCCCAGACTTTTCCCTTTTCGACTCAGCTGAGACACAGCTAGAGCACCCTTGCAGATATCTTCAGAATTTGACTGATTTCCAAGCTTCCCCAGCAATTCTGCCCAAAATGTTTCGGAAGTGTATTTTTTCCCCATGGAGGTCAAGGGTCAAGGGCCTCCAATATCATCTGTATGCCGATGATACACAATTATATCTTTCATCTCCGGATCTTTCTCCTGATGTTCACGATCGTATCTCGGCACGTCTTTCAGATATCTCAGCTTGGTTGCTTCATCGTCGTTTGAAACTTAATATGGCAAAGACTGAATTGCTTGTTTTTCCTCCTAAACCTTCTCCTCATCTCTCATTCTCTCTTACTGTCAATGATGTTACACTTACTCCAGTCAAGGAAGCTCGTAGTCTTGGCTTTATATTTGATTCCTCGCTCTCTTTTATTCCTCATATTGAGGCAGTAGCTAAATCCTGTCGTTTTTTTCCTGTATAATATTGCCAGGATTCGATCATTTTTGTCTGTCTCTTCTGCCAAGACTCTTGTTCATGCACTGGTTATTTCTCGGTTGGACTACTGCAACCTTCTTCTCACTGGCCTTCCTTCTTCTCACATCAGTTCATTGGTTTCCGTTCATCACTCTGTTGCTAAGATCATCTTCTTGGCTCGCCGCTCTGACCATGTTACTCCACTTCTGAAGTCTCTTCATTGGCTTCCAATTCACTTCAGAATCCAATATAAAGTTCTCCTGTTGACCTACAAAGCTTTTCACTGTCTAGCTCCTTCCTATCTTTCCTCTCTCATCTCACACTATTGCCCCGCTCGTGCTCTTCGCTCCTCTGATGCCATGTTTCTCACCTTCCCAAGGGTCTCTACTTCCCTTGCTTGGCTTCATCCATTTTCTTCTGCTGCCCCTTACGCCTGGAACGCTCTTCCAGAACATTTGAGAACTACAAGTTCAATCGCAGCTTTTAAAGCTCAGCTAAAAACTTTTCTTTTTCCTAAAGCTTTTAAAACTTGATTTTGCTCTGACTTTTATACTGTTAGTTTTACTCTACCCTGTGCCTGTTTGGTGCATTCTCTTCCCCTCCTTATTGTTTTATTATGATTTTATTAGAATGTAAGCCTATGCGGCAGGGTCTTGCTATTTTATTGTTTTACTCTGTACAGCACCATGTACATTGATGGCGCTATATAAATAATAATAATAATAATAATAATAATAATAATAATAATAATAATAAATCCCCAGTGCCAGTTTTTTTCTTTTGTCTCTTTTATCATACTAAATATTTAGGGTCACCTTCCACCACCCCGTGCTCTCCAGATCCTTTGGACTACAACTCCCATCATTTAGCAGGGCCAATGGCCAGGGATGATAGGAGGTGATGTCCACAGCACCTGGCAAACACCAGGTTGAGGAAGGCTTGGTCATTGAAAACCATCCCCAAATCAGATATCTTGACCTTGGTGGCTGCCATTTGGGCTAAGCTAGGGTGACCATAGGAAAAGGAGGACAGGGCTCCTGTATCTTTAACAGTTGTATTGAAAATGGAATTTCAGCGGGTGTCATTTGCATGAAGGCAGCCCCTGGAGAAATTCCGTCTTCATCACAATAGTTAAAGCTGCAGGCGCCCTGCCCTCTATTGTATCTGGTCAAGAGGGCAGGGCTCTTGCAGCTTTAACTGTGCTGATGAAGAGGGAATTTCACCAGGGGCTGCATGCATGCAAATGACACCTGCTGAAATTCAGTTTTCAATACAACTATTAAAGATACAGGGCCCCTGTCCTCCTTTTCCTATGGTCACCCTAGCTTAGCCCAAATGGCAGCCACCACAAAAGGTCAAGATATCTGATCTGGGGATGGTTTCCGTTCCTCTTTCCCCTCTTTCAGGCCTAGGCAAGGAAACTGTTGCCCTTTGACGCTGACCTCGGGCAAGTCAGTTTCATTGACTGAGCATCAGAGCTCACTCAGCTGTAAAATGGGGGTAATAATACCTGTCTACGTCCCAGGAATGCTTAGCCGATTAAGGGCAATTAGAGCGACCACCAGGAGGCCTGTGTATTGTTCAGTCAAACATGCGTCTATACAGGCCTACCTTTCCGCCTGTGCACATATATGTATGGAAAACGGGCCCTCGCATCTCTGACGGGATTAAGAGCTTATTAACACTAATAGAAAACAGACAGTGCACTCAAATTTCCCAAGCAGCGTTGCTTAAGAAAGCTCAGCGGTTTCCACAGCACGCCTTTCGACTCCTCCAAATTGTTTCATATTAGGCTAATATATTCAGAAAAAGAAACTCGGATTCTTTACGCTGGAGCAACCTGGCTTTGAAAATCTGCCTCCATGGGAAATTATTCCAGACACAAAGCCTTTCGCTTCCAGGAGAGATAGAACGGGTTGTGTGTGTTTTGGGTGGAGGGTGGGGTAGGACAGCACTTCTCTTCGCAAATTCAACAAACAAAGAAATATCTAACATCAGCTCCCATTGTTGGCTTGGCTTCTCTGCAGCCTTGCCTTGAACTTAGCTCATTCCACGTACCTTGAGAACAGCGCACTGGTGCGTTATTTATCCCTGGTTGTGTTCACACAAGCCTCTGAAATTAATATTCACAACACATTTGACGTTTCGACTGACATTCCTCAATTGGGAAGGCAAAACTTTGAATCTGAACTTCAAATTCAGAATCATGGAATCATAGAACTGTGGAGGTGAAAAGGGTCACAAGGATCATTTAGTCCAACCCTCTGCAATGTGCAGGAAAAACATTTTAAACCATCCATGAGGGGTGGCTATCCAACCTCTTCTTAAAAACCTCCAGAGATGGAGAACCCACGACCTCCGTAGGTAAACTGTACAGAGCTTACTGTCAGGGAGACTTTGTGTGACACTTTTCCTCACGTTTCAAAAATTTGAAAGCTTTATTTTATTTTATCTATTTACAATATCCATATACCACTCCCCAGTCAGAATTTCGGAGCGTTGGACAAAATAAAATAGAATAAAAACACATTAAAAGTACATTTTTAAAAGGAACAAAGTACAAAATAAACCGCAGCTGGTCATTAAGGGAAGGTTTCCTGGAACAACGACATTTTCAGGAGGTGCTAGAAGAAATACGAAGCTAGTGCCTGCCTCTGACCTCCAGAGGCAGGGAGTTCCAGAGGAGCGGGGCCACCACACTGAAGGCTTTTCCTCTGGTGAAAAGCCTGACGGAACGCCTCTCCCGACGTGAATATACCCTGTCACTACGTTCAACATCTAAGGTCCTCCTCCGGGTGCCTACTCCGAGAGAGGCTCGGAGTGTGGCAACAAGGGATAGGGCCTTTTCGGTGGTGGCCCCCAGACTGTGGAATGATCTCCCTGATGAGGCTCGCCTGGCACCAACGCTGCTATCTTTCCAGCACCAGGTTAAGACTTTCCTCTTTGCCCAGGCATATGGCAGCACATCCTAATTACCCACATGTTTAGTTTTTAATCAGTTTTTAATGCTTTATGTGTGTATGTTCTGTGTTTTAGAGTTTTAAATTTTGTATACTTGTTTTTACCTCAATTTTAGAATTTCTGTAAACAGCCCAGAGAGCCCTGGCTATGGAAGCGGTATATAAGTGTAATAAATAAATAAATAAAATAAAATAAAATAAAATAAGGCTTTTCCCCTGGTGGACTCCAATCAGACGATAGGTCTATGTGGAACCACAAGGAGCTTTAGGCCAAATGTCTTGATGCTCTTTCAGCCCAAGTGCCAAATCCAATTTTAAAGAAGCTCACAGGGCACGCATTCCAGGAGGGGGGGCAGAAATACCCCAAATGCCAGCCTCTTTTTACTCTTACTGCCAGTAAGTAAACTGAAAATAATTCCTTTTCTATCAAATTGATTGAGAATGGTTGGAAAAAATTGGGATAATTTTTTCACACAGCACTAATACAAACGTACCTGGAAGAAAGGTTAATTCAACTTAATCTCTGACTAGACATGCATAGGTTTCTCCCATGAGAGCTTTTCTACATGAGGCATTTATTTTGCAGTCATTATTTCCTATTCGTGGTTGTTTATGGGTTCTTTAGATGACCACGTGACTCTCCAGTTTCGTTTCTGTTTTTAAAGAGCAGTTTCAGTGAGTATTTTTTAGAGAAGGGGAAAGGCAGTATTATTTGTGAATGTGAAAGAAAACACCTTTCCACTTGTGTATTTGCACTATTCACCTATACAACAGTGCCACCTAGCGGTTATGTAGCAGAAAATTCAAGGAAGGAATTGCTCTTTGTGTACTGCCTGGATTTCAATTCTGCAACACAAACAAAAGTAGATACAGAAAATTAACAGCCTCGGGTAGAAAAGTCGTCAGTCTGCCAAGTCAAGAGCTTACCTAATCACTGCAGGGCTCTGCCAAATATTCTCCTGTTTCAATTTTCAGATAAATACTATTTCAGATAGAAATAAAACGTTTTGGTGGAGTTGATCCCCCCGCGGCACAAAGAAATCTGTGGATTGTGCAAATTGCAACCATTTTTACACCCCACAGTAGCCAAGATCCCTTGAATACTAGTTCTGTGATGCTCTTTTCTCCAACTGCTGCTGGGGCTTCCCTTCCTCCTGAACGAATCACGTGGCTGATCCCCCACCCCAATCACAGATCACACAAATCAGCGGAATGCAATCAGAATGCTGTATAGTTAATCTGACCCTGCTCAAAATTAATTATAAAATTTTATACAACAAGGAGACATATCAATCAGACAAGCAGAGGAATTACACAATAAGCAACATAAAGGAGACATGAACAAGCAATAACACTAATAACATTGTACGTATTAGAGCATTTGGCAGTAATTGACTCTTATTTTTATGTTTTGCTGAAGTTAATAAAAGGCACCCCTTTTTTTAAAAAAAAAAACTTTGCCCACCTTCGTCCTTTTTCGTATATTCAAATATAAGTTGTTAGCGTGCCACAAAAGCTAGTTCCCATACTTGAAGTACATCAAGAGAAGCAACAGAGGATATGACTGGATCGAATACTCAAGTATTTGCTCAAGTGTCTTTTTTTTAAAAAAAAAGTCTTTTGCTACAGGACCAGAGTGCAGGACACGGAATAATGGGCTCAAGATACAGGAAGCCAGAGGAAAAACTTCCTGACTGTTAGAGAAGTATGAAATGGAACCAATTCCCTAAGGAGGTTGTGGGCTCTCCCACACTAGAGGCCTTCAAGAGACAGCTGGACAGCCATCTGTCAGGTATGCTTTAAGGTAGATTCCTGCATTGAGCAGGGGGCTGGACTTGATGGCCTTATAGGCCCCATTGAGCTCAACGATGCTATGATAGGGCTGGTCTCCCTGGTAGGGAAATGATCTCCTCTTTTCTTCTGACATTGCCAACATATTAAGCGGGACGTCTCATTGATCTTATTCGAAAGCCAACCTGAGTTGCCTTCATCAACTTTCCCCAGCCTGTCTTCCCCTTCAGACGTGTTGGCCATGTCCAATCGGCATGGGGTCCCACACGTCTGATGGGTGCCAACTCTGGCCTCCATGTTGATCGTCAGTGAGGGCAAGGGAGGGCGACGTCCAGCCCTCGGCAAACATTTTCACAAGGAGCCCTGATGAAAAGATCCACTGAAAAGGGCAGGCGTTTTTCAGCGCCGAGGAAAAAATGCTTGCGAATGACTGTGGGTTGTGTCAGCCGAACTCTTGATGAGACAGACATCTGTCAGCAAAGGGCTCACACTCCCATTGCCAGGCCTAAGCTGAATAGCAAGCAATAAAGGGCGCTTATTTTTAACATGTCGAGGATAATTGTCTTGTGAGTCTTCCACAAACCGGAGCCCGGCCCTTCTCGGCGGGGGGGTGGGGGGGAGATGAGACATACGGAAAAGAGCGGTGGGGTCAACAGCCCATCCTCAAGGTCAGGAACCTACAAACACCTGCTTGTTCTCACATAACACCTGCTCGCAGGAACAACAAAACAGGTAGAGCTTTCTGGTTTTTTCCTTTTCTTTTTTTCTTTTTTTTGACCCGAGAAGAGTCACAACCTCATTCACAATTTTAATGAAAGGCAATGAAAGGAAGGGTGTATTTGCCCACCCCCTCCGGCAGGCCCCGAAAGGTCAAGTTTCCTTCCCCCCTCCCTGCCGTTGTACTTCTGAAAAGACTAATTGGGGCCTTCAAGACTCCCAGGTGTCCCTGCGCCGTTTGCGCTCCGGCACTAATTGAAAGCCAACAAAATGATGCCGGGGAGAAAAGTTGGTCCTAATAGAAGCCACCAATGGCATTTCTTCGTCCGCCTCTTCTTTCCATTGTGCCTCTTTCTGTGATATGCGGATGTACCTTCAAGAGGCCTGCAGCTGCTAGTCTCCAGGTCCTCATCGAAGGCCTGGGTGGGGCCTCTGTTTCATCCACTGGGTGGTGTGGGCCTTGCTGCAGGGAGTTTGGTGTGTCACTGTTCCAGGAGGTTTCAATAATAAAGGAATCCAGCAAGGAAAAGGCTCTGAAATTATTGCCTGGTAGTGTAGGGGCAGGCTAAGCAGATAAGCTCACCCCTATGGTCCCTATGCCTGAGGGTTACCACAGGGTGTCAGAAGTGGGACTATCCCCTTCAGAAAACCACTTGAAGAGGGTTTTTTAGTGCCCACCGCCATATTGGAAGAAAAGAATGGGGTGGAAATGTATAGATCAATCGGTTGTCTGCCAGGGCTGGGCAGAAGGGGGGCAGTGGGGCCAGTTGGCATGGGCCTACGATTTTGAGGGGGCCTACTCCGAGTCCCCCTGGTAGAGGCAAAGGGGCGCCCTTTGGTAAAGATTTGTTACAAAGTAGCTCTCCTGTGAGTGACTCCATTTTGAGACAGCCCAAAAGCCAAGGTGTCTTCACCCCCCAACCCCATCTCCAGCAGAGATGAGACAAAAGCACGTAAAGCATTTCTGAATGTGAAGAAGTGATGTCTTATATACATCTTGAATAAAAGTGCTTGCCATTACCCTTTTTTATAAACGTTCTAGTTCATATGTATTTGTTGTTGTTTATTCGTTCAGTCATTTTCGACTCTTCGTGACTTCATGGACCAGCCCACGCCAGAGCTTTCTGTCGGCCGTCGCCACCCCTAGCTCCCCCAAGGTCAAGTCTGTCAACTCCAGAATATCACCCATCCACCTTGCCCTTGGTCGGCCCCTCTTCCTTTTGCCTTCCACTTTCCCTAGCATCAGCCTCTTCTCCAGGGTATCCTGTCTTCTCATTATGTGGCCAAAGTACTTCAGCTTTGCCTTTAATACCATTCCCTCAAGTGAGCAGTCTGGCTTTATTTCCTGGAGTATGGACTGGTTTGATCTTCTTGCAGTCCAAGGCACTCTCAGAATTTTCTTCCAACACCACAGAATTGATTAAAAATTACTTCATGAGCAGTTTGAAATGGGGCTACATTTCCCATCTGGCCCGGGCCTATTACCAGCTTTGCCCAGCCCTGTGTCTGTCTCTCCCCCTCTCACGCACACACACATCCCTGAATATGGTGTTTCGCTGCCATCGGAGTAGAGTATCCTTCCCCCAACATGGCGCCCACCAGATGTGTCAGTCTGCAGACCCATCATCCCCAACCCAATGGATGAGGGAAGGCTGACAAAGGCCAACCAGATTGGCTCAGAGATAAGATCGATAACATGTGCTGTTCCATTGGTTAGGAATGCCAGGAGACAAGAGGGGCTTACTTCCACACCCGTTGAGTCCTCTCCTGCGGCAAAGACCATTTCACAACGGGAAATGGTCCTCCAGGAAATGTTTTGGATATTTGACTCTCTGGAAGTTCTCGACTATTCCTGTTGGTCTATTTCAGGCATGGGAGACAGCCTTGATGGGAAAGTAAATAAATCACATTCGAGTGAAGGAAAAAGAAGACAAAGATGGGGGACATGGGAGTTGTAGTCAAACACAGTTAGTGGCCACCAGGATGGGGAGGACTGGAGTACAATTTTGGGAGCAAGAAGGTTTCTGTTACATTAATGCCAGGGATGCCATGGCTGCCCGACTGAGTTGAGGAGTCCAGCAGGCTCCCCCACATCTGCTCCTCCCTCCCCTAATCCAGTCTGCTGGGCTGTGGAGCATTTGCGGGTCCTGCTCTTCAAGCCTCCATTATTTTATTATTTTATTATTACATTTATATCCCGCCTTTTTTCCTCCAAGGAACCCAAGGCGGCATACATAATCCTCCTCCCCTCCATGTTATCCTCACAACAACAACAACCCTGTGAGGTAGGTTGGGCTGAGAGTCTGTGACTGGCCCAAAGACACCCAGTGGGTTTCCATGGCCGAGTGGGGACTAGAACCTGGATTTCCCAACTCCCAATCCATCACCTTAGCCACTATTATTTATTTATTTATGTATTTATTTATTTATTTATTTAGAATCATAGAATAGCAGAGTTGAAAGGAGCCTACAAGGCCATCGAGTCCAACCCCCTGCTCAATGCAGGAATCCACCCTAAAGCATCCCTGACAGATGGTTGTCCATCAAACCAGTCCATACTCCAGGAAATAAAGCCAGACTGCTCACTTGAGGGAATGGTATTAAAGGCAAAACTGAAGTACTTTGGCCACATAATGAGAAGACAGGATACCCTGGAGAAGAGGCTGATGCTAGGGAAAGTGGAAGGCAAAAGGAAGAGGGGCCGACCAAGGGCAAGATGGACGGATGATATTCTGGAGGTGACAGACTTGACCTTGGGGGAGCTAGGGGTGGCGACGGCCGACAGAAAGCTCTGGCGTGGGCTGGTCCATGAAGTCACAAAGAGTCGGAAACGACTGAACGAATAAACAACAACCCTGCCTAGAGGCTTACAATCTAAAATCACATTAAAACATATGAAGGGGGGAAGGGGTTCACAAAAAAGAAATAAGAGAATAATCATAATAATAAGAACAGTAAATCAAGCTCAAATACCAAAAGCTAGGCATGTGCTCCACTCCGATTAGAAGCGTAGAAGTAGGAGCGAATTGGCCTGCTCCGCCTTGCCCAGAGGCGGAGTAGAAGCGGACTGCGGACCCCTAGAAGCAAGGCGAAGAGAAGCGGCCATTTTCGGAGCACTCCTCTTTCCGCGGTCCGGTCCGATCGCCATCTTGAAACATTTCGCCCATAGGATTGCATTGCGGAAAAGAAAGGGGGATAACTGTGTTGTTTTTGAAGCTATCATTCTGAAAATTCTTGTGCTTAGAGAGTCGTGGATGGGGGTCATTTTGAGCCTACTCTCAGCTCTCTGCGTGGTGCGGTTCGCGTGCTAGAATTTTTTAAAAAGTACGGTAAAGGCGGGAAAAAGGTTACCTGTTTCGATTGCTGAGGGGCAGAGTCAACTCCCGGTCATGATCACATGATCCCAAAGTTGGAGGAGGGGATAGGCAAAACAGGTAACTTGGGATTCTGGGAACTTCTCTTTCTTAGTCTGAATGGACTTTTCCCAGTGTTTTTTAACACAGTAGCCCCACCAAATGCACAAACACAACCTGAAATCATATACTAAGCCAATAATAAGAGAGCACTGCTACCCACCCTAACTTTGGGGAACAACTGAAAAGATGTGGTGCAAGGGGATGAGCTCCCCTAGGGCATGCCATGTGGACGTGCCCTCACTCTCTCCTGTACTTGGAGGGCCATCAGAGCCCTCCAAAGAGAGTAACGCAATGCCTATCATGAGTTGAAGTGAGAGCTTGACTTCTTAGTTGAGCTCTCGTGGTGGAGCAATGGCTTTCTTGAGCTGAACTGGCAGCTGCTTCCCTCTCCCCCGGGCACGTCCCCCTATTGCTGGTAAAAGACAGATATAGCCTTTTTTAAAAAGTTCTTCTTGTTGTTTATTCAGCAACACTGCTGCTTTTAATTCCACCCCTCCTTTGTATATTTATTTATTTATTTATTCCATTTTATATGCATTACTGGCTTATCCTTGGCTCACTTCCTTATGCCCCCAGAAATGTCTGCTGTCTGCCTGCCTTCCCTCCCTCCTCCCCTGCCCGCCTCGCAGGGATGTTGTGTGTGTCTGGCTTTGACTCAGGAGATAAGTCCTTCCTGCGCTCAGAGTTTTGGAAGTTCCAAATCCATTTTTCAAGTGTGGAAGAAGATTCATAGGTTTATCTCTACTCCTCAATTCATGGCATGTTGGAATTTCCTTTGAAATGGCCCCATTGAGCTGTCTGCAGGTTTAAGCCCCACCAAAAACAGGGGATGATGGGATTGCCTTGTACCTTGGCATGATTGTGGGTCTAGATGGCATCTGTGAGTGTGCTCACTTCCCTTTTTTTATCTGTCCAAATGTCAGAGAACAGTCCACGTCTGCAAATGGGGTGCCCGATTTTCATAAATTCCCTAAAAATCAGGGGATGATGGGACTGCCTTGAGTCTGGGCATGCATGTGTATCCCTGGATAAGCTATCATGGTGGTGAGTTTGAGGTTTCTAACGTGCAAATTGACGGCGCTATCGAAAGGGGTGTGAATGGGGTGCCCGATTTTCATAAATTCCCCCAAAATCAGGGGATGATGGGACTGCCTTGAGTCTGGGCATGCATGTGTATCCCTGGATAAGCTATCATGGTGGTGAGTTTGAGGTTTCTAACGTGCAAATTGACGGCGCTATCGAAAGGGGTGTGAATGGGGTGCCCGATTTTCATAAATTCCCCCAAAATCAGGGGATGATGGGACTGCCTTGAGTCTGGGCATGCATGTGTATCCCTGGATAAGCTATCATGGTGGTGAGTTTGACATTTCTAACATGCAAATTGACGGAGCTATCGAAAGGGGTGTGAATGGGATGCCCGATTTTCATAAATTCCCCAAAAATCAGGGGATGATGAGATTGCCTTGAGTCTTAGCGTGCATGTGTATACCTCCATGAGGTGTCATGGTGCCAAACTTGAGGTTTCTAACTTTAACAGAAAAAAAGTTGTATACTTTTTTAACTTAATGCAAGCCTATGGGGGGGAACGGAGCTCCGATCCGGATCCGGAGCTCCGCAGCGGAGCGGAGAGGACATGGGCGAAGCGGGGGCAGAGCGAAGCGGCCCGATCCGCAAATCGCAGATCTGGAAGAGAAGCGGAGCGGGGGGTCTGTGCACACCCCTACCAAAAGCTATTGAAAACAAATGAGTTTTCAAACGCGTTTTAAAATCTACAATGGAACTCGTGGTACGTAGTTGCTCTGGAAGAGCATTCCAAGTAAACGGGGCAGCCAGAGAGAATGGGCGAAGCCGGGCAAGAGAGATAGAGACTCTTCGGCGGGAGAGCAACATAACATTTGAAGAACGGAGGGTACGAGGGCGATGGTAGAGTGAAATGAGCGAGGAAAGATAAGAAGGTGCAAGACCATGACACGCTTTGAATGTCAGCAAAAGAAGCTTATACTGAACTCTATATGGGATCGGAAACCAATGAAGAGATTTCATCAAAGGAGAAACATGGTCAAAACACAGTTGCACTTATTGCATATATCCCATGCTTTGGAAATGGCAGCAGTAAAGGCCCCATTTATGCAAGTCTGGAGGTGTGAATGCTCAGTTCATGCCTTTAATCTGGCATTAAATGGGTTCTTTACGGCTGCCATTTATGCAACATGGGAAATACGCAATTTCTGGAGCCTCTGTTGTGCTCAACAATGAAGGCTCCGGACGAGGGCAGGTAGTCTTGCAACTTCATTGGTCATTCGCCCGGCCAGAAAGAAGCTCACGCAGTGCCATGAGCAGGCGTCAGCGTCGGCTTGGCGGCCATCCAGTGGCGCTGGATGCGGATGAGTCCATCCACCCCTGGTTTATGCAGATGCCGTTTTCTCCCCATAAGGGACGATTCATCAGGAGCAATTTGCCGACCCAGTAAATCGGCCGCGTCATCTGCCCAACCTGAGTGGTTCTCAGTTCCAGATGTTATCACACCACACGGGAGTCCCTGCAGAAGTGGCACTCGCACCACAGGGGTATCTGTATGAATGAAGCCTCGTTAAGTTGATCGGAGATGGTGTGGCACAAAGGAGTTAAAACGTGACCAGAAATGCCTATGGCTTGATACGAAAGCGTGCCCTCTTTGCAAAAAAATGCAAATATCGCAAGAAGACGACATCGTGCCTTGCAAATTTTGACAGCGAGCCTAATCTTGTCGATGTGAGGCAAGAAACAAAATGCGAAAGACGGTGGTGGAAGTTCACTCAGGCAGATGCAGTCCAATGGTAATATATTAATGTGCCGCCTACAAATCTTTGTCTAGAAATGCCAGTCGCCAAGGTTCTGTTGCATACCAACGTCACACCCTGGTGTGACCAAGGCCATTGCTAAACGAGGACTCAGCCTGGTGGGAGGCCCAGGCTCCCTGCTGTGCGTGCAGACGATGCACAGGGGATCCCGGGGTCAGGCCAGGCTAAACCCTCCCTTGACCATGGATAACCGGATCCACTTGTGGCCCTGTTTTTCCGCAGCCCTGGGCTGAGCCCGGGGCTGCGGAAGGTCTAGCTAGTTCCGTGGCTTTTCCCGGCTGCTCGCTTACTTGCGAGTAGCCAGGAGAAGCTGTGCCCATCGGGCTGGGGGGGGCGGAGGGGGCATCGGACATGGCGAGCAGGGGGTGTGGACATGGTGAGCGAGAGGGGTGGACATGGCAAGCGGGGGGTGGACATGGTGGGTGAGTGAGCGAGCGAGGGGGGCGAGCGAGGGGGCGAGCGAGGGGGCGAGCGAGGGAGAGGGTGAGCGGGCAGGCGAGCGAGCGGGGGGGTGAGCGGGGGGCATCAGACATTGTGGGGGGGAAATTAGGGGCAGCGGGGAGCAGGGAACCCTTTTTTTAAAAAAATACCTACCTTTTTGTTGGTATGCTCCTGCGCACATGGCCGCTTTAACTTTTTTTAAAAAAATGGCCGACATGATGGGACTTTCCTTTCTCCATCGCGTCTGAAGTCTAGCTAGGGGCAACGGCCCGCGCTAGCTGCAGCGCGGCCTCACCCCGACTCCCCACCGGATTATCAGGTAGGTCTAGCAAGGCCCCAAGAAACAGAAGGCAAAACACAGCTGTGCAGCCGATGAAGAGGTAGGTTTCGTGTAGATCAGAGAAGTCTCGGTTCTTTATTATTTAAGTTACAAAAGTCAGGTAGGGAGGTAGCTCAGGAGGAGAGGGCTTCTGCATGAAGAAGACCCAACAATCAACCCCTAGCATCACCAATTCAACCTGTAGATAGGCTTGGAAACCAGCCAATGAATGGTGGTTGGGCGAAAGGCTGGGGCCAAGGCAAAGGCACATGGCCATCTGCAGAAGGCTGGAGGGCCGGATTTGGCCTACAGGCCTGAGGTTCCCCACCCCTGCAGAATGCGATGGAAGAACATATGAAAAGCAAAACTTGGGGAAATGTGTTTTGTTCCCCAGCAGATTGGAACCCATGTCTGAATGGTGAACCCCACCAATAAGCGAACCTTGAGTCCCCCATCTGGCGAAAGCATGGTTGAAACCCACAGCGTTATCCATGCTCCACACTATGACCAACAGCCTAGGGTGACCATGTGGAAAGGAGGACAGGGCTCTTGTATCTTTAACAGTTGCATAGAAATGGGGATTTCAGCAGGTGCCGTCTGTATGCCTGGAGCACCTGTTGAAGTTCCCTCTTCGTCATAACAGTTAAAGATGCAGGAAGCCTGCACCCTTTTTTGTATCTGGTCACTCTAGCTCCTGCAGCTATAACTGTTGTGATGAAGAAGGAATTTCACCAGGTGCTGCATGCAAACAAAGGACACCTGCTGAAATTCCCTTTTCTTTGCAACTGTTAAAGATTCAGAAGATCTGTCCTCTTTTCCATATGGTCACCCCAGACAAACTGAAGGTGGAACCTGCTGGTATTATGGACAGACAACTCTGATAGTCCCTGGTAATTGCTCGGCAAGAGATTCAGACAGACTCAAAGAAGTACTCCTTCTTCACGTAGCTTAATATTGGCTGGTGGTCAAGATGGTTGCATGCTGCCTCTACTATGTACACCAGTTGCTGGGAGAAATGAGCAGGAGGGTGCTGTTTCACTTACGTCCTACCTGTGGGTTTCCCACATGCAGCTGGGTGGCCCATGTGTCATTGGGATGCTGGATGAGATGGGCCTTTGGTTTGATTCAGCATGGCTGTCCATCCTCAAGGTGTGGTGATGCCAACTATCCAGTGGATGCAGGTGGCTCCAGTGTCAGTAGGGTGGTAAATCTGCTCTGGGTTTTAGTGAGAACCAGTCAGAATTCTAAAGGGGCTCCGTTAGAGATCTGATTGGTTCTGACTGAAACCCGGAGCAGATTCATCACCCTACTGACAACGGAGCCACCAGCATCCACTCCGTGTTTACATAGAATCATAGAATAGTAGAGCTGGAAGGGGCCTCTAAGGCCATCAAGTCCAACGTGCTCAATGCAGGAATCCACCTTAAAGCACGCCTGACAGATGGTTGACCAGCTGCCTCTTGAAGACCTCTAGTGTCTTCAACCTCCCTAGGTAACTGGTTCCATTGTCGTACCACTCTAACAGTCAGGAAGCTTTTCCTGATGCCAAGCTGGAATCCAGCTTCCTGTAACTTGAGCCCGTTATTCTTTGTCCTGCTCGTTGGGAGGATCGAGAAGAGTTCCTGGCCCTCCTCTGTGTGACAACCTTTTAAGTATTTGAAGAGTGCTATCCTGTCTCCCTTCAATCTTCTCTTCTCCAGGCTAAACATGGCCAGTTCTTTCAGTCTCTCTTCATAGGGCTTTGTTTCCAGACCCCTGATCATCGTCACAACGTTGACTTGCCTTACAGAGTTATAGTATGGGTTATTGAGATAATTTGTGTGAAGCCTGTTGAATAGACTAAATTATTACAAATGACAACTCCTTGGACCACTCCTTTAGAGTTCTGGCTGGTTCTTACTGAAACCCAGAGCAGATTCACCTCCCCAGTGACATCGGAGCCACCAGCCTGCAGTGCCACTATCTTTAATAGGGGATTAGACAAATGGAGGGTGGGTCTGTCCATGGCTACTAGTGTAGATGGCTATGTGCATTCTCCAAGTTGAGAGGCAGTGGGCCACTGAGCACCAGCTGTTGGCAAGCAGCAGGGGGCTCCGGCTTCTGAGCTTGTCAGAGGCATTTAGTTGGACACTATAGAAAGAGGAGGTGGGACTAGATGGACCATTGGGCTGATACCACCTGGTTCTGTTTACTCTTGTTTATTTTTATTTATTATTGCATTTATATCCCACCTTTTTTCCTGCAAGGAATCCAAGGCAGAGTACATAATCCTCCTCCTCCTCCTCTCCACTTTATCCTCACAACAACAACCCTGTGAGGTGGGTTGGGCTGAGAGTCTGTGACTGGCCCAAAACTCACCCAGTGGGTTTCCATGGCTGAGTGGGGATTAGAACCCGGATCTCCTGACTCCCAGTCTGACATTCTAGCCACTACACCACACTGGCTCACATGTTTATGTTGTTATAAGCATTGTGGGCACAGGTCTTGAGTCAATATTATTTTAAGATGGTTAAAACCAAATTATATAATGTGGTTAAAGGATGTCTCCAAGCTAGGAGAGCGGGCATCCAAATGGCAGATGCTGTTCTGTGTAAGCAAGTGTAAAGTGATGCATGTTGGGACAAAAAAAATATTGCAATTTTTTATAAATAAAAATTTTTATTTATAAAAATAAATAAAATATAACTTGATGGGATCTGAGCTAGCTGTTACTGACCAAGAAAGAGATCTTGGGGTTGTGGTGGACAGCTCAATGAAATGTCAACCCAGTGCGCGGCCCCTGTAAAGAAAACAGACTCCATTTAAGCATTATTAGAAAAGGAATTGAGAATAAAACTGCCAGTATCACACTGCCTTCATTCAAATCTACGGTGTAAACATAGTTAGAATACCATGTAAACAATATCGTACAGCTGGAAAAAGTGCAGATAAGGGCAACTCAAATGATCAAGGGGCCGGAGCATCTCCCCTATGAGGGAAGGTTACAACAGCTGGGATTGCTTAGCTTGGGGGAAAAAGAAGGCTTAAGGGAGACATGATAGAGGTGTACAGAATTATGCAGGGTGTGGAGAATGTGGATAGGGAGACCTTTTTCTCCCTCATAATAATATTTTATTTTTATTTATTATTTATTTTTATCCCACCTTTCCCCCAAAACTGGGACTCAAGGCGGCTTTAATACTAGAACCCATAAGGTGTCATCCCATGAAGCTGATTGGTGGGAGATTCAGGACAAATAAAAGGAAGGACTTCTTCACACAGCATATAGTTAAACTATGGAACTCACTACCACAAGATGTAGTGATGGCCACAAATTTGGATGCCTTGAATGGGAGTTGGATCAATTCCTGGAGGAGAAGGCTATCAATGGCTACTAGCCCTGATGGCCTTGTGCTACCTCCAGTATCAGAGGCAGCAAGCCTATGTGCACCAGATCCTGGATGGGAGGTTGCTGTTGCACCATGTCCTGCTTGGGGGTCCCTGGTTGACAGCTGGTTGGCCACCATATGTACAGAATGGTAGATGAAATGCAGCCTTCCTCAACCTGGGGCGCTCCAGATGTGTTGGACTGCATCTCCCAGAATGCCCCAGCCAGCTGGCTGGGGCTTTCTGGGACTTGTAGTCCAACACATCTGGAGCGCTCCAGGTTGAGGAAGGCTGTTGTAATGGATCTTTGGTCTGATCCAGTATGGATCACCTCAGAGTCCAATATAAACTTCTCCTGTTGACCTACAAAGCTTTTCACAGTCTAGCTCCTTCCTATCTTTCCTCTCTCATCTCACACTATTGCCCCGCTCGTGTTCTTCGCTCCTCTGATGCCATGTTTCTCACCTGCCCAAGGGTCTCTACTTCCCTTGCTCGGCTTCGTCCATTTTCTTCCGCTGCCCCTTATGCCTGGAACGCTCTCCCAGAACATTTGCGAACTACAAGTTTAATCACAGTTTTTAAAGCCCAGCTAAAACCTTTTCTTTTTTTCTAAAGCTTTTTGAACTTGATTTTGATCTTACTTTTATACTGTTAGTTTTACTCTACCCTGCGCCTGGTTGGTGCATTCTCTTCCCCTTCTTATTGTTTTATTATGATTCTATTAGAATGTAAGCCTATGCGGCAGGGATTTGCTATTTTATTGTTTTACTCTGTACAGCACCATGTACACTGATGTGTTATATTATTATTATTATTATTATTATTATTATTAATAATAATAATAATAATAATAATGCCTGTTCTTGTATTCTTAATAACTGAAAATCTTTCCTGGAGCGCCTCTGAATTTACCTTTTTTTTTTTTCCTTCAGTTTCTAGTCCTAGCTAGAATGTGGCTTTACAGGTTGGAGATCAGGTGCTGCAGAGGTCAATTGAGAGTCATGTACTCATTCCTTGCTCCATCTCTCATGGAAATCTTCTGGAATACTTCAATCAGGAGGCTAGACAAGAACTTTATCGTCTTTCTGAAACAATTACAGCAAGTGCCACCTAGTGGCTAAATCATATAATAGCATTATCCACCCACCATTGTCCACTTGGGTGTGCTGGCTGGAGGAGGAAACTTTAGGTGGTTCAAGCTGGGATACTAACACCATAGGCCCTGAATGATAATGAGTTACTTATTTATTCAATTTATGAGTTACTCGATAGGCAGAGCTTTCAGGGTGAAACACAGAATAAAAACAAATATATAGTAACACAGATTGGTCTCTAAGGAGCTTAAACTTTAAAATAGACATTAAGGAATCAAAAGAGGGAGGGGGGACAGACAAGGTCAAAGAGCATACTAGTGATTTGTCTAAAAATCCCCTTGCTTGTAAATTGAACCTGTTGGTTGAGTTTCTACTCTGGCGCAACAGAAAACAAATTCACTCTGTCGTTTACATGGAGCAACTTCATCCCTTCAAATATTTGATGGTAGCTATCATATCACTTCTTAATGAAGATTAAGAGGATAAACTAGGGTAGGGTGACCATATGAAAAGGAGGACAGGGCTCCTGTGTCTTTAATAGTTGCATAGAAAAGGGAAAGTTTCCGGACCGTTTTCAAAGGCAGCCCCACGTATAATGCATTGCAGTAATCCAAACGAGAGGTTATCAGAGCATGGATCACTGTAGCTAGGCTATCTCTGTCCAGATAAGGGCACAGTTGGTATATCAGCCTAAGCTGATAAAAGGTGCTCTTTGCCACTGAGTTCCTCAAGTGACAGTTCTGGATCCAAGAGCACCCCCAAACTATGGACCCGATCCTTTAGGGGGAGTGCAACCCCGTCCAGGACAGGGCAAACATCACCTCGCCGGACTGATGAACCACCCGCTAACAGTACCTCCATCTTGTCTGGATTGAGTTTCAGTTTGTTAGCCCTCATCCAGTCCATTTCCTTTGCAATACAGCTGTTAAAGATACAGGAGCACTGTTCTACTTTTCATATGGTCACCCTACCACATGGAAAGGAGGACCAGGCTCCTGTATCTTTAACAGTTATATAGCAAGGGAAATTTCAGCAGGTGTCATTTGTATGCATGGAGCACCTGCTGAAATTAATGTCTTCATCACAACAGTTAAAGCTACAGCAGCTATACTAGAGTGACCAGATATAAAGGAGGGCAGGGCTCCTGCAGCTTGCACTGTTGTGATGAAGAGGGGATTTCACCAGGTGCTGCCTGCATACAAATTCTGTAAACCACCCAGAGAACCCTGGCTATGGGAGCGGTATATAAGTGCAATAAATAAATGACACCTGCTGAAATTCTCCTTTTCAATACAATTGTTAAAGATGCAGGAGCCCTGTCTTCCTTTCCATATGTTCACGCTAGGATAAATCAAACTCCATGCAGAAGGAGAAAGTGGTTAGAGACTGGGTTTTAGGTTAGATGCATGTGAAGCTGTCTTATACTGAATCAGAACATCGGCCCATCTAACTCAGTATTGTTTACAGTGAGCCGCTCTCCAGGGGTTTGAAAGAGGAAGGATGGTGAGGCCACGTATGCATTCTGGGAGCAGGTTCCACAGGTAGAACATTGATGGGCTGAGGGAGGTAAAGCCATGGGAATCAGGTGGCCTCCGGGCCCTCATCCTGCCTCACTTCTAGCCATACAGGCCCTGGGTTTTTGCATTGCCTGCTCCAACAGAGAGCAAACTTGCTGTAGCCACAAAGAGTCCTCTCACCAGCAGCTGCTTCATGTTTTATTTTAGTTTATTATTACATTTATATACCGCCCCATAGCCAAAGCTCTCTGTACTTGGTGGGTAACAATGGTGGGTTCAAGAGAGACTTGGGGGGTGGATCGCCCTCTCCTGTTCGCAGCCATCTTCTCTTCTCTTCTCTTCTCTTCTCTTCTCTTCTCTTCTCTTCTCTTCTCTTCTCTTCTCCCGCCTTTGCCCTTTCACCCTGGAAAGTATGCAGCGGCCGCTTTATATAGACAAGCAACCAGCCTCTTCCAGGTGTCTCCATTTTACTCTGGCTTGCAGATCGAGCCTCCCCTGACATGTCTCAGCTGGCCCGCCTTGCCAGACATGCCGATCAATTAACAAAGGGATTCTTCCCCCCACCCCTCCTCCTCCTCCTCCTCGCCTTCTGCGGATTTTCTTTGTCCAAGATGCTTCCAGTCTGCGCTGTTGCATTTTCCAGGGTGAACTTTAGGTAACATAGTATTTCTTCTGAAATACACCGAATGTTGCATCAAATCAGAGGAAGCTGCCTCAAGCCGAGTCACACCGTAGCTCCGTGTTGACTCCACTGGTTTCCCCCGACCCAGTGCCTTCCACAGATGTTGAACTCCATCTCCCAGCAGCCTCAGTGTTTCTGGACAAGGATACTAGGAGTTGTGGTTAGGGAGCTTGGAGAAATCAGCAACAGATTCAAATGAGTTTGGAGTCCTGTGAATCCGATCTGCAGATTCCACAGTGGGCTGACTTTTTCCAAGTCGCATCGATTCTGGGGACGTGCGTTCCTGCGCACTTCTGCAAATGTGAATTAGCTCTGATGTATACTTGCGTGCTTGCGCAAGTGGAATGAAATTTTGGTATATCCCTCAAAGAATTCCCTCAAAATTCTGTCCATGAGCAGATGATGGAATGAAAGACGCTGGACAATCCACGAAACACAGAGGAAACGGATTTAACAAAATCTATACTTTATTTATTTATTTATGTATTACATTTATATACTGCCCCACAGCCGAAGTTCTCTGGGCGGTTTACAACAATTAAAAAAGGTAAACATTAAAAGTATACAAAATTTAAAAACCATCAAAACATAAAAAACAGTATAAAACAACAGTATCCATTTAAAAACAACAATTCTGGGGTCCATTAAAAACAAACTTAACATTGTTAAATGCTGTTAAAATGCCTGGGAGAAGAGAAAAGTCTTAACCTGGCGCCGAAAAGATAACAATGTTGGTGCCAGGCGAGCCTCATCAGGGAGATCATTCCACAGTCGGGGGGCAACCACTGAAAAGGCCCTCTCCCTTGTTGCCATCCTCCGAGCTTCCCTGAGTAGGCACTCGGAGGAGGACCTTAGATGTTGAGCGCAGTGTACGGGTAGGTTCATGTCGGGAGAGGCGTTCCATCAGGCATTGCTGTCCCAAGCCTACTTCACTATTTGTAGTCTAACTTATGTGGAAGGCACCAGGGTGGAGACGCCTGGCTTACACTGACTGGCAGGGCCTCTCCAGAGTTGTAGAAAATGAGTTTTTCCTAGGGACTGGGTCAATCCGTCAGTTTTTATTTCTCTCTGTTTCTCATTTTTCTAATTGTAAATTCAGTTCACCCTGAACATTGGGGGGAAAGAGAAGGTTCTCACGAAAATCCATGTGTATTTCTGAGCCCACACAGCTATTTTGTACAAGATTTCCCCTAATGTACACCTTTTTCCAAACAATCTTCCTAATATAATCATGCGTTTCTGAACATCTTTTTCATGAGTTTATGGGTTTTTGTGATCCCTTTTCCCTAATACACACATTTGTACACATTTTCTCTTTCTTTCTTTTTTCTTTTCTTGTTTCTCGGAGAACCTCAGTGCAAAATCAGGAAAAGTGCCAATTTTGAAAAATAACTGAGTTTCAGTTTTGTGTCTGGGGCCTTAGCTAGACCTACCTGTTAGCATGCGACGGAGGAGGGAACATCTCACGATGTGTTTATTGCGAGATCCCTCCTCTGTTTACACATGATGAGCGATGACCTCAGAAGGAGAGGCATCGCGCCCGCCATTTTTTTAATTAAAGGACGAGCAGCGCACGAATGCTTGTGCGCAAAAGGTAAGTATTTTTTTAATTTAAATTATTTCCCAGCTCCCTCCACCCTACCCCCAATGGGTGCAGCGCCCCTGAGGAGCACTGCGCCCCGTGCACGGCTCCTGGCTCCTCACGAGGAATCGTGAGGAGCCGGGTCAACCCGCAGCTCCCGGCCACACATTCCACGTGGAAAAACTGGGGCTAAAGGGGAGGGCAAGATCCCAGGGCAAGAGAGGGATCATCCCTCCCTGATCCTGGGATCCCCTGTGCGTCATGTGGACACACAAGGACAATCCCGGGGATCACCCGGGGATTTCACCCCGTCTAGCTATGGCCTTGGTTCGGAAGTACACAATTCGAAAGGTTTGCATTAGAATGTGAACTGTACACATTTCGTCCCCACCTGAAGTCTTTCTCAGAGATACTGGGGATGAAACCGGGGACATTTTTCATGCAAAGCACGTGGTCTGACCCTGAGCTGCTGGCCTTCCATATCTCATGCATTTCTTCCTTCTTTGGATCTTAGCCATTATTTCTCCTTTACATTTCATTCTGTTTGTTTGTTTGCTGCCTCACCTTTCCAGCCAGTGGTGCAGCTAGTGCTAAACCTGAAGGCCAAAGACCAGGGTCCCTGTAGGTAGAAATATCAAATAAGTCCTTCTCAGGGGTGGCCCACAATTATGAGCTCTCCGGGAAGGCCCGCCTGATACCAACATCATTATCCTTTCAGTGACAGATTAAAACTACTCTCTTCTCTCAGGAATTTGGCAGTATATGATGGCTGGATTATCTTTGGTCAAATTTTTAAAATGTTTTTAGGTACATGTTGCCTGTGTGTGTGCTGCCTGATTATATGTTTTTATGTAAATGTTTTTGCATTTTGCATAACATATTTTTAGTGGTTTTTAATCTTTGTGAAACACCCAGTGAGCTCCGGCTGTCGCGCGTTCTATAAATATAATAAATGAAATGAAAGCTGCAATGGATTCAAATGAGTTCAGATTTTTATAAACCCAACCTATGGCGTTTGCAGTGGATCAGCTTTTTTGAATCACATGGATTCTGTGGACTTGTAGAGCGGTTTGTCACTTTTGGGAGTGGGGATTTGCATAAATTCACATTAGCTAATGCGTAGTTGCACAAATGCCTGAGTAGGATAAAATTATGTGGGGGGAGGTTAAGTGTACATTTGTATTATTTATTTATTTATTTTTATTATTTATTACATTTCTATACCGCCCAATAGCCGAAGCTCTCTGGGCAGTTCACAAAAATTAAAACCATAATAAAACAACCAACAGGTTAAAAGCACAAATATGCTTTTAACCTGTTGATGAAATTCCCTCTTCATCACCAGGTGCTCCATGCATACAAATGACAACTGCTGAAATTCCCTTTTCTATGCAACTGTTAAAGTTACAGGAGCCTGGTCCTCCTTTTTGTTTTGCAAGAACTAGTATAGCACATCCAAGTGTTTCAAGCACCCCATAATTGAGATCTTAACTGTGAATCTTACAACAACCCTGTAAGGCAGTCTTCCCCAACCTGGCGCACTCCAGTCCAGGTGTACTGATGCCAGTGTGACACATCCGGAGGGCACCAGGCTGGGCCAAGCTGTTATTAAAAAAATCAGAAATATGATCACCCATATTGTAGATGGGGGAACTGAGGCTGAGAGAGAGGGGGGGGGAGAAAGAGGGAGGCTTACAGAAGTGAGATTCAAACCCAGGACTTTCTCATTCATAGTTCAGGCTCTTAGACACGATAGTACCTTGATTTTCACTTCATTTTAAAAAATCTATTTCCCTTTTATTCCACTTGGGGAACTCAAAACAGCTAACAGCTAAAAAAAGACCATAACAAAAACATGATGAAATACTATCATAATCAAACCTGTATTTAGGAGAGGTTATTGCTTCAGCCTGCTGCTCCAGCCTCTTTAAAGGGCCAGCTTTTCACCAACTGCTGGAAAGTATATATAGCACAGGGCCATAGGGGGCGCTCTAGAGCGCATGGAAGAGGAGGGCCTTCCAGATGTTGAACAAAGTATTCCAGAGGGCACAAAATGGAGAACAAGGTTCTTAAAACGCCCAGATCTCAAACCATCTAGGAGTTTAACGGTAAGGGCTAGAACCCTGAAATGAACATGTCAACCAATACGGATCAAATAGTTATCTGCTCTGTCCATCCTATCCCAGATGATTGCCTAGCAATTGAATTTTGAAGAACCTGGATTTCCTGGACACTCTCCAAGGATACCCCTATCTAGAGCACATGGCAGTAACCCAGTTTTGAGGTTACCAGAGCATCAGTTACCATTGTCAGGTCCATCTCCTCCAGGGATGGATGCAGCTGGCAAACCGGCTGAAGCTGGTAAAAGACACTGCTAGGGTCAAACCACATGTTAGGCTAATTGTGTAGCTCAGCCGTATATTTTCCTTTACTTTAGAATAACTGTGTGCGGCCCCGACTGGAGTCAACAGAGGCTTGCTTTCTTTAATCTCTGGAGGGAGGCGGGTTTCAGGAGCAAACAGGTTAGGTGTTTGTTGGCAGTAATGGATTGGATGAGGGCGAACAAATTGTAGCTTAATCCAGATAAGACAGAGGTGCTCCTGGTCAGTCGAAAGGCAGATCAGGGAATAGGGATTCAGCTTGTGTTGGATGGGGTTACACTCCCCCTGAAGACGCAGGTCCGCAGCTTGGGTGTACTTCTGGATTCAGCCCTGAGCCTGGATGCCCAGGTTTCGGCGGTGGCCAGGAGTTCATTTACACAGTTTAAGCTAGTGCGCCAGCTGCGCCCGTTCCTAGAGATGTCGGACCTGGCCACGGTGACACATGCCTTAGTTACATCCCGATTGGATTACTGTAACGCACTCTACGTGGGGCTGCCTTTGAAGAGTGTTCGGAAACTCCAGCTGGTTCAAAGAGCTGCAGCCAGATTGTTGACCGGGGCTGGTTACAGGGAGCACACAACTCCCCTGTTAAAACAGCTCCACTGGCTTCCAGTCTGTTTCTGGGCACAATTCAAAGTGCTGGTTATGACCTATAAAGCTCTATATGGTTCGGGTCCAGGTTATTTGAAAGAACGTATTCTCCCTTATGAGCCTGCCCGTGCTTTGAGATCTTCTGGAGAAGCCCTTCTTTCAGTCCCACCATCTTCACAGGTGCGCTTGGTGGGAACGTGGGAGAGGGCCTTCTCGGTGGCTGCTCCGGTGCTCTGGAACTCTCTTCCCGGGGAAGCTAGGCTGGCTCCCTCCTTGATGGGCTTTCGGAAGCAGGCTAAAACTTTTTTGTTCCAGCAGGCCTTTGGAGAATAATCAAGCCCTCCAGCTTTGTTAATGTCTTATAATTTTGTTGTGTATTTTTTAATTGTTTATGGTTTTGTTTCCCTCCCCCCCCCCCATGTATATTTTAAACTTTGTAAGGCCGCCTTGAGGCCCAGCATTGGGCAAAAGGCGGGATACAAATAATAATAATAATAATAATAATAATAATAATAATAATAATAATAATAATAGGGGGGAGGTTTTATCTTCTCATCTGGTGTGCACTGGTCCTGATTCAGATTGGGTCTGCGCACAGTTACTCTAAAGTAAAGAAATATACTGCTCAGCTACATGCTATGCTGGGGATAGGAAACCATTTTGGGAATAGGAAACCATTTGGTAATTTGATAAACTGTGATGGGCACCAACGCAAAATGGCTGCCATGGGAGGCGTGGCAAAGTGCAATGTAACCTGTCCAAAAGGCTGAGTACAAGGCAGAGGTGGGATCTGAGCCCCCAGCACACAAAATAACTCCTTGGAACCTATAGTTTTCAGCACCAACAGAAACCTATTTCACAGCAATCCCAGCTGCCGGTAAGAAAACGTGGTTTTTTTTATTATAATTATTATTTTAAGTGGGAGAAGTAGTGCAGTGCTTAAGTTATCCTGGTGTTGGCTGATTTAGGGCTTTAAAGATCAAAAACAACACTTTGAATGGAGCCTGGAGACTAAATGGCAGCCAGCACAACTGGTAAAGTATGAGAGTTATTGTATATTCCAAGTCGCTAGTCCTCATGAATAATCTGGCAACTGCATTATATATAACAAGTGTCCTTTCCAATTTTCAGTACCTGGGGTCCCAGAGGAAATGTGGAGTTTATTATGGGGGAAGTGGTAGTTAATGGCATTGTCATTTCCTTATATTTCTTAAGGAAGTTTCAAACAAATCCATGTAACAAAGAAATATAATATCATACACACACATGTGCGCACTCACACACCCCTTAGCTAAAGCAGCAGGCATTTCCCATATTTAATAATTTGATTTTGAAGGCAAGCCATATCAAAGAGCAAAATATTCAATATTGTTAATTCAGTTTTGCAAAATATATTCTTAATTTAAAAATGATTTTGCTCCGAGTGGTAGTGTAGTAATAAAGCAGGTATTGACCAGGCTGCATCGATTGTGCAACCCTCGGGCAAAGTACACTGACCCTGCTCACTCTCTTATTGCTTACACTTTGCCTGGCCTTCTTCATCTGGGCCCGCTCAATAATATTATTATGAATGTATATTTTTAGCAAAAACTCTCCGTTATGAGGTGAGGGCTTCGTAGCGATTTTACTTTGGTGCGTGTCATTTTTCTGTAGTCTGCAGCTGAGCTGTTGGAGAGGTTACTGGACCATGCCAAAAACGGTCTATAAAGAGAATCCAACGGCTTCAGCAGAAGGCAGCTCACCACGCCACATCGTTTCGAGGTGCCCACAAGGGGATGGAGAGGTCTTTCTACTTTGATCTTCCCTGCTGGTGGACCACGTTCCTCCTGCCTCATCACTCCCAAGAGATTTGTCTAGCATCTGTAAATGTATATTTTCAGCCATATCTTTTTAAAAAAAAATTGCGTAAAATTCTGGAATGTTAAAAAAAAAACCATGGTCTGTGAGCCTGCAAGATCCGTGGGTCATAATCATAGAAATCTAAACTCATTTGATTCCATTGTGGATTTCTCCTCCATTAGGGTGACCATATTTGGGAAACCAAAAAATAGGACACCTAGTGTGTGGGGGGGGAAGCAGCTTTCTGAGTTCTGCAGAAAGTACGTTATTCCCCCGCCACCTTAAAGAACCCGATTGGAGTGGAGGAAGGGAAAAGTTTTCATTCTGCACCACCACCATCCACTCCAATTGGGACCTTTTCTATAATGTCAAGGAATGACCCACTTTCCCCTTTAAGACCTCAATTGGAGCTCGGGGTGGGGGAATGATGTGCCTCAAGAAAGCATGTCATTCCCTCCTGCCATGCTAATGGCAGCCTTAAAGAGGAAGGTGTGTCATTCCAGGACATTATTGAAAATTATAGAAAATCCCCCCTGACACCATGGAAAGAACAAAAACCAGGACAAATCCAGGGAAATCCTGACAGTTGGTCACCCTACCTCCATCCCTAATTCTTTCCTTCCAACACCTTCACCCATTCTTCGGCCTCGCTGCCTCTCAGGACTGGAATGGCTTCCTAGGTTGTCTAGGTTATCTACATCGGGGTGGGGGAACCACTTTTCTGTCGCACAATATTGGTGGGCGGGACCACCACCACCCCTCTCTCTCTCTCTCTCTCTCTCTCTCTGCCTCTTGCCAGTAAGTTTCCAAGGGAGGGGCTTTTGAAATTTGGCTGATCAGGGGCTGCATGCTTTGCTAGGGTAGGATGACCATATGGAAAGGAGGACCGGGCTCCTGTATCTTTAACAGTGGCATAGAAAAAGGAATTTCAGCCCGTGTCATTGGTATGCATGCAGCACCTGGTGGAATTCCCTCTCCATCACAACAGTTAAACCTGCAGGAGCCCTGCCCTCTTTTGTATCTGGTCGCTCTAGTTAAAGCAGCAGGAGCCCTGCCTCTTTTGTATCTGGTCACTCTAGTTAAAGCAGCAGGAGCCCTACCTCTTTTGTATCTGGTTGCTCTAGTTAAAGCAGCACTGACAACTATCAGGGCCCATGACACCTCTTTTGTATCTGGTCACTCTAGTTATCCTAGAGTGACCAGAAACAAAAGAGGGCAGGGCTCCTGCAGCTTTAAGTGATGTGATGAAGAGGGAATTTCACCAGTTGCTGCATGCCTACAAGTGACACCTGCAGTTGTTTTGTATACAACTGTTAAAAATACAGGAGCCCTGTCCTCCTTTCCATATGGTCACTCCACCCTAGGGCCATATGCTGCCAATCCTTGATCTACACAGTCCTTCACCTCTTCCACCACGGAATCTGGAGTTGAACCCTTTTGTCCTCACCCTCAACTGAAACAAGGCCTGAGAAACTCCCTGTTCAGACAACCAAGGTGAAAGCAGGACGGCACGAGTGAGCGGGGGCCTCTTTCACTCCAAGAGCTGAATTTCTTTCCAGAGAAGCTCTGAGAGGACACGTTCCCATTGTGGGCAGGACCAAATTCAAAAGGGGTGGGGCCAAAATGCAAAAATACCAGCCTGTTTTAGCTTAAAATGCTTACTGCTAATAACCAGGGGCTCATCTACCCCAAGCAGGATATTCCACTATGAAAGCGGAAGAAGGCGGTATATAAAAGGCAGGAGCCACACTACAGCTTTATAGCGGTATTGAAGTGCACTGCAGGATCTACACTACTGCCTTATAGTGGTACTGAAGTGCACTGAGAACTATTGGGGCCCATGACACATCTACACCAAGCAGGCTATAGCACAATGAATGCTGTACGAAAGCGGTATATGGTCTGTGTCAATGGGCCCCAACAGTTGTCGGTGCGCTTCAATACCACTATAAAGCAGTAGTGTGGCTCCTGCCTTTTATATACCGTTTCCATGCTGCTTTCATAGCGGAATATCTTGCTTGGTGTCGATGAGCCCTAAGGCTTAAGGGAGGCATTTTGATCTTTTAGAATGGGGAAGCCACCAAATGAAGAGCAGTTGCGGGGGAAAGGTTTTTGGACAGGAAAAGGGAGCAAAGCCATAGGGGAAACGCTAACTGGCCAGACCTGGCTGGCTGGCCTGGGATTCCTCACCCCTGAAGTATTGTATGGAATGTGGAGACTGGAGCACAAGGGAGACTGGAGCAGGCAGGCACCATCGGGGCCTGCTTCAGTTGGACACCCCCACCACCCACAGGGATAACTGCCATCTTCACCCTGTGGGGAAGAAGGAGCTGTTGGTTTGCCCCTCCATTGGGAGATGAGAGGACGGAGCAGGGCCTTCCCACCAGCCTAAGCAGTCTCCTTAATTTCTTTTTATTTTCTCCCTCTTCCCTCCCCATACACTTTTCCTTGTGTGTCATGTCTTTTTTTTTTTTTTTTAGAATGTAAGCCTGAGGGTAGGGACTGTCTTCTTTATTGATACATTGTAAGCCGCTCCGAGAGCCTTTTGGCTGAGGTGCGGGATAAAAATACTCTAAATAAATAAATAATAAATAAATGTGGAGAGAGAGAACAAGAATCGTGATAACACACCCTAACCCCAACCCATGCATGTTTAGTAGTTTGTTTATTTATTTATTACATTTCTATACTGCCCAATAGCCGGAGCTCTCTGGGCGGTTCACAAAAATTAAAAACATTCGAAGTATAAAACAACAGTATAAATAACAGTATAGTTCAGACTGATACAGTGGAGACTGGGGACTCCAATGTGAGTGGGACAGTGAATGCGCTCCCGGTTTCAATCAGAACCAGTCAGAAGTATTCAAGGTATGTAGCACCTCTTAAAGTCCTGACTGTTTCTGATTGAAACCCAGAGCGGATTCACCACCCCACTGCTCATGCACCATGACAGCCCTTGTGGTGCGTGAGCGGTTCCCACGCGGTGCATCACCTGGCATGCGCTTCGGACATGATGCCGCCATCCCAACAAGGAGCAGCAATGCACCAATTGGGCTGGCGTGATTTCCCCAGCAGTGCGTTGCAAATCCAGCATGCAGAAATGCCCTTCTCCCGCATTTTAAAATACTTGCGTTTCTAGGTTCTTTTCAGCTCTAATTTCCGTACAGCTTTATCCCTTCTGCGTTTACATTTCTTCGTCTGTCTGAACGCTCCAAAGGGCTTATCAGGTGACAGGAAGCTCAGAAATGCTTGCTGAAGAGACAGACATTCGGAGTTGTGTGTGCATGTGTGTTGTTTTTGTTGATAAACTCTTTTAAAACCCTGATCTGTTTTCTGCTTTCAGTTAGAGAGGATAGAGGTAGCCTTTTGTGGCTGTGTCAGTTTAGTCCATATTATTATGTCCAGATGTGGCAGCTGCAGCTAAACATTATCTCTTTGATAGTGCTAAGCAGTTTACAATGGGTCACAGAGGGGCAACTCTCAACCAATAGATCTAATTGCAATCCTTTTATGTTCTCCATGATTGCAGGTTTCTCCGGCATTGCAAACAAATAGTAATCAACTAAACCTGCTACCTCAAGGCAATGGTGTTAGGATATGAAATATTAACTATACCATAATGATGGTTTTTAATTTTTTATTATTATTTTTGTTGTTCTCCTTCCTGAAGGTGTGTGTGTTGCGTTTGTGTGTGTGTGGTGTGTACGTACTATTTTAATAAATATGAGATGGAGATCACGACTGCATGCAATCGGAAGCGAATCCTCCAGCTCTTTCGTGTAATGAAAAATTGTGTTTGTGGGTGACATAGTTTATATGGTCAAATACAGTGTAAATATTGTGCACCTCTTCTGCTATAGCAACGCTGTATTAGCCATGTCACCAATAATTTCCACTTCCAAATCTACATTTTTATGACACCATTATGCTAATGCAAACTAAACTTATATCACACCCTGTGTCTAATCCACCCTACAAATTAACCCATTTGTATTCCAGGGGATCTAGCTCTCTCGCTCGCTCTCTTACACACACACACACACACACACACACACACAACCGCATCCAGCCAACGCTCCTCAACCCAGGAACTATAAGGAGAAAGGAATCCTCAATATTTGCTGAAAAGAAGCAGAGAATTGGAAAGACCACCAGTGCGACATGGCTGCAAGAAAGGCAAATGCTATTTTGGGCTGCATTAATAGAAGTATAGCTTCCAAATCACGGGAGGTACTGGTTCCTCTCTATTCGGCCCTGGTTAGGCCTCATCTAGAGTATTGCGTCCAGTTCTGGGCTCCACAATTCAAGAAGGACGCAGACAAGCTGGAGCGTGTTCAGAGGAGGGCAACCAGGATGATCAGGGGTCTGGAAACAAAGCCCTATGAAGAGAGACTGAAAGAACTGGGCATGTTTAGCCTGGAGAAGAGAAGATTGAGGGGAGACATGAGGCTGCCCATACCCTCCGGAAAATTCCAGAAACCTCCTGGGAGAGCTGGGGGTCCGGAGGAACTGGACTTGGGGCCCAAAATACCAGGGTTGTGGTTACTGGGCCCGCAGCAACCACAACCCCAACTTACCGGGCCTAAATTTCCCCAATTTTGGCCAACAGCCGTGAGTTCGGGAGAGATTAAAGATGGCCGCCACGAGGGGTGGGCAGTGAGAGTGAGGTGAGTGGTTGGGGGCTGCGTGCAGGAACTTCTAGCAACACAGCCTCCAGCACCCCACCCCCCCAAGTGCAGAAGAAGAAGAACCAGCAGCAAGAAGCAGCAGCAACAAGAAGAAGAAGAACAGGAGGAGGAGAAGACTGTCAAGAAATACTTTTGTAAGCCGCCATGAGAGCCTTTTTTGGCTGAATGGCGGCATAAAAAATGCTTAAGTAAATAAATAACATAGAGTAGGAGGTAAGACTGAAGTTTGTGTGTGTGTTTGTGTGTGAGAGAGAATGTGTGGGTGAATGGGGTGCATGGGGTCTTTGAGTGAATGCACGTGTGCATGCGTGTTTTTGGAGTGAGTGATGCTGAGTGTGTGTGTGTGCGTGCGCACACACACATGTGCTGGCAGTGTGAATGTATTGATGTCTGAATGGGATGCCTGGTTGTTTGACTGAATGAATGCATGTGCATGTTTGTAGTGGGGGTGGCTGTAGTTTTCTGTGAGTTGGGGGGATGATTTGGAGGTGATGTTCCTATTAAATAATGCATTTTAGACCCATAGAACTTCCTTTCCAATTTGTTTACTATAATTGGCATGACGTATATTTTGTAACAGTGGCTGACAATTGTTCATCCTTCTTAAAGAAACTTTAAAAAAAATAACAGGGTTGCTATCATCATCATCATCATCATCATCATCATCTATCTCTCTTTTCTTGCTTGTGATGGTTTTTCTAGAAGAACATGATGGGCTTTGCCAAATCATGTTGTCTTTTACTGATTCAGAAATGTCCTGACTATTGAACATGTTTTAAGTATGACTGCTTTCTGGATGTTGGCGTGCCTAATTTCTGAAGGTTTTCTGTAAAAACAACCACGATGTCATGCTGGTGACTGATGTGACTAACAAATAATTGTAAGTTTTTCCTGTTGCCATAGTTCTTTAACTTCCATATGCAGTGGTGTATATTTTTCTTATCTGCAACATTTTTGTCATTAGGTATTGCAATTTCAATGTAGGTGTGTTTTTCTTGGTTGTTTTTGACTGTTGTGTCTGGTTGAAGTTGAAACAAGCTAAGACAAGCTTTAATCCATTTTTTTCCATGGCTAACATTTGCAGGATAATAGTAGTTTATACTCTTTCTGAATGCTTGGTTGTTTGGTGGTTGTATACTTGTCAACTGCTTCATTTGTTCAGTGGTAGCAGTATGCAATAAGGTGATGGGGAAACAGTGTTAAATGTTAAGAAAGGTTAGACTATGGTCATCCAGGCCATAGCTAGACCTAAGGTTTATCCCAGGATCATCCCGGGTTCGTCCCTGCCTGAGCGCTGGATGCCCTGTGTGGCACTTAGATGAACAGGTTTGACCCCTGGACCATCCTGGGATAAACCTCAGGTCTAGCTATGACCCCAGTGAAGGATTTGCAGTCAGAAAAGATATTTGAGGGAAGGGAAGACTGTATCACACACAGGGCTCATCTACGCCAAGCAGGATATTCCACTTTGAAAGCGATATAGAAAAGCCAGGCGCCACACTACTGGTTTATAGCAGTATTGAAGTGTACTGACAACTGATGGGGCCCATGACACATACCATATACCCCTTTCATAACACTTTCATAGTGTTATATCCTGCTTGGTGTAGATGTGTCATGGGCCCCAACAGTTGTCAATGCACTTCAGTACCACTATAAAGCAGTAGTGTAGCTCCTGCAGTGCAGTTGAATACCTCTATAAAGTAATAGTGTGGCTCCTGCCTTTTATATACCACTTTCATAGTGGAATACCCTGCTTGGTGTAGCTGAGCACACAGTATAGTAAAAGCTCCAACGTACAACAAAAGCTACAGAAGTAGGAATGAGTGAAGTTAATTTCAGATACATTGAATGTCTCACTTATACTTTATTCCAGTGATTTTAACATTAAGATGTAATGTAGAACAGGTTTGTCTTAATTGTGTGCTGTGAAACCAGACCTGTGACCAAGGCCATGTTTGGGTGGGCATGCCCCTTTGAGTGCTGGACATGCTGGTGAACATGCCCCCTTGGGGGCTGGACATGTTGGTGGGCATGCCCCCTTGGGGGCTGGATATGTTGGTGGACACGCCCCCTTGGGGGCTGGACATGTTGGTGGGCACGCCCCCAGGGGGCGGCCATGTTGTCCTCCTTTTTGGTTTCCAAAATATGGTCACCCTATGATAGCACTCTTCAAATACTTAAAAGGTTGTCACACAGAAGACGGCCAGGATCTCTTCTCGATCCTCCCAGAGTGCAGGACACAGAATAACGGGCTCAAGTTATAGGAAGCCAGATTCCAGCTGGACATCAGGAAAAACATCCTGACTGTTAGAGCAGTACGACAAGGGAACCAGTTACCTAGAGAGGTTGTGGGCTCTCCCACCCTAGAGGCCTTCAAGAGGCAGCTGGACAACCCTCTGTCAGGGATGCTTTAGGGTGGATTCCTACATTGAGCAGGGGGTTGGACTCGATGGCCTTATAGGCCCCTTCCAACTCTGCTATTCTATGATTCTATGAAAAGGGAAAGATTTGAGAACAGGAGCAGCCAGACCATTCAGCAAAGTGGAGCAGACTTGGGGTGCAGCAGATTTGGGGTGCTCTTTAAACAGTAGCAAATTGTCTGCTGTTCCATTAAATACCATGGGGAGCAGACAGGGTGTACACACTGGCCCATGGATAATGGGCAATAATAGCTTTCGGCAAGTCAAAGTGGACAGTACATAGCAAAGGGGAGGTCAGCCGTAAGAGAATCCTTCAGCTATTGGGCAGTATAGAAATGAAATTATTGTTGTTGTTGTTGTTGTTGTTATTATTATTATTATTATTATTATTATTATTATTATCTCTCTTTTCTCACTCGTAGGGGTTTTTCTAGACAGACATGATGGGCTTTGCCAAGTCATGCTGTCTTTTACTGATTCAGGAATTTCCTGATCACTGAGCATATTTTAAGCATGACTGCTTTTTGGATGTCGGTGTGGATGTATTTTGGAGGGCCCAATTTTCAAAGGTTTTCTGTATAACTTGTTGATGTGTTGCCAGTGACTGATGCCGGTATGTCTTCCAGAGGGAGAGGCAGGTAACAAATAAATAAAATTATGATGATGATGATGATGATGATGATGATGATGATGTGACTAATGGCATAATTGTGACCTTTCCTGTTGCCATAGTTCTTTAACTTCCATGGCTAGTGGCATATATTTTTCTCTCTTTTTCTCTTCCTTTTCTACAATATTTTTGTCACTAGGTATTGCTATGTCAATGAGGTACATATGTTTTTCTTTTTTCTTTTTTTTCTTTTTTTTTTTTTTTGTGTGTGTCTATAACTGTTATGTCTGGTCGGTTGCAAGGTATTGTTTTGTCTGTCTGAATTATTCTGTCCCAATGTATTTTATGATCTGCATTTTCCAAGACTGTTTCAGGTGATTATGTACAGTATGGTGTAGGTTGTTTGATGAGGCTGAATTTGATGGCCAGTTGTTGGTGAATTAATTTCACAGCTGTTTTGTGTCTGTATAGTCCATTCCTGCCAGAATTTTACATCCTCCTCTTACATTTATTTATTTAATTACATTTATATACCGCCCCACAACCGAAGCTCTCTGGGCGGTTTACAACATGTTCTATTGTTCCTTGAAACTGATGACATTTCCTACATAAACCTGTTGTTACAGTTATCTTTTATTATGTTTTTTTGGTAGTTCTTGGTTGCTATAACTTGATCCTGTATGGCTATTAGGTATCCTTCTGTTTCAGGAAATAGCTCACCCTTCCTGGGCCATTCATACGATTGTTGTTGTTGTTACTATTATTATTCATTATCATCATTATCCTGTATGCTTTGGGAGGGAGGGAAGGAACTGGACTGCCTTTTACATGTTTATTTACTATGTGGAGGGGCACCATGTGGATTTTCTGCATCTATTGGACCCTGTTTGGGTATTCCTGTCTTAATCTGCATTTAAAAAAAGGCACCCAGTCAATTCAGAGATTTCTGTTGAGCATTGTTGCCCAGTTCCACATCCACATGGGGATGTATGCATGGATGCCAATGTAGGGTAGGTTGGGCTTCCTTTCTATGGTCCTCTGACAATAGTCTCTTTCACCCCAGCCCCTGCCTGCCTTGCCTCTCTTGATGCCACTGGCCAGTGTGTTAGAGCAGGGGTGTTGAACCTCTTTCAGCCAGGAGGCCGAATTCCATTTTGGAGAAGCTTTGAGGGGGGCACATTCCAGTGTTGGGTGTGGCCAAGGGGTGGGGCCAAAATGCTAGGATATCCTAGCTCCTACTGCCATAAGAACATAAGAAGAGCTGTGATTGATCAGGCCAAGATCCATCTAGTCCAGCATTCTACTCACGCAGTGGCCAACCAGCTACCCATGGAAACCCCCAAGCAGGATATTGTGGCGTTACACCCCACAAGTCAGTTCCCAAAGGTATGTCTGCAGTTTGTAAGTCTGTGGTTTTTAGAATGTTGGCCTGAGTGGGTGGAGTTAGAATATCTGAGGATGGGGAGGAGTGATATATAAGGGAATGACTGAGGGGATTGAGGGTTCTTTTCAGGAGTTCTTTTTCAGGAAAGCTTTTCAGGGAGACTTGTTAGGTACTCTTAGAGTCTGTAGTGCTCTCTGTATTTATGGTACTTAAGTTCTGGGAAATTTGAGAGTCAGTGTAGTGAGTGGTGTCTTTAGAGTGTGGTGTGCACGTAGTGGAAGTATATTAATCAATACTGATAATAAAGAAAGTTCAAGAGTGATTGTGTGAGAAAAAGGAAAGCGCGAATGTGAATGAGTGACCGGATTGTATGAAAGGTTTCAAAAAGGTTTTTAAATGTTGTTATTTGAAACAAAGCTTATGAACTTTTAAAAATAAATTTTGATTGTTTTGTTTTTAAACTACCACAAAAGTCCCACGTGTCTGTTTGGCATTTATCATCTTAAGTTTACACATATAACACCCACTCTGACAATCATTCACCTAAGCAGATATAACTCACAGCGCATTAGTATATATATTAAAATCCATTCTCCATTTTAAACCCCTTTCTCCACATAGTTTGGAGGAAGGTGGGTTTTATCCCTTGCCTCAGGCATATCAAGTGGTGGTGCTTGGCTTGAGCAGGGAGTAGCCTCGGCCGGGTCTGGTGTTCAGAGCCTGTGTCGTGGCAGATATGAGTGCAACACCAACACCAACACCCTGTTCCCCAGCGTACTGCCTCTGGTACTGGAAGTAGCATGTAGCCATCAGGACTAGTAGCCATCGATGGCTTTATCCTGCATGAATCTGTCCAATCCCCTTTTAAAGCCATCCAAATTAAATCCCAGGAGAGGCGTTTCAAGCTTTTAGAATGCGGGGCGGCGGGGGGAACTGTGCAGAAGTTGAGAAGCTACCAAACACGGTGGTTTGCTTTCGAATTGGGCCACAATGAAAGCATCTTTTAAAAGGGCCTTCCTGCCCAGCGGGCTGTCAGAGAAGGTTTAAATTGATTGCATGCAAAGGGATTTTGAAATTCAGCTGAAGGCCGCCCCTGGCTGTAGGGCCGCGAGTTGCCCACCCCGGTCTGCATAATGTGTAGGCAGCTCTTCATTTGAGAGGACTCTGCATTCTCAGTCTCCAAAACAGTTAGAATTGCCTCCACCAATCTAAAACTTGACCAGAAAAAGGAAGAAACCAGTGCATCTCCTCTGTATCTTACAAGAACCCTTGCAAATGATGCCAATGGTGTGGAAGGCTTTATTTGTGTGCAAACAATTCAGGGAAGACCAGCACAGTTAGCAGAAATGGCAGGAACAGCAATGTGTGGGGCAGGTCTTGTTAGCGCCATTAAGTTCTATCACACAACTGGGCTTCAGCTAATATCACCAATTTAAGCAGATTTCATGGCGATGACTGTGAAATAGCAAATAAATCTAGAGCAAGGCACCAAAGGAAAACAAGGGAGAGGGGTGGGCATCAGGTATATCTTTGCAATTAGGAGTGATAAATGAACGCTGGGGAAATCTCACCAATGATTTGAATTATACACTCTTCTGGACCTCGTGGAATTCATTGCACAGCCTGATAGCTGCAGTCCCCTTGATTAGGGCTGGAGGAGAGAATTGTTCAGTCTGCATTTTAATGCAAACGTACCTAATTTCGCACTTTTGAACCAGTGCCTGAACTGAAACCCGGTAAAGTTTGAAATTTGCACTCCTACAAAATATGCAATGGAGTTCTTGGATCAGAAAAGGCATACAACATGGCATATATTGGGGGAAAGGGCAGACAGCAATGTATATGTTAGTTAAAATAATGTTCAAAAATACATTATATAAGGAAAATTGCATGCAAAAATGTGTACATTAGGCAAAATTCCATACAAAAAAATGCATTCATCAGGAGAAGTAGATATAAAAATGTGTATGAATTTTTGTGATCACTTAAAAAAAAATCAGGATGAATCAAGTTTAAGACTGAAAAATGAGGAAGTGAAATTGAAAGATCCATTCATTCCTACCCCTGATTCTAATTATGATAATTCCATATCTCTTTTCCTATAAACCATTGCAATGGAAAATGTAGGAGGTTATGAGAAATTTGCTTCAATTTGTTTTTGATCAAGATTTTATTCAGTTTGCACAATTCTTGACTGAACACAGACTCGGACACAATCTGTGGTCAAAAACCCATACAGTTCTAAGTAGGGGTGTGCACGGACCACCACCCCCGCTCCGGCCCGCAGGCCGATCTGAAAATTTTGGATCAGCTCACTCCGCGCCGCTCCGCCCATACTCCGCTCCTCTTCGCCGCGGAGCTCCGGCTCCTAATCGGAGCTCCGCATTGGAGGGGAGTGGCGCCAGGTAAGGCCGGGAGAGGAGGGCGGGAGGTTTACCGGGCCCTGCCACCATCGCCGCCTGTGCGGCGATGGCGGCAGAGCCCGGTAAGGGACCAAGGGGGAGGGGGGCCTTACCTGCCTCCGTCCATGGTCCGTCGGCATCTTCAATTGAGCCCGCGGTTCAACCAGGAAGCAAGCAGCCCAGACATCCTGGTTGAACCGCGGGCTCAATTGAAGACGCCGACGGACTGCGGACGGAGGCAGGTAAGGGAGAGGAGGGCGGGGGGTGTTACCGGGCCCTGCCGCTGTCGCCGCATGGGCGACAGTGACAGCGGCAGGGCCCGGTAAACCCCACTTACCTTTCCGGCGGAGCTCCGGATCGAGATGAAGGATCCGCCTTCACCTCGATCCTCTTCGCCACGCTCCGCCAGCCCCCCAACCCTCTTCGCCTCTGCCTTAAGGGCAGGCGAAGCCCCCCGCTCCGCTTCTAATTCGCCGGTCCGATTAGAAGCGGAGCACATCCCTAGTTCTAAGCTTACAATGTGATTCACAGACCCAAAAAATGTGTTTGACAGCATGCGTACATTTAAAATATGCAGACATTTCAAAAATGAGTACATTTCAAAAATGTGTACAAACATTCTTTAACTATGGGAGAGGTATACGTACATTTCAAAAACGTGTACAAATATTCTTTAACTATAGGAGAGGGATACATACATTTCAAAAATGCCCACAATTGATGAGTACATTTGGGGGGGGGGGATATGCATGGAAATAAGCATAGACTTCCATGCGAAAAGAAAAACATAAAACTCCCAATCTGATATAGACTCGAGTCAGAATGATCTTTGAGGTAGGATTAGGAAGACTTAAGTGAGCTCAAATTTTGCTGATTCACACATCCCTGGGGGAAAGCCCATATTTCATAAAACTGATATCCTTCAAACAAAGACCACAACTCACACCATCAGATGCGGCCAACAGGAGGAATATAGGACAATCTCGCCATGAGCTCCTGTTGACATCCTGTTGTTCGAGATGTTGGTGGCTGACCATATGAACCTGCTAGGTTGCGAACGGTAAGTAACTATCAACTATCAAATATTTCTTCAGTGGGTACCCAGAGCAGGATAATGGCCTCAAATCTCAGCTTCAGAGGCTGAGCTCTTTCCAAGTTAGAGTGAACGACAGACAGACGGTTTGGAGACAGCCTGCAGAAGAGACAAGGGGCTTGTCTATACAGCTTGTTTATCCCGACCTAAATGTGCATATTCATGTTTTAGGTTACATGACGCAGCCGTCCATTTGCCGCAGCGCCAGGTTTTTAACCCGATAATGCGCATCTTCGCATTCACAGTTTACTGTGAGTTTTAGATCACGTCTGAGTTTGCACCGCGTTATGGCTATGTGTCTTTGGGGGAGTTAAATCGGATTTTGACATGTGGGCGGAGCTTTGAGGGTAGGACAACGTGATTGGCCGATTTCCCACCAATTGGCTGCCTCGTTGGTTCATGCTGGTTTTAATTTGAAGTCTCTCTGCGGAGCTCCGCAGAGAAAGCTTCTTAAAACAAATTTATTTCTGTATTTATATATTTATTGCATTTCTGTACCACCCAATATGTGAAGCTCTCTGGGCAGTTACAATAACAAAGAGGGGAAAATGGGCAGCCAGACAAAGAAGACGTGTTCTGCTGCCTCGTTCCTTTCCCTCTGCTGCCTCGTTCTTTTCCCCCCACTCCCAGTTTGTGTGTTATATGAATCTGCAGAGTTCCGCATATAAAATTTATAGCTTTGCTCCTCTTTCCTCTGTAGCTTCATATATGCGATAATGCGCATGTGCGCATTTATAACTCAGTATAAAAAAATCAGGAAATAAATCAGTGTTGCTGCTGCAGTATGACACTCTTTACCTACATTTGAATCAATGAAAGTTTGGGTTTATATTTAATGAGGAGCAATCCCGTTGTCGTATAGACGGGGGCAAGGAGAGAGCAGTGAGTGAGTTGAAGGAGAAACAGGTAACCTTTACACAAAGGCTCTCTCTCTCTCTCTCACTCTCTCTCTCTCTGGAATCTAATGCTGGGTCTGCAGCTGAATTCCACAGTTATGTAGGAGTTGACATGCCTCCACTGCATTAAACTTGCATGTTTGTAAACTAGCAAATATTACACCTACTATAAGTCCCCATGTTCTCCTACCCCAAGGAATTGAAATCCTTGGAACTGCTCATCTCTCAAAAGTAGGGAGTGCATGGCAAAATAAAGTACAGATTTCCTAATTTGTTGAGGATCAATCCTGTTATTTAGTTGACGAGTTGGGTGGACTTTGCCACATGGGGATTTATTTCAGTGGTGATCGGAGAGCTAAGAACTTAGTTTTGCCTGCTGTGTCTTTTCTGGCTAACTTAATTTTTTTAAAAAAAAAATGATAGAAGATCGTCATTTGAATCCAGGCGAAACCTTGACTTTTTTATTATTATTAATTCCATTGGCAAACTGGACCGTGTGTTCCTTGCAACCGAGCATTTTTAGAAGGGTCTGACTGTCTGGGTTAATTGTTTAATGCTTTTAGTTAGAATTAAACTTTGCACCTGCTCTGACAGTGATAAATTAAATGTGCTCTTTTTCCAATACCGCTGCCCTCTTTAAGTAGAGACCAAAGAGTGTATCTTTCGCTTTCTTTCCCAGCGTTTAAATCTGTGCTATACTTGAGCGTAAACCGGCATAATCTGTCACTGGAGCTAGCGCCAATTAAATTGATTGCGTTGGACTGAACTTCAAGACCTCTAATGTAAGCGCTAAGGGAAAAAATGGGCTGAAAACAGCCCATTTCCCCATGTGGCACTTAGACATAGCTCGACGGTGGAAGGCTTTCAAGGTTCAAAAGGGTTTTATTTTCAAAAGAAAATGGGCATTGATCAGTCGCATTTAAAGGCAAAGATAATTCCCAAGCTTGAAGGGTTGGTTTTGTGTTTAAGGTCTAAATCTCTTTCTTTAACCTTGGGGTGTGGGGGGGAGTGTAACATAAAAGCAACAAAGAGATTAAGATTACAAAGGAGTTGCACTCATCAAAGATGTAGTGGCATCCTTCAAACACGGCCCGGTCCAGTCTGCAACCCACCAGGGCCCTGGTCAGTCTTTGACATGTTGGTTTTACCACCTGTGACAACGAAAACCCATGTCTGTTTGTCGCTTTGGTGTTATCTCAGCAAATGTTTAAGGTGAAGGTACCCGGAAGCCAGGGTCAACTTGCTTACACCGAGCGAGAGTCAGCTGTGCTGATGGGCAAGTCAACACTTGAAAGGTCAAAGTGGCCATGACAATACAGGCAATTCTCTTTCTCCTCCAGGAGAACACAGTCCATAGGAATAGTCCCATGTCTTCCATGGTGAGGGTCAGGACATGGTGCATCTGCAACACTTCTTAGGTCATAGCTAGACAGGGCTTTATCCCAGGGCATCCACATGATGCACAGGGGAGCACAGGATCAGGGACAGATGATCCCTCCCTTGCCCCAGGATCTTGCCCTCCACTTTGGCCCTGGTTTTTCCGTGGTCTCAGGCTGAGCCCGAGACCACGGAACATGTGGCCCATTGCCACGGGTTGACCCAGCTCTGCACGATTCCTCACACAGAACCGGGAGCTTTGCCCATCAAAAGTAGGATGGGGGGAGTGGGGAAAATAATTTAAATTTAAAAAAATATTTACCTTTTGCGCACCAGCGTTGGTGCGTTGCTGTTCCTTTAAAAATTAAAAATGGCGGGTGCAACACCTCTCCTGCTGAGATCGTCGTCACACGTCACGTGTAAACAGAGGAGGGATCTCGCATTAAACACAACGCGAGATCTTCCCTCCTCCATCGTGGGGAAAAAGGTAGGTCTAGCTAAAGGCCTCAGGTAGACCACATGCTTCCATTCCAGCCTTCCTCAACCTGGGGCGCTCCAGATGTGTTGGACTGCATCTCCCAGAATGCCCCAGCCAGCTGCTGGGGCATTCTGGGAGATGCAGTCCAACACATCTGGAGCGCCCCAGGTTGAGGAAGGCTGTTCCATTCACTCTAGAAGCAATCACTTCTCAGGTTGTAAATATGCCTTAAGTGAATACTCTTCAGGCTCTCTACTTTTGGGGAAATACTCCTTTAAAAAAAAAAAAAAAAGTTATCAACTGAAAGCAGGCCAGGAGACTTTAATATGAAGTATCACTACTTGATTCTCTAGCCAACAATTTGAATGGACTTAAGGTGCAGTCCTATGCATGTTTAGGCATGAAAAAGCCTTACACGCATGACTGGCCGGGGAATGTTGAGAGTTCTAGGACTTTTTTCTGCCTAAACTGTTTAGTTTAGCTTAGTTCAAGAAAATATTATAGCCTGCCTTTTGTGAAAATTATTCAGGATAGTTTGCACTCAAAGCTTAAAAACTATACCAATACCATACACTGGGCGAACAAGATGGACAAGGCAGAACTTTGTTCTGACCCAGCAGGGCTCTCCTCGTGTTCTTAAGATTTAACAAACAAACAAAAAATTAAGAACAAGAGTTTTAAAATGCAGAATGCAATTTAAAAAAAAACAGTGAACATGAAAACCAGTACGTGAGAGAACAGGACAGACCACCGGACACCTAAAAGACAATAGAGAAAGGATTGGCGCAAAAGAGGGAATTTCACCACTTGGGTGCCACCATGGCAAACGCCCTATCTTCAATAGCTTCCACCTTGCCACAAAAGGTGGGGGGGGACACCTGGAGAAGGGCCTCCAAAGAAGGTCTTAACTGGCAGGCATGTGAGACAAGAAAGTCCTTCAGAAGGATAGGCTAGAGCTTGACATGATGGCAGATGTGCTGTTGCTACCCAAAAAAGCATCCCACATTGGGCTTCTTCACCTCTCTGGTGAATGTGTTACATGACATCATCACATTCCAAGTTTCCCCACACCTGTCATGGTTCCTCCTGAGGAATCTTCGTCTGAGGAGGAAACTGACTTACCAGAGGCTATAGACTCTCCTTCTGACGAGGACATACCAGAGGCAGCATTGCAGGGAGAAAGGGGCCATACAGCCGAGGAGGATGCAGGCCCCTTGGAAGAGCTCCGTGAAGGCCATACTCCCCCACCACCTGTCTCCAACAAAGCAGATTCTGAGCCTGAATCATAGAATCACAGAATCATAGAATAGCAGAGTTGGAAGGGGCCTACAAGGCCATCGAGGCCAATCCCCCGCTCAATGCAGGAATCCACCCTAAAGCATCCCTGACAGGCGGTTGTCCAGCTGCCTCTTGAAGGCCTCTAGTGTGGGAGAGCCCAAAACCTCCTTAGGTAACTGGTTCCATTATCATACTGCTCTAACAGTTAGGAATTTTTTCCTGATGTCCAGCTGGAATCTGGCTTCCTTTAACTTGAGCACGTTATTCCGCGTCCTGCACTCTGGAAGGATTGAGAAGAGATCCTGGCCCTCCTCTGTGTGACAACCTTTTAAGTACTTGAAGAGTGCTATCATGTCTCCCCTCAATCTTCTCTTCTCCAGGCTAAACATGCCCAGTTCTTTCAGGCTGTAGCTAGACCTAAGGTTTATCCCTGGATTGTCCTGGGGTCAAACCTGTTCATCTAAGTGCCACACAGGGCATCCAGCACTCAGGCAGGGACGAACCCGGGATGATCCTGGGATAAACCTTAGGTCTAGCTATGGCCCAAGTCTCTCTTCATAGGGCTTTGTTTCCAGACCCCTGATCATCCTGGTTGCCCTCCTCTGAACACGCTCCAGCTTGTCTGCATCCTTCTTGAATTGTGGAGCCCAGAACTGGACGCAATACTCTAGATGAGGCCTAACCAGGGCCGAATAGAGAGGAACCAGTACCTCACGTGATTTGGATGCTGTACTTCTATTAATGCAGCCCAAAACAACATTTGCCTTTCTTGCAGCCATATTGCACTGTTGGCTCATATTCAGCTTGTGATCTACAACAATTCCAAGATCCTTCTCGTTTGTATTATTGCTGAGCCAAGTATCCCCCATCTTGTAACTGTGCATTTGGTTTCTATTTCCTAGATGTAGAACTTGGCATTTATCCCTATGAAATTTCATTCTGTTGTTTTCAGCCCTGCACTCCAGCCTATCAAGATCACTTTGAAGTTTGTTTCTGTCTTCCAAGGTATTAGCTATCCCACCCAATTTTGTGTCATCTGCAAATTTGATAAGCGTTCCCTGCACCTCCTCGTCCAAATCATTAATAAAAATGTTGAAGAGCACTGGGCCCAGGACTGAGCCCTGCGGCACCCCACTCGTTTCCTCTCCCCAGTTTGAGAAGGTTCCATTGATAAGTACTCTTTGAGTCCGATTCTGTAACCAACTGTGAATCCACCTAATAGTTGTTCCATCTAGCCCAATTTTAGCTAGTTTGTTAATCAGAATGTCATGTGGTACTTTGTCAAAAGCTTTGCTGAAGTCAAGATATATGACGTCCACAGCATTCCCACAGTCCACAAGGGAGTTTACCCTATCAAAAAATGAGATCAAATTAGTCTGACAGGATTTGTTCTTGACAAATCCATGTTGGCTTCTAGTGGTCACCGCATTGATTTCAAGGTGTTTACAGATTGAATTCTTTATAATCTGCTCCAGAATTTTCCCAGGGATTGATGTCAGACTGACTGGTCTGTAGTTCCCAGGTTCCTCCTTTTTGCCCTTTTTGAAGATAGGGACGTTAGCCCTCCTCCAGTCTGGCACCTCACCCGTCTTCCATGATTTTGCAAAGATAATAGACAAAGGTTCTGAGAGTTCTTCTGCTAGCTCCTTCATTAGGATGCAGTTCATCGGGCCCTGGAGATTTGAACTCATTCAAGGAAATTAGGTGTTCTTTGACCATTTATCAATCTCAAACTGCAATCCTGCCCCCTCAACTTCTGCTTCACTTCATTCAGCCACCCAGCCCTCGGGAACAAAGAAGATTGAGGCACGCAGCGCAAGTCCGGCCAGAAAGAAGAAGTCTGCGGAAACGTAACGCTGTGAGCGCTGCACTTAAATAGCTGAGACGGAAGGCTCAGTAATGAGCCACAGCTGGAGACGGGCGGGACCAGGCAGGATGCAGGATAAAAAGGGTCAAGGGAACGAAAGACATTGCCTGCCACTGGCAACAACCATTGTGAAGTTACTGGTTCTGCTGCTTGCTACGTGACTCGTGCTTTGGAATCTTGGTGACTTGGACCTCGGACCGGACGTTGGAACCCCCCTGTATCTCTCTGCTATTTGGACTTCGACGCTGCATCTCTGCTGCCAGAACTTGTTTATCTCTGCCTGTTATTCCTGGCAACTAGGAGCTTTGCTGCTGGCCGGCTTCCCAGACACACCCGATAAGACAACGCACGCCCCCCCTCCACGCCTCCCATGTCATTGGCTTGGCTTCTGCTTGCAGGGTAGAGAAAATTAGCATACCTTGACCCCATGCCACAGACTGAAATGAGACCTCCCAATTGACCACGCCCTTTGTGGTTGGCAGTGGAGGGAGGAGGGATTTCAGAGGGTTTTGAGGGGCACAAAATGTAGGCAAAATTGTGAGGAGCTTAGTGGTGGGGTTAAGTGGAATCATCCCAGGAGTCAGCAACTACTGCCTGCCATTTCTTCCCCATTTGGTGGCTGTTGTGTTTTACCCCTCCAGCACTAGAAGCAGTAAGCCTACATACACCAGTTGCTGGGGAATATGGGTGGGAGGGTGTTGTTGCACCCATTCACTGCTTGTGGGTCCCTGGTCGACAGCTGGCCGGCCACTGTGTGAACGGAGTGCTGAACCAGATGGACCCTTGATCTGATCCAGCTGGGCTCTTCTTATGTTCTTATGTCCTGTGAGTCTGGCAGTGAAAACATGGACAACATTGAGAGCCAATTTCAAAACAAACATACTCATCTAAGCACTTTTGGTTCAGCACTCCTTTATATTGGTAGTGCTACTAGTAGTATAGTAGTAGTAATAGTTGCTATGGTGGCTATCTCTCAGAAGAACATCAGAAGTGCTCTGCTGGATCAGACCAAGGGTCCATCCAGTCCAGGACTCTGTTCACACAGTGGCCAACCAGCCATCGGCCAGGGATGAACAAGCAGGACATGGTGCAACAGCACCCTTCCGCCCATGTTCCCCAGCAACTGGTGTACACAGGCTTACTGCCTCTCATTTCAAATATTTCCCAAATCAGTATTTCAAGGAAGAAAACGGGAAGAAACACGAGGCTGTTGGTTTTGGCAACAGCCACGTGTCTGCCATGCAGCCAGTTCTGATTATCAGCTTTCTTCTCTACAAATGTGCTCCTGCAAGAGGCTTACTTGTGCGATCAGTGTAACGCCAGAGCCACCTACTCCAATGAGATCGGAGCTACTCTTGTGTGAACTAGAAACATCGCCTCTTGCGAATTTTCCAGGTCAGGGAAGGAAAGAGCCAATTTTCTTCAGAGCTCAGAGCAGGGACAGTTAACCTGGCTTTGTACTACAACCCCCCTACTCCCTGACCATGTTCCACATTGGCTGGAGCTGGTGGGAGTTGTAGTCCAAAACATCTTAAGGACACCAGGTTGCCTGCCCCAGGTTTAGAGCCTAGCATACAAATGAATGTTTCCACAGTGCACCACGCATTTCAAAGTGGACCTGTACAAATGATGTTGAATCAAACCATGTGGGTCACCAGCTTTTACACGGAGGCCTCCAGCTACTCTGTGATGTTATTGAATGGGACTTCAATTGACTTCCTGTTCGGTGTGGTTTCAAAATGAATCTGAGGTTGTGCTCACAGAAGGAGAACTTGGCCTTTGGCGTCGTGAGTCCCAGGCTGAGGGACTTGAAGGTCAGGCACCAATTCACGACTCCAGTTTGCTGGTCAGCAACAGGAACTGTCGACCATTCCAGGGTAAAAGCACCAGAGCCCAGAACCAGCTCAAGAGTCAGGAGAATAAGAAGAGCCAATCCCATGTGACCAGTCTACTGCATATTAGCTCCACAGCTTACTGCATTCCCTCAATCTGGGTGACTTGTTCTGGATGGAAGCCACCCTAACACTTCCAGTCTTCCACTTCCTGACTGCTGCCTTGCTGTCTCTTGCCTCCTGTGCCTGTTTCTCTGCCCTGTGCCATCCTGTTGCTCTAATGTCACTCAGCCTGCTTTGCACACACATTTTCTGGGGTTTAATCCCTGGCATCTCTGGCCTCAGCTAGACAAGTTGGGAAAAGGTGACTATCTCGCCATTTTATGATAACAAGATCGTCTCCCTCGTTTACACGCGTCGTGTGACATCATGGCTGCCATTTTTTTTATCCAAAGGGAGAGGCGGGTAAGAAATAAATTTATTATTATTATTATTATTATTATTATTATTATTATTATTATTATTATTAAAGGAAAGGGAGCGCACGAGTGCTTGTGCGCAAAAGGTGAGTTTTTTAAATAAAATAAATTTCCCCGTTCACCCCACCCCACCCCCGATGGGCACAGAGCTCCTGAGGAGCTCTGTGCCAATAATAATAATAATAATAATAATAATAATAATAATAATAATATATTTATTTATTACCCACCTCTCTCTTGCCCCGCTCCCGGCTCCTTGAGGTTTCTCGCGAGGAGCCGGGACAAACTGCAACGCCCACCCACACATTCCTTTCTTCCTTTAAATAAAAAATATCTCCCTCTACAAAAATGAAATAAAATCCAATGCTCGTCATTTTAAAGAATTATTATTATTATTATTACAAGGAACTTCATGCCTCCTCCCTTTTCTGATATATACATTCAAAACACCCACATGTAACATCTTCATCATACATCTAGGAAAACATTTTTTCTTTCTTTTTCTTTTTTTCTTTTGCTCCACATGGCTGTTGATTTCCAGTGAACGCCAAATTCATTTGCAAGGGATAGTGCAGATCTCACGTGGCAGCTGTGTGGACAGCGGACAGATTTATGCAGGGTAATATTAATAGGCACAGGGAAGGTGTCCAGTTTTTAATTAGAAAAGGGCATTGCACAGACATTGGCTGGGGATGAAATATACCAGGAGAGAGGGATGCCAAACTAGGCCTTATTGATTCATGTAGCAAAGCGGGGGACAGCCGGGGGGGGGGGGGAGTTGGGGAATCAACCTGTTAATGCCTTGTGCGATAAAGCCAAGGGCCAAGATAGGCTGTATTAATTTCTTCTTAAAATCCTTCAGACGGTTTCTTGCATTGAAGCGAATTGGTATGTCTCTAATGAATTGCATTTTGGGAGCCCTTTCCGAGGTGGCCAGAGAACAGCCCTCTATTTGAAGACCTGTCCAGTTCAAGCCCGGTTTAAAGATAAAGAAGTCAGAAGAGTTGGGCCTTGAAGTTACCCATCAACAGCACCTCAACTGCAGACTAAAATATGCACACAGGTCACCTGATCACAATCTTTCTGTAGTTCTAGTTAAATTATGATGGTTTCTAAAAAAAAAAAAAAATCCTCTCCTTTTTTGGTCATTTGCAAGCCCTCATCTGGGAGCATGTTTATACTTTGGGCACAGGGCACTTCTGTGTGACTTGATCCAACGGTAGGCCCCCTCCACACCCCCAAAGAGGTCACGCCAGGCCTTTTAGCAACAGGAATCCTTGTGGCATGTGCAGACATGACTCCTGATGGACTTTGCATCTACAGAAGAAAAATCTGGTCTTTTATCATAACAATAGCAACAACTTAAATATTTATGTTAGTGTATAATGTGTACCCTTTTGCACATGCTGATGCTTGTGTATGAAATAAATGAAAGACATCTTTGCTGTCGCCTACTTTCTTGTTCTTGTCGGTAACCATGAGGACTAGCCACAACCTTAATAAATTACAGAAAACTTGGACATCGCAGGAATCAAAGAAGGTTAATCAAATCTCAAGAAAGGAGCTGTAGACTATACAGACACTATACAGACACTTCAGCTCCGCATAGTCACTTTCCAGGCGAAGTATAAAGTGTTGGTTATCACCTTTAAAGCCCTACGTGGTTTGGGTCCAGGCTGCCTGCGGGATCGCCTTCTCCCGTACAATCCGCCCCGCACACTCAGGTCCTCTGGGAAGAATCTACTTCAGTTTGAAAAAATTAGGCTGACAAGTATTACCCAGAGGACCTTCCCTTCTGCTGTTCCCAGACTGTGGAATGGCCTGCCGGAGGAGACTCGTCAACTTGACAATCTATCAGCATTTAAGAAAGCAATAAAGACTGATCTCTTCCGGCAGGCCTATCCAGTGGAATTTTAGGATGTTTTTAGGATGTTTTAATAATGTATACTATGTTTTAAATTCAGTTTTATGTATTTATACTTACTGTTGTTCCCCGCCCCGATCCAAATGGAGAGGAAGGTAAGAAATATTATTATTATTATTATTATTATTATTATTATTATTTCTAAATAAAACTCAACTTTATTCTCTGCAGAATATGAAAAGCATACACAATGGGGCATCACAAGTATTATTTTTCCAAGCAGTAGCATTTGGAGAGATATTACATACATTCCTATCATGGGGGGAGTTTTTTCTCTCTGTCTTTTGTCTGAAATAGCTGAATTATAAACTGTCAGGAAGTTTGATTCTATTTGTTTAGGCCTTAATTGACATAATGGTTTCCTCTCCCACTATACCACTGATGATTGTAACATAGCAAAGCTAACATTCTTGTGCTATCACCAGCCAAGCTTTGCTGATTATTTTGAGCCCCAAGACTTGGGGTTGTGACTGCCGGAAGGTAGGGGTGTCAGAAAAATCCATTTTGGGGGTGGAATTTGATGGGTTTTCCTGGGCTTGGCCCCACCAATTTCATTTTAGTTCCTGCTCTAGTACCCGACTCAATCTGCAACAAGGCCAGTTTGGGAATTTTCCGGGAATTTTATGCAAGAGGGGGACAGGTTCAATGATGGCCAAATTTGCACAAGTTACATAAATTACACCCAAATTTGCACAACTTACACAAATGACAGCCAAACCTGCACACATTACACAAATTATAGCCAGATCTGCTTAATTTGTGCAAAATTACACAAATTTAGGCCAAATTTGCATAATTCGCAGAAATTTGGCCATCAAATTGCAGAACTTTCCACCCACCCCAGAAAAATGTAAAAAAGTTCCCGGAGTTCAGGAAAACACCTGCAGCTCACAGATGCAAACCAAGTCATACACACTGTGGAACACTGTCAAGCCAAAAAAGAAGTGGGTTTACTGCAATGGACATCAGGAAAAACTTCCTGACTGTTAGAGCAGTACGACAATGGAACCAGTTACCTAGGGAGGTTTTGGGCTCTCCCACACTAAAGGCATTCAAGAGGCAGCTGGACAACCATCTGTCAGGTATGCTTTAGGGTGCATTCCTGCATCGAACAGGGGGTTGGACTCAATGGCCTTGTAGGCCCCTTCCAACTCTACTATTCTATGATTCTATGATCCTTACCTGAAGGACTGAATTAATGTAACTAAAGCAAATAGCAACTTATGGGATGAGAATCATCCTGGTCAGTCATTTTCCTATATTCTTTGTATTGGGTGCACGATCTTTCAATATACCTTCCATGTGCCATTATTATGCAGGTTGGCCATTTGTCAGGATGTTGCAAACACTCAGCAAGCCTTCATTGTTCAGCAAATGCTATCTTAATTTGTCCTTCTGTCACACCAGTTCTCCAGAGTGTCAGTTGCTGGTGAACAAATTCTTTAAGGATGGTGAGAGCACATAATCTCTCAGCTGGATTCACCTTATACCAGAAACCCACTAACTGATCCACATATCAAGATGCCTCTCTAGCTTCCTCCTAGAATACATTCTATTATCTATCATCAATTCCTAGGATACAACCATATTTGTTTCATCCTATTCGACAGAGACTCACACTGCAAGGATTTTAATACTGACATTCTCCTGAAAAGTAACTTCAAAGGAAGAATCCATTATGAAAATGCTGGATTAGAAATTGCCAGGAAGTTTGATTCTATTTGTTCAGGCCTTAATTGAGACAACGACTTCCTCTCACACTAAAGGACTGCTAACTGTAATAGAGCAAAGCTAGAATTATTATATTATCACCAATCCTGCCCTTATGATTGGTCACTGTACTTATGCTGTATACATTTAGGCTTAACGAAAGCCCTATTCACATACATAGAGAAGGAGAAAGTTGGACTGTACCACTTTCCTAGCCCTTGATGTCACAGAAACTGAGCCCCAATCCCTCAACAACCACATGTTCAGCACAAAGTCTTCAAAAGAGTACCTTTGTATGAGAAGTTCATAGAATCATAGAATAGAAGAGTTGGAAGGGGCCTACAAGGCCATCGAGTCCAACCCCCTGCTCAATGCAGGAATCCACCCTAAAGCATCCCTGACAGATGGTTGTCCAGCTGCCTCCTGAAGGCCTCTAGTGTGGGAGAGCCCACAACCTCCCTAGGTAACTGATTCTATTGTCGTACTGCTCTAACAGGACGTTTTTCCTGATGTCCAGCTGGAATCTGGCTTCCTTTAACTTGAGCCCGTTATTCCGTGTCCTGCACTCTGGGAGGATCGAGAAGAGATCCTGGCCCTCCTCTGTGTGACAACCTGTTAAGTATTTGAAGAGTGCTATCATGTCTCCTCTCAATCTTCTCTTCTCCAGGCTAAACATGCCCAGTTCTTTCAGTCTCTCTTCATAGGGCTTTGTTTCCAGACCCCTGATCATCCTGGTTGCCCTCCTCTGAACACGCTCCAGCTTGTCTGCGTCCTTCTTGAATTGTGGAGCCAAGAACTGGACACAATACTCTAGATGAGGCCTAACCAGGGCCGAATAGAGAGAAACCAGTACCTCACGTGATTTGGAAGCTATACTTCTATTAATGCAGCCCAAAATAGCATTTGCCTTTCTTGCAGCCATATCGCACTGTTGGCTCATATTCAGCTTGCAATCTACAGTTGAATGCATGTAGAACTTGCACTGAAAGCACATATATCAAGGGGGGGGGGCATGACCAGCAGTGTGTGTGATGTCCCCACGTAGGACTGTAGAATCGTCACAAACTCTGCCTTTTTGCATTTCATGACCCTTTGGCCCATTGTTGTTGCTTTTTAAAAAAGCTCTATACTGTGTGTGTAGAGATTTATTTATTGTATTGTATTGTTATACTGCCTTTCTGAAGACAATCAAGGCCATTTACAAAAATTTCAGAAGGTAAAACCAGAATCGAATAAAAGCATACTAAAACATTAAAAGCATCCTCCAAAAGCCATGGCAACCATTTCAAAAGCCCAGTTAAAAAGAGATGCCTGGACCCTTGACTAGGGTGACCATATGAAAAGGAGGTCAGGGCTCCTTTATATTTAACAGTTGTATTGAAGAGGGAATTTCAGCAGGTGTCATTTGTATATATGGAGAACCTGGTGAAATTCCCTCTTCATCACAACAGTTAAAGCTGCAGGTGCCCTGCCCTCTTTTAAATCTGGTCACTCTAGTAGAGTTCCTGCAGCTTTCAGTGTGGTGATGAAGAGGGAATTTCCCCAGGTTCTCCATATATACAAATGACACCTGTTGCAATTTTCTTTTCTATGCAACTGTTAAAGATACAGGAGGCCTGTCCTCCTTTTTATATGGTCACCCTACCCTTGACTCGAACGCAGAGTGCGTGGGGCACAGTCGTAACTCAAAGAATCAGTGTTTGCCAGAGGTTTGGAGCAACACAGGAGAAAGCCCTTGCTTTCCCACACGCCCAGCAAGCAGGCCTCTGCAAGGGATGCCTTCAGAAGTTAGCTAAATTATATTTAGGCTTCCGGGAATCCTATGCCTTGCCGGGCTGAAGCTAGCAGGGTGGGAGCAGGGATGGAGGCCATCTTCCCCTTACCATCCTTTATCTTTGGTGATTTTTGGAGGTGGCAGGAAGGAGGCTGGAGGAAGCTCAAGATAAGTCAGATCCTGGCCTCTCTGGTCTCCTCCTCTCTCCACCCATCAGATGACCCCCTTCCTCCTCCTCTGAGGTTGCTTTTCTGACCTCAGAGGGCAGCTGGCATGGTTCTTTCCAGGCCGACTGTGAAGGGGACAGGGGAAGAAGCATGCTCCCTTCTCATGCTCCCTTCCGAGGTCGGAACACTGTCTCCAACCACAGAGGGTTTTTCCCCAACCTTCCAATGGCCCCTGGGCCACTCTCCCAGGGAATATAGGTTTGTTCACTTAGAAGATTAATATAATGCTTCCCATTTTTTCAATCCTGATGTGGTTTACAACAAATTATACATCATCGTTATAATGATCATTTTTTAATGATTGTTGAAAGCACATGATCTTCGGTGCCTGATGTATTGCTGGAGGGAGGTCATTCCAGAGAGATGGTACCAATCCAAAGAAGGTCCATTGCCATTCTGCTGCCACATGGAACTCTGCAGGACATGGCACAATCAACAAGGCCTCCCCTGGGGAATATAGTAGTCTAACAGGTCTATAGAAGGGGAGATGATCTTTCAGGTAACCTCATCCTGAGATGTCTAAGGTGGAGGGAGGGAGGGAGAGAGAGAGAGAGAGAGAGAGAGAGAGAGAGAGAGATGATGATGATGATGATGATGATGATGATAGACAGACACTAATTTGGATGGCTTTAAAAGGGAATTCGATAAATTCCTGGAGGAGAAGGCTATCAATGGTTACTAGCCCTCATGGTTATGTGCTACCTTCAGTATCTGAGGTAATAAGCCTGTGTGCCCCAGTTGCTGGGGAACATGGGCAGGAGGGTGCTCTTGCACCATATCCTGCTTTGTTTGTCCGACAGCTGGTTGGCCGCGGTGTGAACAGAGTGCTGGGCTAGATGGACTCTTGGTCTGATCCAGCATTAGGGCCCTTCTTATGTTCTTATTTCTGGCAAATTTGGATAACGCTTCGTGCATCTGGTACAGCCAACTCCACTCCATGAAAGCTAGTGCCACCACACTTTGGCGAGTCTCCGCGTCTCTTTGTTCTTTGTGCTGCAAGAGTCTAAGCTGAAATGGACATTGCTTGGCTTTAATCAGAAATGTGCCTATAGAGGTAAGAAAATTCTCCTACTGGATAAGAGTAGCAAAACCTTCAGACGTGCCTTTGGATATCAGAGGAATCTGAACGGCCGGTGAACTCACCTAGCTTTCATCAGCTCAGCCTCCCCGGACTTCATCTCATTTCTTCGCAAGCTGGCACAAATCGATCTGCATTTTTTTAAAAATTGCATAAATAGAAATGTGCACAAATTGTGGCCACAATTTGCACCCATTTCTATTAACGCAAATAAAAAGAAAAAAGGTTCCCAGATTTGGAGGAATACCTCACGGCTCACCCCACAAATGCAAGCTGGGTGCTCAGGGGGAGTCCGTCAAGCCCAGAAAGGATTTCAGAGTGGCAGACATCCCTCACAGCCATGTGAAAGAGGGCCGTCACAGTGGCCACTTCCTGGCTGTGGAACTCCCTGCTGAGAGAGGGTAGGTTTACTCCCTCTCTGTCATCTTCTTGCTGCTGGCAGGCAAAGACCTTTTTGATTCAAGCAGGCCTTTGGTCTGTAAGCCAATAAGTTGGGCTAGATGCTTTGTTTACTCACTCATTGTTGTGTTTTTAATTGTGCTTCAATTTATTTGTTTTATGATTGGTTTTATCCAGTTTTATTTGTGGTAGTGAGCCACCTGGAGTGCCATTTGCCTTGGTAGAAAGATGGGTTACAAATCAAACAAAGCAAATCAATAAATCAATGCATAGCTGGGGTGTCCTTTTTTACCTGCCTCTTCAACCTTAGACTCAGCTTAGGCCTTAGCTAGACCTAAGGTTTATCCTGGGATCATCCCAGGGTCATCACTGTTCATGTAAATGACACACAGGATATCCCGGGACCAGGCAGGGACAACCCCGGGACGATCCCAGGATAAACCTTAGGTCTAGCTAAGGCCTTAGTTAGTCTTACATGGCCCCTGCATGGGTGGGGGATTTGCCTCTCCACCCCAACTGAGCCAGACATCAAGCCAACATCCTTGCTTGCCTGCCTGTATTGTGTGAAACTGTGTTCCGTCGTTGAGGAGCGGTGAAAGCGGATTTTCCCGTTCAGCCGTGACGCCTCATGATCCACACCTGCCTTCGATTTGTGGCGGAAGTTTGCGCCGGTTGTGCTGCTGCCGCCGCGAGCACGGTTGCGCAGCCACACCGGCCTGATTGCCGCGGCTTTTTTTTTCGCTCGCTGCACGGTTTGCGCACGTCCGAAAGACCGCAAACTTGCGCAGCCGTCAGCGATGCCGCTGCTGGCCCTGGCGGCGGCAGCGGCGGCAGTGCCAGTGCCAGCTGAAGTGCTGCTGGTGCTGTTGAGGGTCAACATTGATGCGCTCACTTCCTGATGGGGGTCGTGGCGGGTGTCATATGACCCGAGGTCAATCTTCTGCATGGCCACTCTGTGCCTACATCTCCCATCATGCCTCTGAGGTGTCGGCGGCGATGATCGCCTCTGTGCCCTCTGCCCCATCCCAAGGAGCCAACCCACATCTGGCCGTAGCCATGGCAGCAGCCCACAAACAGCTCTGCCCTCTGCCAGCCTGGTACCCACACTAACAGGCAGCGTACAGCACCGCCATTATGCGGCCACGGTAGCTGCCCACCGCAAGTTCCTGCGCAAACTGTCACTGGGGGAGTAAAAAAAAAAAGACGCTCCGCCGCGCTACCCCAGCTGGCGGACTGCGCGCAAATGGCGGAGGCGGCTTGACCGAAGCCGCTGACCACTCCCCCTTAGCACGCCTTTTCCTGCCCAGTGCGGACCGCAGTGACCTCACATCCTCCCACACGTACTCCGAATTACCGCAGGACGGCAGGAAAAGGCGCCCTAAAACTCACTTTTTTAAAGTCGGGAGAAAGAGGCTTCACCGCAGGATAACGACGGATCCTAGTGAACGTCATCTGGAAGCCTCGACACGACTGCGGAAGGTAACGCGCGCTACAGCCTCGTCTAGTAACGCCCTGTGTTTCCCTTCATTTGCCTTCAGCCTGTAGTCTATTCGCTCCATAGATGACCCTGAAACTTTGTATTTCAAGGAAGTGCACCATCTTTCCCTATTCACACTTTCCTTGGCATTTGTTTTTTTAAAAAAACCCTACCCATGACACCAATGTTGGACCTTTCCTGTGAAGGTCCTCTGATTCCTCTGGTCTGCCACCAACAGGGAGGCACGGCTGTTACGGTGGAGTTCAGGCACGCTGGCTCTCTGTGCACGTGTCGCTGTGCTTTGCACTTCCATTGACATTCCCCTGACGCTGTGGCTCAAGAATTTGTTTTGTTGCTCCAGGCATGGAAAGCTGCCAGGAACCCAGGTGGCTGCAGAGGGGGCAGAGTAATTGCATATGTGCTTCCTCCACTGATTAGATGGAAGGGAGTTGCTCCCGGCGAGCAATGGAGATATGCAAGTGCCTATCAGAACGTCAAGTCAACACCCAAACATCTCATTGGCAACCCAGTTTGCCTTCAGTAAATTGGCAAGTTCAAAGCCTTGGCAAGCAGTATGGCCCAATCCTGAAGTATTCCCACCCTACATATTGGTCGTGACATCTGAATCAGGCCTTATCTACACTAAGCAAGATATAGCACTATGAAAGAGGTATATAAGAGGCAGGAGCCTCACCAAGCAGGATATAGTGGTATGAAAGCAGGATATGGTATGCACTTCAATACCACTATAAAACAGTAGTGCAAATCCTGTCTCTAACATACCACTTTCATACCGCTTTCATGGTGCTATATCCTGCTTGGTGTAGATTAGGCCTCAAACTCAGTGTTAGAGCAAATTATGGGGCAAGCCAACACACTAGGCAAATGGCCAAGCACAAAAATTCCAGTCCAGTATGGGACCAGGCTAAGGCAGGAGTGGTCAAGTTATAAGCAAAGATCAAAGCACAATTAAGCAGTCAGAGAGAATACACAATCCAGAAACAGAGGGAAGCAGGAGTCTGTGCCTTTGCTAGACCTAACTCAAAATCTGGGCATGAGGAGGGGCGAGCCCGCGATGCAAGTATCGCGGGCTGTCGCTCTAATCCACACGTCAGGCGCGACAAGGGGAAGGAAAGCCCTGTCGCGCCCGACATTTTCTTTTTGGTTTAAAGGGGCCATTGCGTATGAACGCTGGAGCAGCAAGGGTGAGTTGTTGTTTTTTAATTATTTGGCCACTCCCTCCACCCTGCCCTGATCTCCCCACCCTGCCCCCGATCTCCGCGAGTAATCGCCGAAGCCGGGAAAAGCCACGGAACGGGCCACATGCTCACAGTCTCAGGCTCAGCCCGAGATTGCGGGAAATATCGGGCTACAAGTGGTGCCAGTTATCCTAGGGCAAGGGAGGGTTCATCCCTGCCTGAGCCCGGGATCCCCTGTGTGTCATCTGGACGCACAGGAGCGATCCCGGGTATCAGCCCGGGATAACCCCTCGTCTAGCTAAGGCCTAAGGGTCAGTAGCCCTGATGGTCAATCACAAGGTCCAGAAAACAAGGCACTGGAACTTAAAGAACATTGTAGTTCCACCACTGGCTAGGCTAAAAACTACTCAAGTGAAGAATCTAGAGTATGTAGTGGTTATGCCAGGAATCTAGAACACTGGGAAAGATGCTACCAAAGGTCTTGAGCCAAGAGCAACCATTTTAGCCACCTTTTGAAGCCTTCTTGGGTATCATGTTAGCTAGTTTCCACCCTTGCAGTGCCAACTCCAGGTTTTTGAGGGCTATTGGGCGAGACACCTTTCATGCCCTCCCTCCCTCAGTGAATCTAGCGTCTCACCACCATTGTCACCAGCTGCCATTGTTCCTCACCCTCTATCCCATCATTGCTATCGCTTGCTTGCTTGACAGGCAGAAGCAAGGGTGAAGGGCGGGGTGAGCATCCAAAATGAACACAAAAAGAGAGAATAATCTCAGGATGCTAAAAACGAATTGATTGCTGAGAAGCCCAATGTGTTCCGGCCTCTTGCTTTCTTCTAGGCCAGCCTTCCTCAACCTGGGGCGCTCCAGATGTGTTGGACTGCATCTCCCAGAATGCCCCAGCCAGGCTGGGGCATTCTGGGAGATGCAGTCCAACACATCTGGAGCGCCCCAGGTTGAGGAAGGCTGTTCTAGGCCTTCTTCAAGGGGCTTTAACAATACATATATCTAAAAAAAAATGGATGAGACAACACAGAAGTAAAACATTTTTTCAATTAGAAAAGCACATTGCTAGCACAGCCTGTGCATACATGTAAAACAATAACATAATTTCAGTACTATACATAAATAGTTCATAGGGCCAGGTTTAACTCATTCAGTTTCATTCTATAGAATTTGTCCAGGTTCTCTTTATTTGGCACTTCTTCTTTTTTTACAATTTATTCCTGCTTCTTGTCACATAATAAGGGGCAGTGATGATTATCACCATCTCAGCTGCCTGAACACAGTTTTCTCCCATTCTTACTCTTTCATTCTCTCTCTCTCTTTAACGGATCCACTAGACAGCGGAACTAATCAACTCCAACTTTTTGGAGTTGCCAAACTCACAACAAATTACAGTGTTCAGAAAATTTGAAGGATGTAGAGGGAGGGAGAATACAGACCATGCAACACCAAATTTGGCTGTCAGATATCTCTCTCTCTCTCTCTCTCTCTCTCTCTCTCTCTCTCTCTCTCTCTCTCTTTCTCTCTGCTTTGCTCATTTTTATTTGTATCCTTAAAACTGATGGGGTTTCTCTGTGCCCCCCCATCCCCCTCCCTGCCAGACAATCTCTCTCTTCCTATTGCAAATTCCAGATCAGAGACCATTGAGTTACGAGCTCAATCATCAAACAATAAATATAAGGTCTTGCCAAGCAAGAACTGACCCGTAACTGGTATTTCAAATTTTCATAAGTCACAACATATCACCCTAAAGTGAAGCTTTCCATTCACTACAAATGATTTTCTCAAATCGTCATTTTTTTTTCATTTTTTTTTTAAGGATCCAAAAGGCAGTTTCATTCTCTGAATATAAAAGAGCATCTTTGTGAAAACGGCTGCTGTTTTCTATTGGGACATCTGCCACTAACAGAGAGAACATGTGTGACAAGAAGTTCATGGTCCTGAGGTCACGTCGGGGTGCTGGAAGCTTTACCTGTTCAGTTGCTTGCTCTCATGTCTTCCTTATAAGCCTTCCAGATATATGGAAAAATATGAAACAATAAGAAAGGCTAGGATAGCCACCTCCAAATATATGAAGGGCCATCACATAGGCGACGGGGCAATTTTGTTTTCTGTGGCTGGGACCTGAACCAGTAGCCTGTTTTCTGGGACCTGAAAACTAATAGCCTCAAATGATAAGAAAAGGACTTTAAACTGCCTGATTCAGAAGGTGGTGGACTTGCTTCCATTAGAGGTTTTTAAGCAGAGATGCTGTACCAGTGGATTTCCTGTATCAGCAGGGGGTAGACTAGATTAGCTTTGAGGTTCCTTCCAACTTGACAATAGGGGGTGGAAACCTGACACCCTCACAATTTGAATCGACACTGAAATCAGATGCTCTCACCATCAGATGTGGTGTTAAAACGTTCAATTAGCAATTGCATGGATGGTGTCATATCTAGTGTGCCCTAGGTAGATAAGGAGAGCCATGCTGGGTCTATCTAGTCCAGATAGACTATCTGAGCCAAGGGTCTATCTAGTCCAGCACTCTGTTCACACAGTGGCCAACCAGCTGTCAACCAGGACCCACAAGCAGGACATGGGTGCAACAGCACCCTCCCACCCATGTTCCCCAGCAACTGTACACAGTCTTACTGCCTCTGATACCGGAGGCAGCACATAGCCATCAGGACTCATAGCCATTGGTAGCCTCTAGGAATTTATCCAGCCCCTTTTTAAAGCTGTCCAAAGTGTTAGCCATCACTACACCTTGCGGCAGTGAATTCCACAGTTTAACTATGTGCTGTGTGCAGAAGTCCTCCTGAATCTCCCACCAATCTGCTTCATGGGATGACCCCAGGTTCTAGCATTATGAGAAGGGGAGAAAAATGTCGCCCTATCTGCATTTTCCACACAATTCTGCACACTTTTATCATGTCTCCCCTCAGCCTTCTTTTTTCCCCCAAGCTAAATAACCCCAGCTGTTGTAACCTTCCCTCACAGGGGAGATGCTCCAGCTCCTGGATCATTTGAGTCACCCTTTTCTTCGCCTTAATATGCTCCTTGGCTTAATTTTCAGTTCTTAACTGGTTTTAATCCACCCAGAGAACATAAGTCACTGGGCGGGTTAGAAATGTACTAAATAAATAATTCTTACTTGAGCCACAAACTCATTTGGTGACCTCAGTCAAACGACTCTCCCTCAAGGCTGCCTTGAAAAGGTTCTACCCTTAACGGCGGCCTAAAAATATAAATTAACATGAATAAATAAAATTAAAATCTCCCCTACCCACCGGGGGTGGGCAACATGTGCCCCCCTGAGTGCCTTCACCTAAAACTCCCATCACCATCGGCAACCTTGAAACGCCTGTAGTAAGGATTATTCAGCTAACGTACATGACACACCTTGAACGTTTCAAAGGCACTGTACAGTTGCTTATTCGTTGTTGTTGTGACTTTAATTTGTTTCGTTGTTATTTTTAAATTGGCCCAGCCTGTTTTTCCCTCAGACTTGGTCAGTTTTTTTTCCTCAGACATGGCCAGTTTTTTTCCCCTCTCCACTGTTAGTGAATGTGCAGATGTGCATGCATATAACCAAATTAATATATGCATATTACCAGCGGGCTTTTTTTAATTTCCACTCCCCTCTTCTTGTAGGTAAGAGAGGCAACCTTATCTAGCACATCTGTGTAAGCCCATGTGGTGCAGATTATGTGTGGGAGTTAAGTTACCATCTTGCTGCCAAATCCAGCTTTGCTAATAACTCCCAGAACTGACAGCCACTTATTTTCACCAAACATTATGTTTGAACCATCTCTCATTTCCTTCTCCGGTTTTCAGGGAGCAAAAGGGATATTCCAGACTGGAGTGACTGCCTCAGAAGAGAGAGACGCCCATGCTCAAGACAGATGTGTAGAGAGCAATGCGCTGAGATGGTGCTTTTGGCATTTGTGAGAATAAGAGCTCCTCAGATGGGCTGTGACAGCTAGTTGCCTAGCTCGGCCAACACGGCCAGTGTTCAGGAATGCTGGGAACTGTAGTCCAAAACATCTCGGGGGCACCATGTTGCTGGAAGGACCAATTGGCAATAGTTTAGGACTGGAAAGTGTGTGACCAGCTGGACATAGGCAATAGCGCAGGAGTCTAAACAAGGTGAGGGGCCGTGCACTACAGCTTGATAACAGTGGAGGTTGGAGACTTCTCTTGTCCCCTGCCCGTCTTTCTGCAACTCCTGATTTTCATTTTCATTTTTTTTTTCAATCGAACTGTGACGCTAGCATGCTACAAAGCAAAATCCTTCCCTCCAGCACCATCTTTACTCGAATTTAAAACAGTGGCTTTTATTTTGGAGCTCTGACCCCACCTACGTCTTGAACTTCAGTTCTTGAGGAAGTTGCTTCTCTTTTAGCCTCGCCAGTTTGCCTCCTGGAAAATGAGCACTTTGGGGACCAGCCCTGCCCACCAAGACAGCCATTTTAGGAACGGGCAAGCCCACCACCACCACCATGGCAGCCATTTTGTGAGAGCACCCAAAATCCCAAATGTGCCCACCAACTGAAAAAGTTTGGGGTCCCCCTTTGTATTGATATGGGGTGTCTCAGGATAAAGCCGCTTGCTATATTCATATGCAGTGAAAGAAGCAATACACTTTCCTAGGAGGAGAGGCCTGATCACAACAGAGTAATCATCCTGGCCTTCTTTCTCTCTCTTTGATCAAAAGCATGCTATTTAGTGCTGGCTCCAAGTTCTTGGGGGCCTTTGGGCAAGACATCTTCACTTAGGGTGACCATATGAAAAGGAGGACAAGGCTCCTGTATCTTTAACAGTTGTATTGAAAAGGAAATTTCAGCAGGTGTCATTTGTATATATGGAAAACCTGGTGAAATTTCCTCTTCATCACACGACTTAAAGCTGCAGGTGCCCTGCCCTCTTTTAAATCTGGTCACTCTAGTATAGCTCCTGCAGCTTTAAGTGTTGTGATAAAGAGGGAATCTCATCAGGTTCTCCATGTATACAAAGGACACCTGCTGAAATTCCCTGTTCCATGCAACTGTTAAAGATACAGGAGCCCTGTCCTCCTTTTCATAGGGTCACCCTACCTTCACTGGGTCCCCTCCCTCAGTGAATCTGCCTTCTCACTGCTATTGTCCCCAGCTGCCATTGTTCTTTAGCATTGACACCAGGGCAGGATCTGCATACTGTTTTCAAACAGCTTATAACAGTAGTGACAACTCTTACAGCCCAGGGCACGCTCCATATGTAGTTTTCAACCCGTTTTCAAAATGTCATATCCTGCTTGGTGTAGATCTGGCCCAGTTGCATGCTTGAAAGGCAGAGAGACAGGCAGGACCTACACTACTGCTTTATAATGGTTTTGAAGCACACTGACAACTGTGGTGACCTATGATACATTCCATAGATAATTTTCAAACTGTTTTCAACATGTTATATCCTGCCTGGTGTAGTTCTAGCCACTGTGAGCGGGTTGGCAGTGGTATCTACTGCCACTCCTTCTCCTCACCTCCATCACGTGGAGTGAACCCACAAGAAGTGGGTGAACAAGCAGGCTGCAATAGTGAGGAGGAAGGGCAACACCAGGGGGTTGTTGTCTATTTATTTATTTATTTTATTTATTTATTTATTTCATTTCTATCCTGTCTTTTTTCCTCCAAGGAACCCAAGGTGGCATACATAATCCTCCTCCTCCTCTCCATTTTATCCTCACAACAACAACCCTGTGAGGTAGGTTCAGCTGAGAGTCTGTGACTGGCCCAAAGTCACCCAGTGGATTTCCATGGCCGAGTGGGGACTAGAACCCGGATCTCCCGACTCCCAGTCCAACACCTTAGCCACTACACCACACTGGCTCCCTATTGGCCTCTTCCAGGGTGTTGGCCCTCAGCAAATGCCCAATCAGACCTACCCTTGATGTCAGCCCTGTGATGCTATTTATTTATCGTCTTTATGATCCCCATTTCATTTTCCCTGCCGATTTCTAACTTGCCATGATGATTATATGGAGGCTGGATTAAGGATCACCAATGCCACATGTCTGGAGCTAAGCTTGATTGGGCTGTCCAGCACTGCCTGATCATGACTGTTGGAAGCGTGGGTGCAACTCAGCTAGTTTCAAAAGGAAAACAAGGAGAATAGATAGAGGGCCTCCATGTTTCCTAGACTGACCTGTGCTGACCTTCCTTCTATTGCTGAGCAGATACTCTTAGGTTTGTGGACCTCACTTCCTACTTCCTTCTTCTTCGTACTCTTGCCTCTCAGAAAGGGGATGTTGTTTTGAGTCTCACTCCATCTTGAGTTGGGGACCCTTCCATCCAACACGTTTTTCTTGCAATAAAATGCAAGCTTTCTTATTCCTTTGCCTGAGAGTCTCCACTGTGATTCATCCAGGCTACAGCTTGCCCCTTCAGCCAGGATTTCACTCAGCTCATATCTCTTCACTGGCTGCCAATTAGGTTCCAGGTGAAGTATAAAGAGTTGGTTATTACCCAGGGTGACCATATGAAAAGGAGGACAAGGCTCCTGTATCTTTAACAGTTGTATTGAAAAGGAAATTTCAGCAGGTGTCATTTGTATATATGGAGAACCTGGTGAAATTTCCTCTTCATCAGAACAGTTAAAGCTGCAGGTGCCCTGCCCTCTTTTAAATCTGGTCACTCTAGTATAGCCCCTGCAGCTTTAACTGTTGTGATGAAGATGGAATTTCATCAGGTTCTCCATATATACAAATGACACCTTCTGAAATTCCCTTTTCTGTGCAACTGTCAAAGATACAGGAGCTCTGTCCTCCTTTTCATATGGTCACCCCATATTACCTTTAAAGCCCTACATGGTTTGGGTCCAGGCTACCTGCGGGATCGCCTTCTCCCATACAATCCGCCCCGCACACTCAGGTCCTCTGGGAAGAATTTCCTTCAGCCAGCCAAAACTAGGCTGACAGGTATTACCCAGAGGACCTTCTCTTCTGCTGCTCCCAGATTGAGGAATGGCCTGCCGGAGGAGACTCGTCAACTTAAAAGTATTTTAGCATTCAAGAAAGCTATTAAGACTGATCTTTTCCAACAGGCCTACTCAGGCCAGATCTACCCTAAGCAGGATATGACACTTTGAAAACAGTTTGAAAACTGTATATGGAGTGTGTCGTGGTCCCCAACAGTTGTCAGTACTGTTATAAACCATTTTAAAGCAGTAGTGTAGATTCTGCCCCAGTGGAATTTTAGGATGTTTTTTTAGGATGTTTTAATAATGTGTACTATGTTTTGACCTTGGGAGAGCTAGGGGTGGCGACGGCTGACAGAAAGCTCTAGCGTGGGCTGGTCCATGAAGTCACAAAGAGTTGGAAGCGATTGAACGAATAAACAACAACTATATTTTCAATCAATTCTATGTATTTATATTTATTGTTGTTCCCTGCCTTATCCAAACGGAGAGGCGGGTAAGAAATAAAATTATTATTATTATTATTATTATTATTATTATTATTATTATTATTAATTTTCCTCCAGGAGGAACAGAAGTGCCATGGAGATGACGTGCAAACTGCCCAGCCTGAACTGAAGCTCAGGCAGGGAGTGGCCACGAAGCACGCCACGCCCAGCGGAACCCAAAGCGTTTCCACCCGGCGCTCCCCATCACTCGCCGTGGTCTCGACTCAAACATTGTCCATCTCCATCAAAAGCTTTGCAAGCCTCAGCAAACTTGCCGAGACAGAGGGGGAGGCGAGGAGGGAGAGTCGTAGATGAATTGCAGCTCTAATGACTTTCACCTGCTTTTGGTTTCCATTCCTGAGGTTTTCCCACAGCTCCAATCAGGCCTTGAATGGCAACAGTTAGATCTCTTTTCCTTTCCTTTCTGCTTGGAAACCTCCGCCAGCCTGGAATTTCAGGAGAGGGACGCACGAATGCTCCCTTGGCCTTCAAGCGCTACAGGAACGCCACGGTTGGCGGTAACCTTAGGCTGGCCTTTCCCAACCCATTGGCCTCCAGCTGTTTTGGGACTTCAGCTCCCATCAGCCTCAGCCACCAGGCCCAATGGTTGGGAAAGCTGGGAGTTGTCCCAAACATCTGGAGAAAGCTCCTCTGTCTTCACACAACTCCTGCGCCAAGGTGTTCCTCGACCGAAAATGCACCCCCACCTCCAGCAACGGTACTTAACTAGAATGACCCTATGAAAAGGAGGACAGCGCTCTTGCATCTTTAACAGTTGCATTGAAAGGGGAATTTCACCAGCTGTCATTTGCTTGCATGCAGCACCTGGTGAAATTCCCTCTTCATCACAACAGATAAAGCTGCAGGAGCCTTGCCTTCTTTTGTATCTGGTCACTCTAGTATAGCTCCTACAGCTTTAACTGTTGTGATGAAGAGGGGATTTCACCAGGTGCTGCATGCATACAAATGACACCTGTTGAAATTCCCTTTTCTATGCAACGGTTAAAGGTACAGGAGCCCTGTCCTCCTTTCCATAGGGTCACCGTAACTTAACCAGTATGTACAGCACAGATTTTCTCCCTCTCGGTGCAACTCAGTTTGGCAAACTCACGGCTAGCGACTGCATGCTATTTTGCCGCAAACTTCAGCGAGCACCAGACTGAGACATTTCCACACGGGTGTATAGAGGCAGGTTGTAGGAACATAGGAAGACCCTTGGCCCATTTAGTCCAGTATTGTCGACACTGACTGGCAGCAGCGGCTCTCCAGGGTTTCAGGCAAGAGTTGTTCCTGCCCTATCTGGAGATACCGGGGATCAAACCTGAGACCTTCTGCATGCAAAGCAGGTGTTCTACCACTGAGCTACGGTCCCTCCCCAATGGCATGTTGTTGCAGGACTGCAGCTGCAACACTGCCAGCCAGGATGTCCCTGGCAACTGCACATCTCCTCCATCCTGGGGCGGCCCAAGACATTTTGCTACCTGAGGCAAAGAACTAGATGGCCCCCTCCTCCTGTTCCATGTACCAAAGCCAAATGCACTAACAGTGGGATCAACACTGGTGATGGGGCAGCATCTTCCACCACAACAGCCGGCTAGCTTAGGGGGCACAGAGTAGGCTGCATGGGGGGGGGGAACCTTTCTCCTCCAATACCTTGTTGCTGCCTCCCAGCAACTGCTGCCTGAGGCTACTGCCTCATTCTGCTTAGTGGTAGAGCCGGCCCTACCTCTATCATGCATGGCATCAGCCGTGCAAACAATTCTACTACCACCAGTGCAGGGAAAACACCAAGCAAAGCACCTGTCCAGACTAGTAAGGAGCGAACTTGTACCAAAGACTGAGTCTTGTGGGCTCCACTCATTTGCTGTTTCTTCCCTCGTCTATCCAGTTTCCTCTTACCTTGGAGCTGGATTTGGGAATTGCACTGGCCTAGCAATCACTAATTCACTTAGGGAATTCACTACGTCCAGCTGGGTGGCTTTAAAAGGAGGGATTACATAACTTCATGGAGGATACTTCTATCAATGGCTATTAGACATTTTTGATGAATGGAACTTCCATGTTCAGAGGCAGTGAACCTTTGAGGAAGCAGCAGCAAGGGAGAACTGTTGCTTTCATGCCTTGCTTTCATTCCTGGTAACTTAATTGGATGCTGCCACTTCAGCACTATGCTGCCTCTTCTGCCTTCCTGGATTGGTCAAATGGGTAATCCCACCCAGATGAGTAAAGTCACACAATGAACGATACAAAGGGACAAGGTCATGTAGCCAATGAGATGTGGCTCCATGGCTTCAATACTCAGGTCAAGTGAGGGCAGGGGAGAGTGAAGGCAACGTAAATGAGTCAAGGAACACTTTTTCAAGGAGTGCAAAAAGAAATCACCAAGGAAAGAAGGAAGAGTACTGCTGAAAACGATGAGAAGAAGGCCAGGATCTCTTCTCGATCCTCCCAGAGTACAGGACACGGAATAACGGGCTCAAGTTACAGGAAGCCAGATTCCGGCTGGACATCAGGAAAAACTTCCTGACTGTTAATGCAGTATGACAATGGAACCTAGGGAAGCCGTGGGCTCTCCCACCCTAGAGGCCTTCAAAAGGCAGCTGGACAGCCATCTGTCAGGGATGCTTTAAGGTGGATTCCTACATTGAGCAGGGGGTTGGACTCGATGGTCTTATAGGCCCCTTCCAACTCTACTATTCTATGATTCTATGAAGGATGAGCAATTTGGGGTCAGCTCAAAGCGAAAGCGCACAAGTCCAGCAATCACCCACTGAAGGACTGATTTATTACGTTTTTATTCGTTGCTTTCTCTGGGGAGCTCAAGGCAGTGTAGATAACTTTCCACCCCCATCTGAGCCTCACAACAACCCTGTGAGGTAGGCTAGGCTGAGAGCTAGCAACTGGTCCACATTTACCAAGTGACCATTATAGCTGAGTGAGGATTTCAGCCCTGTTCTTTCTGGTGGAACCCCTTCGCCACGCTACGCCTCACTAGATATTAGCAGGTCTGCCGTGTTGTATATTGGAAACACGATTTTGGCAAGGTGAGGTTCATTTCCTCATCAACTTTAAACTCTTGCTTCTTCATCGTGAGGATTGTTGTAAGGAACAGCTACGTGAACTGTATTCTCATTGCCCGTTTCTGTTCCCCCTTGCTTTGCTCTGGTTTGTTTCTCTGCCGCCTCCCCTCCCACTCACCAGCATGAACCCTCCATTTCTTTGAGGGGGGGTTGGTCAAAATGCACACACACACACACATACACACACACACACTTCGCCTCATCCATTTGAATCAGTATTGCTTGCCCCATTTTACCAGGGGCAGGAAACCATATAAATGTAACGTCCTCCCGGGAGGTGAAATAAACATAAACATCTGCTCCGCGAATTCCCTTGCCGCGCAGAGTGTGCGTGGCATTCGAATGGACCCCGGGCTGCAAGGAGGAAAACCAGCCTCATGAAACAAAACAAAACCACACCGAAAAGGAAAAAGGAGCGAAGAGAATGAAATCCGCTGCCTTGCATTTAGTGCGCCCTCCTTCCAGCATCGCCACAAGACCTTCGTGTCGCTTTGGAAATCCTATGCCCTTCCCTCCAGATCGGCTCTTTGTCTCTTCTCTTTCTTGACAGCAGAAGCCGGCAGAGGGGCTTTATGCTGTGGTAATATTAGGTGAGAGAGCAGGGCCGGCCCTACCATTAGGCAGAGTGAGGCAGTTGCCTCAGGCGGCAGAAACTGGGAGGTGGCAGCAAGGTGCTGGAAGAGAGAGCTGTGGACTGCAAAGCCTGGCCTTCGCCCCCTCAGCTGGTTGCAACCTTCAACTGTGGTGGAATATGCTGTCCCAATGCCAGTGTCAAAGAAAGATTCAACTGCTGGTTGTGTTGTCCTTTGTACATGGAATGGGAAGGGGTCCCATCTTGTGCTTTGTCTCAGGCAACAAAATGTCTTGGGCTGGCCCTGGGAAAGAGTCACTATCACAGGGATGGGGAAGCTCCAGTTTGTGGACCTAAGATGGCCTACAGGGGTTCCCAATGTGGCCCCTCCCCAAGAGCCACCTGGAGAAGGCAGGGAGAGGAATCCACTTCTTAACTCCAATCTGCAAGTAGAGATAACAAGGGGATTAGTAGAGCAGTAGCTATACAATAGGGATGTCCTTCACCGGGAAAGCCTTTCTTGGATCAATGGAGTTCTACAGTATGTACCACTCACTTTATGTCTGAGAGGCTGTAACCCAAATTCAAGGAGCATTTTTGTGCATGGGGGGTGTCCTGCAATGTGCACAAAAATTCTGAGCCATTTGTATAAATGATGGCTGCAATTTGCACAAATTAAACAAATTATGTTTGCAAGTCGCAAAAATCAAACGAATTATGGCTGCAATTTGCACAAATTAAACAAATTATGTTTGCAATTCGCACAAATTCCAAGGAATGATGGCTGCAGTTTGCGCAAATTAAACAAATTATGTTTGTAATTTGCACAAAACAAACAAACTATGGCTGCAATTTGCTCAAATTGCTCAGAAATTTGTACAAATTGCAGAAAACACACACACACACAGGGAAAATGTGTAAAATTCCCAGAAAATCCAGAAACTTCCCCAACTCGCTGCAGATCGAGTCAGGTGCTGAAGTCTGGGGGAAAGTCATTAAACTCCACCCCCAAACCGATTTCTCCGAAATCCCTACTGCACAATTGTCCGGTGCTGGCAGGGGTTCCCGAATGTGTCAGATGAGTGGGCATCACTCATTCTTCGCCGTTCTCACATGGGGAAGGAGGAGATGAGCAAAGCCAGGCTTCATGGCTTTACCTGCTCTGTGTCCATGGGTGAAGGTGTGGGGCAGGTGAAGCGGCTCTGCTGCCTTTTCCAGTGGAAGGAGGGCTGTGCACAGCACACCCCTGGAATGCCGCCTCCTGGCGCTTCTCCAAAATGGAACTTGGGCCTTGTGATGAAAGAGGTTGGGCAACGCTGGGTTACAGGGAGCAAAAACAGGCTTTAAGTTACTGAACTTGGGGGGAAATCAATTTGGAGGCCGAGAAACGTTTGGTGTTTTGTCCTTGCTAAAAGCTGACTTTGAGATACAAATTTTGGCCAACCATCCCTTTGCGCTGTCTACTGGATTATTTTTCTCCTGTTCACTTAAACTCTTTATAAAAAAAAAGTCTAGGAACAATTTCATGGCAATTTGCCACTGTGGCTATTTCCATAGACAGATCACTTCCTGGCGGATATCCTCAAACTCACCCTATTTTCTTCAGGAATCATAGAGAGGTGACCAGAAGGCTAACTGTTGCCGGGTAGGTCCTTCTCTGATCTCTTGGAAGACAAGAAAAAGGAAATGGGTTTAAAAATCATTATTCCGACACATAGCCAATGACTGTTAGAAAAATAAGATCAGAAATAAGATTCTAAGTGGGGGGCTGAGAGAGGAGAGATAGATAGATAGATAGATAGATAGATAGATAGATAGATAGATAGATAGATATGATTGATAGATAGATAGATAGATAGATAGATAGATAGATAGATAGATAGATAGATAGAAGAGAGAGAGAGAGGCCATGTCTAGACGGGGAAATATGCTGAGGATCATCCTGGGATCCTCCCTATGTGTCCACATGACACACAGGAGATCCCAGGAGCAGGGAGAGATGATCCCTCCCTTCCCCTGGGATATTGCCCTACCCCTTAATCCCAGTTTTTCCCATGGTCTCAGGATGATTCCAAGACCACGGGACATGTGGCCGGCCGGCCCGGTTTGTCCCGGTTCCTCGGGAGTAACTGCGAGGAGCTGGGCAAGGGGCGAGGAGCTCCCTAGGAGCTCTGTGCCAATTGGGGGTAGGGTGGGGGGAACCAGAATATTTTTAAAAAAAAAAAAACATACCTTTGCGCAGGGGCGCTCCTGTGCTCATTTGTGATTAAAAACAAACACAAAATGGCAGGGAGCGACGTCCTCCATCCTCCCGGGACGTCATGCACCGCATGTAGACAGAAGGGGAGGATCCCACGATCACTGTATCGTGAGATCCTCCCCCCTCCCTCCCGGAAAGCTGGGAGGTCTAGACATGCCCAGAGAGAGAGAGAGAGAGAGAGAGAGAGAGAGAGAGAGAGAGGTGGGGTGAAGGACAGGTACGTGATGGAGATCGTGGGACCACTATTGCTTTAGAAAGTATGTATCTAGCATTTGTCTATATGCTTTCTAAAGTAATTGTGGCCCCACAAGCGCCATCACATACCTGTCACTCAGCTCCAATGTGCTCCAAAGTAGGAGGGGTAACCTCTACAGTGGGGAAGGGCTAGTCTACTCATATAGGTGGCCCCCATGTGATTTAGGACCAAGGGGGTGAACACCTGGACAGGGTTAGTGTTGCCCAGTTATTATGTTTAACCTATGAGGAAGTGGCAGCATTGGAGGCTGGTGCCTCCGATTTCGGTGGGGCTGTGAATCCATTCTGGGTTTCAGTCAGAACCGGCCAGAACTCTTAAAGCAGCTATCCAAGGTGTTGAAGCGTACCCCCAAAATAGTGCACCCCCAAAATATTCCTGATGTGCACTTCAGGAATATCATGTCTTCCAAGCAGTGTGTGTACCATTTCTGTTCCCCTTATTCAGAAACTTGACTGCAATAATGCCCAATATTAATTTCTATTAATAAATTTAGGGTGCAGTATTAGGGTTGTGGGGTGGGGGTGTTCTGTCTGAACATGCATAAGATTACGCCATTAATTAACTTAAATAAAATACCCCATATCTACTTCCCTTGCTCGGCTTCGTCCATTTTCTTCTGCTGCCCCTTACGCCTGGAACGCTCTTCCAGAACATTTGAGAACTACAAGTTCAATCGCAGCTTTTAAAGCTCAACTAAAAACTTTTATTTTTCCTAAAGCTTTTAAAACTTGATGTTGTGCGGACTTTATACTGTTAGTTTTACCCTACCCTGTGCCTGCTTACCCTACCCTGTGCCTGTTGGCATTCTCTTCCCCTCCTTATTGTTTTACTATGACTTTATTAGATTGTAAGCCTATGCAGCAGGGCCTTGCTCTTTACTGTTTTACTCTGTACAGCACCATGTACATTGATGGTGCTATATAAATAATAATAATAATAATAATAATAATAATAATAATAATAATAATAATAATAAAAGCCAGCCCAAGCAAGTAGGCATTTCAGGAAATCATTCATGCCCAGACTTTGGCAAACCTCTGGGAAAGAAAGTCTCCCCAAATGTGTCACTCGAGGTGAATCCATTCTAAGTGAAGAAAACCCAGGACTTGGAAAACCTCCTGCAGACTTTCTTTCTAATAAGCATTTCATGGAGGCTCTCCACAGGTTTCAGGGGGCCTGTTCAGACAGCACACTAAACCATGGTTAAGCCATTAGCCCTTTTGCAGCAAATGGTTAGTGAGCGTGTTTAAACCGTGGTTATGTAGCCACCATGGTTAGGAATGGTTCATACGACACGCTAAGCCATAACGTTTAGCTCAAAATCCTTAACCACCGTAGCTTAGCATGTCATCTGAACAGGATCATAGTACTGTTTTCCCGCTATCATGAGATCTAGCGACATGCCTTTTAAAGCTGCCACACGGATTCCCAGGCCTCACAGGTGTAAAGAAAAATGCCTCAAGTTTTGCCTTTAGCTACTTGGCGTCATCTTGAAAAGCCTTTTTTGCCCTCTTCCGTTCTTCCCCCCCCCCCTCTTTTCTTTCTTTACGGCTTTGTTCTTCCTGAAACTGGAGCAATGAGAAGGCCACCGTGTCAGCACCAATATATCTGGAAGTTTGTACATAACACCTGCTTTCCCTCCGCCTGGAATGATAGCATTTGCTTCAAGTCTGGGCTGTAATCAGTGGCTGACATCAGCCCTGGAGGAACTTCACCTCAGTAGCTTCCTTGCTTTAAGCAGCTGCAAGTTACTTTTTCAGTTTTTAAATGACCCTTTCATTACCTCTGCCCATATTCGAGAACCTGTGGCAGGGTAGTGGTTAGAGCGTTGGCTAGGAAAGGGGAGACCCAGATTCAAATCCCTAAAATCAAGTCTTCCTAACTCATGACATGGTTTTCCGTTAACGTCCTTTCCCTGATCTGGGTTTTCTTCTGCTGCAACCTTGCACATGTTGTTCCTACATCAGCTGGATTTATACATTCGTGACCATACACAGAATTGCAGCTTTACATTGCGAGAGAATATGCTGGTTATCTTGTTTTTTATTAGTATTATTACTATTAGCCTCTTGATTTGTATCTTAATTGAATAGCAAGCGCAATGGGAATAATGCTTCTTTTATCTGCAAGGCTCTGTGAATAAAACAGGCCTCTGAAAAGCTCACACTATTATTATAGGAAGTCATTGCTAATTGTACACTAAAACATACACATATGCCAGGAAGAACATTTCTTTGTTTTAATACACCCCATAACTACTCGTTATAATAAGCGTGTCGGTTTCAGGCAAAATCGACGCAAAAACACCGCTTAGGCTACAATTGTTTGCACACTTACCAGGGAGTAAATCTCATTGAACTCAAGGGGTTTACTTCTGAGTAGACATGTCTAGGATTGTGCTGTCATTCTCCCTGTTGCGCTCTGTGTATGTGTTGTAAACTAAGATCCTAAACAATTAAGTTTAAGCTAGGGCAGTAAGCCGACGGAAAGACATTTTAGCAGGGATGCTGATGAGTTTTGTATTCCTTGGCTGAGAAATAGAGATCCCTCCTCTGTTTACACGCGACGTGTGACGTCCCCATTTTTTTTAATTAAAGGGCCAGCAGCGCACGAACGCTCGTGCACAAAAGTAAAGCTGTTGTTTTTTAATTTAAATTACTTTCCCCGCTCCCCCCACCCTACCCCTGATGGGCGCAGCGCTCCTCCCGGCTCCTCGTGAGGAATTGCGCGGAGCTGGGTCAACCCACGGCTCCCAGCCACATGTTCCACGGTCTCAGGCTCAGCCCGGGACTGCAGAAAAACCAAGGCCAAAGGGGAAGGCTATATCCCAGGGCAAGGGAGGGATGATCCCTCCCTGATCCCAGAATCCCTTGTGCATCATGTGGATGCACAGGGACGATCCTGGGGTTCGCCCCGGGATAAAGTCCCATCTAGCTATGGCCTCAGATTTTAATGCTAGCCAGAGAAGATGAACAGTCCTCTGTTCATGTCTGATCCTCTTTCGTATTCCCTGGCTCCCTCCCTCCAACTTATCTTCATTACCAACTTATCTTCCTTGCCAACTTACCTTCTTTACTGCTGTGGAATGAGGAAAAGGTGAAAGGTCTTTCCATCTCTCCATTCCGGGACCTGGCATGCTGCTCCAGCTAGCTAGATGCCACGTAACACTGGGAAATGTAGTTTTCCCCAATGTTACTGACATCTAGTCATAGCATCTGCTGGTGACACCACCGGTGATGCAGCGGGGACCAAGGTGGCATAGAATTCTGACAGGGACACCTGGAGCCCTGAAGAGCCACTGCCAATTGGCGCAGACAACACTGAGCTAGATGGACCAATGATCTGACTTGTTATATAAAGCAACCTCCTGTGTTCAAAGGGAAGTTCCTGCTCAGGCAAAGCAGCAAAGGAACTTCAGGGAATGCTTAATGACCATCCCCTACTTTGTTCCATGTGAAAGCAACGAGAATCCCGATGTAGAACCTGAGCCAGGCACACTGGGTTTCCCCGCTATGTCCAGAGTGCACAAGTTTTTTGGCCCCAAGGGTTGTATTCAGGATCTGCTGGGTTGGCGTACAGTGTACATGGGCACATGTCACTCTCCCAACACTCTCACGCCATTCATGCTCACCCTAGCAACAACATCTGTTTTGATTGGCCCCTCCATTGACCCAGAGAGTCAAATCAGTTTCCCAGGATTCCTAGGGAGGAGCTTGAGTTGGGACCATTAACTATGAGAAGATAACTAGGAAAGGAGGGCTGGGCTCCTGTATCTTTAACAATTGTATAGAAAAGGGAATTTCAGCAAGTGTCCTTTGTATGCATGCAGCAGCTGGTGAAATCCCCTCTTCATCACAACAGTTAAAGCTGCAGGAGCCCTGCCCTCTTTTGTATCTGGTTACTCTCCTGCAGCTTTACCTCTTGTGAGGAAGACAGAGTTTTACCAGGTTCTCCATATATACAAATGACACCTGCTGAAATTCCCTTTTCTATGCAACTGTTAAAGATACAGGAGCCCGGTCCTCCTTTCCATATGGTCACCCTAAAGGTAAGCCCAGGGCACATGAAACTGGCACGTATTTGTTTTCATTTATTTATTTACAGCATTTCTATACACTGTAAACAGATTCTAGAGCAGTGAAAAATAAAAGACAAAATGAGAAAAAGGTCAAAGAAATAAAACACCGTATTAAAAATGTTATTTAAAACAACAACAACAACAACAACAGAGTACTGGGGGGGAAACATGGCTGGTCAAGTCAAGGAAGACTTCCTGGAATAGAGATGTTTTCAGGAGGCACTGGAAACAACACAGTGTTGGTGCCTTCCTCACCTCCAGGAGCAGGGAATTCCACAGAAAGGAGTCACCATGCTGAAGGCCCTTCTCCAGGTGCACCTATTGGGCCATAGGTCCATGCAGAACCACCAGAAGTGCACCCTTGGCTCTAAACTGGCAAAAAGAGACATTGGGCCTTCCTAGACGAGGCCTTAGCGCGCCTTCTGACTCGGCTTCCCTGCTGTGCGTCCAGATGACGCACAGGGGAATCCGGAGACAGGCCGTGCTGAGGCCTGGTCTTACGCGCCATAAGCCAATGCGCGTAAAATGCTGGGGAAAGTGTGGAGACTTCCGCGGCTTTTCGCGGCTCCTCGCTTACTCGCGAGGAGCCGCGAAAAGCCGCGGACCTGGCCCAGCGCTCATAGGAGCGCTGTGCCCATCGGCAGGGGGGCAAAGGATGACAGGGTGGGTGGCAGGGTGGGTGGCACGGGGGGAGGGCGGGTGCGATCGCGCCGCGCACCGCCTGGGCAATGCCTGGCATGGGGCGGCGCTTGCCCGGGCAATGCCGCCCATGCCAGGCATTGCCCGGGCTCGGGCGGCGCGTGGCGCGATCGCACCCGCCCTCCCCCCGTGCCATCCACCCTGCCACCCACCCTGTCATCCTTCACTCCCCCCCCCCATAAAAAAAACCCCACTTACCTTGTCCGCCGTCTTCGGGCCGCACCCGGCCCCTTTAAAATAAAAAAAAATGGCGGACGCTGCAGGGACGTGACGTCCCTACGCGTCCGCCGTGTGGTAGCCTGGGGGAGGCGTGCTAACGTTAGCGCACCTCGGCCCCGCCTCCCTGCCGGCATAAGCCGGCAGGTCTAGCAAGGCCCATTGTCTTTTCTGCCACTATTTTTGAGATTCACACACACACACCTATACACACACACGCCTTGAAGAACCCTCTATTGTTGGGATGAACATTTTTCAAATGGCAACACCTGCTTTAAACTTCTCCAGGAATGTTTTGGCTGTCTTTGCTGAGGTCTCCACAAAGCCTCGAATGGATACATATGAACAACACCTATTCAGAGGCAATTGGGATAAACTGCAAAACATTAATTTACCATTGACATAATTGCAGGGTTTCAGAGGCACTCCTTGTTTAGTGCTCAGGGCCAAATTCCCCCTAGCCTTTAAAAATAATAATAATAATAATAATAATAATAATAATAATAATAATAATAATTCACCCAAAGCCTCCTTTGGTTTAAAAGACAACCCTGACTCTGAGTTGGGGAAGAGCACAAAATACCCTTTCCATAAGTCTGTTAATGTTTAGATCTACTGAATTTCTTCTGTAAAACAGGAAAAAATGTAAACGGATTCTTTAAGTAGTTGTATTCTTCCCCTCCCCATTCCACACACCCTGCAACCATTATTAAAATGAGTAAATTATACTACGATGATCTCGGAATTGATTGTTTTTTAAATGGAAAATGCCAGCACCAGTGGAATCTTTTAATCCATTTTTCTCTGTTTGTCATTCGAGCTTGCAAAACCTCTCACCCAGGAGGCTGCAGCTGAGCTGATCACAAGCAATTCCATCTCCATGTATGTGTGTGTTTTCCAAGCCATAACCACAATATGAACAACAACGGACCAGGATGTCTCTTTCTCTTTCCCTGGTTTCCACCCCCCACCCCAGCCTGCCGCACCCAACAATCGCCCATCCTTCCGTCGGCCTCAAACCACCCATGCAAAGTCGTGTGAGCAAAAATGCAACTAACTTGGCCTTAACTTTTGGGGGAGTGGGAGGGGAGACGGGGGTTGGGGGGAGGGAGAAAGGAAATTAGCCCGACTCATCCTTGCTTCGCCATGTCAAAAATTAAAGAGTAAACAAAGGTCCCCCAATTCCCTTGATTGCATTAATCATTCAAATGACGTATTAGCATTCTTCAGACTTGGCTGTTGCGCTTCCAAATTAACACCTCCAGGTTCAAGGGAATAGAAATTAACTGAATTATCTGGCAGCCCCAGATGTCCTGGCGTGTTCTTCCCTCTCGCTGATTTAATATGCCTGAAGAACAGTTATGATGCAGAAAAACTGCTAATGGTCAAGAAATAATTTATGACATGTGTAACGGATAGGCCCGGCTGTCTTGCGCATACAAAAGCCACCCGGAGTTTGGTCAAACGACACACACACACACACACACACACAGAGAGAGAGAGTTTGTGCCTTGGAAACTTCATTGCCAATATGCAATGACCTACATTTGCAAGCTTTCGTCATAAGCCTGCTACCCCACTTCCCAACTCCTTCGGGTCTAAGAGTAGCGGCGGCAGTCAACAAAGTAGACCAGGAATGTTGCAAAACCATGCCGCCATTTTCCTGCTCATCAGGGATTTCTCAATGCCTGATTGGCTTTCCAGCCAGCCTTCCACTTGGCCGAGGGCCACATCTCACAGTATGTTTTGTACTCTGGTTCCAATACCCAACTACAATGGGTACAATGGGTACAGAATCCATCGGGGAAGGTGCCCATAAAATATACCTATTCATAAGCAGAGGGCCCTCACAGATCTATTGGCCAGCCAGCTGTGCACAGGAGACGCACAAGCGAGACATGAGTGCAACAGCACCCTCCCACCCATGTTCCCCAGCAACTGGTGCACACAGGCTTACTACCTCTGCTACTGGAAGTAGCATATACATATCAGGACTAATAGCCATTGATAGCCTTTTCCTCCATGAATTTATACGAGCCATCCATATTGGTAGCCATCACTACATCTTGTGGTACTGAGTTCTATAATTTAACTATGCGCTGTGTGAAGAAGTCCTTCCTTGTATCTGTCCTGAATCTCCCACCAACCAGCTTCAAAGGATGGCCCCAGGTTCTAGTATTATGAGAGAGGGAGAGAAATGTTTGTTACTGACCTTCTTCCTCTGTTTGTCACCAAATCTCTCTCAGTCCTTCCTCAGGCATGGGTAAGCACTGTACCATACTGATAGTTTCTACTTCAGTTTCTTCTAAACCCACCATGGCAGTTTCTGATATATATGCCTGACTCAGGGTATCTGCTAAACTAGGTATTGGGACAATGCTGCAGAAACAGAGCTAAGGACTACCATTCTGCAAGGAGGAGAGCCGGTTGCATTTGCGAGGAGACCCTTTGCAATGCTTTTTGGAATGGAGAAATTTCACCAGTACAAACATACATGTCCAGAGTGACCATAAATCTCTGGAAAATATATGGGATAAAACTTTACTCAGCTCACCAAAGCAACTGGCTCTCCTCTTTGCAGAAAGGTAGTCCCTAGCTCTGTTTCCGATGAATCATACTGAAGCATTAATGGCTCCTACAGGTTGTAATACTTCAAGATGGGGGATGTTACAATCATTTCCTTTACCTTTTGTAAAGCACCTTCATGTTGCTCCATCCACTGCCATAGTCTCTCTTGATGTGTCAGCCACCTTGTCAAGGATAAAAATCCACTTTGGTTGTAAGGCAATTCTGTTTTATTGAGTGTAATACAGCTGTATGGAGAGAGTCCTACAGACAAAGAACTTCTCCCCTGGCAGTGTGAAAAGCAGGTATATTTATACACAGTGGCCACAGCTAGACCTAAGGTTTATCCTGGGAACATCCAGAGTTCGCCCCTGCCTGAGCACTGGATCCCCTGTGTGTCACCTAGGGCTTTGCTAGACCTACCGGGTGTTCCGTCGTTCAGGAGCGGTGAAAGCGGCTTTTCCCGTTCAGCCGTGATGCTTCATCATCCACACCTGCCTTCGATTTGTGGCGGAAGTTTGCACCAGTTGTGCTGCTGCCGCCGCGAGCACGGTTGCGCAGCCACACCGGCCTGATTGCTGCAGCTTTTTTTTTCGCTCGCTGCACGGTTTGCACAAGTCCGAAAGACCGCAAACTTGCGCAGCCGTCAGCGATGCCGCCGCCGGCCCCGGCAGCGGCAGCGGCAGCGGAGCCGGCAGCGGCAGTGCCAGTGCCAGCTGAAGTGCTGCTGGTGCTGTTGAGGGCATTGATGCGGTCACTTCCTGATGGGGGTCGTGGCGGGTGTAATATGACCCGAGGTCAATCGTCTGCATGGGCACTCTGTGCCTACATCTCCCATCATGCCTCTGAGGTGTCGGCGGCGATGACCGCCTCTGTGCCCTGTGCCCCATCCCAAGGAGCCAACCCACATCTGGCTGTAGCCATGGCAGCAGCCCACAAACAGCTCTGCCCTCTGCCAGCCTGGTACCCACACTAACAGGCAGCATACAGCACCGCCATTATGCGGCCACGGTAGCTGCCCACCGCAAGGAGTCACCAGCCACTTTTCCGTTCCTCCGTTCCTGCGCAAACTGTCACGGGGGAATAATAAAAAAAGCCGCTCCGCCACGCTGCCCCAGCTGGCGGACTGCGCGCAAATGGCGGAGGCGGCTTGACCCCTTAGCACGCCTTTTCCTGCCCAGTGCGGACCGCAGTGACCTCACATCCTCCCACACGTACTCCGAATTACCGCGGGACGGCAGGAAAAGGTGCACTAGAACTCACTTTTTTAAAGTCGGGCAAAAGAGGCTTCACCGCAGGATAACGGCGGATCCTCGTGAACGTCATCTGGAAGCCTCGACGTGACTGAGGAAGGTAACGCGCGCTAGAGCCCCGTCTAGTAACGCCCCTAGTTGAACAGGTTTGACCCCTGGACGATCCAGGGATAAACCTTAGGTCTAGCTATGGCCAGTATCATCTTAACCAATTTGCAGCTGGCAAAATTCTAAAGCAAAACAAAGACAGACCAAAGAAAACTTCTTCATTATACCTTATCCACAGATGGCCCATAATTTTTGTGAACCGCCCAGAGAGCTTCGGCTATTGGGAGGTATAGAAACATAATAAATAAATAAATAAACCTTAGGTCTAGCTATGGCCCCAGTTACCTAAGATGTGTTTACAAAACTTAGCTACAGAGTTGGTCATTCCCCCCAAATCTCTGGACATCCTTGACCACTTGACATGTCTCAATGAGCTCTTAACATTTTCTGGATCCACCTTCAGTAAATGGCCTATATATGTTACTTCCGTGCCCTTCTGACTGAATTTGTCCCTGTTCAATTTGATATTCCTTTCTCTGCATCTTTTCAGGAATGCTGTTAGTTTGCTATCATTGACCTGCTGTGCTTGCTGTAGGCCATTCTCGTCTCCCACTATCAATACATCATCAGCTGTTGCCAAAATTCCTTCCAGACCCTCCAAAGCTTGTGTCAACCTACTTCAAAATACCTCAGGGGCAGGACTGATGCCCATTAGCATTTTTAGTCGCCACCATCTCCCAAAGGGTGTGGTGAATGTTCTCAAATAACTGGATGTTTTCATCCAGCTCAATCTGCCAGAATCCATTTTTGATATCACAGATGGAAAATACTCTTACTATTTACAGATCTGGCAATAGACCTTCAATAGTGGGCAATGGAAAATGACTTCTTCTCAGTGTTTTATTTAAGGGCTTTGGATCTATGTATATGCCAAGTTTCCCTGGTGGTTTTCAGATCACCACCAGACTGCTTATCCAGTCTTTACTTTCCTCAGCAATAATTCCCTGCCATTGTAGACTTCATATTTCTTCTTTAAGAAGCTCTACTAAAGCTACACTTGTATCAATCTCTACTTTAGAAACTCCATCTAGATGTCCATCCTCCTCAAACACACCTAATTTCCCTCTGAATCTTGTCTTGATTCCAGCTTTCGGCTTCATCTGAATTTTCCATCACGCCACTATCCACTGTCAATACATTCTGGAATTGTACCTTTATCAATTTCATAGTCTCTGGATCACCTTAAAGCCTCACAGCGGTTCTCCCGTCTGGTCATCCACAACCACAAACTCTAGCCTGCATTTTTTTATTTGTCATTGGGTTAGAAATTTTGAGTTTGCATTTTCCAAATGGTTTTGATATGGCGTGATTATAAATTCAAAAAAGCTGATTAGTCTCTTCCAATGGGGTTCACTACGTGGGTGGGGGTAATGTTGCAGCCGGCACCACAGTCTAATTGAAATGGTAACGCTTCATCCCCCAGGCACAAGATGGCATACAATTGTTTGCATTGGCCTGTTGGCTTTTCCTGCAGCGTGTTTAGTGCTTGATCTGTTACCCACAGAACGTCTTCGCATTCAATGTCAATCTCTATATTTACAGTAGGGGTGTGCACGGACCCCCCACTCCGCTTCACTTTAAGATCTGCCATTTTCGGATCGGCCCGCTCCGCCCCGCCCCCACTCCGCCTGTGCCCACTCCGCTCCGCTCGGAGCTCCGGATCCGGATCGGAGCTCCGGTCCCCCCCCCATAGGGGGGGTTACCGGGCCCTGCCGCCATCGCCACCCATGCGGCGACGGCGGCAGAGCCCGGTAAGGAGGAGGGGGGCCTTACCTGCCTCCGTTCGTGGTCCGTCGCCGTCTTCAATTGAGCCCGTGGTTCCACCAGGAAGTCTGGGCCGCAAGTGCGGCCCAGACTTCCTGCTGGAACCACGGGCTCAATTGGAGATGCTGACGGACCGCGGACGGAGGCAGGTAAGGGAGAGGAGGGCGGGGGGGTTACCGGGCCCTGCCGCCATCGCCACCCATGCGGCGACGGCGGCAGAGCCCGGTAAGGGACCAAGGGGGAGGGGGGCCTTACCTTGCCTCCGTCCGCGGTCTGTCACCGTCTTCAATTGAGCCCGTGGTTCCACCAGGAAGTCTGGGCTGCAATGCTGGAACCACGGGCTCAATTGGAGACACTGACGGACCGCAGACGGAGGCAGGTAAGGGGGAGGAGGGCGGGGGGCGTTACCGGGCCCTGCTGCCGTCGCCGCATGGGCGACAGCGACAGCGGCAGGGCCCGGTAAACCCCACTTACCTTTCCGGCGGAGCTCCGGATCGAGGCGAAGGATCCGCCTTCACCTCGATCCTCTTCGCCACGCTCCGCCGGCCCCCCAATCCTCTTCGCCTCCGCCTTAAGGGCAGGCGAAGCCCCCCGCTCCGCTACTGCTTCTCCGGTCCGATTAGAAGCGGAGCACATCCCTAATTTACAGTGTGCACTGTAAATATGGTATTTTCCCCCATTTTGATAAGACATTTGGATGCATAATCGTTAAGTTTGTCACAGTTGTGTCGTTTCTTCCTGTAAGCTGGGCAGTTCTCTTTTTGTCTTCCATATTTCCTAGGGTGACCATATGAAAAGGAGGACAGGGCTCCTGTATCTTTAACAGTTGCATAGAAAAGGGAATTTCAGCAGGTGTTTACCCCTCAGCAAGCTCTGTCCTACTCATGTGTCTTGTATTTTGCACAGTCCCTTAGAAGGAGTTTCCAGTATCTCCAATATTGCAACTGGTTGCTAACATCTTTTAAACTGGTGCAGTATTCCTCAGTGCCTTTCCGTATTGCTTAGTTTTGCATGAAAAAGCTGTATCTTTCCACTGTTTCATTCTTTCTGGGTTTGCAATGGACATGGAAACAACCTATTACTGTAGCCAAAGTTAGGGTGACCGTATGAAAAGGAGGACAGGGCTCCTGTATCTTTAACAGTTGTATTGAAAAGGGAATTTCAGCCGGTGTCATTTGTAAATATGGAGAACCTGGTGAAATTCCCTCTTCATCACCACAGTTAAAGCTGCAGGAGCTATACTAGAGTGACCAGATTCAAAAGAGGCCAGGGCACCTGCAGCTTTAACTGTTGTGATGAAGAGGGAATTTCCCCAGGTTCTCCATATATACAAATGACACCTGCAGACATTTCCTTTTCAATACAACTGTTAAACATACAGGAGCCCTGTCCTCCTTTTCATATGGTCACCCTACCAAAGTACACTGTGCTTGAGGAATGTTTGCACACAATGTCTGGTTTGTTTCTCACC